>NC_135353.1:103805051-104410451 GCF_023851605.1 Tamandua tetradactyla | reverse complement strand
CCTTTCCTTCTGTTTTCAAACGTGTCCCCAGCCCTACTCCCTCAATCATACATTCAACTTCATTCAGTGTACTTATATTATTGTGCTACAATCAAGAAAGTATTGTGCTGTCCATTTCTGAATTTTTACAGTCAGTCCAGTTGTACAATCTGTACTCCTTCAGTACCAAATGCCCAATCTCTACCCTATTTCTAGCCTGTGTTCTCAACTTTAACTCTCAAAATTCCTCACTAATGTTAGTTCATATTAGTGAGACCATACAGTATTTATCTTTTTGTTTCTTGGTACTTTCACTAAGCATGCTCTAAGAATGCCTTCATTCACATTGTTACATGCACGATGACATAGTTCAGTCTCACAACTATGTAATATTCCATCATATATCCGAATATACCACAGCATGTTTAGCTACTCATCCACTGATGGACTTTTGGGCTATTTTCATCTCTTGGCAATCATGAATAATGCTGTTATAAACATCAGTGTCCATTTGTGTCCTTGTTTTCAGTTCCTCTGAATATATACCTTGTAATGGAATTGCTGAATCATATGACAATTCTTTACTTAGCTTCCTGGGGAACTGCAAAACTACCTTCCAAGATGGTTGTACCATTTTACATTCCCACCACCAGTAGAAAAGTGTGCCTCTTTCTCCACATCCTCTCCAGCACTTACCATGTTCTGATTTTTTTGGTAATGCCCATTCTAGTGGGAGTCAGATGACATCCATTGTGGCTTTGATTTGCATTTCCCTAATAGCCAGAGAAGTTGAGCGTCTTTACATGTGCCTTTTAGCCGTTTGTATTTCTTCTGCGAAGTGTCAGTTAATGTCTTTTGTCCATTTTTAAGTGCATTGTTTGTCTTTTTTGTTGTTGAGTTGAAGAATCTCTTTATATATTCTGAATATTAAATCCTTATCTGATATGTGGTTTCCAAATATTGTCTCCCATTACATAGGCTGCCTTTTTACTTTAGTGAAAAAGTTCTTTGATGCAGAAAAGTGTTTAATTCTGAGGAGTTCCCATTTATCTATTTCTTTTTATCAGTATTTGTGCTTTCGGTGTAAGGTCTGGGAAACTGCCTCCTATTACAAGATTTATAAGCTATTTCCTTACATTTTCCTCTAAAAGTTTTATGATCTTAGCTCTATTGTTTAGGTATTTGATCCATTTTGAGTTAATTTTTGTATAAGGTATGATAAATGGATCCTCTTTCATTCTATTGCATATGGATATCCAGATCTCCAAGCACCATTTATTGAAGATGCTGCTCTGTCCCAGGTGGGTTGACCTGACCACCTTATCAAAGATCAATTGTCTGCAGATGCAAGGGTCTATTTATGAAAACTCAATTCAATTCCATTGGTCTGTATATCTACCTTTATGCCAGTGCCATGCTGTTTTGACCACTGTTGCTTCATAATATGTTTTAAAGCCAGGTAATGTGAGAACTCTCACTTAATTTTTCTTTCTCAAGATATCTTTAGCTATTCTGGGCACGCTGCCTCCCCAAATAAATTTGGTTATTGGTTTTCTTATTTCTACAATGTAACTTTTTAGGATTTTAATTGGATTGAATCAAAAAAACAATTTGGGCAGAATTAACATCTTAACTATATTTAGTCTTCCAAGCCATAAACATGGTATGTACTTCCATTTATTTAGGTCTTCCATAATATCTTTTAGCAATTTCTTATAGTTTTCTGTGTATAGGTCTTTTGTATACTTAAATTTATTTCTAAATGTTTGATTCTTTCAGTTGCTATTGTAGATGGAAGTTTTTTCTTGATTTCTTCCTCAGATTGCTCATCACTAGTATATAGAAACCCTACTGATTTTAGAATATTGATCTTGGAGCCTGCCACTTTTCTGTACTCATTTATTAGCTTAGTGGCTTTGGAATACTTTTGGGGGATTTTCAAAACATCATATCATCTGCAAACAGTGACACTTTTACTTCCTCCTTTCCAATTTGGATGCCTTTGATTTCTTTTTCTTATCTAATTTCTTGGGCTAGACCTTCCAGCACAATGTTGAATAACAATGGTGACAGTCGACATCCTTGTCTTGTTTTGGATCTTAGAAGGAAAGCTTTCAGTCTTTCCACATTGAGGAAGATGTTAGCTGTGGGTTTTTCATATATTCCCTTTATCACTTTGAGGAAGTTCCCTTCTATTCTTATTTTTTGAAGTGTTTTTATCAAGAAAAGATATTGCATTTTGTTAAATGGCTTTTCTGCATCAATTAAGATGATCATGTGGTTTTTCCACTTTGATTTATTGTTATGGTGTATTACATTAATTGATTTTCTTATGTTGAAACATCTTTGCATACCTGAAATACATCCCACTTAGTCATAGTGTATAATTTTTTAATGTGCTGCTGGATTCAATTTGCAAGTATTCTGTTCAGGATTTTTGAATCTACATTAATTAAAGAGATTGGTCTGTAATTTTATTTTCTTGTAGTATCTTCATCTGGCTTTGGTAAATTAGGGTGATGTTGGCTTCATGGAATGAGTTAAGTAGCTTTCCCTTCTCCTCAATTTTTTGGAAGACTCTGAGCAGGACTGGTACTAATTTTTCTTGAATGCTTGGTAGAATTTCTCTTTGGGGATCTTCTTGATGACTGATTATGCTGGTTTCAATCTGTGGTGAACCTGATTGTGCTGGTTTCAATCTGTGGTGGACCCCAGAAAAGCCATGTCCTTTAATCCTCATTCAATATTGCTCACTGGGAACATTTTTATTGTTTCCATGCAGATGTGACTCACCTGATTGTGGGTATTAACTTTTGATTAGAGCGAGATGTGACTCCACACATTCCAGGTGGGCCTTGACTGGAATAATTTAAAAAGGGAAACATTTTGGAGAGTATCCCTTTTTATAGCCATGACATTGCCATGAAAACTGCAGAGTCCACCAGCCAGCAAACTTAGGAGATGAAGGAGAGCACCCCAGGGTAGCTTCATGAAACAAGAAGCCTGGACAGAAAGCTAGCAGACATCATCATGTATGCCATGTGCCTTTCCAGCTGGGAGAGAAACCCTGAACTTCATTGGCCTTTTCTTGAGTGAAGGTAACCTTTGTTGGTGCTTTCATCTGGACATTTTTGTAGACTTGGTTTAATTAGGACATTTTCATGGCCTTAAAACTGTAAACAAGCAACTTAATAAATTCCCCTTTTTAAAAGTCATTCCATTTCTGGTATATCACATTCCAGCAGCTATCAAACTAGAACACTGATTCAATCTCTTTACTTGTGATTGGTTTCTTGAGGTCATATATTTCTTCTAGATACAATATTGGTTGTTTATGCCTTTCTAGGACATTGTCCATTTCATCTACATTGTCTAGTTTATTAGCAGATAGTTGCTCATATATCCTCTCATTACCTCCTTTATCTCTGCATGGTCAGTGGTTATATCTCCTCTTCCATTTCTGATTTTACTTATTTGCATCCTCTTTGTTGTTGTTGTTGTTGTTGTTGTTGTTGTTGTTGTTGTTAACGAAGATAAAGGTCCATCAATCTTATTGATTTTCTCAAAGAACCAAGTCCTGGTTTTGTTGATTCTCTCGTTGTTTTCATTCTCTCAATTTCATTTTTTCTGCTCTAATTTTTGTTATTTCCTTCCTTTTACTCACATTGGGGTGAGTTTGCTCTTCTTCCTCTGGTTCTTCCATGTGAACAACTACTTCCTCAATTTTGACTCTTCTTCTTTTTCAATGTAGACATTTAAGGAAACAAATTTCCTTCTTAAAAACCCTAGAATGAGCTGAGAATTAACATCAAGAGATTGAGAAAACTTTCTCAACCAAAAAGGGGAAGAGTGAAATGAGACTAAGTGTCAATGGCTGAGAGATTCCAAACAGAGTCAAGAGGTTATCCTGGAGGTTATTCTTACGCATTAAGTAGATATCACCTTGTTATTCTAGATGTAGTGGAGAGGCTGGAGGGTACTGCCTGAAAATGTAGAGCTGTGTTCCAGTAGCCATGTTTCTTGAAGACGATTATTGTATAAAGAAGTAGCTTTCACAATGTGACTGTGTGATTGTGAAAACCTTCTGTCTGATGCTCCTTTTATCTACCTTATCAACAGATGAGTAAAACATATGGAATAAAGATGAAAAATAGGGGGAACAAATGTTAAAATAAATTTAGAGTGAAATGCTGGTGATCGGTGAGGGGGGATAGGGGTATATTATGTAAGAATTTTTTTTCTGTTTTTGTTTTATTTGTCTGAATAGATGCAAATGTTTCAAGAAATGATCATGATGATGAATATGCAACTATGTGATGATATTGTGAATTACTGATTATATATGTAGAATGGAATGATATGTTAATATTTGTTTGTTCTGATCTTTTAAATTAATAAATAAAAAAAATTTTCCTTCTTAGCACTGCCTTTGCTACATCCCATAAATTTTGATATCTTTTTGTTTTCATTTTAATTTGCCTTGAAATATTTACTGATTTCTCTTGTCATTTCTTCCCTGACCCACTGGTTGTTTAAGGCATGTTGTTGAGCCTCCACATATATGTGAATTTTCTGGCCCTCTGCCTGTTACTGATTTCCAACTTCATTCAATTATGATCTGAGAAAGTTTTTTGTATGATTGATAAATCTTTTTTAAAATATTGAGACTTGCAAAATGACCCAGCATATGGTCTACCCTTGAGAATGACCCATTAGCACTTGAGAAAAATGTGTATCCTACTATTGTGGGGTATAATGTTCTATAAATGTCTGTTAAGTTTAATTCATTTATCATGTTATTCAAATTGTCTGTTTCTTTATTGATCCTCTGTCTAGATGTTCTATCCATTGATGAAAACAGAAAATAGAAGTCTCTAACTATTATGGTAGAGGTGTCTATTTCTCCCTTCAGTGTTGTCAGTGTTCACCTCATATATTTTGGAACACTCTGGCTCAGTGCATAAATATTTATGATTGTTATGTCTTCTCATTGAATTGTTCCTTATATTAGTACATAGTGTCCTTCTTTGACATTTAACTGTTTTACATTTGGAATCTAATTCATTGGATATTAGTATACCACTCCTGCTCTTTTCTGATGGTTGTTTGTATGAAACTTCTCTTCCCAAACTTTTACTTTTAACCTATTTTTGTCCTTGGGTCTAAAATGAGTCTCCTGTAGACAGCATATAGAGAGGTCCATTTTTCAATCCATTCTGCCAGTCTATGTCTTTTGTTTGGGAAGTTTTATCCATTAACATAGCATGTTATTACTGTAAAGGCAGTACTTTCTTCTACCATTTTATCTTTTGGATTTTATATATCCTATCTAATTTTTTTTCTCCTTTTAACTTTACTGATAGTCTTCATTTCTACATTCTTCTCCAGATCTCTCTCTCCTGCCTTTTCCTACCTGCCTTTAGTGCTCCCTTTAGTATTTCCAGCAGATATATTCTTTTTGGTCACATATTCTCTCAGTGATTGTTTGTCTGTAAATATTTTAATCTCCCCCTCCGTTTTGAAGGACAATTTTGATGGATATAGAATTCTTAGTTGGCAGTTTTTCTCTCTCGGAATCTTAACTATATCATACAACAGCCTTCTCACCTCCATGCCTTCTTCTGAGAATTCTGAACATAGTCTTATTGAGTTTCTCTTATACATGATGGATTGCTTTTCTCTTGCTGCTTTCAAAAGTCTGTCTGTCTTTGACATTTGACAGTCTGATTAGTAAGTGTCTTAAAATATGTCTATTTGGATCTCTTCTGTGTGGAGTACACTGTATTTCTCCAATCTTAATTTTCTGTCTTTCCTAAGACATGGGAAATTTTCAGTGATGATTTCCTCCAATAGTATTTCTCCTCCTTTTCCTTCCTCTTCTCCTTGTGGGACACCCACAACACATATATTTGTGTGCTTCATGTTGTCATTCAATTCCCTGAGACCCTGTTCATAACTTTTCATTCTTTTCCCTATGTTTTCATTTTTGTGTCAGATTTCAGATGTCTAGTGATCTAGTACACTAATACCTTCTTCTACCTCTTCAAATCTATTGTTGTAGGTTTCTATAATGTTTTCATCTCTTCTTTGTACTGTTCATTGCCATAAGTTCTGCAATTTGCTTTTTAAAACTTTCAAGTTCTTCTTTATGTTCACCCAGTGTCTTCTCTATATCCTCCCTCATCTTCTTGAATTGATTTTTCACAATATATTCCATTTCTGTTTGAACATCCTGAATTAGTTGTTTCAACTCTTGTATTTCATTTGAAGAGTTGGTTTGTTCCTTTGCCTGGTCCATATCTTCAATTTTCCTAGTATGACTCATTATTTTTTGCTGGCGTCTACGCATTTGATTTCCTTAATTAGTTTATTCTGGAGGTTGTTTTCACTCTTTTACCTAGGGTTTTCTTGCTGGATGGCTTTGTCCTCTATCTATTTTTTTACATTCAGTTCAACTTTTTCTAGACCTCTAGCATAGGACCTGTCTAACTGATCAGAATTTGTCAGCTCTTGTTTTTCTATTTCTTGCCCTGCCTATATGGAGATTTTTTTTTTTGAGGAGTGTTTCCTCAGATATTATAGATCCCAGTCAGATTTTCCCAGACCAGACAAGCACATGTCTCAGGAGGAAAGAGTAGCCAACACTAGATTTCCCCTGAGGAAAACTTTGTTTTCCTATGAAGCCTCTAGACTCTGTGCTTTTATTATCCTGCCCAGCATGTGGTAGTTGTCTGCCTGTAGCTTCCCACCAGCTTAAAATGATGTGGTACCTTTAATTTCCGCAGACAGTCCCTGCCAGGGGCCTGGTTGAGACAGAGGTGAGGTAGTATGATGGCTATAATTGTTTCAGTTTTCCAGTCCTGGGGCCTGAATTCCTCCGAGGAAGAATTCCACTTGAGCTGGGCCCCACCTCCTTTTCTTGGGGAAGATATACTCTATGGAATTAACTCCTTTGACCTGACTAGTTCATTTGTCTCTCAGACAAGCTTAATTACCCCCTTGCTGGGGATGAAGTGCTGCAGCCTGAGAGTGCTCCCAGTTCTATCTAATAAGATGTTATGGAATTTTTTAAAAATCCTTTTCAGAACCAGATCTTTGCTCCTTGTGTTTGTCTATCAAGAGTTTAAGTTGGTACATGGCTTTATGTATCACCAGGCTCCACTGTGCCCCCTTTTCTTGGGATCCAGCCCTTTTCCAGTATTTTGTGCGAACTCAAAAAGCCTCTGTTTTTTGCTTTGCTTGTTTTCTTTTCCATCAGCCCTGCTCCCTCACTGCCAGGGCAAAAACACCTAGTACCTTTTGTGCTTATTCCAGGTTTATCTCTGCTGGCAGCCTGTTTTCAGTAGCCAAAAATTGTTAATTAATTCTGCAATAGGAACTTTGTTGAACTAAGCACTTTACCCTCAGGGAACCATCCTGCCGTGTCCATGGTGGAGGGGCAATGGCCTCTGCAACTTCATGGACTATACAGTTCTGTGTGGGATCTCAGCTGTTCCACCCATCCAGTCTGGTGTACACTGTGTGTCCATTCACCGATGCGGCCCCAGTAGTTGTTCTGTACAATTCCTGGCTATTTACTAACTGCTCTAGAGGACAAACTAACTTCCACATCTCACTAAGTCACCATCTTGCCTGAATACTTTCATTGCATCTTAATTTTGCATCATATTTTAAAAAGCCTTCCCCATTCTGTGCCAGTCTAAAAGCATATATGTACCCTAGAAACCCCATGTTTTAATCCTAATCCCATTTTGTAAAGGAAGCCATTTCTTCTAATCCCTATTCAGTACTGTATGTTGGAAACCTTAATTAGATTATCTCCCTGGAGATGTGACTCAATCAAGAGCAGCTGTTAAACTGGATTAGATGAAGACGTGTCTCCACCCAGTCAGGTGGGTCTTGATTAGTTTACTGGAATCCTATAAAAGAGGAAACATTTTGGAAAAAGCAGGAGATTTGAAGAGAGCAGAGAAGAATAACAGAGCCACGAGAAAGCCACAACAGAGAATGCTGCAGAATCACAAAGCAGAGGGTCCAACAGCCAGCAACTGTGGTGATAAAGAAGGAAAACACCTCCTGGGAGCTGGATAGAAAATTGGCAGATGGCTCCATGCTTATCATGTGCCCTTCCAGCCAAGAAAGAAATGCTGACCGTGTTTGCCATGTGTCTTTCCCCTTGAGAGAGAAACCCTGAAGTTCATTAACCTTCTTGAATCAAGGTATCTCTCCCTGGATGGCTTAGATTGGGTATTTCTATAGACTTGTTTTGCCTTTTTTTTTTTTGCATGGGCAGGCACCAGGAATAGTATCCGGGTCTCTGGCATGGCAGGTGAGAACTCCGCCTGCTGAGCCACTGTGGCTCACCCTTAGACTTGTTTTAATTGGGACATTTTCTCAGTCTTAGAACTGTAAACCAGAAGCTTACTAAATTCCCCTTTTTAAAAGCCATTCCATTTCTGGTATATTGCATTCCAGCAGGTAGAAAACTAGAACAATGTCTATATCAAAAAAGAAGAAAGTGCAAAAATCTAGGAATTAACTGTCCACTTGGAAGAACTAGAAAAAGAATAGCAAACTAAACCCCAAAGCAAGATTACTGATTCTTTCTGTTCTAGTTTGCTAGTTGCCAGAATGCAACACACCACAGACATATTGGCTTTTAATAAAAGGGGATTTATTTTGTTAGTTCTTGAGAGGAAAGGCAGCTAACTTTCAACTGAGGTTCTTGCTTACATGGGAAGGCACAAGGTAATCTCTGCCAGCCTTCTCTCCAGGCCTCTGGGTTCCAACAACCTTCCCTGGGGTGATTTCTTTCTGCATCTCCAAAGGCCTGGGCTGAGCTGTGAGTGCTGAGATGAGGTATGCTGAACTCTCTAATTTAAGCACTACCCAATTAAATCAAACATCATTAATTACAGCAGGCACACCTGTTAGCTGACTGCAGATGGAATGAGCAACAGATGAGGTTCACGCACCATTGGCTCATGGTCACAGCAACAGAACTAGGTATCTTCACCTGGCCAAGTTGACAACTGAATCTAACTACCACACAGGCTTATAAAGAAGTTACTTGTGGTCTGCCTGCGTTGAATGAAGATTACATTTACACAGTATCCAAGAGCTAAGCCTTCTTCAGATGCAGATTCAGGAGGGCTCTCCAGTGTGTGCGTGTGTTTGCATGTGTGTATTTTGATAATATATGTATGATCAAATGCCCAATCTTCCCTACAAAACTGGTCCCCTCCATGAATGCCATCTCAGAGAATGGCCCCACTGTTCATCCAAAAAGCAGGGAGTTATCCTCATTATCTCCTTCTCCCCCACCTATCCTATCCAATCCATCATCAAACCCACAGTACCACCAGAGAAAGCTCAAAATAAAAATCATATAACTTGAATCTTCCCACTTTAAACCCTCTGATGGCTTCACACTGCATCTCCCTACCATGGCCTACAAGCCTTGAGTAATCAGGCAACTACTCAGTATTCCCCAAACACATTGGTCTTTATTTAGTTCCTTGAAGGAGAAAAAAAAAGCAAGCTTTCTGACCTCGGTCTTTGCACATATTGTTCCCTCTGCCTAGAAATGTTTTTCCCAATCCCCTCCGCACGGGTCTTTGAATGTTTGATGCCTTCTGCTTAAATTTCCTCATGGTTAACAAATACCATGCAATGGATTGACTTAAGTAATGGGAACTTATTGGTTCACAGTTTTGAGACTAGGAGAATTCCAAAACAAGACTAGGCAAGGTAATGCTTTCTTCCTGAAGACTGGCATTTGGGGGCTGGCTGCCAGTGACTGGTCCTTCGCTTTTCTGTTGCATGGCAATGCACATGCTGGTGTCTTCTCCTTTCTTTTACAGGTCCTGTTGAATTTCAACCCCCTGTTTCCTGTGGCTTTCTCTTTGTCTGAATTTCATTCTGCTTATAAAATAATCAAGTAATAGGATTAAGGCCAATCATCATTGGGTTGGGTCACACTTTAACAGAAGTAGCCTCATCAAAAGGTCCTAAATGAGTTCACATCCACAGGAATGGATTAAGCTTAAGAAAATGTTTTTCTGGAGTACACAGTTCCAAACCACCACGTCTTTTTATTCAGGTCTCAAATTAAATGTCAGCTATTCTACAAGGCCTCTCCTGACCACTCTACCCAAAGATGGTCCCTCTCTGTTATTTCCCTCACAATTTTTACTATAATTGCCATTATTTTATTTGTCTGTTTACTCATCTTCTGCCTGACTCCATAATATAAGTTCCCTGAGGGTAGACAACATGTTAGTCTTATTCACCACACTATACCAGTACCTAATATATAAGAGATACTCAATAAGTACCTCTTAAGAACTTAATAATTTCAAGTTCTGACTGAGCCAAACACACCTTACCCCTGTCCCTTATCCATCCCCAGCATCCTGGGTTAGATTTTTGCTATATTATTTTCACAAAATCTGCATCTTCAGGAGCTTCATGTATATGGTTTCATACCACTAGCCTCAGAGCCCAGTTATAGAACCAGTGCAAATATCTTTCATTTTAGCATACTCAAATATTGAAACAATCCTTAGAGAAGTTTAAAAAAAGAGGGGGAGACAAAGGATAGGTCAAGCCTACTTAAAATTAGACCTAAGAGTCACCCCCAAGAGAACCTCTTTTGTTGCTCAGATGTGGCCCCTCTCACTAGCCAACACAACAAGCAAATTCACCACGCTCCCCCTGTCTATGTGGGACATGACTCCCAGGGGTGTGGACCTTCCTGGCAACGTGGGACAGAAATCCTAGAGGGAACTGAGACTCAGCATCAAGGGACTGAGAAAATCTTCTTGACCAAAAGGGGGAAGAGTGAAATGAGACAAAGTGTCAATGGCTGTGGGATTCCACACAGAGCCAAGAGATTATCCTGGAGGTTATTCTTACGCATTAAGTAGATATCACCTTGTTAGTCAAGATGTAACGGAGAGGCTGGAGGGAACTGCCTGAAAATGTAGAGCTGTGTTCCAGTAGCCATGTTTCTTGCAGATGATTATAAAATGATATAGCTTCCACAGTGTGACTGAGTGATTGTGAAAACCTTGTGTCTGATGCTCCTTTTATCTACCTTATCAACAGATGAGTAAAATATATGGAATAAAGATGAATAATAGGGGGAACAAATGTTAGAATAAATTTAGATTGAAATGCTAGTGATCAATGAAAGGGAGGGGTAAGGGGTATGGCATGTATGAATTCTTTTCTGTTTTCTTTTTATTTCTTTTTCTGAATAGATGCAAATGTTCAAGAAATGATCATGATGATGAATATGCAACTAAGTGATGATATTGTGAATTACTGATTGTATATGTAGAATGGATTAAAACATGTTAATGTTTTAGTTCATTTGTTGTTAAATTTTTTTAATTAATTGTGAATTACTGATTATATATGTAGAATGGATTAAAACATGTTAATGTTCTAGTTCATTTGTTGTTAAATTTTTTTTAGTTAATAAATAATTTTTTTAAAAAAGAATGTTTGTGTTTGTTCGTGTCTTTTGGTATTTAAAAAAAAAATTTAAAAATTAAAAAACGGGGGTGGGCACCAAATAAATTGAAAAGCCAAATCCAAGTCCTCAAATTAGGAGACACAACTCCTGGTAGGAAGCATCTCTAAAGAGAAGGGTAATGTTTATTACAAATGAAATATTTTTTTAACTTTTTTTATTAATTAAAAAAAACTAACAAAACATTTAGATATCATTCCATTCTACATACACAATCAGTAATTCTTAATATCATCACATAATTGCATATTCATCATTTCTTAGTACATTTGCTTCGATTTAGAAAAAGAAATAAAAAGACAATAGAAAAAGAAATAAAATAATAGAGAAAAAAAAACTATACGTACCATACCCCTTACCCTTCGCTTTCATTAACCACTATTTCAAACTGAATTTATTTTAACATTTGTTCCCGCTATTATTTATTTTTATTCCATATGTTCTACTCTTCTGTTGATATAGTAGCTAAAAGGAGCATCAGACATAAGGTTTTCACATTCACAGAGTCTCATTGTGAAAGCTATATCATTGTTCAATCGTCATCAAGAAACATGGCTACTGGAACACAGCACTACATTTTCAGGCAATTTCCTCCAGCCTCTCTTCTACCTCAGAACAACAAGGTGATATCTACTTAATGCATAAGAATAACCTCCAGGATAACCTCTTGACTCTGTTTGGAATCTCTTAGCTATTGACACTTTGTCTCATTTTACTCTTCCCCCTTTTGGTTGAGAACGTTCTCTCAATCCCTTGATGTTAATTCTCAACTCACAAATGAAATATTTTTAAAGTATGACTTTTTAAAACTTCTTAAAGTTTTAAAGTGCCATTCTTCCCTAGAGATGAGCACTCACTTTGTACTGTGCAACTGTGTGTTCTTTTGATGGAATTGATGCAAAAAAGAAATCTACTTTAAATCTGCAGAACTCTAACGGAGATCAGTGCTCAGCAACTAAATCAAAGAGCCACTATGCCTTTCAACTTACAAAAATAAACTTCATTATCACTAACCTACTGCCACAGAGACTTCCAGAGCTGTGTGAGTTGGTTGCTTTCTCATAGATGTATGATCCTAGGCTCAAGAGAACAAGCATGAGGAATTTCAACTGAGGCAACATTCTGAATTTAAGAAGTATATCTGTACTGCACCAGATATATTGCTTGATGGGTGGAGCATTTCTAAGTAAAAGGGATAGCTGTACCACTTAGGCTTCAGAAAAATGCTAAAAGAGAAGAGGCACAAATCATGTCTCAGGAGCTCCAAAGAGGTGGCACAAGCAGGGGTGTAATATGGGAAGAAACAAGAAACTGAATGCAGAGTCAGAAAACCTGGATTCAAGTTTCAACTTTACCACTGAGTAAACTTATATATGTAAATTATTTAGCATCTTTATCTGTATATTATGTATTATATCAATAATACCTATTTCAAAGAATTTGTATGAGCTACAAATGTGACCATATAAGTGATGCATATGATTTCCTTTGAAATATTAAAGTTCTACAACAATGTACAAAATATGTTGATCTGTCATATCTCCCTATTCCACTCATTACAGTCTTTGAAATGATATTCTTTCTTCTCTATTGTTACATAGTCACACTAATGTATTACAGTTGAAATTAGACATATGCATGCTTGGAATTTCCTAGATTCCAATAGAATAGTTAGGAGGTACCTGAATCCCCACCCTCTTGGAAGCAGTAGCTGCTGCAGAATAAGTTATCCCTATCTTCACCAGTACTGGGTGGTAGGTGAGGTTTCACAGAGGGTGTAAGCAACCTAACGAGAATAAAAAGGAAAGACAATATCTCTGTACCCATTTTGTGCCTTAGTGCCTCTTGTTTTTTTTTTTTTTGAAGTATCCTCTTTTTTTTAATTTATTTATTAATTTAAAAATTAAGAAGCAAAATAAAACATCAACATACATAATCAGTAATTCACAATATCATCACTTAGTTGCATATTCATAATTTCTTAGAACATTGCCATTAATTCAGAAAAAGAAATAAAAAGACAATAGAAAAAGAAATTAAATGAACACAGGAAAGAAAAAAAAAAAAAGATTGTACCTACCATACCCCTTACCCCTCATTTCAATGATCACTAGCATTTTGAACTAAATTTATTTTAGCATTTGTTCCCCCTATTATTTATTTTTATTCCATATGTTCTACTCATTTGTTGACAAGGTAGATAAAAGGAGTATCAGACACAAGGTTTTCATAATCACACAGTAACATTGTGACAGCTGTATCATTATTCAATCATACTCAAGAAACATGGCTACTGGAACACAGCTCTATATTTTCAGGCAGTTCCCTCCAGCCTCTCCATTACATCTTGAATAACAAGATGATATCTACTTGATGCATAAGAATAACCTCCAGGATAACCTCTCAACTCTGTTTGGAATCTCTCAGCCATTGACACTTTGTCTCATTTCCCTCTTCCCCCTTTGGGTCAAGCAGGTTTTCTCAATCCCTTGATGTTAATTCTCAGCTCATTCTAGGTTTTTTATCAGTCCCTTGATGCTGAGTCTCCACTCATTCCAAGATCTCTGTCCCACGTTGCCAGGAAGGTCCACACCCCTGGGAGTCATGTTCCACGTAGAGAGGGGTAAGGTGGTGAGACTGCTCACTGTGTTGGCTGGAGAGAGAGGCCACATCTGAGCAACAAAAGAGGCTCTCTTGGGGGTGACTCTTAGGCCTAAATTTAAAGTAGTTAGTGCCTCTTCTTTGAAGAGATTTTTTCCTAAATCTTTGAGACATAGTGGGCTAAGGGAAGCGACAAGCTATTATATAAAGAGCAATGATCCAATGACACTACATGCAATTTATGATACTAGACTTATTCTTGGACAAGAAAATGAAAAAGTTACCAAGGATATTATTGAGACAAGTAGCAAAATTTGAATATAAATTAAAGATTAGATAATAGTATTGTATCTGTGAAATTTACTGATATTAATACTTGTATTGTAGATATGTAAGAAAATATCCTTGTTCTTAGGAAATACATGTGAAAGTATGTAAGGAAAAGTATCATGATGTATGTGACTTACTCTTAGATGGTTCAAAAACAGTAATACCATATAAATACTCAGAGACATAATATGGCACATATGGCAAAGTGTTAACAATTAGTGCATCTGAGGGAAGGATATATATGAGGTCCCTTGTACTATTTTTTCAATCATTTCAAAATAAAGCATTTAAAAAAATAGTTAGTGGTCCAGGTGTCAGTAGACCTGGTTTTTAGCCATCCTGTGACCCTTGGACAAGTCACTTGACCTCTTTCAGTTCAATTTCCTCAAATGGCAAAATGGGGGTAATGAAACCTGTATTCCTACATCCTTTCCAGAACTTTTCTAAAAATACAAAGCACAATCACACATACCCATGAGGAAGAGCTGGAGAAAGGGTTGGAGAATCAAAAGACCTAGATTTAAATTTAGTGCTCTACTACTTACTATATGATTAACCTTGGACTGGTCACTGATAACTCTTTAAGCCTCAGTTTTTACATCGATATAACAGAAACAACAGTGTACTGGCTTGAATCTGTGGTGGACCCCAGAAAAGCCATGTCCTGTAATCCTCATTCAGTATGCCTAGCTGGGAGCATTTTGATTGTTCCCATGGAGATGTATCCCATACAATTGTGGGTGGTAACGTTTGATTAGATAGCTTCCATGGAGTTGTGACTCCACCAATTAATCCTTTAAAAGAGGAAACATTTTGGAGAGAGCCCTTTGTAGAGCCATGAGAAAGCCAGCAGATGCCACCATGTTCAGCATGTGCCCTTCCAGCTGAGGAAAACTTTGAACACCATCAACCTTCTTAAACCAAGGTGTCCTTCCCTGGATAACACAGATTGGACATTTCTATAGACATGTTTTAATTGGGCTATTTTATCGGCCTTAGAACTGTAAACTAGCAACTTATTAAATACCCCTTTTTAAAAGACATTCCATTTCTCCTATATCACATTCCAGCAGCTAGCAAACTAGAACAAATGGTATGCACTTCAATAAATCATCAAGGGCATGGCCAAGATGGCAGTTTAGCAAGGTGTGGGATTTAGTTAATCCTCTATTTATTAGAGCAGCAAATAAATAGCCAGGAACAGTACAGAACAATTGCAGGGTCCACATCAGTGACTGGACACACAGCGTACACCAGTCTGGACCACCTGGACTGGCTGCAAGCCCACCTAGAACTGTGAGTTCCCAAAGCTGCAGCAGCCATTGACCCCCACCAATAGGCTGCATCCCAGAGGGGAAAGGAAAGAGAGTTTACCAGCAGCAGGGGCTGAACACAACCAAACTCCAATTGCGGAATTAATTAACAAATTCTGACTACTAAAAATAGGCCCCCAGGTCAGCTGAACCTCAAGTAAAAGTACAGGGCACTGATTTTTCCCCAGTTGCAGAGGGGGCAGGGCTGACAGAAAAACAAACAAAAAAAACACAGGGTTTTTTGGATTTGAAAAGGTCTGGGCCCTGAATGAACAGGGGGCACATAGGATCTGGAGATACACAGAGCAGTGTACCAACTTAAGCTCTTGATTGGCAAACCTGAGGAATGGGGCTGATGCTCTGAAAAGGATTTTTCTCTTTCATTTTGGCAGTCTAGGTTGACTGCTCTTTGGATACAGCTGCAAGGCTTCTTGGGCTCCACTGCTCCAGGCATAGGCAGAATTAAGCTTCTTTGTGACCTTGTCTGGAGCCTGTGCCTTCCCCAGGAGAGGGGTGGGGCCAAGCTCAGGTGGATTCCCTCCCTCAAGGAGTTCATACACCAGGTTCAGGAAAACTGAAGTGATTAAAGCCATTCTACAACCTCTCCCCTGTCTCCACCATGAACCAGCAGGAAGAGTTGGCTGTTAAAGGTACCACATCACCTTACGCCAGTGGGTCCTGCAGGCAGACAAGTGCCATGTACTGGGCAGGATATGAAAAACGGACAGCCCAGAGGCTTCATAGGAAAGCCTTAAAATCTGAAGTGTTTCATGCTCAGGGAAAGTGGACACAGGTAACGCTTTGCTCCTGAGAGGAAGCCAGTTTGTTTTGGGAAAATCTGGCTGGGGTCTATAATACCTAAGTAGGCCTTCCAAAGAGGAGTTGGGAAGGCACCCTACAGCCAGGGCAAGAAACAAGAAAACAAAAACTGAAAAATTATTATCTGTTAAACAAAAGTTAAGCCAGAGGTCCAGAATAAGATGAACAGAATGTCAAAGAACAGATAGACAACAAAGTCATACAGCAAGAAAATCCTAGGAGAAAAATGTGAAAACAATCTCCAGAATAAACTAATTAAGGAAGTGAAATTCCTAGATGCCAACAAAAAATAACAAATCATACTAGGAATATTGAAGATATGGCCCAGTCAAAGGAGCAAACCAACAATTCAAATGAGATACAGGAGTTGAAACAATTAATTCAGAATATACAAACAGACATGGAAAACCTCATCAAAAATCAAAGCACTGAATTGAGAGAGGATATAAAGTAGGCAAGAAATGAACAAAAAGAAATTGAAAGTCTGAGAAAACAGAACTTATGGGAATGAAAGTCACAGTAAAAGAGATTAAAAAAACAATGGAAACCTACAATCTCAAATTTCAAGAGGCAGAAGATAAGATTAGTGAACTGGAGGATGAGAAATCTAAAATCCAACAAGCAAAAGAAAATATAGGGAAAAGAATGGAAAAATATGAGCAGGGACTCAGAGAAATGAATGACAACATAAAGTGCATGAATACACATGTTGTGGGTATCCCAGAAGGAGAAGAGAAGGGAAAAGGAGGAGAAAAACTAATGGAAGAAATTATCACTGAAAATTTCTCAACTCTTATGAAAGACTTAAAATTACACATCCAAGAAATGCAGCATACCCCAAACAGAATAGATTCAAAATAGACATACTCCAAGACACTTACTAATCAGAATATCAGATGTCAAAGAGAAAGAGAGAATCTTGAAATCAGCAAAAGAAAAGCAATCCATTGTATACAAGGGAAGCCCAATAAGACTATGTGTAGATTTCTCAGTAGAAACTCTGGAGGCAAGAAGACAGAAGGATGATATATTTATCCCTGCCAACCAAGAATTCTATATCCAGCAAAATTGTGCATCAAAACTAAGGGGAAATTAAAACATTTTCAGACAAAAAAATCACTGAGAGAATTTCTGACCAAGAGACTGGTTCTGCAAGAAATACTAAAGGGAGCATTACAGACAGATATGGAAAGACAGGAGACAGAGGTGTGGAGAAGACTGTAGAAATGAAGACTATCAGTAAAGGTAAAAAGAAGAAAAATTAGATATGACATATAAAATCCAAAAGGCAAAGGAGTAGAAGAAAAGAGCACGAGTAGCTATACTAATATTCAACAAATTAGACTTCAAATGTAAATCAGTTAAAAGAGACACAGAAGGACAATATGTATTAATAAAAGGAACAATTCAACAAGAAGATATAACAATCATAAATATTTATGCCCCAAGCCAGAATGCTCCAAAATACATGAGGCAAACATCAAAAACACTGAAAAGAGAAATAGACACATCTATCATAATAGTTGGAGACTTCAATTCCCCACTCTCATCAATGGACAGAACATCTAGATAGAGGAGCAATAAAGAAACAGAGAATTTGAATAATAAAATAAATGAGCTAGCTTTAACAGACATTTATAGAACATTATACCCCATATACCACAACAGCACTTGGCTCATGGATCTTTCTCAAGGATAGACCATATGCTGGATCATAAAGCAAGTCTCAATAAATTTAAAAAGATTGAAATCATGCAAAACACTTTCACATATCATAAAGGAATGAAGTTGGAAATCAATAATAAGCAGAGTGCCAGAAAATTCACAAATATATGCAGGCGCAACAACGCACTCTTAAACAACCAGTGGGTCAAGGAAGAAATTACAAGAGAAATCAGTAAATATTTCACGGCAAATGAAAATGAAAACAACATATCAAACTTTATAGGATGCAGCACTAAGAGGGAAATTTATTGCCCTAAATACCTATATCAAAAAAGAAGAAAGAGCAAAAATCAAGGAATTAACTGTCCACTTGGAAGAACTAGAGAAAGAACAGCAAACTAACCCCAAAGCAAGAAAATGAAAGAAATAATGAACATTAGAGCAGAAATAAATGAAATTGAGAACATGAAAACAATTGAGAAAATCAACAAAACCAGAACCTGGTTCTATGAGAAAATCAGTAAGATTGATGGACCCTTAGCAAGGCTGACAAAAAGAAGAAGAGAGAGGATGCAAATAAATAAAATCAGGAATGAAAGAGGAGACATAACCATTGCTTCAGTGAAATAAAGGAAGTAGTGAGAGGATACTATGAACAACTTTAAGCTAATAAACTCGACAATGTAGATGAAATGGACTACTTCCTAGAAAGGCATGAACAACCAACACTGACTCAACAAGAAATAGATGACCTCAACCAACCAATCACAATAAAGAAAATGAATCCGTCATTAAGAAGCTCCCCAAAAAGAGAAGTCCAGGATCAGATGGCTTCACATGTGAATTCTACCAAACACTCAAGAAAGAATTAGTACCAATCCTGTTCAAACTCTTCAAAAAATTGAACAGGAAGAAGTCTACCTATCTCATTCTCTGAAACCAACACCATCCTCATACCAAAGCCAGACAAAGATATTACAAAAAAAGAAAAATACAGACTGATCTCTCCTATGAATATAGATGCAACAATGCTCAAAAAATTCTTGCAAATCCAATCCAGCAGCATATTAAAAGAATTATACACCATGACCAAGTAGGATTCATCCCAGGTATGCAAGGATGGTTCAACATAAGAAAATCTATTAATGCAATATACAATATCAACAAATCAAAACAGAAAAACCACATAATCATCTCGATTGATCCAGAAAAGGCATTTGACAAAATTCAACATCCTTTCCTGTTGAAAACACTTCCAAGGATAGGATTAGAAGGGAACTTCCTCAACATGATAAAGGTAATATATGAAAAATGCACAACTGCCATCATGCTCAATGGGGAAAAACTGAAAACTGTCCTCCTGAGCTCAGGAACAAAACAAGAATGTCCCCTATCACCACTGTTATTCAACATTGTGTTGGAAGTTCTAAGCAGAGCAATTAGACAAGAAAAATAAATACAAGGCATCCAAACTGGAAAGGAAGAAGGAAAACTCTCACTGTTTGCAGATGATATGATACTATATGTCGAAAACCCCCAAAATTTCACAGCAAAACTACTAGAGCTAATAAATGAGTACAGCAAAGTGGCAGGTTACAAGATCAATACTCAAAAAGCTGTAGTGTTTCTATACACTAGTAATGAACAATCTCAGGGAAATCATGAAAAAAATTCCATTTACAACTGCAACGAAAAGAGTAAAATATTTAGGGATAAATTTAACTAAAGCTACAAAAGACCTATGCAGTGAAAATTATAAGAAATTGTTAAAGGAAATCACGGAAGACCTAAATAAATGGAAGGGCATATCATGTTCATGGATTGTAAGACTAAAAATAGTTAAGATATCAATTCTACCTATATTGATTTACAGAGTCAATGCAATACCAATTAAATCCCCAAAACTTACTTTCCAGAAATAGAAAAACCAGCAACCAAATTTACCTGGAAGGGCAGGGTGCCAGGAATAGCTAACATTATACCAAGAAAGAAAAATAAAGTCAGAGGTCTCATGCTACCTGACTTTAAGGTGTGTTATAAAGCTACAGTAGTCAAAACAGCATGGTACTGGCATAAAGCTAGATAGGCTGAACAATGGAATTGAATACAGTGTTCAGATGTAGACCCTCTCATCTATGGACAATTGATCTTTGATAAGGCAGTCAATCCAATGCACCTGGTACAGAACAGTCTCTTCAATAAATGGTGCCAAGAGAACTGGATATCCACATGCAAAAGAATGAAAGAGGATCCATTTCTCACACCCTATACAAAAAATTAACTCAAAATGGACAAAGACCTAAACATTAGATATAAGACCATAAAACTGTTAGAAGAAAATTTAGGGAAATATCTTATAAATCTTATAATGGAGACAGTTTCCTAGATCTTACACCCAAAACATGAGCATTGAAGAAAGAAAGAAAGAAATGGGAACTCCTCACAATTAAACACTTTTGTGCATCAAAGACCTTCATCATGAAAGTAGAAAGACAGCCTACACTATGGGAGACAATATTTGGAAACACTATATCAGATAAAGGTCTAGTATCCAGAATATATAATGAGATTGTTCAACTCAACAACAAAAAGACAGACAACCCAATTGCAAAATGGGCAAAAGACTTGAACAGACACTTCTCAGAAGAGGAAATACAAATGGCCAAAAGGCACATGAAGAGATGCTCAACTTCCCTGGCAATTAGGGAAATGCAAATCAAAACCACCATGTGACATCATCTCACACCTACCAGAATGGCCGTTATCAATAAAAGAGAAAATGAGAAGTGCTGGAGACCATGTGGAGAAGGAGGCACACTTATCCACTGTTGATGGCAATGTCAAATGGTACAAACACTGAGGAAGGAAGTTTGGCAGTTCCTCAGGAAGCTAAGTATAGAATTCCCATATGACCCACAATACCATTGCTAGGTGTCTACTCAGAGGGCATGAGGGCAATGACATAGACATTTGCACACCAATGTTTATAGCAGCATTATTTACAATTGCCAAGAGATGGAAACAGCCAAGATATCCATCAATAGATGAGTGGCTAAACAAGCTGTGGTATATACATACGATGGAATATTATGCAGCTTTAAGACAGAATAAACTTATGAAGTATGTAACAACATGGATGGACCTAGAGAGCATTATGCTGAGTGAGAGTAGCCAGAAACAAAAGGACAAATATTGTATGGTCTCACTGATATGAACTAACATTAAGGAATGAGCTTGGATAATTTCAGTTAAGAACAGGGGTCATCAGGAGATAGAAATAGAGTAGATATTGGGGAATTGGAACTGAAGGGATAGAAATTGTGCAACAGGACTGATTGTAAAAATTCAGAAATGGATAGTACAATACTATGTAACTGTAAGACAATAATTTTCAAATACTGAATGAAGCTGAATGTGAGAATGATAGAGGGAGGAGGCCTTGAGGCACAAATGAAATCAGAAGGAAAGATAAACGATAAGGACTGAGATGGTATAATCTAGGAATGCCCAGGGTGTATAATGATAGTGATGAAATGTACAAATTTAAAAATGTTTTTGCATAAGGAAAAACAAAGGAATGTCAATAATGTAGGGTGTTGAAAACAGATGGCAATTAATATTTTTAAACTTTAACTTAAGTGTGAAACTAATGCAAAAATGCTTCTTTGGTACAAAATTTATATTTTGACTAATGCATTTCCTAATGTAACTTATGTGGACACCTTAACTGAAGATCATAATACTTGGAACCTTGAGTAGGGCATGAGATTTTGTAGGTTTGTCCAGAGTGAAGCCCCAATAAATCCTAGAGTGATTTAAACAGTGAATGAAAAAGAATTTCCAAAGTCCCCTCGGGAGAATGGTGAGAAAGGGGAAAATTTAACTTCCCCAAGTGGAGAATTCTTTTTTTTTTTTACTAATTAAAGAAAAATAAAGAAATTAACCCAACATTTAGAAATCATTCCATTCTACATATGCAATCAGTAATTCTTAATATCATCACATAGATGCACGATCATCATTTCTTAGTACATTTGCATCGATTTACAAGAACTAGCAAAACAACAGAAAAAGATATAGAATGTTAATATAGAGAAAAAAATAAAAATAATAATAATAGTACAAAAAAAAACAAACAGACAAAAAAAAAATCCTATAGCTCAGATGCAGCTTCATTCAGTGTTTCAACATGATTACTTTACAATTAGGTATTATTGTGCTGTCCATTTTTGAGTTTCTGTATCTAGTCCTGTTGCACAGTCTGTATCCCTTCAGCTCCAATCACCCATTATCTTACCCTGTTTCTAACTCCTGCTGGACTCTGTTACCAATGACATATTCCAAGTTTATTCTCGAATGTCGGTTCACATCAGTGGGACCATACAGTATTTGTCCTTTAGTTTTTGGCTACACTCACTCAGCATAATGTTCTCTAGGTCCATCCAT
The DNA here is from genome assembly GCF_023851605.1 of Tamandua tetradactyla. Classification (NCBI taxonomy): domain Eukaryota; kingdom Metazoa; phylum Chordata; class Mammalia; order Pilosa; family Myrmecophagidae; genus Tamandua; species Tamandua tetradactyla. Next base: position 104,387,759 of record NC_135353.1, on the reverse strand, counting down.
GTTATTACATGCTTCATAAGTTTATTCTGTCTTAAAGCTGCATAATATTCCATCGTATGTATATACCACAGTTTGTTTAGCCACTCGTCTGTTGATGGACATTTTGGCTGTTTCCATCTCTTTGCAATTGTAAATAACGCTGCTATAAACATTGGTGTGCAAATGTCTGTTTGTGTCTTTGCCCTTAAGTCCTCTGAGTAGATACCCAGCAATGGTATTGCTGGGTCATATGGCAATTCTATATTCAGCTTTTTGAGGAACCGCCAAACTGCCTTCCACAGTGGTTGCACCATTTGACATTCCCCCCAACAGTGGATAAGTGTGCCTCTTTCTCCACATCCTCTCCAGCACTTGTCATTTTCTGTTTTGTTGATAATGGCCATTCTGGTGGGTGTGAGATGATATCTCATTGTGGTTTTGATTTGCATTTCTCTAATGGCCAGGGACATTGAGCATCTCTTCATGTGCCTTTTGGCCATTTGTATTTCCTCTTCTGAGAGGTGTCTGTTCAAGTCTTTTTCCCATTTTGTAATTGGGTTGGCTGTCTTTTTGTTGTTGAGTTGGACAATCTCTTTATAAATTCTGGATACTAGACCTTTATCTGATATGTCATTTCCAAATATTGTCTCCCATTGTGTAGGCTGTCTTTCTACTTTCTTGATGAAGTTCTTTGATGCACAGAAGTGTTTAATTTTGAGGAGCTCCCATTTATTTATTTCCTTCTTCAGTGCTCTTGCTTTAGGTTTAAGGTCCATAAAACCGCCTCCAATTGTAAGTTTCATAAGATATCTCCCTACATTTTCCTCTAACTGTTTTATGGTCTTAGACCTAATGTTTAGATCTTTGATCCATTTTGAGTTAACTTTTGTATAGGGTGTGAGATACGGGTCTTCTTTCATTCTTTTGCATATGGATATCCAGTTCTCTAGGCACCATTTATTGAAGAGACTGTTCTGTCCCAGGTGAGTTGGCTTGACTGCCTTATCAAAGATCAAATGACCATAGATGAGAGGGTCTATATCTGAGCACTCTATTTGATTCCATTGGTCGATATATCTATCTTTATGCCAATACCATGCTGTTTTGACCACTGTGGCCTCATAATATGCCTTAAAGTCAGGCAGCGCAAGACCTCCAGTTTCGTTTTTTTTTCTCAGATGTTTTTAGCAATTCGGGGCACCCTGCCCTTCCAGATAAATTTGCTTATTGGTTTTTCTATTTCTGAAAAATAAGTTGTTGGGATTTTGATTGGTATTGCATTGAATCTGTAGATCAATTTAGGTAGGATTGACATCTTAACTATATTTAGTCTTCCAATCCATGAACACGGTATGCCCTTCCATCTATTTAGGTCTTCTGTGATTTCTTTTAGCAGTTTTTTGTAGTTTTCTTTATATAGGTTTTTTGTCTCTTTAGTTAAATTTATTCCTAGGTATTTTATTCTTTTAGTTGCAATTGTAAATGGGATTCGTTTCTTGATTTCCCCTTCAGCCCAAGTGGAGAATTCTTGATATTCTCACAAGCAGTGGGGACAACCAAAGCAATAGGCTGAGCCCCCAATTTTGAGGTTTGTTCATAAGAAACTGAACTCCAGAAAGGATAGGCTAAGCCTACCTAAAATTAGGCCTAAGAGTCTCCCCCAAGAGAACCTCTTTTGTTGCTCAAATGTGGCCTCTCTCTCTCAGCCAACACAACAAGCAAACTCACTGCCCTCCCCCTCTCTATATGGGACATGACTCCCAGGGGTGTCTACCTTCCTGGCAACATGGGACAGAAATCCTAGAATGAGCTGGGGCTCAACATCAAGGGATTGAGAAAACCTTCTTGACAAAAAGGGGGAAGAAAAAATGAGACAAAATAAGCTGTCAATGGCTGAGAGATTCCAAACAGAGTCAAGAGGTTATCCTGGAGGTTATTCTTACACATTAAATAGATATCACCTATTTAATTAAGGTGTAAAGGAGAGCTTCAGGGAACTGCCTGAAAATGGAGAGCTGTGCTCCAGTAGCCATGTTTATTGAAGATGATTGTATAATGGTATAGCTTTCACAATGTGACTGTGTGGTTGTGAAAACCTTGTGTCGGATGCTCCTTTTATGTACCTTATCGACAGACAAGTAGAACATATTGACTAAAAATAAATAAATAATGGGGGAAACAAATGTTAAAATAAATTTAGTAGATTGAAATGCTACTGATCAATGAAAGGGAGGGGTAAGGGGTAAGGTATGTATGAGTTGTTTTCTGTTTTCTTTTTATTTCATTTTCTGAATTGATGCAAATGAGAAGAGAAATCATCATGATGATGAATATACAACTATGTGATGATTTTGTGAGTTATTGATTATATAACAAGAATGGAATGATCATATGGTAAAAACGTTTGTGTTTGTATGTGGTTATGTTTCATAAAAAAATGATTATGGTGAAGAATACACAACTATGTCATGATGTTGTGAGCCACTGATTGTATACCATGTAAGGACTGTAGATGTTTGTGAAGATTTGTCAATAAAAATATTTTTTAAAATAATAAAAAAATAAACAAATCATCAAGGAGGTAAAATGAAACAAAGCTTATTAAAAGTCCTCCTCAATAGTGAAAACTTACACAATTTATAGCATTTGCTGACACACCAAAAGAGATAAGAACCACGTGTTCCTCTTCAAAAAATGCCACAAACTTGGCACAACAGTACCTTGTCAATGTCCTTTACCTATGAAAACAAAATGTTTTTGTGATATAATGGTCAATAAAATATTAATAAGTATGCATTATCAGAGAATGATCCATTAAAGAAACTTAATTTTCTATTTAAATGAAGCATATACCTTCACGCACTGAGAATTTTTATATGTTTAGTCATTTCAAAGAGAGCTAATATTTAATACTTTCCTCCCTTCTTAAACGATCTTGGATAACACAGTTAAGAAATATTCAGGTATGTAAAACTATTGATCCCTACGCTAAATAGGCCCAAAGCAGTATAGATCTTATATCTGTTTTTCAGAATTTTTCAGTCTCTTCTCCCACTTCAATTTAATTGTCACCACTTTATTATCAATATTCTGCTTCTATACTCCTCTCCACTTTACCTCCTTATCTCTAGTGTCTGCTTCTAAATTTCTGTGGGGCAGTAAACCAAAGCAGAGTTTAAATAAAGAGCCAAAATACTTAGGGCAACATCTATCCCATGGAGTAATATCTAATGAAAACTACTTTAGCTATTTAGCCACCTTTTGTTTGACCAGCCTCAGATCCCACAGTTTCATCCCAGATGTTGAGATTAATAGAAGAATGGTCTGCTAATGTGTCATGGTATTATTATAATGAGGCAATAATAGCCATGACAAGATTCTAATTGTTATTCTAATTAGTCATTCAAGTTAGAAACTGGCCCATGGGCTTATAAATAAAAAGAAATTAAATCAGAGATGCAAAATGGTTTAATACAGTCCATAGTTAAGTCTCAATCAACATTTTTATAGATATATAGCACCTGATAAGAATGTATTTTCAGTTCCATGATATCACTTGGTTCTTAAAATACTCTCATGGGGTAGAACAGGGCAAATGTTCTTACCCCTAAAATATAAGGAAACAAGGCTCTGAAAGATGAACTGTACCAAAGATCACATGCCTAGCAAAGGTTTGCGTCTAAAATCCTGGTTTTATGAATCCTAGGCTAGTGCTAGTTCTGCTGGATCACACTGACCCACATGAACACACTGGAGTATATCCATAACTACACTCAGGAGAACATTTTATCAGCTACAGTCTTGGATAGGAGGAGGCAAAGACTGCTTCTGAAAAATGCAGGCCCTACAAAAATGGTGCTCATTTTGAGAGGCTATTTTTTATATATAACCTGATATTTAGAGATAAAAATGAAGCTGAACAGGTTGGTGTTAAAGCAATTCAGAACACAGGGGTAAGTAAGACAGTGTCTGTATTTTAGAACCACACATATTCTTTGAGACTAATGGAAAAAAAGGTTTATTTGGTCTGGAACTGAAATTTTCTGTAGTGCATATCTATATAGCTCATTTGAATAACTGAAATACAGGGAACACAGAATAAGAAAAAGATCCTTTAATCCAGTATAGATTATTGTAATGCCTAGGTACATGCTAGAGTATATTGAGCAGATAATCAAAAAGTATTGGCAAAATTCCCTGAGGGATGGGAGAGAGAATATGTAACTATTAAACTTTACCATCAGGGAATCCCCTGCTACTGTGTCAAACTTTAGAGAAACCCAAATCTATAGGCCATGCCCTTGATCTTGAGGCTTAGTCTTGTGACGCTTATGTAGGTAGCGGAGAAGCTTAGCCTACCTATAGGCATGCCTAAGGGTTACTTCTGGACGATCTCTGTTGTTGCTCAGATGTGGCCTCAGTCTCTCTAAGCCCAATTCTGCAAGTGAAATCATTGCCCTCCCCACTATGTGGGACATGACATCCTGGGTGAAAGTCTCCCTGGTGACGTGGGAAAGGACTCCCAGGGATGAATCCAGACCTGGCACCATAGGATCAACAACGGCCATAGCCCAAACATCCCTAAAGATCAAAGATGATGGTGCAGTTAAACAGAGAACATAGGATTTCACAAAAAAAATGAATGCTGAATCATTAAATTGATATCTCTTTTAGTCTCCAGTATTTTAGAGAAGCTAAACGTAAAAACCTAAAATTGTGAAATTGTAACCAAAGTCAAACTCTGAAATATGCTCTACAACTAATTGCGGTTCTGTGCTTTGAAATTTATTGCTTTTTTGTATATATGTTATTGTTAACAAAAAAGAAGGAAAAAAAGTAGATTGTGATGATAAAAAAATATTTAATCCCTCTAGCGTCCTATATTCTGGAGCAGCTAGTAGGAAAATCTGAGAGGATCATATGGTAGCCCATGATAAACTCTGGGATCTGTCATGTAACTACTTGTTGAAGAGTGCTTTGAAAACTATTGCTTTTTTATTTCTTTGCTTTGTATATATGTTATACTATACAATAAAAAAGTTTTAAAAAAATGGTGCTCATTAATAAGGGAGAGGATTATAAATTATGTAGATAAAAATCTCTTTCCTGAGCTATAGCAATACCTGAGAAGGCTGAGGCAATGTTCAGAATATCATAACAAAGCTGGAGATGATCCAGAAAGAGGGCATAAAGTGACCAAAGAATTGATGTGTTTTAAAATGAGACTCTAACAGTATAACAGAGAAAATAGGATTTAACAAATGAGTATGACTGCTGAATCATTATATTGATATTTCTGTTGGTCGCCAGTGTCTTGCAGCAGCTAGAAGAAAAAATAAAAAACTGGAACTATAACCCATACCAAATTTTAAAATCTGTTCTATAACTATTGTTAAAATGTACTTGGAAATGTATTGCTTTTTTGTATATATGTTATATTTTACAATAAAAACAAAGAAAAAATAATTTAAAAAAATTTTAAATGAGGCTCTAATAGAAGAATTACAATTCTTTTGTAATTATAATTTCAGCTGAGAGCTGAAAACAGAAATCTTTAAAATCACCCAAGGTTATGTAATGACAAATACACAGTTTTTTTTCTTCAAAATATCTAGAAAAACCAGAACTGGGAGAATTATTTTCTTGAAGTTTAAAAGAATCAATTTTAGGACAAATTAAAGAATGTCATACTATCATAAGATAGACCTTCTTTACTCTAAGTTGTGAGTGTTGGAATTACAAATAAATTTAAGATGGATTTAGAAAAATGAATATGGGATCAAGACATAGAGAAATTAGTGTCTAATCACTGTATGAGGCAGTGATATTCCTCCCATAAAGCAACTTTTAATGCCACTGTCCAAAACAAAACTTTTGGCTAAATGGATCATGGGTCTGAACCAAAGTGTCATATAATGCTTTCTTATGAGTCAGTTCATAAATACTCATACAAATATTATGGATCCTGAAGGAATTTTTTAAATTATTTATCCAACTATAATAAAAATACCCTCTTTCCTGCCCCTGGTAAGGAGAGTTGAAAATGAGAAGCCTATTTTATAAACCGAGAAGAACATGTATAAAATTGTACATAAAAAGAAAGATACTAGGCCCATCTTGGCTGTGCTCTTGGGGCCTGAAAGGGGAAGAAAGCAACTAAACAACTAATTCTGGCTTTTCAAGTGCAAGTTGTTTATTTTATTGTCCAATATTTATCTTTTAAAGTGTTTCTTCATTTGTACAAGTTGCAGAAGCATTCTAAAGATAGTCCAGATGTCAGATCAAAAGTCAGAATTCCTCGGTCCCTCTCCTACCTCAATCAAGACTCCCTACAAATCACAAAGAGCTGCTGCAGTACCTCAAAGACAGGCAAGAAGCAAAGGAAGAGGAAATACAAAAAGCCAAACAGCCTGCCTACAAATGTGAAATTATTCCTTTCCTATGTGTAAAAGACCCTGTTTATATATTTCTTCCGGGGTTTCTAAATTACTTCTGCAACAACTGGGGCATAGTGAGAAGTTTAAAAAAGGGCCCAGCTTTTTTAGAAATGGAGGGTGTCTATATATTCAGAGAGAGGATTTCTATACACATCTCCCTTAATGTACATTAGCCCTGCCCTATGGCTTTGTCTATCAGAATAAATGAATTTAAATTAATAAATGCCAAGTCCCCGAGAATACAGGCAGATTCAAGGGTATAGAAGGAGACACATCCTCCATACTCCCATACCACTGTTACTGTGTTTTTCATCCAAGCCAACACCATCTGCTTATAAAATCCATGCCATAATCACCTATCCTTCCCCATACCCTTACACAAGACCCTTTGCTCAACCTCAGCTCTGATGAAATAGGCACAAAAAAAATGGGATCTTTCCTTACTTTTTGTAATTTCAACTATGAAATCTTAGATAAAACATTGTACTTTGAATTGCCATATGACAGCCTTGTTGCATTTTAACTCAGTCTAATTTAAGCAAAAGCAAATCACCAGCTGATGAGGAAGGAAGTCTCTTTACATAATCCCTGGGGCAAGATTTTAAACAGCCTGCAAAGAGAAAGGTTTTGGTTAAAAAAAAAAAAAGAAGAATAACCTCCAGGATAACCTCTTGACTCTGTTTGGAATCTCGAGAGGTTATCCTGGAGGTTATTCTTACACATTAAATAGATATCACCTTGTTAGTCAAGATGTAGTGGAGAGGCTGGAGGGAACTGCCTGAAAATGTGGAGCTGTGTTCCAGTAGCCATGTTTCTTGAATACGATTGTATAATGATATAGCTTTCATAATGTGACTGTGTGATTGTGAAAACCTTGTGTCTGATGCTCCTTTTATCCACCTTATCAACAGATGAGTAAAATATATGGAATAAAGATAAATAATAGGGGGAACAAATGTTAAAATAAATTTAGAATGAAATGCTGGTGATCAGTGAGGTGGAAGGATGGGGGGGTATGGTATGTATGAATTTTTTTCTGTTTCCTTTTTATTTCTTTTTCTGAATAGATGCAAATGTTCCAAGAAATGATCATGATGATGAATATGCAACTATGTGCTGGTACTGTGAATTACTGATTATATATGTAGAACAGAATGATCAAAAGTTATGAATGTTTGCATTTGTTTGGTATTTTTTGGTATTTAAAAAATTTTTTTAATAATAAAAAAAAATCTGGTCTCTTTATTGATTCAAATAAAATACTTAGAGACTACTGAGGGACAGGCACTATATTAGGCCACTGTGGGTGGGATGCAAAGACACATCAAACCTTCCTTTCTCAGTACCAATACAACCAGAACTAAGATGTAACATCCTACTCAAGGGTACTACAATTAACAATGCTAATCTTTCTCAGATGGTTAATATAGAAAAGGAGAACAGGACCAGGCATACAAATACATTCTTTGTGAGGGAGGTTGCTTTTAGATGCTAAAAACCAGGAGGCTTTCTAATCAGTCCTTACTTTACTCTCACTGGTCTACCTGCAAGACTGTATTACAGAAAACAATATTCTCTCATATCCCTTTGCCCTTCTCTTTGTAAAATGTAGCCTTCTTGAATTCTCAAGGAATGACCATCATCTCCAAACTCCAACTAAATTGTCAATTACTACAATTTATGTTTACTATTGGCACAAGCATTGCCATAAATGTGGTTTTGTTTTAATTACACAAACAGGAGAGGCTAACATTCAAGGGCAATTGCTTTCAAACGTTATTTCATTAATACACTCAACAACTAAGTTTGTATTACTGTTCCCATTTATGGTTATGGAAACTGAGACCTGGAAGGTAGTAGCTTGCTAAAGGCTACTCAGCTAGGCAAATGGCAAATGTGAAACTTAGACTCAATTTTGTGTGTCTCCAAAGCTAATGCTCATTCCCACAAAACTGTACCACTGTAGTGAACCCATCCTCACCATTCCTTGCTGAAGAGCTCAATTGCCTAGACAGAGAATATGCTAAAACTTAAGGCCAATAACCTAAGTTCAAACAGAACCACTCTTTAGCTACTTTAGTTCCAAGTGTGCTTTAGCTACAAAAGATATGTTTTTTATAAAGGAAGACTTTATAAATAATTAAGAATCCAGGAAAGCTGAGAGATATTCCTGTTCATGACATTTCTTTTCTTTAGACTGGCCTGTCACCTTCACTTCTTGGGGTCCAAAAGCCTTAACTTCCCCTAACAAACTAGTTCCCAGTGTTCCTAAAAGGACAAAAGTTGGTGATGGAAAACATTTACAAGACATCAACCTGATTCCATTCTTTCTCTAGCTCTTTTCTATCTTGGCTGATTTCAGTTTTTAGAAATACACCGCTTTTAGCACTATAATTCTCCCAGAACCCCTTTTAGCACTGTAATTCTGATTCTGTAATTATTCTGGAAAACTAGGTTTCAGAAGCCAGGTTGCTCAATTTTAGCAAAAGTGCCATAAATAATATAGGATTGCACCTAGAAATTACCACACTTTTAAAACCTCTATTAAATCATACCAAATAATCAGACCAAATTACAAAAATCATGCCAAACACGAGGAAATAAATAAGAATGCAGGAAAGCTGAAAGATATTCCTGTTCATGACATTTCTTTTCTTTAGACTGGCCTGTCACCTTCACTTCTCGGTATATTACATCATTGTTAACTATAAAGGGAACTTCTTTATGGCTTATTTAATGAAACTGAAGTTCCCAAATCTGTTAAAAGGAGAAAATGGTCTCCTATTATCTTAGGACAAAGAACATATCAGAAACCATGGGTTTCCCTGCCAGCTGAGCCACTGACCACTCATATATTACCTAATCATGCCACATACCCTAAGATTTAATACACTAGTTCAAAGTTCAAAATCAAGAAATGCATACAAATTATTCAGGGGCTTTGTGAAATTTCTCAATGACTGCCTATAATGGGAGAGTGGAAATAGGGGCTCATGACCAAGTATCCGAAGGCAGACAATTAAATAGGATAACCTATTTCTGCACTAGAGAACCAACATGCTTCTGATTGGTTACTGGGAAAAGTAGAACCTTTGGATGACAGTTTCTTGCAATGAGAATTGAAATTGTGTCAGGCCCTGGACTAAGCCCTCAGTGTGTACTACTGATGATGAAGATTGCCCATATAAACAAGGAAAGGTCTAGTAGCACAATATGGATTCTAAACACTTTAATTATGTATGAGGAAGCAGGCCATTTCCAAAACCACTTCCTTGCATACCCAACTAAGGCTGGAAAACAGCAAGAGTTACAAATAATACCCACGGAACTAGATACACTACCCTATCCAGCAATAGCCAATTGACATTATAAAGTCTAAAGTGGAGGTCAGAAACTTCTTCTGTAAAGGACTTGATAGTAAATATTCTGGTCTTTGTGGGCAACACTATCACTTTACAACTGTTCAGTTCTGCCCCTGTAACGAAAAAGCAGCCATAGACAATATGTAAACAAGTGGATGAGGCGGTGTGCAAATAAAGTTATTTTAAAAATCAGGCTGCAGGCAAGATTTGGCCCAGAAGTCATTGTATAATGACCCCTCCTTTATTGCAAATAAAGCAAGTGGATACATTTGAGCACTAAAGTAAGTTACTATGTCTAATCCTCTCTCCCTCACTTCTGCCCAGGACTTCTGAGAAGAGGCAAACAAGCAAAGGTACAAGTCTATAAGTTTCCCTCCATCAGTTATTCTCAAAGTTAGAGACTACAAAATACTTCAAAGTAAAAGATTTCTTTATTCTATTCACTTCTATATGTCACCAAACAATCCTCACTGGCTCAAGGGAGACCACAGCCACCTTTTGTGATGTGCTAATAGGACGACAAACAGTTGTTATTAAAACTCATGTTATTAACACCTACCTGGTACAGAAACTCAAACAGTATCCCACCAGAAATATCAAAGCCACACTTGGCCAACAGCCTTCAGAACACTCAGAAGTTCCTGGAGATCAAATCTTTAGGAAAACCAGTAATAAATGAAACTGTTAATTCCTTAAAGGTGAGTCCCATGCAAAAAAAAGAAAAGAATTTTCCTGTAGAAAAACCTGACAAGCAAGTGTCTCCTTGCCCAGTGGCCACTTAAAGGTTGCAATCAGCCTAATCCTGCTGGACTTGTTAGACCTGACCAAAAACCAGACAATAGTTTTGGTAATAATGCCAGATATAGGCTAGCGTAAAATTGACTGCTGCAGTGGAAAACTTCATAGTGGGTTCTGCTCAAGAAGCATACCAATTATCCCCATACTGCTAGGGGAGCACAAACTGATTAAAGGCACATGGGTAAGAGAGAAGCAAAAGGATTTGTCCTTAAAAATCACCACGGAATACCTAAATTTATGAGCCCCTTTAAAATGATAGGCTGCCAGCCATGTGGCATAAGGGGATCATCAGAGCAGGAACAGGTGGCTAAAAAAAAGGCACAGTAAAGTGGGCCTCTGAGAGGACTTTCTAGATACTGGAAGAAGAGGGAGAGGCAGCAGGCAATGGGCAGTGCCGAAGAAGGTGCATGGTAGTGTTTTACAGTGAGTGAACCACATAAGATGGTGTTAGGAGGGCAGGCTCAAGGAACAGGAGTCAGCTGAGTGCAAAACCAGACCAGAGCTGGGGCAGATACCAGGGAGAGCAAGGTAACCACAATGGCAAAGGGCTGACACAAGAAAGACCAGAGACACAGACTTCCTAAACTCAGCTTGCAAAGTATTTCTCAGAGAAGACCTTAGAATATAGTAGAAAATATGCAGCCCTAAGAAGTCAGAAGACTTGGCTTTGGATCCTAATTTGCCACACACCAGCTGGATAACTTTAAGCAGATCACTTAATTTCTCAGAGCTTCAATTTCCTATAAAATAGGGAGACCATTATCTGCCCTTGGTTACTTCATCTGTATAACAGGAACATTAATAATACATTGCCTGATTGGCTCATGGCATTGTTGTAAAGATCACATCAAGATCATAGGTGAGACTGGTGGACTGAAAAATTCTGAGGAAGATGTTATATTTTCATTATTTTCAATGCAAACACACACTCCACCTAAGTATGAAACGGATTTCAAAAAAGGTATATATTAGCCACCAAACTCAGTGTTCACAAATACTTTGTACAATGCCATCTGCGAAATTTCTAGAATAGAAAACCAAATAGCCTATAAAATGTTAACTAATTTACAATTTTTATGTTTATTTTCCATCCTGAAGACAGAATGTAAAAAATCTAGGCTCACTCCATCACTGTGATGAAGCTTCCTCAATTTTTTTTAAACATCTCCCTTGACTTCAGGGATTTTTTTTTTCTTTAAAGACCTTGGTGTACCAGGGTCTGGACTATCTCCTCCACAGCAGTCTTCACAGCTTAACACACAGCTAGCTGATTATACCAGAAATTTTACAAGCTCAATATTCTCAGCCCTGTCAGCTAACCCTTTCTCTATTTCTAGTCTCCAGCTTTCAAACCAGTTCTAATGTCTAGTTCCTACTATAGAAAGCCCCATATCTTTTCTTCATACCTTTGATTTCTGAGCTTCCTGTTCCTCACAATAGCACTCATATTCTCTTTCACAATTAAAGGGAATAAAGGACAATGTAAACAATGGAAAAGATCATTTAGTAAATTTTAGCTCTACCCCTGACTAGCAGTGCAACCTTAGGGAAGTACTTAAACTCTGTAAGCTTTGGTTTCCTCATCTATAAAATTGGAGTAATAATACTTTCTTTCCAAGTTAACTTGAATAATGTATGTGAAGGTACCTCATATACTATAAAATCCTTTGCAAATGTTAGCTTATACTGATATCTATATCTATATCCACCTCCAAGACATCAGTCAGCCTGAGTGAGATCATATTCACAGATACCAGTCTTGCTGACCCAAAACAAACATACCTAAACTGCAATCAACTGGTATTATAATTGCTCTTCCTCATTCATAAACAGATGATGTAAATTCTGCATATTTGGAGGGTTCAATCATAAGTAAAGTCTGTCTTGTGATCTTCCGCCTACTTCATCAAGTTCCTACTAGGCAAAGGCCAATCAGAAAAACAACAGCATAACTTCAGACTCCCTGAAACATCCCTTCTCCATTCCTGCAGGCCTGTAAAATGCCTGGCTGCCTTTAAGTCAACACTAGAGGTGCAGTCTTGGTGAGGGGCACGGAAGAGACAATAAGTCTTCTTTCACAAGCTAAAAATTATTCTGAATAAAAAATCACAGTGTTAACAAAGAGAGGTTAGTGAAGGGTATACACTGTTTTCATGAGGCACAGTGACACTACACAGAGCCCAAGAGTGGAACCGGTTATTGGGTTCCAATATTGACTTTGTGATGAACTGATTCTGTAACCATGGGTAAGGAACATCCCCTCTTAGGACTCAGTTTCCTAATGAAAGGGTTAAATGAAATGTTCTCTTAAGGGCCCTTTCATGACTCCATGAGTCCATTCACAGCAAGATATTGTCCATTAGTAAAAAAAAAAGAAGGGTGGGGTGGGGGAGATGATTAGAGAGCATCTGCTCTTCACAAAGGGCAAGCAAATAAAAAGTCAAGCAGCACCAGCTTTCCCTCTGCCATTCTGCTAGTGTAGCCATACAATCACTGGCTGAGCTGTTACCCAGTTAGCAGCCTGGTACATCTTGCTTTCTCATTTAGTATCATCACAGAACAATCATCAAGATAAACCCTGAAACTGGATTATCTTCTAGAATCCATGCTGCACATGGATTCTAGAAAACAAATCTCTGTAGACCGATCAACCAGGCAGAGAGATCAGCATTTCCCATGTTTAAAAGCAAAGAGGGTGGTGTGACATTGTCTCAGTGGCAGAATTCTCATTTGCCATGCTGGAGACCAAGGTTCAATTTCCAGTGCCTATCCATGCAAAAAAAAAAAAAAAAAAAAAAAGACATTGGGGAAATGGGGAAAATTCAACTTCCCCCATTTGGAGAATTCCTGATATTCTTATAGGCAGTGGGGACAACCAAATCAATAGGCTGAGGCCTCAATCTTGGGGTTTACCCCTATGAAATTTATTCCTGCAAAGGAAAGGCTAAGCCTACTAAAAATTAAGCTTAAGAGTCACCCCCAGAGAACCTCTTTGTTGCTCAGATGTGGCCCCTCTCTCTTTAAGCCAACTCAGCATGTGAACTCACTGCCCTCCCCCCTGCATAAGGCATAACTGCAGGGGTGTAAATCTCTCAGGCAACATGGGACAGAAAGCCTGGGATAAGCTGGCATCAAAAGATCGAGAAAGCCTTCTTGACCAAAAGGGGGAAGACAGAAATGAAACAAAATAAAGTTTCAGTGGCTGAAAATTTGAAACACAGTCAAGAGGTTATCCTGGAGTTATTCTTATGCACTATATAGATATCCCTTTTAATTTATGGTATATTGAAGTGACTAGAGTGAAGTACCTGAAACTGTCAAACTGTGTTTCAGTAGCCATGTTTCTTGAAGAGGAATATATAATGATACAGCTTTCTCAATGTTACTATGTGATTGTGAAAATCTTGTTTCTGATGCTCCTTATATATAGGGCATGGACAGATGAGTAAAATATATGGATATAAATAAATAAACAAATAAATAATAGAAGGATAAAGGGTAAAATAAATTGAGTAGATGGAAACACTAGCGGTCAATGAGAGGGAGTGGTGAAGGGTGTGGTATGTATGAGTTTTTTCTTTTTTCTTTTTATTCCTTTTTCTGGATTGATGCAAATGTTCAAAAATGATCATGGTGATGAATCTACAACTATGTGATGATGTTGTGAGCCATTGTACATCATGTATGGAATGTTTTAATGTCAAGAATATATGTTTATATGCTAAGCTTTTACAAGAAAAATATTTTTTTAAAAAGCAAGAGAAATTCAGCATGGTAATGGTTGTGGCAGGGTCATTCTTTTTACTTTACAACTTGAGTTCCAGGCTTTTTTTGCTCAGAAACGAGTTATGAGGAGTAGCTATAAAACATCTCCCTTCAGGTCTCACGCTGCCTGACTTTAAGGCATATTATGAAGCCACAGTGGTCAAAACAGCATGGTACTGGCATAAAGATAGATATATCGACCAATGGAATCAAATAGAGTGCTCAAATATAGACCCTCTCAACTATGGACATTTGATCTTTGATAAGGCAGTCAAGCCAACACACCTGGGACAGAACAGTCTCTTCAATAAATGGTGCCAAGAGAACTGGATATCCATATGCAAAAGAATGAAAGAGGACCCATATCTCACACCCTATACAAAAGTTAACTCAAAATGGATTAAAGAGCTAAACATTAGGTCTAAGACCATAAAACAGTTAGAGGAAAATGTTGGGAGATATCTTATGAAACTTACAACTGGAGGCGGTTTTATGGACCTTAAACCTAAAGCAAGAGCACTGAAGAGGGAAATAAATGGGAGCTCCTCAAAATTAAACACTTTTGTGCATCAAAGAACTTCATCAAGAAAGTAGAAAGACAGCCTACACAATGGGAGACAATATTTGGAAATGACATATCAGATAAAGGTCTAGTATCCAGAATTTATAAAGAGATTGTCCAACTCAACAACAAAAAGACAGCCAACCCAATTACAAAATGGGAAAAAGACTTGAACAGACACCTATCAGAAGAGGAAATACAAATGGCCAAAAGGCACATGAAGAGATGCTCAATGTCCCTGGCCATTAGAGAAATGCAAATCAAAACCACAATGAGATATCATCTCACACCCACCAGAATAGCCATTATCAACAAAACAGAAAATGACAAGTGCTGGAGAGGATGTGGAGAAAGAGGCACAGTTTTATCCACTGTTGGTGGGAATGTCAAATGGTGCAACCACTGTGGAAGGCAGTTTGGCGGTTCCTCAAAAAGCTGAATATAGAATTGCCATATGACCCAGCAATACCATTGCTAGGTATTTACTCAGAGGACTTAAGGGCAAAGACACAAACAGACATTTGCACACCAATGTTTATAGCAGCATTATTTACAATTGCAAGGAGATGGAAACAGCCAAAATGTCCATCAACAGACAAGTGGCTAAACAAACTGTGGTATATGCATACGATGGAATATTATGCAGCTCTAAGACAGAATAAACTTATTAAGCATGTAATAACATGGATGGACCTAGAGAACATTATGCTGAGTGAAACCGGCCAAAAACTAAAGGACAAATACTGTATGGTCTCACTGATATGAACCGACATTAGTGAATAAACTTGGAATATGTCATTGGTAACAGAGACCATCAGGAGATAGAAATAGGGTAAGATAATGGGTAATTGGAGCTGAAGGGATACAGACTGTGCAACAGGACTGGATAGAAAAACTCAGAAATGGGCAGCACGATACTACCTTATTGTAATGCAATTATGTTAAAACATTGAATGAAGCTGCATGTGAGGTATAGTTTTTTTTTTCTCTATTA
Source organism: Tamandua tetradactyla (assembly GCF_023851605.1). NCBI lineage: Eukaryota > Metazoa > Chordata > Mammalia > Pilosa > Myrmecophagidae > Tamandua > Tamandua tetradactyla. Next base: position 104,371,862 of record NC_135353.1, on the reverse strand, counting down.
TCGTTTTATTTCTTTTTCTGTTGTCTTTTTATTTCTTTTTATAAATTGATGCAAATGTACTAAGAAATGATGAATATGCAACTATGTGATGATATTAAGAATTACTGATTGTATATGTAGAATGGAATGATTCCTAAATGTTTTGTTAATTTTTTTAATTAATAAAAAAACATAATTAGATTGATCATTTAATTTTTCTATTGAATAAACTTTACTTACATTTAAAAAAAAAATCTCCCTTCCCCACCAATGAACTCAGTATGGATGAATTCAGGATTAGTCTCCAGCTGTCAATTGCCACATGCATAATACATATTTTTCCAAACACAGAGAAAGGCCTTTCCATGACAGCCTGGCTCTGGAAAGAGAGCTGGAAGTTGAAATGGGGCCCTTCTGCTTCTGGGAAATCCTTAATGAAAACCTTTTGTAATAAAATACCTTGAAGTTCCTAATACGGTACTGTAGAACCGGGCTTACTGCTTACCACTTGTGAGAAATTCTATGCTGCCTTAAGATAAAAATAATATGGGGAGTGGACTTTATTACCCTTTAGTAATGCCACATGTTTCCCAATATACACTACCCCAATACAAGAAAAACAGCTGTGTTTGCCATAAGACGTCAACAGATGAACACGGATGACAAGTCTCTGAAATTGACCAACTAGCTAATGCAAGAAACAGAAAAGGACAGGTGTCACACTACCAAAATGTATTATCCTTCTATGACAGGGGAACTAAAACACAACCAAACCCTAATTAAATTGTGGTTAGATTGCTCATCTGGAAAACTACCTGATTCCAGCCATGATAAGGGAAAAGAAGGAAAGAAAATCTTCCACTAATGCAGTTTTTTCTACCAATTGGGTCATTTCAAACAAAAGTATCCCCAGTCCCAATAAAGAGCATCTTCACACTGTTAATGCAAGGTACCTGCTTCAAAATACAGGGCAGAGTGGGTCTTGGAACTGGAAACCAGGAAATTTGTGTTTTGGTCCCAGCTTTGACTCTGTTCTATGTCCCTGGAAGAGTCAATTTTCTCTCTTGGCATCCATTTCTCTGGTTATAAACCCAGAGGGGTGACACAAAGCTTTCTGAAGACCTTTCCAGGTCTGATATTCTATAAGCAAAAGACAAAGGTAGCTATAGATACAGTACATAACCCAAGCACCTCTGCTTCTCCAAGCACAACCATTTTTTTTTGTACTGAGACAATACTTACATACTATAAAATTCACTCATTAGTGTACAAGGACACTGACTAAATGTACAAGTTAAAAAAATGCTTTTCAGGCAAGCCACTGTGGTCCAACAGGCAGAGTTCTCACCTGCCATGATTCCCAGTGCCTGACCATGCGAAAAAAGAAAAAAAAATGTTTTTGTATGAGGAAGAACAAAGGAATGTCAATATTCAGGGTGTTGAAAATAGATGGTAATTCATACTGTAAAACTTTAACTTATATGTGAGAATAAAGCAAAAAATGTTTATTTGGTACAAAATTTATATTTTGTAGAGTGCATCTCCTAACATATAACTTATATGGACAGTTTAATTGAACACCATAAGTACATGGAACCTTGAGTAGGGCATGAGATTTTGTAGGTTTGTCCGGACTGATGCCCTGATAAATCCCAGACTGATTTGAACAGTGAATAAAAAAGTATTTGCAAAGTCCCCTTGGGGAAATGGGGAGAAAGAGAGAAAATTCAACATCCTGATATGGAGAACGCCTGATATTCTCACAAGCAGAGAGGACAACAAAATCAATATGCTGAACCCTCAATCTTGGGATTTGTTCATATGAAACATATCCCCGCAAAGGATAGGCTAAGCATACTTAAAATTAGGCCTAATATATATCTTTTTCAATTTTCTTGCCTAGTAATGAAGTGGCATAGTGGGGAGTTGAGAGCCACAGCCTAGAAAGAATGAATTCAAATATTTTGCTAAACTGTTAATATTGAGTTAGAGCCTACAGTGTAGAAAGTAGTAAATAATACATGAACCTTAGTATATTTAAGGGATCTAATTGTATCAAGATGTTTGTATTTCTTTACAGTTCCTTCATTCTGTATACTGTTTATATACACTTATCTTTTATGTTTACGCACAATTATTTTGTTGGGAAAATTAAAAATAATTTTTAAAATTGCATATACGAAAGTAAGGAGGCTGCTGTAGCAGACCTCAATATACACATAACTTGGATTAAAAAAAAAATTAGGCCTAAGAGTCACCCCCAAGAGAACCTCTTTTGTTGCTCAGATATGGCTAAAATCTCAGTCAAGAAGGCAAGCAAACTCACTGCCTTCCCCCTCTGTACATGGGGCATGACTCCCAGGGTGTAAATCTCCCTGGCAGCATGGGACAGAAATCCTACAATGAACTGGGACTCAGCATCGAGGGACTGAAAAAACCTTCTCGACTGAACGGGGTAAGAGAGAAATGAGACAAAATAAAGTGTCAGTGGCTGAGAGTTTCAAATAGAGTTGAAACGTTATCCTGCAGGTTATTCTTACACATTATATAAATAACCCCTTTTTAGTTTAAGGTGTATTAGAGAGGCTAGAAGGAAATGCCTGAAATTGTAGAGATGTGTTCCAGTAGCCATGTTTCTTTAAGATGATTATATAATAATATAGTTTTTGCAAGTGATTGTAAAAACCTTGTTCTGATGATCCGTTTATCTATGGTATGGACAGATAAGCAAAACATATGGATTAAAAATAAATAAATAATAGGGGGAACAAATGTTAAAATAAACTGGGTAGAGAGAAATACTAGTGGTCAATGAGAGGGAGGGGTAAAGGGTATGGTATGTATGAGTTTTTTCTTTTTATTTCTCTTTCTGGAGTGATGCAAATGTTCTGAGAAATGATCATGGTGATGAATATACAACTATGTGATGATATTGTGAGCTACTGATTGCACACCAAGTATGGAATGTTCATACATTAAGAATGTTCATGTTCTATGTTGATTGATTTCATTAATAAAAAAATTTTTAAACAATAAAAATTGTAAAAAAAAATCACTCATTAAATTGTAAAATTAAATGATTTTCAATATATTAACAGTTCTATAACCATCATCACATGATCACAGTCTAATAACTGAAACTTTTAATTCCCCAGAAAAGAAACTACACACTCAGTAGCTGTCACCTCACATGTGAATACCCCAACCTCAAACAACCACTAACCTGCTTTGCTCTCTAACAGATTTGCCTATCTGGACATTTTAAATAAAAGGAATCAATTATACAATAACTTATCTTTTCTGACTGACTGAATTCACTTATCATAATACTTTTAAAGGTCAGCCATGTTGTAGCTTTTTTATAAGTATTTTTATTGACAAATCTTCAGAAACATACAGTCCATACATGGTATACAATACATGGCTCACACTATTATTACATAGTTGTGTATTCTTCACCATAATCATTTTTTTATGAAACATAACCACATACAAACACAAATGTTCTTACCATATAAGCATTCCATTCTTGTTATATAATCAATAACTGATAAAATCATCACATAGTTGTATATTCATCATCATGATCATTTCTCAGGACATTGGCATCAATTCAGAAACAGAAATAAAAAGAAAACAGAAAAAAAACTCATACATACCATACCCCTTACCCCTCCCTTTCATTGATCACTAGCACTTCAATCTACTAAATTTATTTAACATTTATTCCCCCTATTATTTATTTATTTTTAATCCATATGTTCTACTCATCTGTCGATAAGTTAGAAAAAAGGAGCATCAGACTCAAGGTTTTCACAACCACAATCATCTTCAAGAAACATGGCTACTGGAGCACAGCTCTACATTTTCAGGCAGTTCCCTCCAACCTCTCCATTACACCTTAACTAAATAGGTCCACACCCATGGGAGGCATGTCCCACGTAGAGAGGCCACATCTGAGCCTAATTTTAAGTAGGCTGAGCCTGTCCTTTCCAGGGTGCAATTTCTTATGATCAAACCCCAAATTTGGGAGCTCAGCCTATTGCTTTGGTTGTCCCCACTGCTTCTGAGAATATTAGGAGTTATCTACTTGGGGAAGTTGAAATTCCCCCCTTTCTCACCATTCCCCCAAGGGGATTTTGCAAATACATTTTATTCACTGTATAAATCATGCTGGGATTTATCGGGGCATCACTCTGGACAAACCCATAAGATCTCATACTCTACTCAAGGTTCAAAGTATTATGATGTTCAATTCAGCTGTCCACATCAGTTATATTGGGAAATGCACTAGTCAAAAAATATATTTTGTACCAAATAAACATTTTTTGCTTTACTCTCACACATAAGTTAAAGTTTTAAAATATTAATTGCCATCTATTTTCAACACCCTTCATTATATTGATATTCCTTTGTTCTTCTTCATGCAAAACATTTTTAAATTTGTACATTTAGTCACTATTATTATACACTCTAGGACAAAAACTAAAGGACAAATACTGTATGGTCTCACTGATATGAACTGACATTAGAGAATAAACTTGGAATATGTCATTGGTAACAGAGACCATCAGGAGTTGGAAACAGGGTAAGATAGTGGGTAATTGGAGCTGAAGGGATACAGACTGTGCAACAGGACTAGATACAAAAACTCAAAAATGGACAGCACAATACTACCTAATTGTAATGTAACTATGTTAAAACACTGAATGAAGCTGCATCTGAGCTATAGTTTTTGTTTGTTTGTTTGTTTTTTATATATATTTTTTGTATTTTTTATTTTTATTTTTTCTCTATATTATCATTTTATTTCTTTTTCTGTTGTCTTGCTATTTCTTTTTCTAAATCGATGCAAATGTACTAAGAAATGATGATCATACATCTATGTGATGATATTAAGAATTACTGATTGCATATGTAGAATGGAATGATTTCTAAATGTTGTGTTAATTTTTTTAATTAATAAAAAAAAGACATAGACTGGCAGAATGGATTAAAAAACAGGATCCTTCTATATGCTGTCTACAGGAAACACATCTTAGACACAAAGATAAACATAGGTTGAAAGTGAAAGGTTGGGAAAAGATATTTCACGCAAATAACAACCATAAAAGAGCAGGAGTAGCTATACTAATATCGAACAAATTAGACTTCAAATGTAAAACAGTTAAAAGAGACAAAGAAGGATACTATGTACTAATAAAAGGAACAATTCAACATGAAGACAACAATCATAAATATTTATGCACCGAACCAGAATGCCCCAAAAATACATGAGGAAAACACTGCAAACACTGAAAAGGGAAATAGAAACATCTACCATAATAGTTGGAGACCTCAATTCCCCACTCTCATCAATGGACAGAACATCTAGACAGAGGATCAATAAAGAAACAGAGAAGTTGAATATTACAATAAATGAGCTAGACTTAACAGACATTTATAGGACATTATACCCCACAACAGCAGGATACACCTTTTTCTCAAGTGCTCATGGATCATTCTCAAAGATACACATATGCCGGCTCACAAAGTAAGTCTCAACAAATTTAAAAAAGATTGAATTCATACAAAACACTTTCTCCGATCATAAGGGAATGAAGTTGGAAATCAATAATAGCCAGAGCGCCAGAAAATTCACAAATATGTGGAGGCTCAACAACACACTCTTAAACAAACAGTGGGTCAAGGAAGAAATTACAAGAGAAATCAGTAAATATCTCGAGGCAAATGAAAATGAAAACACAACATATCAAAACTTATGGGATGCAGCAAAGGCAGTGCTAAGAGGGAAATTTATTGCCCTAAATGCCTATATCAGAAAAGAAGAAAAGACAAAAATTCAGGAATTAACGGTCCACTTGGAAGAACTGGAGAAAGAACAGCAAACTGACCCCAAAGCAAGCAAAAGGAAAGAAATAACAAAGATTAGAGCAGAAACAAGAACAATAACAGAACTTTTGGGAGTGAAAGGCACAATAGAAGAGATAAAGAATACACTGGAGGCATATAACAGCAGATATGAGGAGGCAGAAGAAAGGATGAGCAAGCAAGAGGATACGAAATCTGAAATCTTAAAGACTGAAGAACAGGCAGAGAAGAGAAAGTAAAAAATGGAGCAAGGTATCAGGGAATCGAAGGACAGTATAAAGCACCCAAATATATATTTCATGGTGATCCCAGAAAGAGAACAGAGGGGAACAGGGGGAGAAAGAATATATGAACAAATAATGGTCAAAACTTTTCCAATTCTCATGAAAGACACAAAGGTACATGCCCAAGAAGTGGAGTGTACTCCAAAATAAATAAATCCTAAGACCTACTCTAAGACACATACTAACGAAAATGTCAAATGCCAAAGACAAAGAGAAAATTCTGAAAGAAGCAAGAGAAAAGTAACTCATCACATAAAAGGAAGGCACACAGAAACAAAAGGACAAATACTGTATGGTCGCACTGATATGAACTGACCTTAATGAATAAAGTTAGAAAATTTCATTGGTAACTGAGACAATTAGGAGATAGAAATAGGGTAAGATTTTGGGTAATTATTTGGAGCTAAAGGGAAATATATTGTATAACAGGATGATTATACAAACTCAGAAATGAATAGCACAATATTACCCAACAGTTACACACTTATGTTGGAACAATGAATGAAGCTGAGTGTGAGAATGATAGAGGGAGGAGGCCTGGGGGCACAAATGAAATCAGAAAGAAATACAGATGATAAAAACTGAGATGGTATAATCTAGGAATGCCTAGAGTGTATAATGATACTGACTAAATGTACAAATTTAAAAATTTTTTGCCTGAGGAAGAACAAAGGAATGTCATTACTACAGGGTGCTGAAAATAGATGGTAATTAATATTTTAAAATTTTAACTTATGTGTGAGGCTAAAGCAAAAAATGTTTATTTGGTACAAAATTTATATTTTGACTACTGCATTTCCTAATATAACTTATGTAGACAGCTTAATTGAATACTATAAGTACATGGGTCCCTGAGTAGGACATGAGATTTTGTTGGTTTGTCCAGAGTGATTTGAAGAGTGAATAAAGAAGTACTTGCAAAGTCCCCTTTGGGGAATGGTGAGAACAGGAGAAAATTCAACTTCCCCAAGTTGAATTCTTGATATTCTCACAAGCAGTGTGGACAACCAAAGCTATAGGCTGAGCCCCCAATCTTGGGGTCTGTTTATATGAAACTTAACCCCACAAAGGATAGGTCAAGCCTACTTAAAATTAGGCCTAAGAGTCACCCCCAAGAACCTCTTTTGTTGCTCAGATGTGGTCTCTCTCTCTAGCCAATACAACAAGCAAACTCACCACCCTCCCTCCCTCTACGTGGGACATGACTCCCAGGGGTATGGACCTTCCTGGAAACATGGGACAGAAATCCTAGAATGAGCTGAGACACAGCATCAAGGGATTGAGAAAAACTTTTTGACCAAAAGCGGGAAGAGCAAAATGAGACAAAATAAAGTGTGAATGGCTGAGAGATTTCAAACAGAGTCGAGAGGTCATCCTGGAGGTTATTCTTATGCATTAAATAGATATCACCTTGTTAGTCAAGATGTAATGGAGAGGCTGGAGGGAACTGCCTGAAAATGTAGAGCTGTGATCCAGTAGCCATGTTGCTTGAATATGATTGTATAATGATATAGCTTTCAAAATGTGACTGTGTGATTGTGAGAACATTGTGTCTGATGCTCCTTTTATCTACCTTATCAACAGAAGAGTAAAACATATGGAATAAAAATAAATAATAGGGGGAACAAATGTTAAAATAAATTTAGATTGAAATGGTAGTGATCAATGAAAGGGAGGGGTAAGGGTTATGGTATGTATGAATTTTTTTCTGTTTTCTTTTTATTTCTATTTCTGAATAGATGCAAATGTTCTAAGAAATGATCATGATGGTGAAAATGCAACTATGTGATGATATTGTGAATTATTGATTATATGTAGAATGGAATGACCTAAAGTTAAGAATGTTTGCGTTTGTTTTTATATTTTTTTTAAAAATTAAAAAATTAGTTTAAAAAATTGAGATGGTATAATCTAGGAATGCCTAGAGTGTATAATGATATGACTAAATGTTCAAATTTAAAAATGTTTTTGCATGAGGAAGAACAAAGGAATGTCATTATTGCAGGGTGTTGAAAATAGATGGTGATTAATATTTTAAAATTTTAACTATCTGTGAGACTAAAGCAAAAAATGTTTATTTGGTACAAAATTCATATTTTGACTAGTGCAGGTGCTAATATAATTTATGTAAACAGGTTAACTGAACACCATAAGTACATGGAACCCTGAGCAGGGCATAAGATTTTGTAGGTTTGTCCAGAATGATGCCCCAATAAACCCCAGAGTGATTTGAACAGTGAGTAAAATAGTATTTGCAAAGTCCCCTTGGGGGAATGGTGAGAAAGGGGGAAAATTCAACTCCCTCAAGTGGAGAATTCTTGATATTCTCACAAGCAGTGGGGACAACCAAAGCAATAGGCTGAGTCCCCAATGTTGGGGTTTGTTAATATGAAACTTAACCCCACAAAGGGTAGGTTAAGCCTACTTAAAATTACACCTAAGAGTCACCCCCAAGAGAACCCCTTTTGTTGCTCAGATGTAGCCTCTCTCTCCAGCCAACACAACAAGCGAACTCACTGCCCTCTCCCTCTCTACGTGGGACATAACTCCCAGGGGTGTGGACCTTCCTGGCAACGTGGGACATAAATTCTAGAATGAACTGGGACTCAGCATCAAGGGATTGAGAAAACCTTCTCAACCAAAAGGGGGAAGAGTGAAATGAGACAAAATAAAATGAATGGCCAAGAGATTCCAAACAGAGTGGAGAGGTTATCCTGGAGGTTATTCTTACACATTAAACAGATATCAATCTGTTAGTCAAGATGTAACAGAGATGCTAGAGGGAACTGCCTGATGTTCCAGTAGCCATGTTTCTTGAAGATGATTGTATCTTCAAGATACACTCATGACTGTATGACTGTATGATTGTGAAAATCTTGTGTCTGATGCTCCTTTTATCTACCTTATCAATAAATGAGTAAAACATATGGAACAAAAATAAATAATAGGGGGAACAAATGTTAAAAGAAATTCAGAGTAAAATGCTGGTGATCGGTGTGGGGGAGGAAGGGGGGTTTGGTATGTATGAATTTTTTTCTGTTTTCTTATTATTTCTTTTTCTGAATAGATGCAAATGTTCAAAGAATGATCATGATGATTAATATGAAACTATGGTGATACTGTGAATTACTGTTTATATATTAGAATGGAATGATCAAAAGTTATGAATATTTGCATTTGTTTGGTATTTTTTCATATAAAAAAAGATAAAATAATTTAAAAAGCAAACAAATAAATAAATAATAGGGGGATCAAATGTTAAAATAAATTTAGTAGATTGAAATGCTAGTGCTCAATGAAAGATGGGGTAAGGGGTATGTTATGTGTGAATTTTTTTTCTGTTTTCTTTTTATTTCTTTTTCTGAATTCACGTAAATGTTCTAAGAAATGATCATGATGATGAATATACAACTATGTGATGATATTGTAAATTACTGATTATATATGTAGAACAGAATGATCATATGTTAAGAATGTGTTTGCTTCTTGTTATATTTTTTTAATTTAAATTAAATTAAATTTAAAAATGAAGGCACAATAGGACTAAATCTTTATTTCTCATCACAAACCATTGAGGCAAGAATGAAGTGGTATGATATTTAAGGGACAGAAAGAAAAAAACTGCCAGCCAAGAATTCCTTATCCAACAAAACTGCTTCAAACATGAGGGAGAATTTTAAATATACAGATAAACAGAAACTGAGAGAACTTACTAACAAGAGATCTGCCCTACAAGAAAGGCTAAAAAGGAATGTTACAAGCTGGGAAGGAAAAAACAGGAGAGAAAGGTTTGGTAAGAATAGTAGAAATGAATATTACTAGTAAGGTTAACAAAAAGTGACAAAGATAAGATATAACACATAAAAGGCAGAGAAAAATGGTTGAAGTAAGTACTTCCTTTATAGTAATAAAATTAAATATTAATGAATTAAACTCCCCAATTAAAAGATGCAGAATGGGAAATGGATTTAAAAAATATGACCCATCAATATGTTGTCTACAATTTGTCTACAAGATACTCACCTTAGGCCTAAGGACACAAATAACTGAAAGGTTGGAAAAAGATATTTCACTCAAAGAGTAACCAGAAAAGAGCTCGGTTACCTAACTAATACTGGACAAAATAGACTTTAAATGCAAAACTGTTAAAAGAGACAAGGAAAGACATTATATATTAATGAAAGGTGAAATCCACCAAGAAGATATAACAATTATAAATATTTATGCACCTAAACAGGTGTCCCAAAATACACGAGGGAAACACTGGCAATACTGGAGGGAGAAATAAACATCTCTACAATAATAAACATCTCTACAATAATGTCTTAATTACATTACCTCAACAATAGATAGAATATCTAGACAGAGCATCAGTAAGGAAACAGAGATCTTGAATGATATGATAAACAAGCTAGACTTATAGACTTATACAGAATATTGTACACCAAAACAGAAGTATATACATTTTTTTCAAGTGCTCATGGATCATTGTCCAAGATAGACCAATGTTGGGTCACAAAACAGGTCTCAATAAGTTTAAAAAGACTGAAATTGTACAAAGGATTTTCTCTGATCATAGTGGAAGGAAGCCAGAAATCAGTAACAGGCAGAGAACTGGAAAAGTCACCAATATATGGAGGTTAAACAACATACTCAAACAGACAGGGAAGCAAAGAAAGAATTACAGGAGAAATCAGTAAATATCTCAAGATAAATGAAAACAAAAATAAAATACATAAAAACCATGAGATGGGGCAAGCCATGATGGCTCAGCAGGCAGAGTTTTTGCCTGCCATGCCAGAGACCCAGGTTCGATTCCCGATGCCTGTCCATGCAAAAAAAAAAAACTTATGGGATGAAGCAGATGCAGTGCGAAGAGGAAATTTACAGCCCTAAATGGTACTATAAAAAAGAAGAAAGGCTAAAATCAAACATCTAACTATACACCTGGAGAGACAAGGAAAAAAAACAGCAAACTAGCCCCAAAGTAAGCAAAAGGAAAAAAAATAACAGAGATTAGAATAGAAATAAATAAAATTGAGAATTAAAAGCAACAATAGAGAGAATTAACAAAACCAAAGGGTGGTTCATTAAGAAAATCAATAAAATTGACAAAACCTTAGCTAGACTGAAAAAGAAAAAAAGACAGAAGATGCAAACAAATAGAATTTTAAAAAAAAAAGAAATGAAAGGGGGAACATTTCTACTGACCCCACAGAAATAAAATAAATAATCCTAAGAAGATACTATGAACTGTATGACAACAAACTAGAAAATCAGAGGAAATGGGCCATTTCCTAGATGCACATAAATAACCTCCCTGACTCTAGAAGAAACAGAAGCCCTCAATAAACCAACCACAAGTAAAAGAGCTTGAAATGATCATCAAGAACCTCCCAACAAAGAAAAGCCCTAGACTAAATGACTTCACAGTTTAATTTTACCAATCATTCCAAGAAGAAGTAATACCAATACTCAAACTCTTCGAAAAATCTGAAGAGGGAGGGACACTACTGTCATGGTCAGGTTCATGTGTCAACTCGGCCAAGTGGTGGTACCTGTTTGTCTGGTTGGGCAAGTGCTGGCCTGTCTGTTGCGATGAAGACATTTCATAGAATTGAATCATGATCATGTCAGCTGCATCCACAGCTGATTCCATTTGTAATCAGCCACGGGGTGTGTCTTCTGCAATGAGTGATGCTTAATCTAATCACTGAAAGCCTTTTAAGGAGGATTCAGAAGAGACAGGCTCTCTTCCTGCTTTGGCTGGCGAGCCTCTCCTGTGGAGTTCATCCAGACCCTCCATCAGAATCATCGGCTTCACAGCCTGCCCTGCAGATCTTGGACTCTGCATTCCCATGATTACATGAGACACTTTTATAAATTTTATATTTGCGAGTGTTTCCTGTTGATTCCGTTTCTCTAGAGAACCCTAACTAATACAACTATCTGGTGTCTTCTATGGAGCCAACGTCATTCTAATAGCAAAGTCAGATAAAGATACTAGAAAAGGAAGAAAATTACAAAGTTCAATTTCTCTAATGAATATAGATGCAAAAATCCTCAACAAAATGCTTGCAAATCAAATCCAACAGCACATTAAAAATATGTATATATACCATGATCCAGTAGGTTTTAACCAGGTATGTAAGGGAAGATCAACATAAGAAAATCAATTAATGTAATGCAGCACATTAACAACTAGAAGGGGAAAAAAACACATCATCTTGATTGATGCAGAAAAGGCATTTGATAAAATCCAGCCTTCTTTCTTAATAAAAACAGTCTGAGAGACAGAAGTAGAAGGAAACTCTAGCAACATGAAAAAGGGCAAATGTGAAAAATCTACAATTAGTGTTGTACTCAGTGGTGAAAGACTAAAAGCTTTCTTTCCCTCTAAGATCTGGAATAAGACAAGGAAGCCCAAGTCACCACTGTTATTCAAAATTATGCTAGAAGTTCTGGCTAAAGCAACTAGGCAAGAAAAAGAAATAAAAGGTAGCCAAATCAGAAAGGAAGAACTAAAACATTTACCATTTTTAGATGACATGATCCTATATTTAGACAGTCACAAAAACTACAACAAAGCTACTAGAGGTAATGAATTAGTACAAGAAAATGGTGGGACACAAGGTCCACACGCAAAAATCAGTGCTGTTTCTATTTGCTAATAAAGAGTAATCTGAGGAGGAAAGCAAGAAAAAAATCCATTTATTATAGCAACTAAACGAATCAAATATATAGGAATAATTCTAACCAAAGATGTAAAAGACTTGTACACAAAAACTACAAAACATGACTAAAAGAAATCAAAGAAGAGCTAAATAAATGGAAGGATATTCCACGCTCATGGTTTGGAAGACTAAATATTGTCAAAATGTCAATTCTACAAAGATTGATCTACAAATGCAACACAATACCAATCAAAATTCTAGCACCCTAATTTGGAGAAGTGGAAAAGTCAATTACCAAATTTATTAGGAAGGGTTAGTGCGCTGGTTTGAAATGACACATGTCCCCTAGAAAAGCCATGTTTTAATTCTAATCCCATTTTGTAAAGGCAGCCAATTCTTCTAATCCCTATTCAATATTATATGTTTGAAACTGTAATCAGATCATCTCCCTGGAGATGTGATTTAATCAAGAGTGGTTGTTAAACTGGGTTAGGTGGAGGCATGTCTCCACCCATTTAGGTGGGTCTTGATTAGTTTACTGGAATCCTATAAAAGAGGAGACATTTTGTACAAAGAAGGAGAGTCAAAGAGAGCAGAGAAGAATGACATAGCCACAAGAAGCAGAGAGCCTACAAGCCAGCAACCTTTGGAGATAAAGAAGGAAAATGCCTTCCTAGGAGCTTCATGAAACAGGAAGCCAGGAGAGAAAGCTAGCAGATGATGCCTTGCTCACCATGTGCCCTTCCAGCTGAGAGAGAAGCACTGACTGTGTTCAACATGTGCCTTCTCACCTGGAAGAGAAACCCTCAACTTCATCAGCCTTCTTGGACCAAGGTATCTCTCCCTGGATGCCTTTGATTGGACATTTCTATAGATTTGTTATAATTGGGACATTTTCCCTGCCTTAGAACTGTAAACTAGCAACTCATTAAATTCCCCCTTTTTAAAAGCCATTCCATTTCTGGTATATTGCATTCTGGCAGCTAGCAAACTAGAACAGTAAGGGACATCAAATATCCAAAAACATCTTGCAAAAGAAGTACAAAGTTGGAAGGTTCACACTCCCTATCTTTAAAGCATATTACAAAGCTACAGTCATCAAATCAACATGTTGACATAACATGTTGATCAACAGAATAAAATTGAGAGTTCAGAGATAGACGCTCACATCTATGACCAACTGACTTTTGACAAGACTGCCAAGTCCACTCAACTGGAACAGAATAGTGTCTTCAAAAACTGGTACTGGGAGAATTGGATACTCACATCCAAAAGAATGAAAGCTAGCCTTTACCTCACACCATATATGAAATTTAATTCAAAATGGATCAAGACATAAATATATGAGCCAATACTATATAATTCCTTGAATAAAAGTAGGGAAGCATCTTCAAGATCTCGTAATAGGATGTGGCTTAGACTTTCCACCCAAAGCACAACTAAGGAAAGAAAAACTACATAAATGGGACATTGTTTCAGTTTGCTAAAGCTGCCAGAATGCAGTATACGACAAATCCATTTAATGGATTAAGACCCACCATGAATGGGCAGGGTCCCAACTCCATGGAAACAACCTAATCTAAAGTTCCCACCAAACAACAGATCTACCCCCACAAGACTGGATTAAAAGTCATTATATTGAAATTTCTTTTAGTCTCAAGTATCTTAGAGCAGCTAGAAGTTAAAACCTAAAATTGTAGAATTGCAACCCATACCAAACTCTGAAATCTGTTCTACAACTAATTGTTGTGATATGCTTTGAAATTTATTGCTTTTTTGTACATATGTTATTTTTCACCAAAAAAAGAGAAAAAAAAGTTCTTCTAGCCTTCCATGTTTTGGACCAGCTAGAAGTAAAAATCTGAAATAGTGGAATAGTAACCCATAACAAACACTGAAATCTGTTCTGTAACTACTTGAGAAGTATACTTTGAAAATCATTGTCTTTCTTTCTTTTCTTTGTTTATATGTTATATTTAATAATAAAAACATTTTTACAATTGGATTAAAGGAACATGGCTTTTCTGGGGTACATAACAGCTTTAAATCAGCTTTGTTGAAAATCTATTGACCATAAATATGAGGGTTTATTCTATTCCACTGATCTATGTACCTATCTTTATGCCAGTATCATACTTTCTTGATTGGTATAGCTTTATATTAAGTTTTCAAATAAGGAAGTGTGAATCCTCTAACTTTTTTCTTTTTCAAGTTTGTTTTGTTGTTCTAAGTTCCTTCATTTTGATGTGATTTTTAAGATGTTTATCAGTTCTGCAACAACAACAACAAAACTAGCTAGAATTTTGAAACTATAGGTCTATTTGGAGAGTATTGCCACCAAGAAAATCGGATGTCTTTCCCTTTGTTAGATTTTTGTTTTTTTTCAATGATGTTTTGTAGGTCTCAGTATACCAGTCTTGTACCTCCTTTGTTAAAATTATTCCTAAATATTTTATTCTTTTTTATGGTATTGTAAATGGACTTTTTTTCTCAATTTCATTTTGATTTATATGGAGCTTTTTGATAATTCTTTTCTCATCATAGCATGATGGATTTTTAAAATATTTTACCTGCATCTATTGATATGATCATGTGGGTTTTACTCTTTATTCTACTAATATAGTATATTACCATGATTAGCTTTTGGATATTAAAGTAACTTTGCATTCCTGCAAAATATATTCCACTTGGTTATGATGTATTATACTTTTTACATGTTGCTGGATGTAAAATTGTAAAACACAATACTTAGTGTTTTAGTTTGCTAATGCTACCAGAATGCAATACATTAGATATGGACTGGCTTTTTTTTTTTTTGACATTGGCAGGCTCTGCGAATTGAACCCAGGTCTCTGGCATGACAGGCAAGAATTCTGTCACTGAGCCACTATTGCACCACACTGGACTGGCTTTTTTAAAGGAGATTTATGTAGTTACAAACTTACAGTTCCTCAGAGAAAAGATAATTGGCTTTCCTCTGGCTTTCTCTGTCACATGGGAAGGCACATGGGGACAACTGCTGACCTTCCCTCCCAACATATGGTTCAAACAGACTTTCCCAGTGCAATTTCTTTCAGTGTCTCCAAATGTCTGGGTCTGAGTTGGCTCTGAGCACTGAGCTGAGGTGTGCTGGCCTGCTGAGCACTACTGAGCGCTACTTTTAAGCCTCGGCTGATTAAATTATACATCACTCATTGCCTTCCCTTAGCTGACTGCAGATGTAATCAGTCATAGATGAATTTCACATGCTGATAATTTAAGTCCACAGCAACAAAACAACTGTGTACCATCACCTGGCCAAGTTTACAGCTGAACCTAACTACACCACATTTAGTGAGGATTTTTAAATCCATATTCATAAGAGTATTTGGTAATTTTTCCTGTGATGTCTTGTCTGGTTTTGGTATCAAGGCATACTGGCCTCATACAATGTTTGGGAAGACACTGTCTTCTTGTTTTTTGGAAGAGTTTGTGAAGAACTGGTATAAATTCTTCTCAAAATCTTTGGTAGAGTTCACCAGTGATGTCATGTGGACTTGAGATTTCCTTTGTAGAAAGTTTTTTAAATGATTAATTCAATCTCTTTACTTGTCACAAGTCTATTCAGATTTTCTGTATCTTTAAGAGTCAGTAGTTTCTGTCTTTGTTCATTTCATCTAATATATATAATTTGTCAGCTTACAGGTGTTCATAGTATTCCCTTGTAATCCTTTTTATTTCTGTAACACTGGTAATAATGTTCATTTTTTGTTCTTGATTTTATTAATTTGAGTCTTCCCTGTTTTTTCTTGTTCAGTCTAGTCAAAGGTTTCCTCAATTTTGTTGATCTTTTCAAAGAAAAGATTTCATTCCATTTTTCTAATTTTCCCTACTCTCTAATTTCATTTATTTCCAATCTCTCCTTCTATTTGCTGAGGGGTTAATTTTCTCTTCTTCTAGTTTGAATGTTCCTATAGAATGTCAGGATATTGATTCTATATCTCTCTTTCTTTTTAATGTAGGGTTTACAACCATAAATTTACCTACAAGCAAAGCTTTCACCAATTGCCATTTAGTTTTGCCATCTGTGTTTCCATTATTATTTCTCTCTGTGATGTTAGGTTCAGCTTTCAACTTGGCCAAGTGATGGTGCTCAGTTGTTCTGTTGCTTTGGACTTAAATCACCAGCATGTGAATTTCATCTATGGCTTATTACATCTGATGTCGCTAAGGGGAGTGCCTCCTGCAATGAACAACATTTAAGTTAATTAGCTGGAAGTTTAAAAGGAAGAGTCAAAAGAGAGAGCAGCTCCACACAAAAGAGAGAGCAGCTCCGCACAGCTCAGTAGAGACCAGCACAGCCCAGCAGAGACCAGCACACCTCAGCTCAAAGCTCAGAGCCCACACAGACCCAGATGTTTGGAGATGCAAAAGAAAAATCTCCCCAGGGAAAGCCGTTGAACCCAGAAGCCAGGAGAGAAGGCCAGCAGATGTCACCATTGCCTTCCCATGTGACAGAGTAACCAGAGGAAAGGTAAATTTGTAACTAGATAAATCCCCTTTATAAAAGTAAATGCATTTCTGGTATATTGCATTCTGTTATGATTTCCCCATTAACACATTGGGTATTTAGTAATGTGGCATTTGGAATGCTGACAGAGAGAATAAATGCCTAGACACGGATGGTTGGAGCTGCAGAGCCCAGCAGACATCACCACATGCCTTCCCAATGAGATACTAAGCAAGCCAGAACCCAGAGTTGTGTCCCAAAGATGCTTAAAGAGGAAATCACTGGCATCAGAAGCTGGAAGCAATGAAACCTGGAGCAAGGACTACCAGATATCAGACATGTGCCTTCCTATGTGACAGACATTGGCCCTTCTTGAGTCAAGGTAACTTTCCCTGGATGCCTTAGTTTGAACATTTTTAAGGCCTTAGAACTGTAAACTTTTGATTTAATAAATTCCCATTTTAAAAGCCATTCCATTTCTGGTATATTGCATTCCAGCAGTGTTTAGCAAACTATAACAGTGAGATGCTTATGTTGACAATTTTATATCTTCCTGATGCATTGACTATTTTTACACTGGACCACAAGCATTTACTAGTCCTTTTTATTTTTCATGTAGATTCCAGTTACCATCTATTATTCTTTCATTTTATCCTGAAGGATTCCCAGTAGTATTTCTAGTACAGCAAGTCTGCTGGTGATGAATTCTCTCAGTTTTTGTTTATATAAGATTGTCTTAATTTCTCTTTTATTTTTAAAGGATAGTGTTGCTGGATATAGAACACTTGGTTAACAATCTTTTTCCTTCAGCACTTTGAATATGAGACTCCGCTGCCTCCAAGTTTTCTGATTAAATGTCAGCTGCTAATCTTATTGAGAATTCCTTTTAAGTGACACTTCATTTTTCTTTTGTTTCTTTCAAGATTATGGCTTTGTCTGTTGCTTTCATCAGTTTGACTATGACTTTTATGATATCTCTGGATGTGGACCTCAAGATTTTCCTACCTGGAGTTCCTTGAACTTCTTGAACATGTAAATTAATGGTTTTCATCAAATTTTGGAAGATTTGGGACAATATTTCTTTAAATATTCTTTCTGCCCAATTCTCTCTTCTTCTGGGACTCCATTAGGCATATGTTGGTACACTTGATGGTACACCACAAGTCTCTGAGGTCTTATTCATTTTTTCCTCATTCTCTTTTTATTCTTCAGATGGATAACTCAATTTAGCTGTATTCAACTTAGATGATTCTTCCATTAGCTTAAATCTGCTATTGATCCTCCCAGTGAACTTTTTATTTCACTTATTTTAATTTTCAATTCCAGAACTTCTATTTGGTTCTTATAATTTCTACTTTTCTATTAATATTTTCTATGTGTTGACACATAATCCTCATGTTTTTCTTTAAATCTTTAGATATGGCTCCTGTGTTAGTCAGAGTTCTCTAGAGAAACAGAACCAACAGGATATATCTATAAATATGAGATTTATAAAGTTGCCTCTTGCAACTGTGGGAAGAGAAGAGTCCACAATCCATAGGGCAGGCCATGAAGCTGGCAGCTCCAATGAAGGGTCTGGATGAACTCCACAAGAGAGGACCTCTTTTCTTCCTTAAAAGCCTTCAACCAATTAAACTATCTCAGGAGAAATATGCCTTAGTTGATTGCAGATCCACCACACATGCAATCAACTGACTGATGACTTAATACACCAGCAAAAGTTTATCAACCAGCTATGATATCCTTGCAGCAACGGTCAGGCCAGTGCTTGCCTGGCCAGACAACTGGACCTCATCACTTGGCCAAGTTGACATCAGAACCTAACCATCACAGTCCACCCCTTGTCAACCTGGCAGCTATATAACTTGAAACATGCTTAATTTCCAAATAGAACACAATAACAGACATATATTTCACCTAACAATACTCAAATGTCCTGCATATAACCAGAAAGGCACTACATCTCTCCAGAATAGGGTGCAAGTCCAGGTAACATTCACTCTTGAACATCATATCCTATGAGTTAAATACTAGAACATGAACAATACAATTTACGTCATATAAGAGGAAAACAAGATACTTGCTTATGTACAGATACAAATGTACTCACAACAAAACAGTGAGTAAATAATCATATAATCACAGTCCTCATTTCTGCAAATGCCCACGTGGTTGTAGTTCATTTTTATCACTACCTTCTTCTACTACCTATTCCATGTTCTGTTTACCCTCAGCAAGCACTTTAGCTGGCCATGGCTGTTGCCAGGTGGGGTGACCAAGACCTTCATTCTTGAAGTTTCTGGGCCATTGGTAGTCCTGCCTTTGTTGAATTGTTGGAATTTTCCATTGACTTTAATTCCAGTATATGGTGGTACTAAGAGACATCTTGGGGGATCTATTGTATTCCAGGAAAACTTTTCTGTACTTCTATTGTGTAGTTGCAGTCTTATTTCCCCTTGATAGTCAGGATCAATCACCCCAGACAGAAAAGTAATCCTCTTTCATGCCTGTTGATTTAGTGGCATGAGAAGCCCAAAATGGCCAGATGGCAGTTTTAACTCCCAGTTCAATAGAATCACTGTGTCTTCTGGTAGGACCATTCCTCCTTTTGGAACTAAGACCTTCAGAGCTTAAGTTTCAGGGACAGGAAGCAAAAATTTCCTAGTGGATCACTAGGGGTGAGAATGAGTGGTGCCACTCCCATTTCTACCCCTTAATTCCTGGACCAGTGAATCCTGGCTATGGCAGTACCATAAAATGGACACTGATTCAGAGCGTAAACAGCCTCTTGGAGAATACTGCCCCAGCCCTGCAAGGTGCTGCTACCTAGTTGGCACTGTAATTGGGTCTTCAAAAGGCCATTCCACCATTCTATCATCCCAGCTGCCTCTGGATGATGAGGGACATGGTAACACCAGAGCATGTGCCCATTCTGGCACTTCATTTGCTGTGAAGTGAGTCCCTTGATCAGAAGCAATGCTATGTGGAATACCATAATGATGGATAGAGCATTCCATAAGTCCACAGAAGGTAGCTTTTTCAGAAGCATTGCATGCAGGGAATGAAAACCCATATCCGGAGTATATATCTATTCAAATTGATGCCCCTTCCATGTTGGAAGTGGTCCAATGTAATCAACCTGCCACCAAGTAGCAGGCTGATCACCTCAGAGAATTGTGCCATATCAGGAACTGAATGTGGGAGACACGCCACTGTTGATCATAGGCATAATAAGCCACAGATGCAATCTACTCACTGATGACTTAATACACCAGCCTTCTGGTTTATCAACCAGCCACGAAAATATCCTTGCATCAATGGTCAGGCCAGTGCTCACCTGACCAGCCAACGGGACATAATCATTTGGCCAAGTTGACACCAGAACCTAACCATCACAGCTTCCTTTACATCTTTGAACATATTTATATTAGCTGATTTAAGGTGTTTGTCTAAATTCCAACATTTAGGTTCCGTCAGGGACAGATTCTATTGATTTCTTATTTCCTGTGTTTGAGCCACATCTTCCTGTTTCTTTGCAAATCTCTTTTCTTCTGAAATTTTTTTGAGATATATTCCAACACCATATAATCCATCCAAGGTATAAAGTGTCTCATAGTATCATCACCTAGTTCTGCAATCATCACAATTTCAAAACATTTTCATCACTCAAAATAGAAAAATAATAAATAGACACAAAAAAGAAAACCCCAAATATCCCATAACCCTTACCCTCCCCCACTGTTGATCCCTAGTATTGATGTGGAACATTTGTCACTGTTGATGAAAGAATATTAAGATGTTACTGTAAACTATAGTCCATAGTTTTACAAAAGGTATTTTTCCCACATACCACTCTAATATTAACTCCTTGTACAAGTGTTGTACATTTGTCTAGTTCATGTAAGAACTTATTTATATCTGTAGTGTATATCTGAAAGTTGCACCTTCCCATATTTTAAATCTCTAGCTTTCCTTCTGGTGACATACATGACTCTAAACAACCTTTGAACCATATTCACAAACAATTAAGCACTATTACTTATAGTATCAATTGCAAGCTACCATCACCTCTAGCCTTTTCCAAACATTTACATTCAACCTTATGAAAAATTCTGTACATATTAGGCAAAAGCTCCCCATTCTCTAGCCTCATTCTATCTCTTGGTAACCTATATTCTAAATTTTATGAGAAGTTTGCATATTATAATTAGTTCATATCAGTGAAATCATACAATATTTGTCCTTTTGTGTCCGACATTTCATTTAGCATTATGTCTTCAAGGTTCATCCATGTTTTTGTGTGCTTCAGGACTTCATTCCTTCTTACTGCTGAGTAATATTCTATCATATGTATATATCATATTTTGTTTATCCATTCATCAGTTAATGGGCACTTGGACTGTTTCCATCTTTTGGCAACTGTGAATAATATCACTGTGAACATAAATGTGCAAATGTCTGTTCATATCCCTACTTTTAGATCTTCTAGGTAGACACCTAGTAGCACAATTGTCTGGTCATAGGGCAACTCAATATTTAGCTTTCTGAGGAACCACCAAACCATCTTCTACAATAGCTGTACCATTTTACATTTCCACTAGCAGTGAATGTTACTATTTCTGCACATCCTTTCCAACACTTGTAGTTTCCTGTTTGTTTACTATTGGCCATTCTAATGGGTATCAGATGATATCTCATTGTGGTTTTGATCTGCATTGCCCTAATAGCTGGTGAAGATGAGTATCTTTTCATGTGCTTTTTAGCCATCTGTATTTCCTCTTTGGATAAATGTCTATTCATGTCTTTTGCCCATATTATAACTGGAATGTTTGTCTCCTAATTGCTGAGTAGTAGGATTTCTTTAAATATTCTGAATATCAAACCTTTATCAGATAGGTGATTTCCAAATATTTTCTCCCATTGTGTTAGCTACCTTTTCACCCTTTGAAAAAGTTGTTTGAAGGAGAGAAGTAGTCAATCTTGAGGAGGTCCCATTTATCTGTTTTTTCTTTTGTTGCTAATGCTTTGGGTATACGGTCTAGGAAGCTATCTTCTATCACTCATCTTGAAGATTATTTCCACATATTTTCTTCTAGGAATTTTATGCTACTAACTCTTATGCTTAGGTGTCTGATCTACTTTGAGTTAATTTTTGTGTAGGGTGTGAGGTAGGGGGTCCACTTTCATTCCTATGGATATGGATATCCATTTCTCCTAACACCATTTATTGAAGAGATTATTCTGGCCCAGTTTAGTGGATTTGGGAGCTTTGTCAAAAATCAACTGACCATAGATCTAAGGATCTATATCTGAACTCTCAATTCAACTTCAGTGATCAATATGTCAATGTCTCTGCCAGAACCATGCTGTTTTGACCACTGTGGCTTTATGATAAACCTTAAAGTCAGGAAGTGTGAGTTTTCCCACTTCATTCTTCTTTTACAAGATGTTGTTGGTTATTTGAAGCCCCTTTTTGTCTTTCAAATAAATTTGATAACAAGCTTTTCCAATCTGTAAAGTAAGTAATTGGAAATTTGACTGGTATTGCATTGAATTTGTAGTGCAATTTGGGTAGAATTGACATCTTAATTACATTTAGCCTTCCAATCCATGAGCATGGAAACTCTTTCCACTTATTTAAGGCTTTTTTAATTTATTTTAGCAATGTTTCATAGTTTTCTGTGTACAG
The DNA here is from genome assembly GCF_023851605.1 of Tamandua tetradactyla. Taxonomy (NCBI): domain Eukaryota; kingdom Metazoa; phylum Chordata; class Mammalia; order Pilosa; family Myrmecophagidae; genus Tamandua; species Tamandua tetradactyla. The sequence continues at coordinate 104,348,876 of NC_135353.1, read as the reverse complement.
ATCCTTTACATCCTTGGTTAAATTTTTTCTTATATTATACATGATTCTTTTAGTTGCTATTGTGAATGGATTTTCTTAATTATCTCCTCAGACAGCTCACTACTAGTGTATGGAAACAACTGATTTTTGCATGTTGATCTCGTATGCCACTATTCTGCTGAACTTAGTTTATTAGCTCAAGTAGCTTTGTCATAATTTGGGGGTGATTTTCGAAATATGGGATCATGTCATCTGCAAATAATGAGAGTTTTACTTCTTCCTTGCCATTTGGATGCCTTTTATTTCTTCTCCTTGCCTAACTGCTCTAGCTAGAACTTCAAGTACAATGTTGAAAAACAGTGGTGACAGTGGACACTCGTGTCTCATTCCCAATCTTAGAGGGAAGGCTTTCAGTCCATTGAATACAATGTCAGCTGTGGCATATATATTTTTTCTATATGCCTTTTATCATGTTAAGGAAATTTCCTTCAATTCTTACCTTTCTAAGTATTTTTATCAAGAAAGGATGCCAAATTTTGTCGAATGCCTTTTGTGTATCAATCAAGATGATCATGTGGTTTTCCCTTTCTAATTCCTAGTGTGTTGTATTACATTAATTGATTTTCTTGTGTTGAATCACCTTGCATACCAGGAATAAAATCCACTTGGTCATGGAGTACAATTCTTTTAATGTACCATTGGATTCAGTTTACAAATACTATGTTGAGAATTTTTACATCTATATTCATTATGGAGAATAGTCTGTAGTTTTCTTTTCTTGTAGTATCTTTATCAGGCTTTGGTATTATGATGATGTTGGTTTCATAGAATGACTTAGGTAGCGTTCCCTCTTCTTCAATTGTTTAGAAGAGTTTGAGCAGTAATGGTGTTAATTTTTCTTGGAATGACTGGTAAAATTCCTCTGTGAAGTCACCTGGTCCTGGGCTTTTCTTTGGAGGTTTGATGACTGATTTAATCACTTTACTAGTGATTGGTGTACTGTGGTCTACTATTTCTTCTCAAGTCACAATAGGTTGTTAATGTGTTTCTAAGATATTGTTCATTTCACCTAAGTTGTCTAGTTTGTTGGCATACAGTTGCTCATAGTATCCTCCTATAATCTTTTTTATTTCTCTGGGGTCAATGGTAATGACACCTCTCTCTCAATTCTGATTTTATTTATTTGAATCTTCTCTCTTTCTTACTGTGTCAGTATAGCCAAGGGTTTGGTGATCTTGTTCAACAAAGTTCAAAAAAATAACTTTTAGTATTACTGATTCTCTCTATTGCTTGTTCTCCATTTCATTTATTTCCACTTTAATCTTTGTTATATTTTTCTTCTGCTCTTTGGGATCAGTTTGCTGTTCTTTCTCTAGTTTCTCCAGTTGTTCAGTTAGGTCTTGGGATTTAGCTCTTCTTTTTTCATATAGGCATTTAGACCTATAAATTTCCCTCTCAGCACACATTTGCTGCATCCCCTAAGTTTTGGTATGTTGTATTCTCATTTTCATTGGTCTCAAAATGTTAATGATTTATCTTGAAATTTCTTCTTTGACCCACTGATTGTTCAAGAGCATGTATGTATTTGTGAAATTTCCAGTTCCTTGGTTGTTATTGATTTCCAACTTTGTTAAAAATTGGAAATTGAAAATTTGGGATCATATAATAAAGTATATCTATAAATCAGATCTTGCATCCCCAGGTTTTATTGCTCTTGCTGATTTTGTTGTTGTTGCTGTTTGTTTATTTGGTATCTTTCTTGGACGAATTCTGTAATGCCTACATTCCATGTAGTGTGCAGCCACTAAAATCTCTGCTTATTTAGTTTAGTGATAAACTAGTTATTCGTTTGAGATTTTGTTAAATGCCTTGGACCACTAAGTTTTTCACCTTTTGCTGGGGGTATGCATGTGTGTGTTTCAGCATTCCTTCAACATTTAGCAGGAAGTTTACAACTCTGCCTCAAATTTAGCCAGAGAGACTAAGCCCTCTCAGGTTAATTTCTAGGCATGAGCATAGCCTTGGCCATGTATGCAGACTTCTACATCCCCAAGAATATGCAAAACTTTTTATACCCCTTATGGACATCTCATTCCCGAGTTCCTCCCTTTATCATTTTGGCCAGGCTTTTGTTTTCCCTGACTGGCATCACAATCTCAGACAGCTGAAATGTTAAACACCGTGGGGATAGAGCTTTTCCTGATGATCTAATTAAGCAAGTAAAGTAATAACAATCCTTGTAATGGGGATTTCCTAGGTATTACATAACAGATGAAATAGTGACAAGTCTCTGAGTATGGGACTTTAAGAAGAGCTCCAAACCAACTCATCCCGGTCCAGTGCTGTAATACTGCTGGTTTTTTTCAATTACTGTGTTTGTGGGGCTGCTGGTTGACAAGGCTACTGCAGTTCTTGGGAGAAGGGGATAGGATGTAGGGTAAGTTAAAATGCCACAAGCCTTATGGCTAGAAAGGTTCAGGAGTTTTTCTTCAAGAAATACTCAACTGATTGCTGTAGGTCTTCGTTAATTTCTGAATTCTGAAAAAGCAATTTACTACAATTTTCGCATGTACTGTTCTGCTTTTATGTAGGAGGGGATTTTCTGAGTACCTGGAACTACCAACCCCTCAAGACACAATCTTAGAGAAACCTTGCCCCAAAGTGGCTAAGAATTTACCTACAGTGGAAGCTACTCCTGCAGAATCAGCAGGTGAAAGAAACACTAGGGCAAAGTTTTCTTAAAAGGATAGACAAGGGAGGTGGATGGGTGGTTCAGAGGTACAATGCTTGCCTTTCATGTAGGAGACAGGGGTTCAATTCCCAGAACATGCACCCCCCCTCCAAAAAAAAAAACAGTAAAAGGATAGAAAGGGAAGACTGTCACATCAGCAAAATGGAATAAGAAACTCCAGGCTTCTATCTCCCTAAAAGAACATTTAAAAAAAAAAAAACACCAGAAACTGGCAGTTATTTTTGCAACTGGCCGGAAGTTTGAAATTATTTCAAAATAAAACTTTAAGAAAAACTGAAGGAGCAATTAAGATATTCCCAGAAAAATAAAAGCTGAAGAAATCCAACACCACCATACAAGCCATATAAGAAATGCTAAAGGGAATTCTTCAGGATGAAAGGAAAGGACAGTATATACTGGTTAAAGTCATATAGGGAAATAAAGATCTTTGAAAAAGGCAACCACATGATTAAATGTAAATATTGTATTTTCAGATCCTTACCCCAATTTTCACATCTTATATGACCTAAAATACAAATGCATAAAAAGTAATTATAAGGGGTAGGGCAAAATGGGAGCATAGTAAGGTGTGGAATTTAGTTCTTCCAACAAGGCAGCTAGCAAATAGCCAGGAACTATATGAACAACTGCTGGGGGCCATCAGTGACCAGACACACAACATACACTTGTGCACAGTGGCTGAGATCCCAGACAGAACTGTAAGTCTCCCAAGCCATGAAGGCCAGCACCCCTCCCCTACAGGCATGGCAGGCTGGTTCCCTGAGGGAAAAAGAAACACACCCAATCAGGAGCAAGGAAGTTAGCTCAACCAAGCTCTAACTGCAGAATTAATTAACAAATTTGAACTGCTGAAAACAGGCCCAGAGCACACATAAACCTGGAATAAGCACTAAAGGACCTGGAGTTTTTGCCCAAGCAGAGAGGGATGGAACTGGTGGGGGAAAAAAAAAAAACAATACTATAAAAGGGCTGGCCCCAAGAAAGGGGGGCACATAGAGCCTGAGGATATGTACAGCCATGTACAAATCCAACAATCCTGGGGAGCTGGGGGCCTTCTGAAAAGGTTTTTATTCTTTTTTTTTTTTCATTAGCTAGAACTACAAGCACTGTGAGGCTCCAGCACTGCTCCAGGCAAGGACAGAATTAAGGCATGTCTGAGAGAAAAAGTAATTAGGTGAACCGGGATAATTCCCTAAAGGGTATATCATCCTCAAGGAAAGGGGGCAGCACCCAGGTCAAGTGTCTGCTTCCTTCACAGAATTCAGGACCCAGAGGTAAATCAGAAGCAATATAAGCCCACCCTCTATCTCAGCCTTTGTCTCACCCACACCACTGGGAGGGAAAACCTGCTGAGAATTAAAAGCAAACCATCACTTTAAGCCCGGGGGAAGCTGCGGGTTGAGAAGCACCATCTGCTGGGCAGGATAGGGAAGCAAAGAGTCTGGAGGCTTCATAGGAAAGTCGCATAACCTGCTGGAGCTCACCCTTACAGAAAACTGACTCTCCTCCTGAGATGTAGCCTGTCTGAGTCAGGGAAAATCTGACTGGGGTCTATAATATCTGAGGAGACCCTCTTCAAAAAGGTTCCATATAGATACAGCAATAACAAGAAATACAAGAGCTAAAAATTCTGATCGGTTAAACAGAAGCTATGCTACAGGTCTAGAATAAGTTGAACTGAATGCCAAAGAACAGATAGAAAACAAAGGCAATTAACAAAAACACCCCAGGTAAAAGAGTGAAAACAACCCCCAGAATAAACTAATTAAGGAAATCAAAGGGTCTGACACCTGCAAAAAATAAGTCATACTAGGAAAATCAAAGAAATGGCCTGTCAAAGGAACATTTCAAATAAGATACCAGAATTGAAACAACAATGTCAAAAAGACATGCAGGAATGTGAGGGTAGTTCAGGGGTAGAATTCTCACTGACCATTCAGGAGACCTGGGTTCGATTCCCAGCCCATGCACTACCCCAAAAAACAAACAAGCAAAAGAAAACAAACAAAATACCAAACAAGCACACACAAAAAAAATTCAACAAATGGTGCTGCAATAACAGGATACTCACATGGACAAAGAATGAAATGTGACCCCACCATAGAGTATGCAAAAAAAAAAAAGACATTCAAAAGCACATCAAAACTCAAATTAGGCATGTGTCTCCCTCTGGCATGTCTGTGTTAACCTCTCTAATGTGTACTCTCTCTTTTTAATAAACTTCTCTTTAATAAACTTTCCTACTTATTCCTACTGGCCCTCTCATCTCTAAATTCTTTTAGTTTCAAGACTGTCGAACCTGGAATGGCACTACTGCCAGCTGGGCACCAGTTACAAACTCTGGCAAGCCCAGTAGGAGTGATTTCAAAAGATCCCAAGAGAGCAGCATCTTCCAAGTAAGAAACCGGCCTGCAAGACCTGCGTTTTGGCTGCAGAGGAAAAGAAAGCAAGGAAGACTGGAATAGGTGAGGTTCGTAGCTTTAGCTATCACAGTTAGCAGTCATCTCAGGCCTACTGAGGGCAGAAGTCCCTGGGAACCTGTCAACAATGTGGAGAGTTGGGGCACTGGAAGCCAAAGTGCCCCAAAGACCAAAGGAGCCCCAATGATGGAGAGAGCCTCCAGGGTACTCTCCGGCATGCAGGAAGGCAGGACACTGGGCTTGAGTGTACGTCAAGCCCCCAAGGGGGAGTGAATCTTCTTCAAAAGCCTTGTTGGCCACCTCAGACCAGGACAGAAGGGGCCCGGGGTGAATGGCTCCCTGGATCAAACAGAAGAATACTGAAATCACAGAGTCCCAGATATCTCTAGAGACAGTGAGACCTGCCCAACTGTGACATCTATTTGGAGCAGCTGAATGTGGATAATTATTAAAGGTGGCATCCTGTGCATCAGAAGTTCTGATTCAATTGCACACCAGTACATAGGATGGCTGTCCATATTCAAGTGTCACCAGGTCATCATTATATGACAAAATAAATGAACAGGGGGGCAAAGCACCTCAAAGCAAGCCAGAGAATACTTGCCTTCCCCCAAATGCTATTGTATTCTCATTTCTCAGCATTGCAAACTATAAATTATAACCTCCCATCCCCATACTCTGGGATTTATGTGGAAGAGAGGGCAGGAAGATTGTACGAGTAGTGGAATGGAGGGGAATTGTAACATAATGATGTTTTTGCATTTTCTAATATCCCCCAACCCTTCCAACATTGTCAGCAATTATGCACATTCTTACATGTACTCTCTGAACTCTGTGAAAATATCAAAAATTCATCCTTCAACCTTCCTTTAGGATTAAAGGGAGTTAAACTCTTTCGGGGGAGGGGATTGAAGCAGGATAAAATAGGACAACTGTATGTCCAGGGTTTCCTATTCACCTCTAAGTTTATAGGCAACTGCAAGTTCCTTGTTTCTTATCTAGCTCCACAGGAACCAATTCAGGGCGATAAACTTCCTAGGACAAAAATTTCCCTAAAGCCCCCCCCCCCCAAAATTACTGAAATCTCCCCAAAACATAAAACCTTGTAAAATTCCAAGCCCAAAGCAAACTCTTAATGATATGAAGCATAAGGTCATAAAGATTGTTAAGATTTTCCCAAAGACAAGTTTTAGGTATGTGACAACAAACCATGAATTCCACTAGCTATCTCCTCCTAGAACAAAGAAGACATCTAGTATTTAAAGGTTACTATGGAAATCTGCTACCCACAAAACTTTCCTATAAAACAAGCTAGTCCACTCTACACAGGGCACATCCCTCCCTTGGACATATCTGTGTATTCTCTCTAATAAACTTCAATAAACTTTATTACTTATTCCTAAAAAAATCAAATCAGTGAGTTGAGGGAAGACATGGCAAAAGCGATGAAGGATACGAAGAAGATACTGGGCAAATAGAAAGAAGAACACGAAAGTTTGAAAAAAATTACAGAACTTATGGGAATAAAAGGCACAATAAAAGAGATGAAAAAACAATGGAGACCTACAACAGCAGATCTGAAGAGGCAGAAGGAAGGACTGGTGAACTAAAGGACAGAACATCTGAAATCCTACATACAAAAGAAAAGATAGCAAAAAGAATGGAAAAATATGAGCAGGGGTCTCAGGGAACTGAATGACAAAATGAAGCATACAAATATATGTGTTATGGGTTTCTCAGAAGAAGAGAAAGGAAAGGGGGCAGAAGGACTAATAAAGGAATTATCACTGAAAATTTCCTATGTCTTATGAAAGACATGAAATTACAGATCCAAGAAGTGTGTCATACCCTAAAGAGAAAAGATTCAAATAGACCTACTCCAAGACACTTACTAATCAGAATATTGAACGTCAGACAAACAGCATTCAGAAAGCAGCAAGAGAAAAGCAATCCATCACATACAAGGGAAGCTCAATAAGATTATATGTGGATTTCTCAGTAAAAAACACTGAGGCAAGAAGGCAGCGGTATGATATATTTAAGATTCTGAAAGAAAAAAACAGCCAACCAAGAATTCTGTACCTGGCAAAACTGTCCTGCAAAAATGAAGGGAGTTTAAAACCTTTTCAGACACTCATTGAGAAGGTTTGTGATAAAGAGACTGGCCTATAAGAAATACTAAAGGAAGCACTACAAGAAGATAGGAAAAGACTAGAGAGAGAGGTCTGGAGAATAGTATGGAACTGAAGAATATCAGTAAAGGTAAAATGAGAAAAAAATAAGATATGACATATGTGCCAGTTTGAAGTGATTATGTACCCCAGAAAAGCTGTGTTTTAATCCTCATCCAATCTTGTGGGGGCAGCCATTTTTTAAAATCCTGATTCAACACTGTAGGGTGGAAACATTTGATTAGATCATCTCCATGGAGATGTGACATGCCCAATTGTGGGTGTGACTTTTGATTAGATGGAGATGTGACACTGTCCATTAAAGGTGAGTCTTAATTAGTTTACTGGAGTCCTTTAAAAGAGGAAACATTTTGGAGAAAGCATAGGAAGCAGATGCAGATGCTTGGAAAACAGTTACTTCAGAGCTGACAGAGCCAACACAAGACCAGGACATTTGGAGATGCAGGGCCCAGCAGAGTTGCCATGTGTCTTCCTATGAGATGCTAAGCAAGCAAGAACCCAGAGCTGTATCCCAGAAGACCTAAGTGAAGATCCACAAAAGCCAAGTAAAGACCTGTAACAGGAAATAGAGGCTGAAAGCAATGCAACCCAGGAACGAGAGACCAACAGATGCCAGCCACGTGTCTTCCCAGCTGACAGAGGTGTCCCGGAGGCATCAGCCTTTCTTGAGTGAAGATAACCTCTTGTTGGTGCCTTAGTTTGGACATTTTTCTTGGCACTAGAACTGTAAGCTTGTAACTTATTAAATTCCGCTTTTTACAAAAAATGTTTATTTGATATAAAATTTATATTTTGACTAGTGCATTTCCTAATATAACTTTTGTGGACAGCTTAATTGAACACCATAACTACTTAGAACCATGAGTAGGGCATAAGACTTTGTATGTTTGTCCACAGTGATGCCCCAATAAAACCCAGAGTGTTCAAACAGTGAGTAAAAAAGTATTTGCAAAGTCCCCTTGGGGGAATGGTGAGAACTGGGAAAATTTCAGCTTGCCCAAGTGGAGAATTCTTAATAGTCTCACAAGCAATGGGGACAACCAAAACAATAGGCTGAGCCCCCAATCTTGGGGTTTGTTCATATGAAACTTCACCCCACATAGGATAGGTCAACACTATTTAAAATTAGGCCTAAGAGTCACCCCCAAGAAAACCTCTTTTCTTGCTCAGATGTGGCCTCTCTCTCCAGCCAACACAACAAGCAAACTCACTGCCCTCCCCCTGTCTACGTGGGACATACTCTCAGGGGTGTGGACCTTCCTGGCAATGTGGGACAGGAATCCTTGAATGAGCTGAGACTCAGCATCAAGGGGTTGAGAAAACCTTCTTGACCAAAAGGTGGAAGAGTGAAATGAGACAAAATAAAGTGTCAATGGCTGAGAGATCCCAAACAGAGTTCAGAGGTTATCTGTGAGGTTATTCTAATGCATTAAATAGATATCACCTTGTTAGTCAAGATGTAAAGCAGAGACTGGAGGGAACTGACTGAAAATGTAGAGCTGTGTTCCTGTAGCTATGTTTCTTAAAGATGATTGTATAATGATATAGCTTTCGCAATGTGACTGTGTGATTGTGAAAACCTTGTGTCTGATGCTCCCTTTATCTACCTTACCAACAGACAAGTAAAACATACGGAGTTAAAATAAATAATAGGGGATCAAAGGTTAAAATAAATTTAGTAGATTGAAATGCTAGTGATCAATGAAAGGGAGGGGTAAGGGGTATGGTATGTATGAATTTCTTTCTGTTGTCTCTTTATTTCTTTTTCTGAATTGATGCAAATGTTCTAAGAAATGATCATGATAAATATGCAACTATGTGATGATATTACTGATTATATGTGTAGAACTGAATGATCATTTGTTAAGAATGTTTTTATTTGTTATATTTTTTAATTAATTAAATTTTTTTTAATTTTTTAAAAATTAAAAAAATAAATTCCCCTTTTTAAAAGGCATATCATTTCTGATATATTGCTTTCTTGCAGCATTAGCAAAATAATGCAACATATAAAATCCAAAAGACAAAATGACAGAAGAAAGTACTACCTTTACAGTAATAACATTAAATATTAATGGATTAAACTCTCTAATCAAAAGATATAAACTAGCAAAATGGATTAAAAAACAGGACCCATTTATATGCCATCTACAGGAGACTCATTCTAGACCCATGGAAAAAAAGAAATTGAAAAGAAAAGGATAAAAAAAGACATTTCAAGCAAATAACAACCAGAAAAAAGTGGGGGCAGCTATACTAATACCCAACAAATTGAACTTCAAATGTAAACCAATTAAAAGAGACAAAGAAGGACACTATGTATTAATAAGAGTAACAATTTATCAAGAAGATATAACAATCATAAATATTTATGTGCCAAGCCAGGATACCCCAAAATAAATGAGGTAAACACAGATAACACATAAGGGAAAAATAGACACTTCTACTATAACAGTGGGAAGTCTAACAATATCTGATGTTAAAGCAGATTACATGACAAAACAGCATGGTACTGGTATAAATATAGATATACTGAACAATGGAATTGAAATGACTTTTAAAAATAGACCCTCACATCTACAGACAATTGATCCTTGATAAGGTGGTCAAGACAACCCACCTGGCACAGAGAAGCCTCTTCAATAAATGGTGTTTGGAGAATTGGAATATACACATGCAAAAGGAGAGAGGACCCATATGTCACACCCTATACAAAAATTAACTCAAAATGGATCAAAGACATAAACATTAGATCTAAGAACATACAAACTTCAGAAAAAAATGTAAGAAAATATCTTATAAATCTTGTGACAAGAGGTGGTTTCCAAGACCTTACACCCAAAGCAGGAACAATGAAAAAAAAAAAAAAAGGTAAATGGGACCTCCTCAAAATTAAACACTTTTTGCACCAAGGAACTTTGTCAGGAAAGTAAAGTGGCAGCCTATGCAATCAGAGATGATATTTGGAAACCATATATTAGACAAGGGTTTAATATCCAGAATATATAAACAGATTCTACAACAACAAACAGACAAACAACACAATAAAAAATGGGCAAAAGACATGAACAGATAACTTTCAAAAGAGTAAAGACAAATGGCTAAAAGTCATATGAAATGATGCTCAATTTCACTGGATATTAAGGAACCACAAATCAAAACCACAATGAGATATCACCTCACACCCACTAGAGTGGCCATTATCAAAGAAACAGAAAATGACAAGTGCTGGAAAGGAAGTAGAGAAAAAGGTATACTTTCTCACTGTTGGTTGGAATGAAGAATAGAGCAAACACAAAAGTCATTTGGCGATTCCTCAGGGAACAAAGGATAGAATTACCATATGATCCAGCAATCTCATTACTAGTTATATATTCTGAGGAACTGAAGGCAAGAACACCAACAGACATTTGCACATCGATGTTTATAGCAACTTAATTCATGATTGCCAAGAGACTGAAACAGCCCAAATGTCATATCAATGGATGAGTGGCTAAACAAGCAGTGGTATATATATAAGATGGAATATTACATAACTGTAAGACAGAATAAAGTCATGAAGCATACAACAACATGGATGAAACTTGAGGACATTTTGCTGAGTGAAATTAGCTAGAAACAAAAGGACAAATGCTGTATGGTTTCACTAATATGACCTAACATTAATGAGTGAACTCTGAAAATTAAAGTTAAGGACAGAGGTTATCATTCTTTAGAAAATGCTTATAAGAAAACAGGGGACTAGATTGTAAGCTTTTATAACAGACATATTAACTCCAGAGTGGTAATTATTATTTCTGGATTTTAATATATATATATATATATATATATATATATATATATATATATATATATATATATATATAAAACCTGATATTTAGAGATAAGAACAAAGCCAATCAGGTTGGAGTTAAAGTAATTCAGAGCACAGGGATAAGGAAGACATTGCTTATATTTTAGAACCACACATACTCTTTAACATCAAAGGAAGAAAGATTTATTTGGTCTGGAACTGAAATTTCCTATAACACATAATCTAACTCAACCTACCTGTATAGCTCATTTGAACAACTGAAACACAGGGAGCCCAGAATAAGAAAGAGGTCCTTTAATTCTGTATAGATTAATGTAATGCCTGGATACATTCTAGAGTATATTAAGCAGATAATCAAAAAGTATTGGCAAAGTCCCTTGAGGGATGGGAGAAAAAATATGGAACTATTAAACTTTACCATCAGGGAATCCCCTGATACTGTGCCAAACATTAGGGACACCCAAATCACTAGGATCTTGAGGCTTACACTTGTGAAGCTTATGTAGGTATCAGAGAAGCTTAACCCACCTATACATATGCTTAAGAGTTACTTCTGGAGGACCTGCTTTGTTGCTCAGATGTGGCCTCACTCTCTCTAAGCCCAACTCTTCAAGTGGAATCATTGACCTCCCCCCTATGTGGGTCACGACATCCAGGAGTGAAAGTCTCCCTGGTGGCATGGAAGATAACTCCCAAGGATGAATCCAGACCTGGCACTGTGGGATCAGCAATTCCATCCTGGCCAAAAGGGAGAAAAGAAGTGTAATTAATAAAATATCAGTGGCAGAAAGAGTTCAAATGGAGTTGAGATGCTACTCTGGAGGTTGTTCTTACACAAGCTTCAGTTAGACATTTCTATCTATCATAACCTGACAAACCACAACCAGGACCATTCCAGCCAATCCTAAAGAATACCTAGGGCAACATAGGGTGTAGATGTTCCTGGCAATGTGGGACAGAAATCCTAGAATGAGATGGAAGTCAGCATCAAGGGATTGAGAAAACCTTCTCAACCAAAAGGGGGAAGAGAGAAATGAGACAAAGTATCAGTGGTTGAGAGATTTCAGAGTCGAGAGGTTATCCTGGAGATTATTCTTATGCATTATATAGATATCCCCTTTTTAGTTTAAGGTGTATTAGGCTAGAGGGAACTGTCTGAAACTGTAGAGCTGTGTTCCAGTAGCCATGTTTCTTAAAGATGATTGTATAATGATATAGCTTTTATAATATCTGTGATTGTGAAAACCTCGTGTGATGCTCCTTTTATCTATGGTATGGACATATGAGTAAAACATATGGATTAAAAATAAATAAATAATAGGGGGAACAAATGTTAAAATTAAAAAATATATATATTTTGCAGATGGAAATATCAGTGGTCAATGAGAGAGAGGGATAAGGGTTATGTTATGTATGAGTTTTTTCTTTTTTCTTTTTATTTCTTTTTCTGGAGTAATGCAAGTGTTCTAAAAAATGATCATGGTGACAAAAATACAATTATGTGATGATATAGTGAGCCACTGATTATACACCATGTATGGAACGTTTGTATGTTAAGAATGTATGTGCTTGTACATTGTTTTATGAATAAAAATTTTTTTTAAATGTAAACTTAAAAAAAAAGTTTATGAGGGAGTCTGTCGACAAGATACTGTTAGCTGGTTTTAACCATGTAACTGAAATAAATTTCTATCTTTACCTTTGCATTAAAAACTATAATAACACTTCTAGTTATAAACCCAAAAGAACTGAAACAGGGACTCAAGCAGATATCTGTACACCAATGTTCACAGCTGCATTGTTTATAATAAACAAAAAGTGGAAGCAACCCAAGTGTCCATCAACAGATGAATGGATAAACAAAATATAGTATATAAATACAATGGCATATTAGTCATGAAAAAATGAATCAAATTCTAATACATGGAGACAACATGAACACATCATGTTAAGTGAAAAAAGTCTGACACAACATGACAAATTTTGTACATTTCCACTTAAATGAAATATCTAGAATAAGCAAATTCATAGAGACAGAAAGTAGATTACAGGTTACCAAATTCTAGGGTGCGGGCAGAATGGGAAGGTATTGCTTAATTGGTATAGAGTTTCTATTTACAGGGATAAAATAATTTTGATATTGAATGATGATACTGGTAGCACAACTTTGGGAATGAAATTAATACCACTGAATTATATACTAGAAAGTGGTTAAAAAAAGGAATTTTACGTTGTATATATGTTGCCACAATAAAAACTTAAAAAATAAAAGATAGCCAAACTGTTTCCTGTTGTTGCCTCTAGTGAGAGCGGGAAGACTTGCCATCTTTGAATTTTGTGCCATGTTCATATGTTACATATTGAAAAAATTTAATATACTTATACAGCTGAAGGAAACAGTAGGAGCTTTGCATTTCCTCTGACAACCCCATGAAATGGACTATACATCATGTTTCTGAGAGACTCTCCATTCATTTGAAGAACACTACCCCCTACCAAGTCCATTCTCTACCAAGGTAGTAAAGCTCTTCCTTTTTACTTAGGAACTCTTCAGTTTATACTTCTTTCCTATGGAAAGTTATATCCATGGTTCAGCTCTTTTTTCCTCCAGAAAGCCCCACTTTTTAACACGTGATTGAATGTATAGCACACCCTCTTCATAGCTATTCTCACACTATTAATTAAATTATCTAAGTGAGTAATTTGTGGTTTTTCATTTGTTTGATTTTTGTTTTTTTTGTTTTTTTTTTGGAGGGATGCATGGTCCAGGAATCGAACCCAGGTCTCCCGCATGAAAGGCGAACATTCTACCACTGAACCACCCATGCACCCAGTAATTTGTTTTTTAAAGTACATTCCAGCAGAACAGAGCCCATACCAGCCTTAGTCACCACTGTATCTTCAGTTCCCAGATTGTGCCTGACAAAAAGTAGTTGCTTAGTAAATCCTTGAATTAAATTAAATTGTCTTTACATTGTCCAAGTCCTTAGCCCTTGATGTAATCCTGATAAAGCATCATAAGTGTCCTCCACCCTACTAGAAAAAAAAATCAGCTCCAGATTTCCAGGGTACTCCCCCTGGAAGACCCTAGATCTTCATGGGTTTTTTAGGACGTCTTTGAGGTAACTGATTATAGAAACACATGCAAAATAAGAAGTTTTGGCTATACTTTAAAAAATGTAAAACTCTCAGAGGCAAAGCCGGAACTAGGGTGATGGGAATGAGACATCTGCATCAGAGGCAAAGTTTATGGGGTGTCAAAAAACTCAAGATCAAGATAAATAATCTTCTAATGCAACATTTAAAAATCAAAATTAATGCAAAAAAACCCCATGTTAAACAAATATCACGTCCCTCACAGGTAGCATTGGATGTGGGGGTATTGAAATCTGAGGATTGTTGTCTAACTTTGGAGCTGTGGGGGCAATAGAAAGAGATGCACTTAAGATCTTGAGCAACCATCTACAGTAGTGCAAATCATCCTAGCCTGACATTTTCCATCCTTGTACCTTTATTTCCCTAACTCCTTCTTTGCCTCATTAACATAGTGAGGACTGAGCTCAGGGGTCTCCTCCTTCTTCAGGCCTTCTTTGACTCCACAGCCCCTCTCCCACTGCCCCAGAGGATTTTTAGTCCTTCCGTGTGCCACCCTCATATTTCACACATCCTTTTTGCAACCATTTCATGTATTCCCAATAAACAGTGATCTTCTCTTTTAAAAAAATGAAAAACTGATACTGAAAAATAATTTTCCATCATCACACTTAGGTCTGATTGGAAAACTTTTTTTTTTTTTATAATAGTACTTATATTTATATATACCCATCTTATCTTTACTGGAGCTCTTTATTTCTTTGTGCAGCTTTAGTCTGTTATCTCATGTCCTTTCATTTCAACTCCCTTTCACATTTCTTTATTTCTTTGTGCAGCTTCAGTCTGTCATCTCGTGTCCTTTCATTTCAACTCCCTTTCACAGGAAAACTTTTTTTTAATGAGCAATTCAAGCCAGGATCTTCCCTCTCCCTTCCCACAAACACACACACACACAAAAAGAAAAAAAAAACAGCTTTTTACAGTCACACTGAAGGGCTCTCTTGGCTTGGTTTTCCACCCTAACCCCCACAGCACTCCCTAGTCCAGCTACTTTGGAATCTAATCCTTTGAGGACCTTCCATGCTCATAACAATATCACCTCCAACAATTTTCATTTTCATGCTGTTCTACATTTACTAATATCAGCACTACCAAAAGATATGCCTATTACATTGTTCTGTGTGAACTGCAGAATGTCTAAAATAATTCATGTGCCAAAAACACTAGTTAAATATCACCGGAATAATGACTAGAACCCTGCAGAGTAAGAATGTACACTATATCACTAACTGCTCTCTCCATGCCATGGTACTATACTTACCCCATATGGATTAAAAATTTTGGTATCCAGCTTTAGAGTTATTCAGGACAGAACCCAAGAAGTATCCATTGAAAGGACAATCCAATAGGCCAGCATAATTCTAGTCATCTACTCATGTAGAAACATCAGGTTTTTGGTTTTGTTTTTATTTTTAACTTTTTTATTGTATAATATAAAATATCTACAAAGCAAAGAAAGAAAAAAGCAATAGTTTTCAAAGCACTCTTCAACAAGTAGGTACAGGATAGATCCCAGAATTTGTCATGGGCTACCATATCATCCTCTCAGATTTTTCCTTGTAACTGCTCCAGAATATAGGAGGGTAGAAGGAATAAATATCTTTTATCATCACAGTTGATTTTTTTTCCTTTTTTTGTGAAAAATAACATATATAGAAAAAAAGCAATAAATTTCAAAGCATAGAACAATAATTAGTTGTAGAACAGATTTCAGAGTTTGGTATGGATTACAATTCTACAATTTTATGTTTTTCTTTCTAGCTGCTCTAAGATACTGGAGACTAAAAGAAATATCAATTTAATGATTCAATAATCATATTCATTTGTTAAACCCTACCTTCTCTGTATAACTCCACAATCACCTTTGATCTTTCTATCCCACTATTTAGAAGTATTTAGGCTACAGCCATTCTAACTTTTTCATGTTAGAAGGGGCTGTCAATAATATGGGGTAGAGAGATAGAAGTAGCTGATGTTCTAGAGAGGCTGGATCCTCTAGGCTCCAGGACTTATCTGGTCCAGGGACCCATCTGGAGGTTGTAGGTTTCTGGAAAGTTACCTAGTGCACAGAGCCTTTGTAGAATCTTATATATTGCTCTAGGTGTTCTTTAGGATTGGCAGGAATGGTTTTGGTTGGGCTTTGGCAAGTTATGATAGGTAGCAATGTTTAACTGAAGCTTGAGTTTAACAGTGACTTCCAGTATAGCCCTCTACTCTATTTGAACTCTCTCAGCCACTGATACTTAATTAGTTACACTTCTTTTCCCTCTTTTGTCAGGATGGAATTGTTGATCCCACAGTGCCAGGGCCAGATTCATCCCTGGGAGTCATCTCCCACGCCACCAGGGAGACTTTCACCCCTGGATGTCATGTCCCACATAGGCGGGGAGGACAATGATTTCACTTGCAGAGTTGGGGTAAGAGAGAGGCCACATCTGAGCAACAACAGAGGTCCTCCAGAAGTAACTCTTAGGCATGCCTATAGGTAGGCTAAGCTTCTCCACTACCAACATAAGCTTCACAAGAGTATGCCTCATGATCAAGGGCTTGGCCTATTGATTTGGGTGTCCCTAAAGTTTGACAGTATCAGGTGATTCCCTGATGATAAGGTTTAATAGTTCCATGTTCTTTCTCTCATCCCTCAGGGGACTTTGCCAATGCTTTCTGATCATCTGCTTAACATATTCTAGGATGTATTCAGGCATTACATTAAGATATATAGGATTAAGACCCTCATTTTTATTCTGGGCTCCCTGTTTGAATTGTTCAAATCAGCTATCCAGACAAGTTGAGCTAGATTATGTGCTACAGAAAAGTTCGCTTCCAAACAAAATAAACCTTTCTTCCTTTGGTCTCAAAGAGGAGGTGCAGTTCTAAAATATAGGCAATGTTTTCCTTACCCCAGTGTTTTGAATTACCTTAATCCCAACCTGATCAGCTTTGTTCTTATCTCTAAATACCAGTCTATAGATATATAAAGCAGCCTCTCAAAATCCAGAAATAATAATTACCACTCTGGACTAAATGTGTCTGCTATAAGAGCTTACAAACTAGGTCTCTGCTTTCTTATAAGCATTTTCTAAAGGAGACCATACAATAATTGTTCTTTCAAGAAACATCAGTTTGCTCTTCCCTTTGCCTACTCTCCCAGAGTAAAGATGAACTGGCTTTGATTTTATGATATGATTAACCCAGGCTGCTTAACTATTTGAGTAAGCCAGTTGCTGCCAGCAAACAGAAAGATAAGGCCAGAAGGAGACATAAAGATCACTGTACTATCTCATTTTATAGATGTAAAAGGAGGCTCACAAAACCGAAGATTTACTCAAGGTCATTACAGCTAGCTAGTGGCAGAGTTGAGACAAGCATCCAGGCCTCCTGTGTGCCAAGGTAGAGAGCACTCCACTAAGTAAATTTGACATCAAATGTACCTCAGAGATGGAACAAACCCACTCTTCCAAGAGAGCAATCACTTACCAGATCAGTGCCCCAGCTGCCAAAGCAAGAGCTAAAAAGGCACCCGAAGAGGTGACCTTACAATAAATATCTAAAACTCTTACCCTTAAAAGTAAAGAATGCAACGGCGATATTTTTAAAGATAAAATGCATCATTTTTTTAAATTAAGACTAGGTTTTAAAAGCTATACTAATTAGCATAGACTGCATCTTTCAGATTCTTTTAAAACATACGGTAGTTCATTAGTTCAAAACAACCTGTGTATGTGTACTTGTGCATGTATATATATGTAGGCTTTAGCAATATAATTTTTTGCCACTTATTTTATATATACATACATATAAAGTACATTATTCTTGTTTTTGAAGGGCTATTGAAAACTTTTTAAAATTTTCGTGTGTTTAATTAAACAATCATTCACACCAAACTATGTGAAAATATTGTGTAAGCATAAAATAAGCTCCCACAATTGAATTAGTAATTCCTTTCTCAAACCATGGAACTACAATATGAAATGCCAAAAAAAAAATTTTTAGTTGAAGTCATGGAGTATTAAAGCTAAAAGTGAGCTTATAAATCCCCCACTCCACCCCTATCTTTATAAAACTGCAGAACCTGGGGTCACAGTTAAATGACTTCCCAAGATCACAGATCCCACCAGTAGTAGAATTGGCAGCACCAAACCCAGGTATCTGACAGCAACTCCAGGTTTGTTCCATTATACCAGCATTCCCCCTCTGCTTATCTGTACACGGTGTTCAGTGATTCTTCCCCAGAAAAATCACTATCAGGAGCTTGTGACCCTCGTTCTTCCCAGCCCACTAGAGTCCAAGACACACAGACTGGTAGAGCTAGAATGGATCTTAAAGACCATTTAGCTCAGGAGGTTGCAAACTGATTGAATCTAGCCTACAAATATGTTTTCACTAGCACAAATTTTATTTTTTTAAAGTGTATACAGAGCCAATTTGAATGGGGCAAGGCTGCTGTATTTTACCCCAATCTTCAGTTTTATTAACCTACTGCCAGCAGCTTCACAGTTCTCTGTTTTCTCCTTGGCCTCTGACAATATTTGAGCTTGCTATCCCAAAATCCAGAGCAGGCATAATTAAAGCACATCAAAGGAAAACTAGTTAAATCAAATATGAGATATGGCATTATGTTTTACCTGTAACAACATTTACTGCCTTGCCAATAAAAATTAATTTAGGTTTTTTAAGTTAACCAACTATATCAGACGTCTACAAACTATGGCTGGACAGCCAAATTCAGTCTATTGTATGTTTTTTTATGGTCTTCTGAGCTAAGAATGGCTTTTACATTTTTAAATGGTTGAAAAAATTTCAAAGAAAGAGTAACATGTCGTAACATGTGAACGTTATATGAAATTCAAATTTCAATGCCAATCCAATATAGCCACACTCGTTTCATTTATATATTGTCTATGACTGCTTTTACGTGACAACAGCAGAATTGCAACAAAGTGTGCACAGCCTAAAATACTACTATCTGGTCCTTTTCAGAAAATGTTTGCTGAACCCTGAGCAAAGAAAATATTAAAGCCACCAATTAATGCTGAAAAGACCCAAATATTTGTGTGGAATTGCTAACACCTCACCTTACACATCCCTCTCACATGAATTTTCTTAAACCGTAGTTAAAACCATGCCACTCTACTACCAAAAACCTTCTTTTAGCACTTCCTGCCTACAGAAGAAATTCAGAAATCCTTAACAGGCTCTGCATTGTCAGACCTCACCCTCCCAATCCAACGTCATTTCCAAAACTTCCCTTCCTGCACCCCATATTTCAGTCAACTTGAATTATTTGCTGTCCTTTTATATTCCTTATATCATTCCTACTACTTGAAATGCCCTTCCTGAACATAGCATGTTGCAGTAAAAAGAAGCAGGACCCTTAGATTAAGGACTTGGTTCTAATTTGGACTCCTGTCCTTATTAGTTGGGGAAATTACTTAACTCCTCTGAACTTAAGCTTTCACATGTATATAATGGCAATAACAATCTTTATTTTGCTTAATGCCCATCTCATGGGAGCAGCTAAACAAGTGACAAATACTTCTTAATCCTGCATTACTCTAGTCAAATCTCCTCCTTTGATTCCTTGATCTCCAAAAGGAAATGCTCTCCCCCTCTTCTAATGTCACATAGCATGTTATCTACCTGTCATTTTATGGTTCTAATCCCTATCTACCACCTTATATGACAGTGATTTCTCCCTTCCTAGCCTGGGAACTTGAGGGTGGGATCTCACAACCCTGAGAACAATGGCTTGAATATAGTTATGTGCCCAAGTATTTACTGAATGAATGATATGTAGTCACTGAACTATATATGCCTATTAGATGTATCATGTTGCCTTGGGATATAAGTAGGTGCCACATCACATGTTCTGAATAATGTCTAACCTGAGTGCTTAACAAATATTCAAACAACATTAGGGATGGAAACAGCCACATAAAAACACAGGGCAAACAGAAATTCAGTAATATAATCACCTTTCAGAGTAAAGGTGGAGTTTTCCTGCCATTAGTTTAAGCTATATATGTACTCTCCAACAATTATAAATAGATCACATTTAAAGGGAGGAAACCAACCGCTTCCCCAGGGCAGACATGTTGAAGATCACAATTACCTCCCGGCACAGAGCTAAGTAAAATCTAAATATTCATAGGACTTACATTTAATGAATTCATTATCATACACAGTTGTGACTAAAGCCTTATCTAGAGCACTGTATAAAATAAGACCCAAGAGGATAAAATGTAGGAATCAAGTTCCAACTAGATTAGGAACTTTAAGAAAAACTGCAGCCGATTTTTGCCAACTCAGTGCACGAAGTTTCAATGGTTCCCAGCCATTTGATTTGATGGCCAATTTAATAAGTTCAATAAAAAGGTATCAGTCATTCTTCCTGACTTTTACATTTTTTCAACAATATCACAGCAAGAAAAAACCTACCATAAATTACAGAGTCAACAACTTACATTGTTTAGCCCTTTCTTTTTTCAAAGCACTTTCATATCCATTAACTCATTTGGACCTCCCAACAACCCTGAGAGGAGATATAATTACCCCCATTTTACAGATGAACTAAATGATTTGTGCCATATCCGGAGATGGTGAAGCCAAGGTTGTAACCTGAGACTTCTGGCTCCAATTTCAGTGTGCTTTTCCTTTTTCCCCACACACAAAGCAAGAGCATACCTTTGTTTGGTTCCCACCCCATTTCCTCTCAGAAAGTTGCCCGGTGTGAGGAAGCAGAGTGATTGGAATATAAACGTTACTGTGCTCAAGACAGTGGGAAGCATTCCACCTTTACCTCTAACGAATCAGGTTTTTACAAACACAGCGTGGGTTAGCTGCTGGATTCTATTTCCTACCTGTTCTGTTTTCTACTTTCTGTGTATACAACAGAGAATTGCCACAAATATCCACGAGTCCCCTGGACCATAGTATTTTCTTGGATCTTTTACCCATACCCAAAGATCTGGGATTACTTAATTGCTGACTCTTACCACTGGTCTTTGAAAAGAAAGAAAGAATAAAAACTACTTCTTGCCCTGGTTTACCAAACATTTGCCTTTCCCCAAATGTTTTATTGAACATCTTTTTTTCTTACTAACCCTAATCTCTCTGATATCCCTTAACTGGTCATTTTTTAAGCACAATCCCTTTCGGCCTATCATACATTGCACGAAGCCACTCCCTTCCTCGGGTTTGGGATGAGCTTCGTTTGACTGGATACAGCATCAAGCAATTTACAGTAATAAGTAAGCAAATAGAAAGTTCAAACATTCCTTCTTTTTCCTTTCAGTGAACCCTGACCTTTCCAACTATTTTTGTGGCACAACCTGCATATCTTTAATCTCTCAATGAACTCTATTAAGTGGAGATGCACCCCAAAGCCTGGGCAATAAGTCTCTGAAGATCAGTATTTCAAATACTCCATCTTTAAGGTGCTGCCAGTATACTCTTGGTTGGGCCTCAATAGAACAAACCATTCAATGATCAAACTCAACCAACAGCCTGCAGGCACTTGGACAATTCATATATTCTGACCAAAGCAGGCAGACAACTGTAGAGAAAGCACAGACTCCAAAGGGTAAATAAGAAGAGATGCCCAATATATACCAGCTGATAGTATTTACCTTAGTACTACCGCCCCAAAGGCCTTTCTCCCTGAACTCAACTGGCTTCACCAGCCTTAAGAAGGTCCCCACACCACGTCTAGACACAGTATTTGGAGGATAAATCCCCCCAAAGAAAGGTATAACCATCCAGTACATATTTGCTAATGATTTTTAACTTTATTTTTCACAGTCAACCATCAGCCAAGAAGGGAAAAAAAAAATCATTATCACTCTACCCAATCATTGCCCTCCATTCTTCTGGGTATATACTTTGACACAAAGGGTAGACTTGCCCACATATTTAGGGAAATGTTTGTTATTCTTTCATTTACTCCAGGCCTCCCATCAAACACCAGAAATAAATTTCCACATGGAGTGGTGGGAGGGGGGAGTTCCACAGCTAAGTCAGCTGTGACCATCCAGAAAGCCAAGGCAGGTGAAGTTCCTTCAAAGAGTATCTGGCAGTCACTAACCCTTTCCCTATATTTATTGTCTCGGGGGCGATGCTCCATGTGCCAGGGAGTGGGCAGGTCTTTGTTCCACTCTCAAGCGGAATTCAGTAGCATCTGAGGCCGTCAAATAATTCTGAGCATAGACTGACCTTGACCTAAACCACCAGTCACTATCTTAATGAAAAAAATCAGTGAGGTAAAGGTGATTGCCTTAGAAAATAACGTGCCGTGGGGAATTTTTTAATGCCCTCACACTTATCTGTGGCAGTCAGAGGCCAGGACAAAACCACTGTTCAAGCTGCTAGCCTTAATTCCCAATTCTTTAGGAGGTGCTAGGGCAGACTCTTGGTCAGCTTGGATGTCTCCTTGCCCCAGACACAGGTGCTGAATATGTCCAACAGCAGAGCAGATTTGGAATAGGGGTGATTGCAGAGCAAGAGGGTCCCTAATACAGCTACAGATACTGTCTTATAAGATCAAGGACGCTAAAAAGAAAAGTGCCAAAGTTCTTGAAGCCCCCACCATCCACTTCTACTGGCATCTATACCAATGTGTCGGGAAACCATTTGACTCAGAGACCTGGGTTTGGGAGACACCCTGAATCCCCCCTTCCCCTGGCAGCCTGGCAGGGCTTAAAGCCCAGAGGCCACAGGTTCAGATAAACAGCCATCCGAGCCTTCCACTTACTTCTCATAGAGCTGATAAGCGCATTGCCATCTTTGATCACGTCTTTGATGAATTTATTGGTCCTCTCCAGCTCCTGCTCATAGCACTTGAGCCTCTCGCGGAAATCAGGGCTGTCCAGGTAGCAGTCGCTGAACTCCAGCGGGGGATGCCCCATGGTTCTGAAGGAGAGAGTTGGGGGAGAGAGAGGAAAGACACAAAGCCCAAAAGCATCAGTGGCATAGAACGAGAAATAGATTGGGTGAACTAAGGGCGGGACCCGCTTCACAAGCTCTCAGACTCCTTCCCATTGGAGGGCAGGTACCTGTTCCGATGAGGCTCCAGGCGACAGCTGTCTAGTCCGTGTGGAGAATAAGCGGCCTGGCGGTTGCTTCAGCTGACAAGAGAGCTAACACATTCGGATGACGCCGGGGTACTTGCTACCAAGCATCGCCTCTAGGCATCGCCTCCCCGGATAAGCAGCAGAAACCGCAGTCTGCTGGTCCCAGAGACGGGCCGGATCCTTTCCGAGCAAATGCAAACGTGACAACTCGGCCCGCCCAGGGTGTAGGCGGGAGCGAGTGCTGGGATCCGGAGCCGCCTCTCCAGCTCGCTCGGGCGCTCCCGAGCTAGTTGAGGATTTCCTTTGCAGAACTCCGCGGGCAACCAGGATTAATTGCACTGTCCCCTCCCTCTTCTTAAAGACTGCGCCTCCGCCGTCCCCAGCGACGCCAGAGTCCCGAGTCCGAACACTGGGGATCCTCTTTCAACTGTCTTGCTGGAACCCTACGGTTTCGTCACCAGGGTCCTCTGGCTGCTAAGAGTCCTTCCTGGTCCAATGGATTCCGACGGTTATCCTCTTAGGCACCGAAAGAGTTAATTCTGGGCGTCTATGAAATGTAGCCTTCCTTGGTCAACACCCTAGCGGGAAGAGGAGGGCGATAGCGCGACGCACAACAATTGCGGTAGCCGGGCTCTTCCCTACGGAAACTGGGGAGCAGTCCGAGCCCTAGGACTCCAGATAGAAAGCGTGGCGGCCTGGGAGATGTAGTCTTTGCAATTTCACGCTCATGACTCCTCCTTGCGGTCTCCTCACCACTCCGCCCGGGAGGGCGGTCTCCCAGAACAGCATTCCCAGCCTGCCCCAGGCTCACTAGGCCGGCCCAGCCTTGAGGGGCTGGTGTGCAGCGCCTGGGGTCTGCATGGGATGGCTTCTGAAACTGGGGCAAGAATCCAAGAGGAATCGATTGTGGGCGGTCCTTTCTCACTTCCCACTGTTTGGCTGGGTTGTTCTATTCTTTTGCCTTCCTCTATTTCCAGTCTTCCTTTGACCTACCAACTTCATTTCCTCTTCCCTTTCACACATCTCCAGGTACAAGAGCCCTAATTCCCATGGGCCTTTGCTGGAGGGATTGACTCCTAATCTAGGATCTTCTTATTAGACTCAGAACTCTTACCAAAGACAAGGAGACGGGAACTAGGAGTTAATGTTTGCCTGAATCGGACCTCAGAGCAAGATCTATATGACCCAACTCATTACATAGGCTGATGTTTAAAGGACATTATTTTCCACATGTAACTGGGAAAACCTAAAAAGAGGATTTTGTAAATTATCTTGCAGTTTACCTAAAAAGCCTCTTGTCCATTTATCCATTGCAGGAGAAAATGGGGCTACAGTTGCAGGTGGCTGCTGTGAGAGTAAGAGTAGCTAGAGGTTCTTTTAACTGTCTTGCTTGAACCCTACGGTTCAGTAGTATGTACTTGGGCAAAAAGATCCATTTTGATTTTCTAGAAGTGTTTAGATTAGATTGCCCTGTGAAGAAAACCAAGAAAAACCAGAACTCAAGTGGGGTTTAAATAGACTAATGATGGCTAACTGGCCTGTATTAGTATTCTATTGCTGCTGTAACAATTGCCACAAACTTGGTGCCTTAAAATAACACAAATTAACTTACGGTGGGTGGAGGTTAGAAATTTTTTTAATGGGCCTCAATGGGCTAAAATCAAACTGTCATCAGGGCTGTGATCCTTTCTGTAGGTTCTGGAGGAGAAGCAATTTCCTTGCTTCTTCCAACTTCTAGAAGCCACCCAGATTCCTTGGCTCATAGCTCCCTTCGTCCATCTTCACAGTCAGTAATGGCTGGTCAAGTCTTTCTCACACTGCATCACTCTGACTCTGACTCTTTCGCCTCCCTCTTTCACTTATAAAGACAATTATGATTACATTGAGCCCAGCCAAATAATACAAGATAATTTCCCCATGTCTCAGAGGCTTAATTTAATCGCATCTTCCCTTTTAAGATGTAAAGGTAAAATAGCATATTCACAGATTCTCAGGATTAGGATGTGGATATCACTGGGTAGCCATTATTCTGCCTACTATGCCACCTATAATCCTATAACCCACCTCACTAATTCTCAAAACAACTCAGTGAAGTTGGTACTATTATTTCCATATGAAGATGGGAAAGCTGCATCAAAGGGAGGTTAAGTGACTTTCCTAAGGACACACAGCTAGTGAGTGGCATGCTTCAACTTGAGCCTAGTCTGGCTGGTTCTAGACATACTGCTCTTAACCACTGCACTATATTGTAGTATGACAAAGAGTCCAATGAGGATAGATTTTCATTAAAAATGACAACATCACAGGGAAGGATTTTGTTTCCTACTCTTTATCTTTAAGATTAATTTATGAAAAAAAAACATCCAAAATGCCTTTAAATATAACATTGATTAAGAAATGCAGGTACTAAGGGAAGGTGCCCAATGAGTGGCTATACCATCTCCATTCTAGCAAAGTTCCCTGTAGTATTCACTCATTCATTCAACGAGCATTTATTGAATGCTTTCCAGACACGGTCCTTTAACTTAAATATCCTATGCCTATATTTTGGTCACCATGAAAATTATCATTGACATTATTGATAAGTTCAATTAGGCTTATCTAATCACCCACACTCAAAGTATTTTATAGTCATCTTTGTTAGCCTTTATCTAGGCAATGAAACTAAAGCACAGAAGAAAACAAATGCCCTGAATCAAATATTCAAGAAGAAAGAGGGTTAAAATCAGAGGTCAGTGCCTCAGATAACAGCTGCATTTATTGAGTACCATCCTAGGTGCTTTGTTTATTTTATATCTAACCCTCGCAAAAGCCCTATAGGTCTGCAGTCTTCAAATTTTTATTCACATAACCTCTAAAAGAATTTTGAGAAACCGTGTACTCCCTGCACATTTTTGAGGATGACATCTAAATTTTTCATCGTGTTTAAACAGTTGCAAAGGAAATAACTTCTAGCATGCTATAAATATTGACTTCTAAAATAAAAGTTTTATATTATTCTTTTAGAAGTATCCCTTGGATTCTAAATACCAGGGCCATATTACACCCACCATCAAATATTAAAAACAGAACAAAACAAAAATACAGCATAAGCTCTTCTTTAATCCTTAGAAAAATTTACATTGTTCCTTTTTCTCCTTGAAATCAGATTTTCATATACTTTCCCCACAGAATTTTATCTATCATAGTATATTTTTATGCTTGAAAGTCTTTTACTGATTACAACATTGAATTTCTCTGCAACAAAATATGCCCACAAATAGAAATTAAACTATTTTATTTCCTTTTGTCCATAAGGTTCCAAATAGTAAAAGATCTTCTAGATTGACTTATAGTTGCAATTATTATGAGAGAGAAAATTATTATAATAGAGAGTAGCATGAAGATATTACACATTTTGATTGTTATTGTTAAACATGAAACATAAAATGTTATTGAAAATACATCTTTTAGTGAGATGGATGGGGAGGGGGTAGGTTGTAGGGCTTTGAGTTAAAGAAGATTCCTGGACACCAATATATTGAAACCCCTTTGTATGTCCCCAAGGGTTTTTATGCCCTGAATTGAAGTACAATAGTAAAAGTTCTAAAATTGGGAGGTATGCTTTCCTTTTGAAATACAGGCACAGGAAGTGAAAGTATTAACTGGACAAAGGCAGTGGATTATTTTGCCCCATGCACTCAATGACCAATTCCTGAGACACCAGAGTTTCAAAGAGAGAAAAAGTGTATTACTAGGTGCATAGTAGGAGAGCAGATGGCCTTTTGGCCCAAAATCTGTCTCCCAAAACTGCAGTCATTCTGATGGTTTTATTAGAGAAAAGTTGGGCAGGGTTTAGCATAATGAGCGAAGTGGCCCCAGATAATGTAATTAGAGTTGATCTAATTATTGAACATGCACAGATTGATTTCATATATAGTCACAGAATGTATGTAAGAAAATGACAGAATGAGGTATAGGTGACTTGTAGGTAAAAGTCTAAGCTACTGTGCAGTCAGGCGGGCCCATTTTGGTTAGATCCAGTCTCAGTTATCAAGATAAATTTGGACTTAAGGTGGGTTAGTTCTGGGCAGACCAAGACTCTTCATTAATAAATACTAGGGACTGTCTTTAGTGATCACAAGACTCTAAAGTTGAAAATTTGGATAACTGGGCACAAAATGAAGATTAGTCACAAGGTTTTTTCAATCACAGGGGCAGAAGGCAAAGGCTATACAATCATTACCAGAGATCAAGGCAGCTAGATTACAATTTAGAGATTTCAGGAATTTCCCTCTGTTTATTCCAATATACCAGAAAGCAAAAAGGAGTATCTATATAATAATTCAGTAATCAGAATCATCCCTTAAATCCTAATTTTTCAGTTACAAAAGGAAAACTGCAGGTAAGCTCTCAGGCAAACCACTTCTAGGAAATAGTCCGAAAGAAAGTTGATAATTTGGCGATTGGTTACTTTTCCTGGTGGTCTCATAGCCCCTGGTGAAGACAGCTGCTACAGTATTATTATCCTCACTTTATACATGAAGAATAGTATGCTGAGAGCGGTTCAATATTTGCCTGGTCACACACAGCCAGCAAGGATTTCACAAGCTCCACTAGTTAGATGCAATTTTAAATCTGTGATAGGAATAAGAATGTGCACAAACATGCACAGAAGCAGGATTTACCAACATTTTACGACAAAGCAAAAGAAATCCCATTTTGAACATTCCACGGTGATGATTATGATCTATATTTTGACAGGTGCCTATATCACACAGGCCTAAGCATTTATTGAAATAGCAAATAGATACTTAAGACGCTTGCATTTCACTCGATGTAAATTTTACATGACAAGAAGAAAAACTGTAAACACATAATGAGCTCTAGTCAATGACATGTATGCTCTAGTAGTTAGAGGGAAGAGTACTAATGCCTACATTAAAAATAAGTTTGACAAGTAGATAGAGGGATGTGTGATGGCGAGATAGGTGATGAAGCAAAGTCTTTCAACTTTGCTGTACATTTGAAATCTTTCAAAATAAAATGTTGGGGAGAAAATCCCATTCCTGTCTGTGTTTCTTGTATGTCAAGGTAACACCGCTCCGACAGTCTTATCTCTTTCCTAAGCCATCACTCTCAGCTTTCTCCTGTGGAAAGAACACTGAGCTTGGAGCAATAAGTAAAACAGTCATGAAGTAGAGTCTAGCTCCACCCTTTAGAAGCACTGTAACTTCAGGCAAGTCATCTAAACGTTCCTCTTTTGAAATAATACATTTTTCATAAATTCCTGGAAGGATTAACTATAGATAATGTGTGTGGAAAGGTCTGGCACATAACTCCTCAATAAATGTTAAATAAATCCAATACTTTTCCATCATTCTTGTTCTAACAGGCAGCCCCAGAGGAAGAAAGAAAGCAGATTTCCCACAGTGATATTCCTAAAAAAAGTCACTATTTTGCAACAATACAAGTTGACGCCTGTTCATTATCATCATAGAAAAAAAAAGCCATGCTTCCGTCCAGAGGAATTCGCATTTTAACTCAAATAGAAACTCCAGCCAGGTTGTGGCCTGGTTAATATGTTATCTCGTCTTTAAGACACTCAGAAGGTCTGTTGCATGGTAACATGTCCAAGACTCCCCTTTTAATTTAAGGACCCAGAACCTGAAAGCCTGAAGTTAATTATTTCACTGGATTACTCTAAGGTGGGGTTACAGAATACCTACAAGTCTTGACATCATTCAGTTCGGTCATCCAGGATAGGAGCTTATCAGCTTAATGTGGCTGCTATTCATAATGTTGGAATCAGAACTATAACCTTTGACCCTGTGAAATAGTCATTAGGGTTGGGATCAGCCTCCTATACCTTGCAAATTGCTTTCACAACTCTGACCAAAAGGGGGAAAAGGCGTGTAATTAATAAAATATCAGTGGCACAGAGAGCTGAAATAGAGGCAAGAGGCTACTCTGGAGGTTGCGCTTATGCAGGCTTCAGGTAGACCTTGCTACCTATCATAACCTGCCAACCCCCAGCCAGGACCATTCCAGCCAATCCTAAAGAACACCTAGAGCAATATATAAGATTCTACAAGGGTTCCATGCACTAGAGTAACTTTGCAGAAACCTACAACCTCCAGCTGGATCCCTGGACCAGATAAGTCCTGAAACCTAGCCCAGCCTCTCCAGAACATCAGATAGTTCCATCTCCCCAACTTATTAGTGACAGACCCTTCCAATATGAAAAATATAAAATTGCCATAGCCCAACACCCCTAAACAGAGGAACAGAAAGATCAAAGATGATGGTGGCGTTACACAGAGAAGATAGGATTTAACTAATGAATATGAATGCTGAATCATTAAATTGATATTTCTTTTAGGCTCCAGTATCTTAGAGCAGCTAGAAGTAAAAACATAAAATGGTGACGTTGTAACCCATATCAAAGTCTGAAATATGTTCTACAACTAATTGTGGTGCTGTGCTTTGAAATTTATAGCTTTTTTGTATATATGTTATTGTTCACAGAAAAAGAAGGGAAAAATGTCAATTGTGATGATAAAAATATATATAAGCCCTCTAGCCTCCTATATCCTGGAGCAGCTAAGAAGGAAAAATATGAGAGGATCGTATGGTATAGCCCATGACGAACTCTGGGATTTGGTCTGTAACTACTTGTTGAAGAATGCTTTGAAAACTATTGCTTTTCTCTTTCTTTGCTTTGTATATATGTTATACCATACAATAAAAAGTTAAAAATAAAAAAATTGCTTTCATAATCTGCAATAAATAAAGAAAGAACAACTAAAGAAACCAGATGTTATAGGTTTATTAGGAAAGGTAATGTAGCTGCCCAAGACAGCCAAATAAATATCCAGTATTAATTTAATTTGCCAGCTTCTGCTTCATCTGTTCCATCTGGGGCCATAACTTGCTTCATTAAAGTAATTATTTATGGTCCTGGTTAATCATTTGTTCTTCTCCACATGTTAAAAGGGGCTTTTATAAAACCGTTCTGAGAGGCTGGAAAAAATATGTATTTTTTACCAAACGATATCTCCTAGGTTTCTGTAATAAGGTGTTTGTGAGATGTGGTTTTAAAAGAACTTCTTCCTAAAGATAAAAGTAATATTTTATAAAGCCTGTGCCTCTTACAAAGAATCTGAAAGATCTTAGTCTTAAAATGGTGCAATCCTTCATTCACACATAGCTAGAGAAGATGCAGAAGTTAACTGGCCTTTACGAATCATTACCTAACAAGAAGATAACCCATAAGGGAAGCAGGAGTGAGAAGTGGGAGGAGGAATGGAGAAGGGGCAGCATAAACTGAGGAATTCTCTTAAACCAGGCACTTTACATAAATGGTCTCATTTATTTTGCATGTCAATACTGTGAAAAAGGATCTATTGTCACTTTCATTTTACTTTTGTGGCAACTGAATCTCAGAGAAGTTAACCTACTTGGCAAGGTCACCAGAGAATAAATGATGTAGCAGAAATTTAAATCCAGGTCTGAATCTGAAGCTCTTTCTTGCCATTGCATTACAGTGCCTTCCAGTCTAGCACATCTACATCTAATCTCCATTCCCTCCTGTTTATGTGACAGGATATACTTGGTAGTGCAATATGGGAAAATAGTTCAGGGTCATTCATTAGTAATTGCAGTCAATGATTTGAAATTACTCCAGATCAAGTATCAGCAAAGTCTTTATGCTGAACTTCTCTGAAGTGCTAAATGACTAAGCTGGCTCCCATGCTACACATGCTCAACCTTCTAAAACTTCCACACTTGCCCTGCATGCAGCATAAAAGGCCCACCCCCACCTCCCAGTCCCACCCCCCAGGCCCACCACACTGCTAGCCTTTCCCCTAATCCAACCCTGACCTAAATCCTCTACTACTGTTGTCAATATGCCAGTTTCAATCCTGACTCTAACTCATTTTCTCCTTTACCTGGGTTTGGCCTAGTTTGGTTCCTTAACTAAAACTGTAATTGAGAAATCAGGATTTAAGGGATGATTTTGATTACTGAATTATTTTATAGATATTCCTTCTTGCTTTCTGATGTATTGGAGTAGACAGAGGGAAATTCCTGAAATCTCTGCATTGTAATCCAACTGCCTTGATCTCTGATAATGAGTGAATAGCCTTTATCTTTTGCCCCTGTGATTGTAAAAATCTTGTGCCTAACCTTCATTTATACCCATTTATCCAGTTTTTCAACTTTAGAGTCTTGTAATCACTAAAGACAGCTCCCAGTGTTTGTTAATGAAGGGGCTTGGGTCCACCCAGAACTAACCCACCTCAAATCCAAAGTTATTTTGATCACTGGATCTAATCAAAGTGGGCCTGCCGGACATGTGCAATAACTTAGACTTTAACCTACAAGTCACCTATACCTCATTCCACCATTTTCTTACATACATTCTATGACTAAGCATGTAATCAATCTGTACATGCCTCTAATTACATCATCTGGGACCCCTGCGTTCATTATCCTAAACCCTGTCCACCTTTTCTCTAATAAAACTACCCAAATTACTGAAATTCAGGGAGACAGCTTTTGGGCCACTAGGCCATCTGCTCTCCTATTACACGTCTAGCAATGAACTCTTTCTCTCTTTGAAACCCTGGTGTCTCAGGAATTGGTTATTGTATGCATCCTTTAAAACATTTGCTACTAAAAAGGAAAACCCTCCTCCATAATTTTCCACTTACCCTCCCCTTTCGAGTCTCACTTATGATGTTTCTAGGTGAAAAAGCTATCAAAATAGAGTTAAAATTTTTTAATCTATTTAAGCATTCTGATTAAATGTCCACCAAAATCTTTATTCAAAGGATTCACCTCTTTCATCATGCTTTCATATCAGCCTGCCCATGTAAAAGTTGTCTCTTGGTAAGGACATCAGGAGTCTTGTGGTCATTTTCTATATTCAGTTTGATTCTCAGTTAGTCACAATTCTAAAAAACAAACGAACAACAATAACAACAAAAAACAGAGAGCCTTTTCAATTCTGAGAGATTGTAACTCCTTGGAAGATAGCAATACCCTCCATTCCAGCACAGCCTGCTGGGCTACTCTACTATATACCATTTTGAAAGATAATACAACTCTTACTGAGAGAGCAGAAACTTTTCAAAAGTTTCTGGGACTCCTGCTGAATGGGAAAGCCTAAATCACAATGTTCTGTTAATGATTCTTAAACTTTGGTTTGCATAAGAATCACGTATGATGCTTGTTAAAATTGTAGATTTCTCTGGATCCCTCTCCCAGTGATTCGGAAAATATGGACTGAGGCCAGATAGTATGCACTAAGGCCTGGGAATAACAAAGAATCAGAAAATGGGGGAAGGAGAGGATTAAGTGATGCCCTGGGAAAAATCTGAATTTTAAAAGTTCCCACAGGTGATTCGTCAACAATCCAGGCATCCAATCTTATGTACTGATATGGGATTTTAAATAATAAAACTGGTTAAGGCATGGTAGTCCTCAGTACATCAATGGTTTTGATCAATAACATGAGTGAAAGTTTCAGTTCTTCATTTTCGTACCAGTTAGTCTTTCTGGCTTCCATACTACTCCATTTTATGTCTGATTCTAAATTAATAATGAATTAAACATGATTAAATAATTGTGGCATGTGATCAACATTTTATATGTGGTTCTTTTCACTCATATCACGTTGTAACTTATGTACTTTTTTTCTTTTCTGTTAACTTTTTTTCTTGTTGTTGTTAGAACACTTCTAGGTTTACAGAAAGATTATGTAGAAGGTACAAAGTTCCCATATAACACCACACACACACAGACACTCATGGTTTTCCTTATTATTAACATTTTGCATAAGTGTGGTACATTTGTTAACAATTGATGAACCAATATTATAATTATATTATTAACTATAGTCCACAGTTTTCACTAGAGTCCATTATTTACATTATGGTTCATTCTTTGTAATATAAAAAGCATGTTTTTTTTTTAAAAATTTATATTCTGGTGACATATATGCAACATAAATTTTCCCATTTTAATCATTTTCAAGTATACAATTCAGTTGTGTTAATTACACTCACAATATGCAATTACCTTTTTAACAAAATGTTTTCTGTAGGATTACAGAAACATGCAAGAGAGACAAAGTTCCCCTATTAACCTCCACATACACACACACACAATTTTCCCTATTATTAACATTTTGTTAGTGTGGTAATTTTGTTACAATTCATGAAACAATATTACTATAACTTTTCTACTAATTTTAGTGCACTATGTACATGGTGTACAGTTCTATGAATTTTCTGTGTGTGTCTTTGATAATGTATATAAAACCTGAAATTTCCCTTTTTTCCTTCTTTGGATGACAGTTAAGTGATGTTAATTACATATGCAGAATTGTGACTCCATCCCCATTGTTCATTGCCAAAATTTTTCCATCATTCCAAACAGAAATTCCATAACAATTAACCTCAACTCCCCATTCGCGTCCCCATCTTGTCCCCTGGTAACCTGTATTCTAGTTTCTGCCTTAATGAATAAACTTATTTTGTTAATTTCATATATGTGAGATCATACAGTATTTGTCCCTTTGTGTCTGGCTTATTTCACAGAACATGATGTCTTTAAGGTTCATCAGTGTTTTAGCATGGATCAGAACTTCATTACTTTTTACAGCCAAATAGTATTCCATTGTATGCATATACTATATTTTGTTTACTCATTTGTTGATAGGGATTTGGATTGTGCATAATGCCAATAAGAAAATCTGTGTACAATCTCTGTTCCAGTCCCTGCTTTCAATTCTTTTGGGAATATACCTAGAAGTGGGACTGCTGGATCATATGGTAATTCTATGCTTAACTTTCTGAGGAATTCCCATACTGTTTTTCACAGTGGCTGCACCATTTTAGATTTCCACCAACAATGTATGAATTATCCTATTTCTCCACATCCTTTCAGGCACCCGTTGTTTTCCATGTATTTAATAGTAGCCATTCTAGTGGGTGTGAGGCGGCAACTCGTTGTATTTTTGATTTGCAATTTCCTGATAACTAATGACTTTGAGAATTTTTCATTTGCTTATTGGCACATGTGCCATTTTTATCATTCAATGTTGTGTCTTTTTGGTGTTGAGTTGTGTAAGTTCTTTGCAAATTCTGGATATTAAACCCTTATCAGATACATGATTTCCAAATATTTTCTCCCACTTTGTATGCTGACTTTTTACTTTCTTGATAAAGTCCTTTGATGTGCAGCATATCTTAAATTTTGATGTAGTTACATTTATCTTCTGTTTTCTTTTGTTGCTCATGCTTTTTATATAAATTCTAAAAGACTAGTGCTTATCACAAGGTCCTGCAGATACATCCCTATGTTTTCTCCTAGGAGCTTTATAGATTTAGTTCTTTAGGTCTTTCATGAATTTTGAGTTAATATTTGGATATGGTATTAGGTGAGGGTCCACTTTCAACCTTTTGCAAACTATCCAGTTTGCCCAACACTATTTTTTGAAGAAACTATTCTTTCCCTACTGAGTGGACAGGGCACACTAGTCAAAGATCAGTTGGCTAAAGATGTGACAGTTTATTTCTGAACTCTCAATTGTATTCCATTGGTCTATATGTCTGCCATGCTCTTTTGATTATTGTAGTTGTGTTATAAGGTTTTTTTTGTCAATAAGTTTTAATATCAGAAAGTGTGAGCCCCCTAACTTTGTTCTTCTTTTTCAAGATGGTTTTGGCAATACTCTTCCACGTGGATTTGATGATTTTTTCCCATGTCTGCAAAGAAATCTGTTGGAATTTTGATTGGAATTACATTGAATCTGTTTATCACTTTAGGTAGAGGTGACATCTTAACCTATTTAGTCTTACAATCTACGAATACAGAATCTCTTTCCATTTATTTAGGTCTTCTTTAACTTCTTTCTGCCATGTTTTATAATTTTCCATGTACACTTCATTATATCCATGGCAAAATTTATCTTTAGATATTTGAATTTTTAGTGCCTATTGCAAGTGGAATTTTTTCTTCATATCCTCTTTGGATTGTCCACTATTAGTGACTAGAAGCACCACTGATATTTGTCTGTGATCTAGTATGCTGCCATTTTGTGGAGTTCTTTTATTAGCTCTAGTAAATATAGTGGATTTTTTTTTAGGATTCTGTATGTATAGGATGATGTCATCTGCAAATAGGGAGAATTTTACTTCTTCCTTTCATATTTGAATACCTTCTATGGTAGTTAGGTTCAGGTGTCAACTTGACCAGGTGAAGGTGCCTGGTTCTGTTGCTGTGGACATGAGCCAATGGCATGTGAGGCTCATCTGTCGCTGATTACATCTGCAGTCGGCTAGGGGGAGTCACTGCTGGAATGAATGATGTATGATTTAATCTGCTAGATGCTTAAGTGAGACAGCTCAGTGCACCACAGCCCAAGTAGCTCAGCATACCTCATTTCAGCAATCGCAGTTTAGCCCAGGTCTTTGGAGATACAGAAAGAATTACCCCAGGCAAAGCTATTAAAACCCAAAAGCCTGGAGAGAAAGCCAGCAGATATCACCCTGTGCCTGCCAGTGTCAGAGAGAACCTAAGATGAAAGTTAGCTACCTTTCCTCTGAAGAACTATACTTAACTATACTTTTTTTCCACTAATCACTTTTTAAAATTTTTTTATTACGATCGTTCCATTCTACATATATAATCAGTAATTCATAATATCATCACGTAGTTGCATATTCATCATCATGATCATTTCTTAGAACATTTGAAACAATTCAGAAAAAGAAATAAAAAGACAACAGAAAAAAACCTTTATACATACCATACCCCTTACCCCTCCCTTTCATTGATCACTAGCATTTCAAACTAAATTTATTTTAACATTTTTTCCCCCTATTATTTATTTTTATTCCATATGTTCTACTCGTCTGTTGACAAGGTAGAGAAAAGGAACATCAGACACAAGGTTTTCACTATCACACAGTCACATTGTGAAAGCTATATCATTATGCAATCATCTTCAAGAAACATGGCTACAGGAACACAGCTCTACATTTTCAGGCAGTTCCCGCCAGCCTCTCCATTACATCTTGAATAACAAGGTGATATCAACTTAATGTGTAAGAACAACTTCCAGGATAACCTCTCAACTCTGGTTGGAATCTCTCAGCCATTGACACTTTGTCTCATTTCACTCTTCCCCCTTTTTGTCGAGAAGGTTTTCTCAATCCCTTGATGCTGAGTCCCAGTTCATTTTAGGATTTCAGTCCCATGGTGCCAGGAAGGTCCACACCCCTGGGAGTCATGTCCCATGTAGAGAGGGAGAGGGGAGTGAGTTTGCTTGTTGTGTTGGCAGAGAGAGAGAGGCCACATCTGAGCAACAAAGGAGGTTCTCTTGGGGGTGGCTCTTAGGCCTAATTTTAAGTAGGCTTGACCTATCCTTTGTGGGGTTAAGTTTCATATGAACAAACCCCAAGACTGGGTGCTCAGCCCATAGCCTTGGTTTTCCACAGTGCTTGTGAGCATACCAAGGATTCAACTTGGGGAGGTTGTATTTTCCCCCATTCTCACCATTCCCCAAAGGAGACTTTGCAAATACTTTTCCACTCATTTGTCAAATCACTCTGGGATTCATCGGGGCATCACCCTGGACAAACCAACAAAATCGCATGTCCTACTCAAGGATCCGTGCACTTATGTTGTTCAACCAACTATCTTCATAAGTTGTATTAGAAAACACACTAGTCAAAATATAAATTTTGTACCAAATAAACATTTTTTGCATTAGTCTCACACATAATTTGAAATTTTAAAATATTAATTACCATCTATTTTCAGCACCCTGCAGTAATGACATTCCTTTGTTCTTCCTCATGCAAAAACATTTTTAAAATTTTTATATTAAGTCACTATCATTATACACTCTAGGCATTCCTAGATTATGCCATCTCAATCTTTATCATCTTTCTTTGTGATTTCATTTATGCCCCCAGCCCTCCTCCCTCTATCATTCTCACATTCTGCTTCATTCAGTGTTTTAACATAATTGTATTACAGGTAGGTAGTATTGTGCTATCCATTTCTGAGTTTTTATATTCAGTCCTGTTGCACATTATGTATCCCTTCAGCTCCAATTACCTGATATCTTACCCTGTTTCTATTTCCTGATGGTCTCTTTTACCAATGAAATATTCCAAGTTCATTCAATAATATCAGTTCATATCAGTGAGACCATACAGTATTTGTCCTTTCGTTTTTGGCTAATCTCACTCAGCATAATGTCCTTAAGGTCCATCCATGTTGTTACATACTTCATAACTTTATTCTGCTTTACAGCTGCATAATATTCCATCATATGTATATGCCACAGTTTGTTTAGCCACCCGTCTGTTGATGGACATTTTGGCTGTTTCCATCTCTTGGTAATTGTAAATAATGCTGCTATAAACATCGATGTGCAAATGTCCTTTTGGGTCCTTGCCCTCATGTCTTTTGAGTAGAGACAGCATATAGATGGGTCCTGTTATTTAATCCATTCTGCCAGTCTATGTCTTTTCATTGGGGAGTTTAATCCATTAACATTTAGTGTTATTGCTGCACAGTAGTAGTTTCTTCTACCATTTGCCTTTTGGATTTTATATGTCATATCCAATTTTCCTTCTTTTTACCTTTATTCATAGTCTTCCTTTCTACACTCTTCTCCACATCTCTCTCTTCTGTCTTTTCATATCTGTCTCTAGTGTTCCCTTTAGTATTTCTTGCAGATCTGGTCTCTTGGTCACAAATTCTCTCAGTGATTTTTTGTATGAAAATGTTTTAAATTCTCCCTCATTTTTGAAGGACAATTTTGCTGGATATAGAATTTTTGGTTGGCGGTTTTTCTCTTTTAATAATTTAAAAATAACATCCCACTGTTTTCTCACCTCCATGGATTCTGCTGAGAAATCTACACATAGTTTTATCGGGCTTCCCTTGTATGTGATGGATTGCTTTTCTCTTGCTGCTTTCAAGATCCTCTCTTTCTCTTTGACCGATGATATTCTGATTAGTAAATATCTTGCAGTACATCTATTTGGATCTATTCTCCTTGGGGTACGCTGTACTTCTTGGATTTTTAATTTTTTTAAAAAAAAATTTATTAATTAAAAAAGATTACAAGAAAGAAGCATAAACGTTCCCAACACATACACTCAGCAATTCACAATATCATCACATAGTTACATATTCATCATCATGATCATTTCCCAGAACATTTGCATCAATTCAGAAAAAGAAATAAAAAGACAACAGAAAAATAAAACTAGAACAGATACAAAATTTTTACATACCATACCCCTTACCACTCCCTTTCATTGATCACTAGCAATTCAAACTAAATTTATTTTAACATTTGTTCCCCCTATTATTTATATTTATTCCATATGTTGTACTCATCTGTTGACAAGGTAGAGAAAAGGAACATCAGACACAAGGTTTTCACAATCACACAGTCACATTGTGAAAGCTTTATCATTATATAATCATCTTCAAGAAACATGGCTACTGGAACACAGCTCTACATTTTCAGGTACTTCCCTCCAGCCTCTCCACTACATCTTGGTTAACAAGGTGATATCTACTTAATGAGTAAGAATAACCTCCAGGATAACCTCTCAACTCTGTTTGGAATCTCTCAGCCATTGACACTTTGTCTCCTTTAACTCTTCCCCCTTTTGTTCAAGAAGGTTTTCTCAAACCTTGATGCTAGGTCTCAGCTCATTCTAGAGTTTTTCTCAACCCCTTGATGCTGAGTCTCAGCTCATTCTAGGATTTTTGTCCCACATTGCCAAGAAGGTCCACACCCCTGGGAGTCATGTCCCACATAGATGGGGGGAGGGTGGTGAGATTGCTTGTTGTGTTGGCTGGAGAGGGAGGCCACATTTGAGCAACAAAAGAGGCTCTCTTGGGGGTGACTCTTAGGCCTAAGTTTAAGTAGACTTGACCTACCCTTTGTGGGGTTAAGTTTCCTATGAACAAACCCCAAGACGGGGGGCTCAGCCTATAGCTTTGATTGCCCACACTGCTTGTGAGAATATCAATAATTTAACTTGGGGAAGTTGAGTTTTCCTCTGTTCTCACCATTCCCCAAAGGGAACTTTGCAAATACTTTTCCACTCACTGATCAAATCACTCTGGGATTCATCAGGGCATCACATGGACAAACCAACAAAATCTCATGTCCTATACAAAGTTCTATGTACTTAAGATGTTCAATCAACTATCTACATAAGTTATATTAGGAGATGCACTAGTCAAAGTATAAATTTGTACCAAATAAATATTTTTTGCTTTAGTCTCACACATAAGTTGAGATTTTAAAATACTAATTACCATCTATTTTCAGCACACTGCAGTGATGACATTCTTTTGTTCTTCCTCATGCAAAAAATATTTTTTAAATTTGTACATTCAGTCACTATCATTATACACTCTAGGCATTCCTAGATTATACCATCTCAATCTTTATCGTCTATATTTCTTTGTTATTTCATTTATGCCCCAGCCCTCCTCTCTCTATCATTCTCATATGCAGCTTCATTCAGTGTTTTAGTATAATTGTATTACAGTTAGGTAATATTGTGCTGTCCATTTCTGAGTTTTTATATTCAGTCCTGTTGCACAATCTGTATCACTTCAGCTCCAATTACTCAATATCTTACCCTATTTCTATCTCCTGATGGTCTCTGTTACCAATGAAATATTCTAAGTTTGTTCATTAATGTCAGTTCATATCAGTGAGACCATACAGTATTTGTTCTTTTGTTTCTGTCTATTCACACTCAGCATAATGTCCTTAAGGTTCATTCATGTTGTTACATACTTCATAACTTTATTCTGTCTTACAGCTACATAATATTCCATCTTATGTAAATGCAACAGTTTGTTTAGCCAACCGTCTGTTGATGGACATTTTGGCTGCTTCCCTCTCTTGGTAATT
Organism: Tamandua tetradactyla; assembly: GCF_023851605.1. NCBI lineage: Eukaryota > Metazoa > Chordata > Mammalia > Pilosa > Myrmecophagidae > Tamandua > Tamandua tetradactyla. Next base: position 104,308,544 of record NC_135353.1, on the reverse strand, counting down.
GTAAATAATGCTGCTATAAACATTGGTGTGTAAATGTCCATTTGTGTCCTTGCCCTCATGTCCTTTGAGTAGAGACAGCATACAGATGTGTCCTGTTTTTTAATCCATTCTGCCAGTCTATGTCTTTTGATGGGAGAGTTTAATCCATTAGCATTCAGTGTTATTACTGTATGGGTAGTAACTTCTTCTAATATTTTGCCTTCTGGATTTTATATGTCATATCTAATTTTCCTTCTTTTTACCTTTACTCATAGTCTTCCTTTCTACACTCTTCTCCATACCTCTCTCTTCTGTCTTCATATCTGTCTCTAGTGCTCCCTTTAGTATTCTTGCACAGCTGGTCTCTTGGTCACAAATTCTCTCAGTGAATTTCTGTCTGAAAACATTTTAATTTCTCCCTCATTTTTGTAGGTTAGTTTTGCTGAATATAGAACTCTTGGTTGACGGTTTTTCTCTTTTAATAATTTAAATATATCATCCCACTGTCTTCTTGCCACCATGGTTTACTGCTGAGAGATCTGCGCATAGTCTTATTGGGCTTCCCTTGTATGTGATGGATTGCTTTTCTCTTGTTGCTTTCAAGATTCTCTTTCTTTGACCTCTGACATTCTGATTAGTAAATGTCTTGGAGTATGTCTATTTGGATCTATTCTCTTTGGGGTATGCTGCACTTCTTGGAACTGTAATTTAAATCTTTCATAAGAGTTGGGAAATTTTCAGTGATAATTACCTCCATTAGTTTTTCTACTCCTTTTCCCTTCTCTTCTCCTTCTGGGACACACACAACATGTATATTTGTGCACTTTATATTGTCATTCAATTCCCTTTGTCCCTGCCCATATTTTTCCATTTTTGCCCTATATTTTCTTTTTATTCTTGGATTTCAGATGTTCTGCCCTCCAGTTCAATAGTTCTAGGTTGTGCCTCTCGAAATCTACCATTGTAGGTTTCCATTGATTTTTTTCATCTTTTCTACTGTGCCTTTCATTCCCATAAGTTCTGTGATTTGTTTTTTCAGACTTTCAATTTCTTCTTGTTTTCATTCCTTGTCTTCTTTATATCCTCCCTCAATTCATTGACTTGGTTTTTGATGAGGTTTTCAATGTCTGTTCATATATTCTGAATTAATTGTTTCAGCTCCTGTATCTCATTTGAATTGTTGGTTTGCTCCTTTGACTGGGCCATAGCTTCAATGTTCCTAGGGTGATTTTTTATTTTTTGCTTGCGTCTAGGCATTAAATTATCTTAATTAGTTTTTTCTGGAGATTGTTTTCACTTCTTTTACCTAGGGTTTTCTTGCTGGATGAATTTGTTGTCTATCTGTTCTTTGACATTCAGTTCAGCCTTTTCTGGACCTCTAACTTAGGTTTTGCTTAACAGAGGAGAATTTTCAGTTCTTATTTTCTTGTTTCTCACCCTGTTTCTATGGTGCCTTCCCCCACCCCACCCTTAGGAGGGCCTACTTAGGTATTATAGACCCTGGCCGGATTTTCCCACACCAAACTGGCCTCCTATCAGGAGGAAAGAGTCACCTGAGTCGATTTTCCCTGAGGGTGAGACCCAGCATGTTGAAAGACTTTCCTGTGAAATCTCTGGACTCTGTTTTTCTTATCTTGCCCAGTATGTGGTTCTTGCCTGCCTCCAGATCCCACAAGTATATGATGTGGGACCTTTAACTTTGGCAGACTCTCCCTGCTGGGGGCATGGTGGAGACAGAGGAGAGGTTGTAGGCTGGTTTTAATGGCTTCAAATTGCCAAGCCCTGGTGTCTGAATTCCTTGAGGGAGGGATTCCACCTGAGTTGGGCTTCACCCCTCCCCTGGGGAAGGCACAGGCTCCAGACAAGCCTCCCAAAGTGCTCACTTCTGCCTATGCCTGGGGCAGTTGCAGCCTGAGAAGTCTTCCCACTGTATCCAAAGGCAGAAAAGCCTTTCTAGAAACACAGCCACAAAAACCTCTGTTTCCTTGTTTTTTTCTTTTTTCGTCAGCCCTGCTCCCTTTTCACCGGGGCAAAAATTAGTGGCCTCTGCTTTGACCATGTTCACCTGAACTTGGGGTCTATTTTTAGTAGTCAGACTTTGTTAATTAATTCCACAAGTGGCATTTGGTTGGGCTCAGCCTCTGCTGGTGGTAAAGTCTCTTTCCTTTCCCCTCTGGGAAGCAACCTGTGGGGGAGGGGCACTGGCCACCACATCTTGGGGATCTCACAGTTCGGGGGGGGATTTCAGCCAGTCCAGCTGTTCCAGACTGAGGTATGCTGTGTGTCCGGTCACTGATGTGTCCGCAGGAGCTGTTCTGTACTGTTTCTGGTTATTTAGTAGTTGTTCTTCAGGATGAACTAAAATATGCACATTGCTAAGCCACCCTGTTAGGTCATCATTCTTTTTTAAATTTTTAAAATTAAAAAAAATATAACAAAGACAAACTACCTTAACATATAATCATTCTGTTCTACATATATAATCAGTAATTCATTATATGGTCATATAGTTGTATATTCATCATCATGTCATTTCTTAGAAACTTTACATCAATTCAGAAAAGAAATAAAAAGAAAATAGAAAAAAAATTCATACATTCCATACCCCTTACCCCTCCTTTCATTGATTGCATTTCAATCTACCAAATTCATTTTAACATTTGTTCCCCTTATTATTTATTTACTTTTAATCCATATGTTTTACTCATCTGTCTATACCATAGATAAAAGGAGTATCAGACACAAGGTCTTCCCAATCGCACAGTCACATTGTGAAAGCTACATCATTATACAGTCATCTTCAGGAAACATGGCTACTGAAACACAGCTCTACATTTTCAGGCAATTCTCTCCAGCCTCTCCATTACAACATGACTAACAAACTGATATCTATTTAATTAGTAAGGATAACCTCTCAACTCTGTTTGGAATCTCTCAACCATTGACACTTTATTTTGTCTCATTTTGTTCTTCCCCTCTTTTGGTCGAGAAGGTTTTCTCAATCGCTTGATGCTGAGTCCCAGCTCATTCTTAGATTTATGTTCCACATTGCTAGGAAGGTCCACATCCCTGAGAGTCATGTCTCATGTAGAGAGGGGAGAGCAGTGCATTTCCTTGTTCTGTTGGTTGAGAGAGAGAGGCCACATCTGAGCAACAAAAGAGGTTCTCTTGGGGTTGACTCTTAGGCCTAATTTTAAGTAGGCTTAACCTCTATCCTTTGCAGGGTTAAGTTTCATATGAACAAACCACAGGATTGGGGACTCAGCCTATTACTTTGGTTGTCCCCACTGCTTGTGTGAATATCAAGAATTCAACTTGGGGAAGTTGAATTTTCCCCCTTTTTCATCATTCTCTGAAGGGGACTTTGCAAATACTTTTTTATTCACAGCTGAAATCATTCCTGGATTAATTGGGCCATCACTCTGGACAATCCAACAAAATCTCATGTCCTACTCAAGTTCTTGTACTTATGGTGTTCAATTAAGCTGTCTACATAAGTTTTATTAGGAAATGCACTAGTCAAAATATAAATTTTGTACCAAATAAACATTTATTTTGCTTTAGTCTCACTCATAAGTTAAAACTTTAAATATTAATTACCTTCTCTTTTCAGCACCCTGCAGTATTGACATTCCTTTTGAACTACATTTTCTTTTTTGTTAATTTTAAAATTTTTTTAAAAATACCAGGAAACATCAAACAAATGCGAACATTCGTAACTTTTGATAATTCCGTTCTACCTATATAATCATTAATTCATAATATCATCACATAGTTGTATATTCATCATCATGATCATTTCTTGGGACTTTTGCATCTATTCAGAAAAAGAAATAAAAAGAAAACAGAAAAAAATTCATACACGCGATACCCCTCCCCCTCCCCCTCACAGATTACCAGCATTTCAGAACTACATTCTTTTATGAATGAATGATATTCCATTTTATATGTACATTTCATTTTGTTTGTCCATTCATCTGTTGATAGACATTTGGGTTGCTTCCACCTTTTGGTTATTTTGAATAATGCTGCTATGCATTAATAGGGGGAGTGGGGGTCAAGATGGCAGCTTAACAAGGTGTGGGATTTGGTTCGTCCTTCAGAGCAGCTAGTAAATAGCCAGGAACAACACAGAACAAATGCTGGTGCCATGTCAGTGACCAGACACACAGCAGACCCCAGCCTTGACAAGCTGGATCGGCTGCAAGCCCACACAGAAATATGAGTTCCCCAAACTGTGGTGGCTGGTGCCCCTCCCCCACAAGCTGCTTCCCAGAAGGAAAAGGAAAGAGACTTTCGAGCAACAGGTGCTGAGTGGAACCAAGCTCCAATTGTGGAATTAATTAACAAATTCTGGCCACTAAAAATAGGCCCCCAGCTCAGCTGATCCTCAAGTAAAAGAGGAAGTTGCTGTTTTTTTGCCCAGTTCAGAGGGGGCAGGGCTGACAGAAAAAGAAAAAAGGAAAAGAAACAGAGTTATTTTGGATTGGGTAGCACATAATACTTGAAAGGATCTGGGCCCTGAAGGAAAGGAGGAGGCACATAGTACCTGAAGATACTCAAAACAACATACCAACTTAAGCTCTTGATTGGCAAACCCAAGGAATGGGATCCTATTCTGAAAAGGATTTTTCTTTTTGCTTTTTGTGCCTGTGTTTATATGGCTTGATTACCCTTTATATACAGCCGCAAGCCTTCTCAGGCTCCAAGTGCCCCAGCCATGGGCAGAATTAAGCTTGTTTGAGAGTTTGTCTGGACCCAGTGCCTTCTCTGGGAGAGGGGTGAGTACAAGCTCAGGTGGAATCCCTTCCTCAAGGAATTCAGACCCCAGGGTCTGAGAAAGTGAAGTGATTAAAGCCAGCTTACAACCTCTCCTCTGTATCCACCATGCCCCTCACAGGGAGAGTCTTCTGAAGTTAAAGGTACCACATCACCTTATGCTGGTGGGACTCTCAGGCAGAAAAGTACTACATACTGGGCAAGATAGGAAAAATTCAAAGTCCAGAGGCTTCATAGGAAAGCCTTAAAATCTTCTGGGTCTTATCCTCAGGGAAGTCTGACACAAGTGACTCCTTCCTCCTGCGAGGAGGCCAGTTTGGTGTGGGAAAATCTGTGTGGGGTCTGTAATACCTAAGTAGACCCTCCTAAGGTGGGGAAGAAGGCACCATACAGGCAGGGAAAGAAACAAGGTAGTAAGAACTGAAAAATTCTGATCTGTTAAACAAAACTTAAGCTAGAGGTCTAGAATAAGCTGAACTGAATGTCAAAGAACAGATAGACAACAAAGTCATCCTGCAAGAATACTGTAGATAAAAACAGTGAAACAATCTCCAGAATAACCTAATTGAGGAAATTAAATGTCTAGACACCAGTGAAAAATAATGAATCATACTAAGAAAATTGAAGATATGGCCCAGTCAAAGGAACAAGCCAACAATTCCAATAAGATATATGAGTTGAGACAATTAATTCAGAATGTTCAAACAGACATGGTAAACCTCATCAAAAATCAAATCAATGAATTGAGGAAGGATATAAAGAAGGCAAGGAATGAAAAAAAGAAGAAATCAAAAGTCTGAAAAAACGAATCATAGAACTTATGAGAATGAAACACACAGTAGAAGAATGGAAAAATATCAGCAGGGACACAGGAAATTGAATGATAAGGTGAAGTGCATGAATACACATGTTGTGGATGTCCCAGAAGGTGAAGAGAAGGGAAAAGGAGGAGAAAAACTAATGGAGGAAATTATCACTAAAAATTCCCCAACTCTTAAGAAAGACTTAAAATTACACATCCAAGAAGTGCAGTGTACTGCAAACAATAGGTCAAAATAGACATGCTCCAAGGCACTTGCTAATCAGAATTTCAGATGTCAAAGATTAAGAATGTTGAAAGCAGCAAGAGAAAAGGAATCCATCACAATCAAGAGAAGCCCAATAAGTCTATACGTAGATTTCTCAGCAAAAACCATGGATGCGAGAAGACAGTGAGATGATATATTTAAGTTAATAAAAGAGAAAAACTGCCAACCAAGAAATATATATCCAGCAAAATCGCCCTTCAAAAATGAGGGAGAAATTAAAACATTTTCAGACAAAAAATCCTGGAGAGAATTTGTGACCAAGAGACCAGCTCTGCAAGAAATACTAAAGGGAGCACTAGAGACAGATATGAAAAGACAGGAGAGAGCAGTGTGGAGAATGTAGAAATGAAAACTGTGAATAAAGGTAAAAAGAAGAGAAATTAGATATGACATAGAAAATCCAAAAGACAAAACGGTAGAATAAAGTGCTGCCCATACAGCAATAACACTAAATGTTAATGGATTAAACTCCTCAATCAAAAGGCATAGATTGGCAGAATGGATTAAAAAACAGGGCCCATCCATATGCTGTCAACATGAAAAACATTCACCCAAGAATAAACATAGGTTCAAAGTGAAAGGTTGGGAAAAGATGTTTCATGTAAAGAACAATGAGAAAAGAGCAGGAATAGCTATACTAATATCCAACAAATTAGACTTCAAATGTAAAACAATTAAAACAGATGAAGAAGGACAATATGTATTAATAAAAGAAGCAATCCAAAAAGAAAAATAGCAATAATATATATTTGTGTACCAAGCCAGAATGCTCCAAAATGCATGAGGCAAACAGTGAAAAAAGAAATAGACACATCTACCATAAAAGTTGGAGACTTCAATTCCCCATTCTCATCACTAGATAGAACATCTAGACAGAGGATCAATGAACAAACAGACAACTTGTAGAATACAATATATGAGCAGACTTAACAGACATTTATAGAACATTATACATCACAATAGCAGGATACACCTTTTTCTCAAGTGGTTATGGATCATTCTGACAGATAGACCATATGTCAGGTCACAAAGCAAGGCTCAATAAATTAAAAAAAGATTGAAGGGCCACGGTGTCTCAGCAGGCATGACTGCTTGCCTGCCATGCCAGAGGACCTGGGTTTGATTCCCAGTGCCTGCCCATGTTAAAAAAAAAAAAAGATTGAAATAATACAAAACACTTCATCAGTTCATAAAAGAATGAATTTGGAAATCAATAATATGCAGAGGACCAGAAAATTCACAAATACATGGAGGCTCAACAACACCCTCTTAAACAGAGGATCAAGGAAGAAATGACAAGAGAAATCAGTAAATATTGTGAAGAAAATGAAAGTGAAAACACAACATTTCAAAAGTCATACAATGCAGAAAAGGCAGTGCTAAGAGGGAAATTTATTGCCCTAAATGCCTGTATCAAAAAAGAAGAAAGAGCAAAAATGGAGGTATTAACTGTCCACTTGTAAGAACTAGAGAAAGAACAACAAACTAACCCCCAAAGTAGACAAAAGGACAGAAATAATGAAGATTAGAGCAGAAATAAATGAAGTTGAGAACATGAAAACAATCAAGAAAATCAACAAAACCACCAGAAGTTGGTTCTATGAGAAAGTCAGTAAGATTGATGGACCTTTAGTGAGATTGCCAAAAAGAAGAAGAGAGAGAATGCAAAAAATATATAATAAAAAATGGAAGAGAAGACATAACTACTGACCCCACAGAAATAAAGGAAGTAATGAGAGGATACTATGAACAACTTTATGCTAATAAACTTGACAATGTAGATGAAATGGACAACTTTCTAAAAAGGCATGAACAACCACCATTGACTCGAGGAGAAATTGACCACCTCAGCAAAACAATCACAAGTAAAGAAATTGAATCAGTCATTAAGAAGCTTCCCCAAAAGTAAAGTCCAGGACCAGATGGCTTCACATGTGAATCCTACCAAATATCCAAGAAAGAATTAGTACCACTATTGCTCATACTCTTCAAAAAAATTGAAGAGGAGGGAAAGCTACCTAACTCATTCTATGAAGCCAACATCACCCTCATACAAAAGACAAAGATATTATAAGAAAAGAAAATTGCAGACCAATCTCTCTAATGAATATAGATGCAAAAATCCTCCACAAAATTCTAAAAAATGGAATACTTTCCCCCTAAGATCAGGAAGAAGACAAGTATGTCTACTATCACCATTGAATTCAACATTGATAAAATAAGAAAAAGAAAGACAAGGCATCAAAATTGGAAAAGGAAGAAGGAAAACTCTCACTATTTGCTGATGTTATGATATTACATGTTGAAAAACCCCAAAAATCCATAGCGAAACTACTAGACCTAATAAATGAGTACAGCAAAGTGGCAAGTCACAAGCTCAACACTAAAAAATCTGTAATGTTTCTATACACTAGTAATGAACATTCTGAGGGGGAAATCAAGAAACGAATTCCATTTGCAATTGCAACCAAAAAAATAAAATATTTAAGAACAAATTTAACTTAAGATACAAAAGACCTATACAAAGAAAACTACAAGAAATTTGTAAAAGAAATATCAGAAGACATAAATAAATGGAAGGACATACTGTTTTCATGGATTGAAAGGCTCAATATAGTTAAGATGTAAATTCTACCTAAATTAATTTACAGAGTCAATGCAATGCCAATTAAACCCCCCCAAATTTTCTTTTCAGAAATAGAAAAACTGAAAAGCAAATTTATCTGGAAGGGCAGGGTGTCCCAAATAGCTAAAAATACCCTGAGAAAGAAAAGTAAAGTTGGAGGACTCACACTACCTGACTTTAAGGCATATTATGAAGCTACAGTGGTCAAACAGCATGGTACTTGCATAAAGATAGATATACTGACTGATGGAATTGAATAGAGTGTTCAGATATAGACCCTCTTATCTATGGACAGTTGATCTTTGATAAGGCCATTAAGCCAACTCACCTGGGACAGAACAGTCTCTTCAATAAATGGTGTCTAGAGAACTGGAAATCCACAGGCAATAAATGAAGGAGAATCCATATCTCACACCCTATACAAAAATTAACTGAAAATGGGTCAAATACCTAAACATTAGATTTAATAACATAAAACTTTTAGAAGAAAATGTAGGGAAATATCTCATAAATCTTATAATCAGAGGTGGTTTCCTAGACCTTACCTCTGAAGCACGAGCATTGAAGAAAGAAAAAAAGAAACAGGAATTCTACAAAATTAAATAATTTTGTGAATCAAAGACCTTCGTCAAGAAAGTAAAAAGACAGCCTACACAATGGGAGACAATATTTGGAAATGATATATGAGATAAAGGTCTAGTACCCAGAATATATAAAGTGATTGTTCAACAACAACAAAAAGACAGACAACCCAATTACAAATGGGCAAAAGACTTTAACAGACACTACTCAGAAGAGGAAATACAAATGGCCAAAAGGCACATGAAAAGATGCTCGATTTCCCTGGCTATTAGGGAAATGCAAATCAAAACCACAATGAGATATCATCGCACACCCACCAGAATGGCCATTATCAAAAAAACAAAAAACGACAAGTGCTGGAGAGGATGTGGAGAAAGAGGCACACTTATCCACTGTTGGTGGGAATGCTAAATGGTAAAACTGCTGGGAAAGGCAGTTTGACAGTTCCTCAGGAAGCTAAATATAGAGTTGCCATATGACCTGGCAATACCATTGCTAGGTATCTACTCAGAGGACATAAGGGCAAGGACACAAATGGACATTTGCACATCAATGTTTATAGCAGCATTATTTACAATTGCCAAGAGATGGAAACAGCCAAAATGTATATTATCAGATGAGTGGGTAAACAAGCTGTGGTATATACATATAATGGGATATTTTGCAGCTGTAAAACAGAATAAAGTTATGAATTATGTAACAACATGGATGGACCTTAAGGACATTATACTGAGTGAGATTAGCCAGAAACAAAAGGACAAATACAGTATGGTCTCACTGATATGAATTGACATTAGTGAATGGGAGAATTTCAGTTGGTAACAGAGATCATCAGGAGATATAAATACGGTAGATATTGGGTAATTGGAGCTGAAGGGATGCAGATTGCGCAATGGACTGATTGTAAAAATTCAGAAATGGATAGCACAATATAACCTAACTGTAATACAAAAATGTTAGAAAACTGAATGCAGCTGAATGCGAGAAATGATAGAGGGAGTGGGCCTAGGGGCACAAATGAAATCAGAAGGAAAGATAGATGATAAAGACTGAGATGGTATAATCTAGGAATACCTAGAGTGTATGATGATAGTGACTACATGTACAAATTTAAAATTGTTCTTGACAGAGAAATGTCAATACTGCAGGGTGTTGAAAATAGATGGTTATAAAAATGCAAGGTACTCTTTGGGTCATGGTAAGAAAGGGGACAAATTCAACTTCCCCAAGTGGAGAATTCTTGATATTCTCAAAAACAGTGGGGACACCAAAACAATAGGCTGAGCCACCAATCTTGGGTTTTTTTCATATGAAACTTAACCCTGCAATGGATAGGCTAAGCCTACTTAAAATTAGGCCTAAAGTCACCCCCAAGAGAATCTCTTTTGTTGCTCAGATGTGGCCCCTCTCTTTCAGCCAACATAACAAGCAAACTCACTGCCCTCCACCTCTCTGCATGGGACATAACTCCTAGGGGTGTGGACCTTCCTAGCCACGTGGGACAGAAATCCTAGAATGAGCTGGAACTCAGTATTAAGGGATTGATAAAACCTTCTCAACCAAAAGGGGGAAGAGTGAAATGAGGCAAAATAAAGTATCAATGGCTGACAGATTCCAAACAGAGTCAAGAGATTATCCTGGATGTTATTCTTTTTTTTTTTTTTTTTTAACTTTTTTATTAATTAAAAAAAATTAACAAACAAAACATTAGATATCATTCCATTCTGCATATACAATCAGTAATTCTTTTTTTAACTTTTTTCATTAATTAAAAAAAATTAACAAACAAAACATTTAGATATCATTCCATTCTACATATACAATCAGTAATTCTTAATATCATCACATAGTTGCATATTCATCATTTCTTAGTACATTTGCATTGATTTAGAAAAAGAAATAAAAAGACAACAGAAAAAAAATAAAATGATAATAGAGAAAAAAAACTATACGTACCATACCCCTTACCCCTCACTTTCATTTACCACTATTTCAAACTGAATTTATTTTAACATTTGTTCCCCCTTTTATTTATTTTTATTCCATATGTTCTACTCTTCTGTTGATATAGTAGCTAAAAGGAGCATCAGACATAAGGTTTTCACATTCACAGAGTTTCATTGTGAAAGTTATATCATTGTTCAATCATCATCAAGAAACATGGCTACCGGAACACAGCACTACATTTTCAGGCAATTCCCTCCAGCCTCTCCACTACATCTTGAACAACAAGGTGATATCTACTTAATGCATAAGAACAACCTCCAGGACAACCTCCTGACTCTGCTTGGAATCTCTCACCTATTGACACTTTGTCTCATTTTACTCTTCCCCCTTTTGGTCGAGAAGGTTCTCTCAATCCCTTGATGTTAATTCTCAGCTCATTCTAGGGTTTTTCTCAGTCCTTTGATGCTGAGTCTCAGCTCATTCTAGGATCTCTGTCCCACGTTGCCAGGAAGGTTCACACCCCTGGGAGTCATGCCCCACGCAGAGAGGGGGAGGGTGGTGAGACTGCTCATCATATTGGCTGGAGAGAGAGGCCACATCTGAGCAACAAAAGAGGCTCTCTTGGAGGTGACTCTTAGGCCTAAATTTTAAGTAGACTTGACCTATCCTTTGTGGGGTTAAGTTTCATGTGAACAAACACCAAGACTGGGGGCTCAGCATATAGTTTTTGTTGTCCACACTGCTTGTGAGAATATCAAGAATTCAACTTGGGGAAGTTGAATTTCTCCCCACTGTCACCATTCTCCGAAGGGGGCTTGCAAATACTTTTCCAGTCACTGATCAAATCATTCTGGGATTCATCGGGGGATCACTCTGGACAAACCAACAAAATCTCATGTGCTACCTGAGATTCCAAGTACTTACGACATTCAATCAAACTATCTACATGAGTTATATTAGGAAATGCTCTAGTCAAAATCTAAATTTTGTAACAAATAAACATTTTTTGCTTCAATCTTACACATAAGGTGACATTTTAAAGTATTAATTATCATCTATTTCCAGCACCCTGCAGTAATGACATTCCTTTATTCTTCTTCATGCCAAAACATTTTAAAAATTTGTGCATTGTACATTTCACTATTATTATACACTCTAGGCATTCCTAGATTGTACCATCTCGATCTTTAACATCTATCTTTCTTTATGATTTCATTTATGTCCCCAGCCCTCCTCCCTCTATCATTCTCACCTGGATGTTATTCTTATGCATTAAATAGATAGCACCTTTTTAGTTAAGATGTAATAGAGAGACTGGAGGGAACTGCCTAAAAATATAAAGCTGTGGTCCAGTAACCATGTTTCTTGAAGATGATTGTATAATGATATAACTTTTGCAATGTGACTGTGTGATTGTGAAAACCTTGTATCTGATGCTCCTTTTATCTACCTTATCGACATATGAGTAAAACATATAGATTATAAATAAATACATAAATGATAGAGGGAAAAAATGTTAAAATAAGTTTAGTAGATTGAAATGCTAGCGATCAATGAAAGGGAGGGGTAAGGGGTATGGTATGTATGAATTTTTTCTGTTTTCTTTTTATTTCTTTTTCTGAATTATTACAAATTTTCTAAGAAATGATCATCATAATGAATATACAACTATGTGATGATATTATGAGTTATTGATTATATATCAAGAGTGGAATGATCATATAGTAAGAATGTGTTTGTATGTGGTTATGTTTAATAAATAAATAAATAAAAAATAGTAATGCTGCTACGAACATTGATGTACAAACATCTGTTCAATCCCTGTATTCAATTCTTTGGGGGATTATCAATAAAAATGAAATTTCTGGGTCATATGATAATTATTTGTTCAACTTTCTGAAGAATTGCAAAAGTGTTTTTCTTGGCAACAATGCTATTGTATTCCCACTACTCATGCAAGAGTGATCTTATTTCTCTGCATTCTTGCCATTACTTTCTGTTTTCCCCTTTTTAAAAGCCCTTGTAATGGGTGTGAAGTATTATCTCATAGTGGTTATGATTTGCATTTCCTTGATGACTAGTGATGATACTGAGTATCTTCTTTTCACGGACTCCTTGGCAATTTGTATATCTTCTTAGAGAAATGTCTATTCAAGTCCTTTGCTCATTTTAAATTGGGAGATTAGTCTTTTTATTGTTGAGTGGTAGGAGTTTTTTTTTTAATCATTTTTAAAATATTTCTTTTGATTTTTAAATTAATTTTTAAATTTTTAAAAAATATAAAAACAAACAAACACAAACATTCTTAACATATGATCATTCCATTCTACGTATATAATCAGTAATTCACAATATCATCACATAGTTGCATATTCATCATGATCATTTCTTACAACATTTGCATCAATTCAGAAAAAGAAGTAAGAAGACAACAGAAAAAGCTTCATACACACCATACCCTTACCCTCCCTTTCGTTGATCACTAGCATTTCGATCTACTAAATTTATTTTAACACTTTTTCCCCCTATTTATTTTTATTCCATATGTTTTACTTGTCTGTAGATAAGGTAGATAAAAGGAGCATCACACACAAGGTTTTCACAATCACACAGTCACATTGTGAAAGCTATATCAGTATATATTCATCTCTAAGAAATATGGCTACTGAAACACAGCCCTACAATTTCAGGCAGTTCCCTCCAGCCTCTCCATTACATCTTGACTAACAAGGTGATGTCTATTTAATGTGCAAGAATAACCTCCAGGATAACCTCTCAACTCTGTTTAGAATCTCTCAGCCATTGACACTTTATTTTGTCTTATTTCAGTCTTCTCCCTTTTGGTCAAGAAGGTTTTCTCAGTCCCTTGATGCTGAGTCCCAGCTCATTCTCGGATTTCTATCCTACATTGCCAGGATGGTCCGCACCCCTGGGAGTCATGTCCCACATAGATAGGGAGAGGGCGGTGAGTTTGCTTGTTGTGTTGACTGGAGAGAGAGGCCACATCTGAGCAACAAACTAGGTTCCCTTGGAGGTGACTCTTAGGCCTAATTTTAAGTAGCCTTGACCTATCCATTGTGGGGTTAAGTTTCCTATGTACAAAACCCAGGATTAGGGGCTCAGCCTATTGCTTTTGTTGTCCCCACTGCTTGTGAGAATATCAAGAATTCTCCACTTGGGGAAGTTGAATTTTCCCCCTTTCTCACCATTCCCACTAGAGGAATTAGCAAATACCATTAAAAAAAAATTTTATTAATAAAACCAATCAACCTACAACATGAACATTCTTTTTCTTTTTCATCACAGAGTTGTATATTCATCATCATGATCATTTCTTAGAAAATTTGCATCAATTCAGAAAAAGAAATAAAATGAAAAAAGAAAAAAAATTCACAGATACCATACCTCTTATCCCTCTCTTTCATTGATCACTAGCATTTCAATCTACTAAATTTATTTTAACATTTGTTCCCTCTATTATTTATTAATTTTTAAGCCATATGTTTTACTCATCTCTCCATAAGGTAGATAAAAGAAGCATCAGACAAGGCTTTCACAATCACACAATCGCATTACAAAAGCTACATCATTATACTGTCATCTTCAAGAAACATGGCTACTGGAACACACCTCTACATTTCCAGGCAGTTCCCTCCAGACTCTCTGTTACGCCTTAACTGAAAAGGTGCTATATATTTAATGCATAAGAATAACCTCCAGGATAACCTCTTGACTCTGTTTGGAATCTCTCAGCCATGGACACTTATTTTGTCTCATTTCTCTCTTCCCCCTTTCGGTGGAGAAGGTGTCCTCAATCCCTTGGTGCTGAGTCCCAGCTCATTCCAGGATTTCTGTCCCATTTTGCCAGGAAGGTCCACACCCCTAGGAGTCATGTCCCATGTAGAGAGGGGGAGGACAGTGAGTTTGCTTGTCGTGTTGGCTGGGAAAGAGAGGCCACATCTAAGGAGCAAAAGAGGTTTCCTTAGGGTTGATTCTTGGGCCTAATTTTAAGTAGGCTTAGCCTATCCTTTCCTGGCTTATGTTTTATATGAACTAACCCCAAGAATGAGTGCTCAGCCTATTGATTTGGTTGTCCCCAGTGCTTGTGAGAATATGAAGAATTTGGTAGGAGTTCTTTTTATAGTTTGTAGATTATACTTTCACTTTCTTGGTAATACCATTTGATACACAAAAAGATTTTTAATTTTGAATAAGTCCAATTTATCTGCCCTTTCTTTTGTTGCTCATGCTTTTGGTGTCATATTTAAGAATCTATTACCTAATACAAAGGTTGCTCATTCCTTTTAGCATAAATTTTCCATTTTTTTCCCAACTGCTACCAGTTCCCACAACCAAATTCTTATTTTCCCTATTCATATACTGGCTTTCATATTCCTGATTTACTTATTTTGAGATTTTCCAAAGCAAATTCAGGCTTTCTTGATAGCCAGATATAACACATAAAACAACCATTGAACCCAAGGATGTTGGAAGAGTTTGGTTAACCAAAAAATTTACAATAAATCGAGCTATCAAAATACCATTGTTTTTTTTAACTTTAAATTCTTCAGATGCTGCCAAATCCAACATCTAGAGAAACTCAGAGCCAATTCCTTTTGCCCATTTTTCCTGGACATGTGTCACATGTCCATATTTCTTTGTATATCTCATAAGTTTTCCTTGAAAGCTGTATATTTTAGATAATATATTTTATCTACTCTATTCTGACTTTCCCCTGAAAGTTGTTGTTTTTGCTCCTTTTTCATTTGCTTGTTTCTTTTTTAAATAAGTAAATCTGTAAAATCTGTCTTTCCTGTGTTTTGTGGCTACTGTTGTCTCTGTCCATTTTTTTGTTTTTTATTTTTAAACCTGTCTTCTAAAGAGTTGCCCCAGTGTCTGAGTAGCTTGATGGGTAGCAAAAGAGGTTGCAAGCAAACACCTCATGCCAGTAAACCTCTATTTCTACCAATGTATCTGCATTGGAGTAGGGAACACATTAAAAGTTAGAGATATTTTAAGGTTTCCATTGCTTTTACTTTCCACTAAGATATTTAATTTCTCCTCTCCACATGTGCATAGCCTCAGAGTTAGCCAGGAATATGTAGATAGCATGGGCTTTCTCCAGGTTCCAATCTTCCCCTCAGCTCTGGCTCTTGGTGCCCATTTTCCACTCTTAGGGAATAAAGTTTATGTGCTCCAATCTCTGGTGGGAAGGTATGTGAAGACTTAAAGGCTTGCAGGGTTCCATTCTCCAAAAACAGTGTGGGACATGGTCTAGTACTTTTCCAGCTTTTGGCCAGTAAATTTGGACTGCTAGTATCTGTGCTTCAACATGCCTGGACTGGTGGTGCTATACATTGTCTGGAGCCAACAACTAAGACTAGCCAAACTTTATGCTGAACAGAATACATTGCTGAAGATTTCCATCTGCTGGCAAGTGCGAAAAATGCACCTGCATAATAGCATCTAAAAGGCTTTTGGGTATAAAAGGGCATACGCTGGGTAGACCAGGAACGTGCACTCTTGGGAGTGAAATTAAAGCTGTTTGGTTCTTTGTCTGGCCCTCTGTCTGGGGCCCTGTGGAACTGAAATGTGCCCTCTTCATGGGTCCTGGGCCCAGCCCTGATTGGGTAATATTGCACAATACAAGTGTCAAGGGAGAGCATTAACAGAAAGCCAATAATCAACAACAGCTTTGACAAGAAACAGAAGCCAACCTTCAGAGTAAATTCACCAAGGTAATCTTTTGCCCTGACATCAGGAAAAATAACAAGCCATGTCAACAAACAGGAATATATGGCCCAGTCAAAGAAGCAATAAAAGGTTGTAGGAGATACAGAATCTGGAACTAACCAAAAATGTTCAAACAAATCTAACAAACCAACTCAAGGAGACGGTTAAAGAGATAAAGGACATTAAGAAAACAAGGAGTGATCATAAAGAAGAATTTGCAAGCATGCAAACAAAGCAGATCTTATAGGAATGAAAGGCACAATAGATGCAATTAAAAATACACTAGAGGCATTCAACAGAAGATACAAATAAGCAGAAGAAAGTTCCAGCAAGTTAGAAGACAGAGTATCCAAATTCAAATAGACAAAAGAACAGATAGAAGAAACAACAGGAAAAATTAAGCAGTCTCAGGGAACTGATCATCAAAAACAGCACACAAACATTTGTGTCATGCTTGTACAGAAGGAAAAGAGAAGGAAAAAGGGGAAGAAGAAATGTTGGAGGAAGTAATGGCTGAGAAATTCCCAAGTCATTTGGGAATTCCCAAGTCAATGAAAGGTGTTGATATCCATGTCCCAAAAATGCAACATGCTTGAAATATAATAAATCTGAATAGGTCTATTATTTGATTTGCTAATGCTGCTGGAATGCAATATACCAGAAATGGAACAGCTTTTATAAAGGGTATATATTAAGTTGCAAGTTTACAGTTCTAAGGCAATGAAAATGTGCAAACTAAGGCCTGTAGAGAAAAATACCTTAACACAAGAAAGACCAATGTCTATTACACGGGAAGGACAGCTGGTGTCTGCTGGTCCTTATTCCTGGTTTAACTGCTTATAACTTCTGATGTTAGTGGTTTCCTCTCTAAATATCTGTGGGCCTACACTCAGCTCCTCCTGAACACAACTCTTAATTCTGGCTTGCTTAGCATCTCATAGGAAGGCACATGGTGATGTCTGCTGGGGTCTGCATCTCCAAACATCTTTGTCTAGGTCTCTGCTCTCTCTGATGGCACTCCAAGCATCTCCAAGGTCTATGCCTCTGTCAGCTCTGAAGCAACTATTCTCCAACAATCTGAGCTTCCTCTAAAATGTTTCCCCTTTTAAAGGATTCCTGTAAACTAATCAAAAACTCACCTTGAATGGGCAGAGTCACATGTCCCATCTAATCAAAGGCCACACCAAAAATTGGAAGTGCCACATTTCCATGAAAACAATCCAACAAAAGGTCACACCACAACTGCATGAGTCACATCTCCATGGGAACAATCCAATCAAAGTTTTCAGTCTAAACATTACGTCTACCCCCCACAAGATTGTATTAGGAAAGCAAACATAGCTTTTCTGGGGTTCATAACAATTTCAGACATGCACAACCTACTCTAAGACAAACACTAATCAGAATGCCAAATGTGAAAGATAAAGAAAGAATTCTGTAAGCAGCAAGAGAAAAGCAATTCAGAATATCCAAGGAATAATGGATAACACTAATTTCTGATTTCTCATCAGAAACCATGGGGTTGAGAGTGGAGTGTTGTGAGATATTCAAGATATTGAAAGAGAATAATTGCCAGAAAATAATTCTCTATCTGGAAAAACTGTTCTTCTAAAACTAGGGGAGAGTTTAAGATATTCACAGACAAGCTGAAGCTGGATATTTGGTTAACAGTATACCAGCCCTACAGTAAATACAAAAGGGAGACCTACAGGCTGAAAGGAAGGGATGAGAGAGAGAGGGTTGAAGAAGAGAGTAGAAATGAAGAGTATCAGTAAAAGTACCTAGAAGTATAAAAAGAGAGACAAAAATAAGATATGACATATAGAAGCCAAGGAATAAAATGTTTGAACTAAGTGCTGCCATTATTGTAATAACAGTGAATGTTAACAGACTAAATTTCCCATTCAAAAAACACAGAATGGTAGAATGGATAAAAAAAAAAAAAGTGAGGCATCTTTATGCTGTCTAAAAGAGACTCACCTTAGACCCACGGATACAAATAAGTTTGAAAGTAAATGTCTGGAAAAGGGTAACCCATGCAAACAGTTCCCCAAAATAAGCTAGAGTAGCTCTACTAATATAGGATAAAATAGACTCTAAACACTAAGCGGTTATAAGAGACAAATAAGGACATTATATATTAGTAAAAAGGTCAATCCATGAAGAAGAAACAATAATCATAAATATTTATGCACCTAAACATGGTGCCCCAAAATACATGAGGGAAACACTCATAAAATTGAAGGGAGAAACAGCTGTATCTACATTAATAGTTGGAGACTTCAATACACCACTGACATTAACAGACAGAACTTTTAGACAGAGTAGCAATAATGAAACAGAGAACTTGAATAATTTGATAAATGAACTAGACCTAAAAGACATTTACAGAACATTCACCCTCAAACAGCAGAATATACACTCTTCTGAAGTGTTCATAGATCATTCCCCAGGACAGACCACATGTTGGGGAAAAAAGTTTTTAATAAATGTAAAAGATTGAAATTATACAATGCATTTTCTCTGATCATAATGGAATGAAGCTGGAAATCAACAACAGCAGAGGACTGGAAAATGCATAAATTTATAGAAGCTAAACAGCACACTATTAAACAATCAGTAGATCAATGAAGAAATTACAAGAGAAGTCAGATAATATCTTGAGACAAATGAAAAAGAGAAAGCAACATATCAAAACTTATGAAATGCAGAGAAGTCAATGCTGCGAGGGAAATTCATAGTCCAAAATGTCTACGTTAAAAAAAGTAGAAATACCTAAAAATCAAAGATTTTATAGTATACCTGGAAGAACTAGGAAAAGAACAACCAACTAATCCCAAAGAGAGTGGAAGAAATAACCAAGATTAGAGCAGAAATAAATGAAACTGGGAACAAAAAAAAATAGAATAAACAAAACCAAATTTTGTTTTTTAAAGATCAACAAAGCTGACAAGCCCCTAGCCAGACTAACAAAGAAAGAAAGAGAGAAGATGCAAATAAATAAAATCAGAAATGAAAGGGGGAACATTACTACTGACCCCACAGAAATAAAAAGATCATAAGAGGATACTAGGAACAACTCTATAAACAATTTAGATGAAAACGGACAATTTTTTAGAAACATGTAAACAACTTACACTGACTCAAGAAGAAATAGAAGATGTTAACAAACCAATCACAAGTAAAGAGCTTGAAACAGACAACAAAAATCTCCCAAAAAAGGAAAGCCCAAGACCTGATGGATTCACTGGTAAATTTTACTGATCATTCCAAGAAGAATTAATATGAAGCATGCTCAAACTCTTACAAGATATTCAAGAGGAGGGAATGCTACCTCACCCATTCTATGAAGCCAACATCACCCTGATACTGAAAGCAAATAGGGATAGTACAAGATAGGAAAACTACAGACCAATCTCTCTAAAGAATACAGATGCAAAATCCTCAACATAATGCTTGCAAATAAAGTATCCAACTGCACATTGAAAGAATTACACGCCATAATCAAGTGGGTTTTATTCCAGGAATGCAAGGTTGGTTCAACAATAGAAAACCTATTAATATAATACATCACGTTAACAAATCAAAGGAGAATAACAACATGGTAATCTTGGTTGATGCAGAAAAGCTATTTGACAACATCCAGCATCCACTCTTAATAAAAATACTTTGAAAGATAGGAAAAGAAGGAAATTTCCTCAGTATGATAAAGGGCATATATGAAAAAAAAACATCTAACATCATATTCAATTTTGAAAGACTGAACATTTTCCTATTGAGATCAGGAACAAGGCAAGGATACCCACTGTTGCCACTGTTATTGAACATTGTGTTAGAAGTTCAAGCTAGAGAAATTAGGCAAGAAAAAGAAATAGAAAGCATAGAAATCAGAAATGAACAGGTAAAATTTCACTATTTGTAGATGATATCCTATACCTAAAAGGTCCAGAAAAACTACAACAAAACTACTAGACTTAATAAATGAGTTCTGGAAAGTGGCAGGATACAAGAGTAACATGCAAAAATCAACAGAGCTTCTATACACTAGGAATGAACAATCGGAGGAGGTAATCACGAAAAAATCCATATACAATACCAACTAAAATAATCACATATCTAGGGATAAACCTAAGCGAGGATTTAAAGGACATGTATTCAGAAAACTAAAAAGTATGGCTAAAATAAATTTTTAAAGTCTCAATAAATGTGTGGACATTCCATGTTCATGGACTGGAAGTATATATATTGTTAAGATGTCATTTCTACCCAAATAGATTTAAGGATTAAATGCAGTTCCAAGAAAAATCTCAATGTCTAATTTGAAGAATTGGAAAAGCCAATTACTGAATTTATTTGTAAATGTAAGGGCTCCAAATAGATAAAAAAACATCTTGGAAAACAAAAAAGACATTGAAGATTTCTCACTTCCTGTCTTTAAAGCATATTACAAAACTAAAGTCATAAAAACAGCATGATACTTTTTAAAAATTTATTTATTAATTAAAAAAATAAAGAAATGAAATAAAACAACATACATAATCAGTAATTCACAATATCAGCACTTAGTTGCATATTCATCATTTTTAGAACATTTGCATTAATTCAAAAAGAAATAAAAAGACAATAGAAAAAGAAATGAAATGAACACAAGAAAAAAAAAAGATTATACCTACAATACCCCTTACCCCTTGCTTTCATTGATCACTAGCATTTAAACTAAATTTATTTTAGCATTTGTTCCCCCTATTATTTATTTTTATTCCATATGTTCTACTTCTTTGTTGACAAGGCAGATAAAAGGAGCATCAGACATAAGGTTTTCACAATCACACAGTCACATTGTGACAGCTGTATCATTATTCAATCATCCTCAAGAAACATGGCTACTGGAACACAGCTCTACATTTTCATGCAGTTCCCTCCAGCCTCTCCATTACATCTTGAATAACAAGATGATATCTACTTGATGCATAAGAATAACCTCCAGGATAACCTCTCAACTCTGTTTGGAATCTCTCAGCCATTGACACTTTGTCTCATTTCCCTCTTCCCTCTTGGTGGAGAGGGTTTTCTCAATCCCTTGATGCTAAGTCTCAACTCATTCTGGGTTTTTCTCAATCCCTTGATGCTGAGTCTCCATTAATTCCAAGATATCTGTCCCAAATTGCCAGGAAGGTCCACACCCCTGGGAGTCCTGTCCCACATAGAGAGGGGTAGGGTGGTGAGACTGCTCGTTGTGCTGGCTGGAGAGAGGGGCCACATCTGAGCAACAAAAGAGGCTCTCTTGGGGGTGACTCTTAGGCCTAAATTTTAAGTAGGCTTGACCTATCCTTTGTGGGGTTAAGTTTCATGTGAACAAACCCCAAGACTAGGGGTTCAGCCTATAGCTTTGGTTGTCCATACTGCTTGTGAGAATATCAAGAATTTAACTTGGGGAAGTTGAATTTCTCCCCGTTCTCACCACTCCCCGAAAGAGGCTTTGCAGATACTTTTCCACTCACTGATCGAATCACTCTGGGATTCATTGGGGCATCACTCTGGACAAACCAACAAAATCTCATGTCCTACCTGAGATTCCAAGTACTTATGGCGTTCAATCAAACTATCAACATAAGTTATATTAGGAAATGCACTAGTCAAACTATAAATTTTGTATCAAATAAACATTTTTTGCTTTAGTCTCACACAGAAGGTGACATTTTAAAATATTAATTACCATCTATTTTCAGTACCCTAAAATAATGACATTCCTTTGTTCTTCCTCATGCAAAAACATTTTTAAAATTGTACCTTGTACATTTCACTATTATTATACACTCTAGGCATTCCTAGATTATACCATCTCAATCTTTAACATCTATCTTTCTTTATGATTTCATTTATGTCCCCAACCCTGCTCCCTCTATCATTCTCACATGCAGCTTCATTCAGTATTTTAACATAATTATATTACAGTTAGGTAGTATTGTGCTGTCCATTTCTGAGTTTTTGTATCCAGTCCTGTTGCACAATCTGTATCCCTTCAGTTCCAATTACCCAATATCTTACCCTATTTCTATCTCCTCATGGTCTCTGTTACGAACAAAATATTCCAAGTTTATTCACAAATGTCAGTTCATATCAATGAGACCATACAGTATTTGTCCTTTAGTTTTTGGCTAGTCTCACTCAGCATAATGTTCTCAAGTTCCATCCATTTTTGTTACATACTTCATAAGTTTATTCTGTCTTAAAGCTGCATAATATTCCATTGTATGTATATACCACAGTTTGTTTAGCCACTCATCTGTTGATGGACATTTTGGCTGTTTCCTTCTCCTTGCAATTGTAAATAGTGCTGCTATAAACATTGGTGTGCAAATGTCCGTTTGTGTCTTTGCCCTTATGTCCTCTGAGTAGATACCTAGCAATGGTATTGCTGGGTCATATGGCAATTCTATATTCAGCTTTTTGAGGAACCGCCAAACTGCCTTCCACAGTGGTTGCACCATTTGACATTCCCACCAACAGTGGATAAGTGTGCCTCTTTCTCCACATCCTCTCCAGCACTTGTCATTTTCTGTTTTGTTGATAATGGCCATTCTGGTGGGTGTGAGATGATATCTCATTGTGGCTTTGATTTGCATTTCTCTAATGGCCAGGGACGTTGAACATTTCTTCATGTGCCTTTTGGCCATTTGTATTTCCTCTTCTGAGAAGTGTCTATTCAAGTGTTTTTCCCATTTTGTAATTGGATTGGCTGTCTTTTTGTTGTTGAGTTGAACTATCTCTTTATAAATTCTGGATACTAGACCTATATCTGATATGTCATTTCCAAATATTGTCTCCCATTGTGTAGGCTGTCTTTTTACTCTCTTGATGAAGTTCTTTGATGCACAAAAGTGTTTAATTTTGAGGAGCTCCCATTTCTTTCTTTCTTTCTTCAGTGCTCTTGCTTTAGGTGTAAGGTCTATAAAACCGCCTCCAATTATAAGATCTATAAGATATTTCCTTACATTTTCCTCTAACTGTTTTATGGTCTTAGACCTGATGTTTAGATCTTTGATCCATTTTGAGTTAACTTTTGTATAGGGTGTGAGATACGGGTCCTCTTTCATTCTTTTGCATATGGATATCCAGTTCTCTAGGCACCATTTATCGAAGAGCCTGTTCTGTCCCAAGTGAGTTGGCTTGACTGCCTTATCAAAGATCAAATGTCCATAGATGAGAGGGTCTATATTGGAACACTCTATTCAATTCCATTGGTCTATATATCTATCTTTATGCCAGTACCATGCTGTTTTGACCACTGTGGCTTCATAATATGCCTTAAAGTAAGGCAGCATGAGACCTCCAGCTTCGTTTTTTTTCCTCAAGATACTTTTAGCAATTAGGGGCACTTTGCCCTTCCAGATAAATTTACTTATTGGTTTTTCTATTTCTGAAAAGTAAGTTGTTGGGATTTTTATTGGTATTGCATTGAATCTGCAAATCAATTTGGGTAGAATTGACATCTTAACTATATTTAGTCTTCCAATCCATGAACACGGTATGCCCTTCCATCTATTTAGGTCTTCTGTGATTTCTTTTAACAGTTTCTTGTAGTTTTATTTGTATAGGTCTTTTGTCTCTTTAGTTAAATTTATTCCTAAGTATTTAATTATTTAGTTGCAATTGTAAATGGAATTCGTTTTTTGATTTCCCCCTCAGCTTGTTCATTGCTAGTGTATAGAAACACTACAGATTTTTGAATGTTGATCTTGTAACCTGCCACTTTGCTGTACTCTTTTATTAGCTCTAGTAATTTTGCTGTGGTTTTTTCAGGGTTTTTGACATATAGTATCATATCATCTGCAAACAGTGATAGTTTTACTTCTTCCTTTCCAATTTTGATGCCTTGTATTTCTTTTTCTTCTCTAATTGGTCTGGCTAGAACTTCCAACACAATGTTGAATAGCAGTGGTGATAGTGGACATCCTTGTCTTGTTCCTGATCTTAGGGGGAAAGGTTTCAGTTTTTCCCCATTGAGGATGATATTAGCTGTGGGTTTTTCATATATTCCCTTTATCATTTTAAGGAAATTCCCTTGTATTTCTATCCTTTGAAGTGTTTTCAGCAGGAAAGGATGCTGAATTTTGTCAAATGCCTTATCTGCATCAATTGAGATGATCATGTGATTTTTCTGCTTTGATTTGTTGATATGGTCTGTTACATTAATTGATTTTCTTATGTTGAACCATCCTTGCATACCTGGGATGAATCCTACTTGGTCATGATATATAATTCTTTTAATGTGTTGCTGGATTTGATTTGCTAGAATTTTGTTGAGGATTTTTGCATCTCTATTCACTAGAGAGATTGGTCTGTAGTTTTCTCATTTTGTAATATCTTTGCCTGGTTTTGATATGAGGGTGATGTTGGCTTCATAGAATGAATTAGGTAGCTTTCCCTCCACTTCATTTTTTTTGAAGAGTTTGAGCATGATTGGTACTAATTCTTTCTGGAATGTTTGGTGGAATTCACATGTAAAGCCATCTGGTACTGGACTTTTCTTTTTGGGAAGATTTTTAATGACTGATTCAATTTCGTTACTTGTGATAGGTTTGTTGAGGTCATCTATTTCTTCTTGAGTCAAAGCTCGTTGTTCATGCCTTTCTAGGAAGATGTCCATTTCATCTTCATTGTTGTATTTATTTGCATAAAGTTGTTCATAGTATCCTGTTATTACTTCCTTTATTTCTGTGGGGTCAGTGGTTATGTCTCCTCTTCCATTTCTGATCTTATTTATTTGCATCCTCTCTCTTCCCTTTTTGTCAGTCTTGGTTAAGGCCCATCAATCTTATTGATTTTATCATAGAACCAACTTCTGGTTTTATTGATTTTCTCAATTGTTTTCATGTTTTCAATTTCATTTGTTTCTGCTCTAAATTTGTTATTTCTTTCCTTTTGCTTGCTTTGGGGTTAGTTTGCTGTTCTTTCTCCAGTTCTTCCAAGTGGACAGTCAATTCCCGAATTTTTGCCCGTTCTTCTTTTTTGATATAGGCATTTATGGCAATAAATTTTCCTCTAAGCACTGCCTTTGCTGCATCCCATAAGTTTTGATATGTTGTGTTTTCATTTTCATTCACCTCAAGATTTTACTGATTTCTCTTATAATTTCTTCCTTGACCCACTGGTTGTTTAAGAGTGTGTTGTTGAGCCTCCACATATTTGTGAATTTTCTGGCTCTTTGCCTATTATTGATTTCCAACTTCATTGCTTTATGATCTGAGAAAGTGTTGTGTATGATTTCAATTTTTTTAAATTTGTTGAGACTTGCTTTGTGACCCAGCATATGTGTATCTTTGAGAATGATCCATGAGCACTTGAGAAAAAGGTGTATCCTGTTGTTGTGGGGTGTAATGTCCTAAAAATATCTGTTAAGTCTAGCTCATTCATTGTGATGTTCAAATTCTCTGTTTCTTTATTGATCCTCTGTCTAGATGTTCTGTCCATTGATGAGAGTGGGGAATTGAAGTCTCCAACTATTATGGTAGATGTGTCTATTTCTCTTTTCAGTGTTTGCCTTATGTATTTTGGAACATTCTTGCTCGGTGCATAAATATTTATGATTGTTATGTCTTCATGTTGAATTGTTCCTTTTATTGGTAGGTAGTATCCTTCTTTGTCTCTTTTAACTGTTTTACATTTGAAGTCTAATTTGTTGGATATTAGTATAGCTACTCCTGCTCTTTTCTGGTTGTTATTTGCATGAAATATCTTTTCCCAACCTTTCACTTTCAACCTATGTTTATCTTTGGGTCTAAGATGTGTTTCCTGTAGACAGCATATAGAAGGATCCTGTTTTTTAATCCATTCTGTCAGTCTATGTCTATTGATTGGGGAGTTCAATCCATTAATATTTAGTGTTATTACTGTTTGGGTAGTACTTTCCTCTACCATTTTCCCTTTTGTATTTTATATGTCATACCTAATTTTCCTTCTTTCTACACTCTTCTCCACACCTCTATCTTCTGTCTTTTCGTATCTGTCTCTAGTGCTCCCTTTAATTTCCTGCAGAGCTGTTCTGTTGGTCACAAATTCTCTCAGTTATTTTTTGTCTGAAAATGTTTTAATTTCTCCCTCATTTTTGAAGGACAATTTTGCTGGGTATAGAATTCTTGGTTGGCAGTTTTTCTCTTTTAGTAATTTAAATATATCATCCACTGCCTTCTCGCCTCCATGGTTTCTGCTGAGAAATCTACACATAGTCTTATTGGGTTTCCCTTGTATGTAATGGATTGCTTTTCTCTTGCTGCTTTCAAGAACCTCTCTTTCTCTTTGACCTCTGACATTCTTACTAGTAAGTTTCTTGGAGAATGTCTGTTTGGATCTATTCTCTTTGTGCTATGTTGCACTTCTTGGATCTGAAATTTTAGGTCTTTCATAAGAGTTGGGAAATTTTCAGTGATAATTTCTTCCATTAGTTTTTCTCCTCCTTTTCCCTTCTCTTCTCCTTCTGGGACACCCACAACACATATATTTGTGTGCTTCATATTATCATTCAATTCCCTGAGTCCCTGCTCATATTTTTCCATTTTTTCCCCTATAGTTTCTGTATCTTGTTCGATTTCAGAGGTTCCATCCTCCAGTTCACTAATCCTAACCTCTGTCTCTTGAAATCTACCATAGTAGGTTTCCATTGTTTTTTTCATCTCTTCTACTGTATCTTTCATCCCCATAAGTTCCGTGATTTGTTTTTTCAGACTTTCTATTTCTTCTTTTTGTTCATTCCTTGCCTTCTTCATATCCTCCCTCAATTCATTGATTTGGTTTTTGATGAGGTTTTCCATGTCTGTTCATACATTCCGAATTAGTTGTTTCAGCTCTTGTATCTCATTTGAACTATTGGTTTCTTTCTTTGACTGGGCCATATCTTCAATTTTCCTGGTGTGATTTGTTATTTTTTGCTGGTGTCTAGACATTTAATTACCTTAATTAGTTTATTCTGGAGATTGCTTTTATTTCTCTTACCTAGGGTTTTCTTGCTAGATGAATTTCTTGTCTAACTGTTCTTTGACCTTCAGTTCAGCTTTTTCTGGACCTCTAGCTTAGGTTTTGTTTAACAGAGGATAATTTTTCAGTTCTTGTTTTCTTGTTTCTTGCCCTGCTTTTATGGTGCCTTTTTCATCCCCACCCTTAGGAGGGTCTTCGTAGGTATTATGTACTCCAGCTGGGTTTCCCCAGACTAAACTGGCCTCCTATCAGGGGGAAAGAGTCACCTGTGTCAGTTTTCCCTGAGGGTGAGACCCAGCAGGTTAAAAGATTTTCCTGTGAAGTCTCTGGGTTCTGTTTTTCTTATCCTGCCCAGTACGTGGCGCGCCTGCCTTCAGGTTGCACCAGCAGAAGATGATGTGGCACTTTTAACTTTGGAAGGCTCTCCCTTCTGGGGGCATGGTGTTGATGGAAGAAAGGTTGTAGGCTGGTTTTAATGGCTTCAAGTTGCCAGGCCCTGGGGTATGAATTCCTTGAGAGAGGAATTCCACCTGAGTTGTTCTTCACCCCTCCCCTGGGGAAGGCTCTGGTGGGAGATAGCTCTGAAAGCAGCCTGTTTCTGCCTATGCCTGGGGCAGTTTGCAGCCCAAGAAGTCCCACCGCTGAATACAGAGGCTGCCAAGTCTCTGTAGAAAAAAAACCCCTAAAACCTCTGTTTCCTCCCCTTTCCTCTTTTTCCATGAGCCCAATGAGTGAACTCTGCCTTGATCAGGTTTAGAGTCTCTTTCCTTTCCCTCTGGGAAGCCGCCTGTGGGGGAGGGGTGCCGGCCGCTGGCCACCGCGGCTTGGAGAACTCATGGTTTTGGGGAGGCTTGCAGCTGCTCCAGCTGGTCCAGAATGGGGTACGCTGTGTGTCCAGTCACTGATGTGGCTCCAGGAGCTGTTCTGTACTGTTTCTGGTTATTTAGTGGCTGTTCTGGAGGATGAACTAAAATGCACACATTGCTAAGCCACCATCTTGGCCCCTCCTCCAGCATATAGCTATCTTAACCAATGTGATAGAAATGAGAGCTCAGATATAAACAGTCACATCTATGATCAAATGCTTTTTGGCAAGGCTGCCAAGTCCAACCATCTGGGACAGAGAAATTGCTTCAAAAAACAGTGCTAAAAATGTTTATTTGGTACAAAATTTAAATTTTGACTAGTGTATTTCCTAATATAACATGTGGATAGCTTGATTGAACACCATAAGTACTTTGAATCTTGGGTAGGACATGAGATTTTGTTGGTTTTCCAGAGTGATGCCCCAATGAATCCCAGAGTGATTCGATCAGTGAGTGGAAAAGTATTTGCAAAGTCCCCTTTGGGGAATGGTGAGAACAGGCAGAAATTCAACTTCCCCAAGTTGAATTCTTGATATTCTCACAAGCAGTGTGGACAACCAAAGCTATAGGCTGAGCCCCCAGTCTTGGAGTTTGTTCATATGAAATTTAACCCCACAAAGGGTAGGTCAGGTCTACTTAAAATTAGGCCTAAGAGCCACCCATAAGAGAGCCTCTTTTGTTGCTCAGATGTGGCCACCCTCTCTAGCCAACACAACAAGCAATCTCACCACCCTCCCCTTGTCTATGTGGGACATGACTCCCAGGGGTGTGGACCTTCTTGGCAATGTGGGCAAAAATCCTAGAATGAGCTGAGACTCAGCATCAAGGGATTTAGAAAAACCCTAGAATGAGCTGAGACTCAGCATCAAGGGATTGAGAAAACCTTCTCGACCAAAAGGGGGAAGAGTGAAATGAGACAAAGTGTCAATGGCTGAGAGATTCCAAACAGAGTGAGAGGTTATCCTGGAGGTTATTCTTATGCATTAAGTAGATCTCACCTTGTTGTTCAAGATGTAGTGGAGAGGCTGGAGGGAAATGCCTGGAACTGTAGAGCTGTGTTCCAGTAGCCATGTTTCTTGATGATGATTGATAATGATATATCTTTCACAATATGATTGTGTGATTGTGAAAACCTTGTGTCTGATGCTCCTTTTATCTACCTTGTCAACACAGGAGTAGAACATATGGAATAAAAATAAATAATAGGTGGAACCAATGTTAAAATAAATTTAGTTTGAAATGCTAGTGTTCAATGAAAGTGAGGGGTAAAGGGTATGGTATGTATAATCTTTTTTTTCTGTTTTTTTTTTTTTTTTTTTTTTTTTTTTAAGGAAGGAAGGATAGAAGGAAGGAAGGAAGGAAGAAAGGGAAACATCTTTAAACATTTTCTTGTTTTATTGTATTTTGTTTTTCCGTTTTTTGTTACATGGGCTGGGGCCGGGAATCGAACCGAGGTCCTCCGGCATAGCAGGCAAGCACTTTGCCCGCTGAGCCACCGCGGCCCGCCCTTTTTTTTCTGTTTTTGTTTTATTTCTTTTTCTGTTGTCTTTTTATTTCTTTTTCCGAATTGATGCAAATGTTCTCATAAATGATGAATATGCAACTATGTGGTGATATTGTGAATTACTGATTGTGTATATAGAATGGAATGATCATGTGTTAATGTTTTAGTTCATTTGTTAATTTTTAAATTAATAAATAAATTAATTAAAAACAAACAAACAAAAACAGTGCTAATAGAACTGGACATCCATATCCAAAAGAATTAAATAGGATCCCTATTTCACACCTTATACAAAAATTAACTAAAAATCTATCAAAGCCTAAATAGAAAAGACAGAACCATAAAAATCCTAGTAGAAAATGTAGGAAAGCATGTTCAAGATCTTGTGGTAAGCAATGTCTTCTTAGACTTTACATATAAAGCACAATAACAAAAGAAATATTTGATAAATGGAACAGCATCAAAATTTAATACTGTTATGCTTTAAAGGACTTTGTCAAAAAAATGAAAAGTAGCCTACTCAACGGTAAAATTGTATTTTAAAACCATATATCTGATAAAGGTTCAATATCTAGGATATGCAAAGAGACCCTATAACTAAACAATAAAAAGACAAAGAACCCAATTAAAATATGGGCAAAAGACAGGAATAGACATTTTTCCAAAGAGAACATAAAATGGTTAAAAAGCACAGGAAAACACATTCAGCATCACTAGCTATTAGGGAAATGCAAATGAAAATTACAATGGGATATCATTTTACACCTATTAGAATGTCCACTGGGAAAAAAAAAACAGGAAACTGCCAGTGTTGGAGAGGATTTGGAGACATAAGAGTGCTTATTAACTGTTGGTGTGAATGTAGAATGGTACAGCTACTGTGGAAGACAGTTTGACTGTTCTTCTGGAAGCTAAGTATAGAACTACCATATGATCCATCAATCCCACTACTAGCTGTATACTCAGAAGAACTGAAGGCAGGGACATGAACAGACATTTGCACACCAATGTTCTTGGCAGCATTATTCACAATTGGAAACATCCCAAGTGTGACTATATGAATGAATCTTAAGAACATCATATTCAGTGAAATAAGCAGATGCTAAAGGGCAAATGTTGCATGACTTCACTAATATGAATTAAATATGACTAGCAAACTCATGGTATTAATATCTAGAACATAGGTCATCACAAGATATAGTGAGGGAAGAAAATGGGGAGCTGATGCTTAATCTGTGCAGAATATGTAATAAGATTGATTTTGAACTTTTGGAAATGGGTAGAGGTGATGAAGTCACATTATAATAAGTAATTAATAGTGATATATGTGGATGCAATTGTTGTTGAAAGTCTAGGGTTGCGTGTATCACTAAAAGGAAAGCTAGAGGATGAAAAATGGGACTACATAACCTTGTGAACCCTCCTCTGGGTAAAAATGTTCTAGAATTGATTGTGATGATAAATGCACATTTCTGTAAACATATTAGAAGACATTGATTGTAAACTTTAAATGGATTGCATGATAAGTGAATTTATCTAAAAAAAAAGTGCTTTTTGAAAAAGAAGTGACATAAAATATGTACATAGTTATTAGTACATTTATTAAAATGTACTATCATCAATTATAACAAATATTACACACCAAAGTAAGCTATTAATAATAGAGTAGTATATGGGAATCCTGTATTTTATGCATGATTTTTCTGTAAACCCATAACTTCTGTAACAAATAAAACAATTTTTTAATGTATTACAAAGTTACTTTGGTCAAAATAGCATGGTCCTGCCACAAGTATATATATAGACAATGGGAATTGAACTGAGAGTTCAGAAATAGAACCTCACACCAAGGACAATTGATTCTTTTTTGAAAAGGCTGCTAAGTCTGCTCAATTGGCAAAGAAAAATCCCCTTAACAAATGATGCTGGGAGAACTAGATATCCTTATGCAAAAGAATGAAGGAGGAGCCTTATGTTACAAAATATACAAAATTAACCAAGAATGTGGGGGTGCGAGGGTAGTTCAGTGGTAGAATTCTCACATACTATGTGAGAGATCTGGATTTGATTCCCAGCCCATGCACTTCCTAAACAAACAAACAAAAGAAACCAACAAAAACAACACAAAAAACAAAAACTTCAACCAATGGTGCTGCAACAACGGGATACTCACATGGAAAAATAATGAAATGCCATACAGCATACAAAAAAAAATTAACTAAGAATGTATCAAAGACCTAAATATAAGAATCAGGACTACAAAATTCCAAGAAGAAAGCATAGGGAAGCATATAATAAGGGTCTTGTATTTGGTAATGGTTTTTTAGACTTTACACACAAAGCATAAACAGCAAAAGAAAAAAGTAATTAAAGGGACCTCATGAGAATGAAAAACTTTTGTGCATCAAAGGACTTTATCATGAAAGTGAAAAGACAACTTAATTAGTGGGAGAAAACTTTGGAAACTTAATATCAATAGGGTCAATAGCTAGAATATATAAAAAAACCCCTGAAACTCAACAATAAAAGACACACAACCCAATTTAAAAATGTACAAAACATTTGAGTAGACATTTCTCCAGAGGTTATACAAATGGCAAAAAAGCACATGAAAAGAAACTCAACAGCATTAGCTATTAGGGAAATGCAAATCAAAAACACATGGATCACCATTTCATACCCATTAGTATGGCTACTATTGGAAAAATACAAGTTTTGGAGAGAATGTGGAGAAAGAGGAACACTCATTCATTGCTGGTGGGGACATAAAATGGTGAAGCCATTGTGGAGAACATTCTGGCACTTCCTCAGAAAGCTAAGTATAGAATTAACATATGGCTTAACAATCCCACCACTATGTATATACCCAAAAATAATGAAAACAGAGACTTGAATAAATATTTGTACACCAATGTTCATAGTGGCATTATTCAAAATTGCAAAAACGTGGTAGCAATGCAGGCGTAAATACAATGTGGTGTGTATATATATATACATATACATATATATATACATATATATATATGTGATTTTATAGAAGAAATGGAGTTCTAATTCAGGCAACGACATGGATGAACCTTGTAGACATTATGTAGGACAAATATTGTATGATCTCACTGATATGAAATAATTGATATAAGTAAACCCATTAAGTTAGAATCTACAATGTAGGTTACCAGGGTCTGGGTTGGAGATAGGAATTGGGGAGTTAATGCTTAATTTGTACAGAATTTCTGTTTGGGTTGATTTAAAATTTTGGAAATTGATGGTGATGATGGAAGTATAGGATTGTGCATGTAATTAATAGCATTTAATTATATATGTGTCTGTGGTTAAAATGGGGAAATTTTAGGTCATATATATGTTATTAGAATAACAATTAAAAGATAAAACAGGACTGTACAACACAGTGAGTGAACCATATTGTAGACAATGGACTATAGTCAATAGTTCAAAGTATAAATATGTTCTTTTATGAATTATAACAAATGTACCACACTAATGCAAGGTGTTAATAATAGTGTGGTATATTGGAGTAAAATACACCCTAATGTAGACTATGAAGAATAGTTAATAGTTCAATTGCAAATCATTCCTCAATTGTAACAAAGGTATCACACTAGAATTTATATATGTTGTATATATATGATACTATTTACTATAGCAACAAACAAATAAGAATCTAGGGATAACTTTTCCAAAAATAGCCAAGCCTCTATAAATAGATACAACACTAATAAATGTCATAGAAGATGATCTGTATAAGTAAAGATGCATCGAATGCTCTTATGACTGCAAATTATAAAAATGCCAATCCTTCCCAAATTAATCTATGAATTTATGTAATCTAAATAACAATAACACTTTTTAAAGGAACCTAATAAACTTGTTGTGAACTTTACATGGAAAAATAAATGTCCAGTTGCAGTTAAGTTTACCTTGATTCAGAAACATAAAGAGAATGGCCTTACCTTACTGAATTCTAGAATACACTGCAAACACAGAGATAAATGCTATATAGTATTGGCATAAGAACAACATGCTAATGGAACAAAATAGATAGAATAGAGACAGAACCATGTCTATATGGGAACTTCATAGATAATAAAAGTAACATGATTAATCAGTGGGAAAGAATGGATTGTTTAGTAGACAGTATAGGGAAATTGGCTCATTGTAAGAATACAAGCAAAACTGCATTTAGTATCTAACATCATATGCAATTATGGTCTCCAGGTATATTAAAGACATAATATGAAATGTAAAATTATAATGTGTTTGAAGAAAATATAGGACAATATCTTTGTGATGGGGTAAAGAAGTTCTTTCCAAAAAGGAAAAACCAACAATAAAACCCTAAATTACAAATCATATGGCAATAAAATTGATTAATCTGATTACATAAAATTCAGGATTTCTGTTTATATGAGAAACAGTGGATGAAGTTAACAGGCTGATGACTAATTGGGAGAAGATATCAGCAATATCTGAAATCAGCAAGGGACTAATTATAGAAATATGCCAAGAAGTGTATATCAACGAGAAAAAGGCAAGAAGAATCCCAATAGAATGATGGGTAAAGGATATGATCAAGCATTTAATGGAAGGAAGAAATCCAAAAGGTGAAAATCATTTGAAGATATGATTAAATTCAAAAATAATCAGAAAGCTGCAAACTGAAATAATGAAGAGAGGGGCTTCCATTTCCAGTAAGATAAACTAGATAATTCCAGCCAACCTTCTCTCTTAGGACAACTAAAATGCTGAACAAAATATTTAAAAAAATCTATCTCTCTAAAGCATAAAGAGTTTACAGGATAGTAAGAATTATCAGGCCAAAATCTAGGAGAAAAGGAAAACTCAGGGAGTTTAGCTCAGCACTCCAAACCTGAGCTTTGTGTTGGGTAATCTTCTACGGCATTGGGAACAACAGCCAAAGCCCAGAGACTCACAAAGAGGAATAGTGAACAAACCTTCCCTTCTTTAAGGTGATGTGGAATAATGAACACCTTGGCTGGTCCTTGTCATAGTTCCTAGTGAAGCAATTTTTAAAATTTCCTGTTATAGGAGTATCTATTGTTCCTCATGTTGGGCCCAGAACCATTCCTGATAGCTACAGAGTGGCTCCAGTAATACCTTCAGACTTAGCATGGGGGGATGAGCACACCAGGAAGACCATACCTGTGGTTAGAGGGTTGTGGCTTTGAGCCACCTCACATCAGCCTGTATCAGCCTTCATCAGCCCACCTCCCCAACATCTTGGAAGGGAAGATTCAGAAGATTGAGTTCAACCAGGTGGGCATTGATTCCATCAATCATGCCTACATAGTGACACCCCAAACAAATTCAGAGCATTTGAAGGTCCAGTGCACTTCTATGATTGAGAAATACATATCTGTGCCAGGAGCATGATCCATTCTGACTCCACATGAAGAAGACAGAGAAACCTGCATTTGAAACCCTCCCCAGACCTTGCATCCCTTCCTTTTGCTTCTTTTTTGTATCTTTTTACAATGATAAAGCTATAATCATAAATATGCACTTTCAGTGAATTCTATGAGTCATTTAAGTGAATTATTAAACCCAAAGGGGTGTTGGGAATCCCAGAAATATGGCAAGTTAGTCAGAAGGGTGGGTGGCCCTAGGGATTCCTGTACTTGTGACTGGATCCTGAAGGGAAGTCTGACAGAAGATTGTCCTTAAACTACTGAGTCTGGTCTAACTCAAGGTAGTCAGAATGGAATTGGTGGAGATACTGCAATATTTGTGACTGGTGTCAGAAGCAATTGTGGAAACTGTAGAAATTTTTGATAGCCTAAATAGATGAGAACCCAAAGCACTATACCATCAAGGGAATTATGAAACAGAAGTAAATCTTGAAATTCAATTTAAGTAGTTCCAGACTCGTAATGTCCCAGGCACTGGTCAGAAGCAAATAAAATATTTATCTGGAAGAACATTGCTGCTTCCTAAACCTCAATTTATTTCTACAAAAACATTTCATCACATAATCTCAGTTAATCATGCACACAGCACAAGACAAGTATCAGAGGAAACAATACACAAAAGAAATAGATCCACACTCAGAAATACCCACTGGACACTATAATTGTCAAACATAGGTTATGAAACAACTATGCTTTCAATGTTCAAAGAAATAAAAGCAAAGTTAAAAATTTTATCAGGAAACTTTCAACTAAAAGATGACATAGCACCTAGAACAAATCGCAGATGAATTCCTCTATAACACGAGAGTGGAAAAACCTTTTCTCACTGTACCTCAAAATCCAGCAGCAAGAGGAATGACATCACCAAGATGGTGAAGTGAAATGTCCAGGGTTTTGCCTCCCCCATCCCAGAAGTTCTAAATAACATGCAAAATGTGATTGGAACCATCTTTCTCAGAGGTCCAGAGAAAAGCTAAATGACTGCAGTAATACAGTGAATGCTGAATTAAGAAAAAGGCTATTCAAAGATGGTAAGGAAACTTTGTTGTATACTTGCTGGTCCTTCCCCTTACTCCCCACTAAGCATGGTGTGGAGTTGGTCCATGTTACTGGATTGGATCCCTGGACTTAGTTCCACAGTGGGCAGAGTAACTATTACATGCATACTAGGGTACATACATGTCTGTATTAATCAGTATTCTGATAGACTGAAAGACTGACCAGGAATCTCATTACAGGCTAACCTTCCCCAAAGTTTCTTAGTATGTAGAGTGCCCTTCAGGGAAGTGCATACACTGTAAGAAAGCAAGCAAATGTCAGCTTCCTGGGGCAAAGGATTACCATATTTAAGACAAACAAATAATATAGCATCTGGGATTAGGAGAAAAAGCTCTTCCTAAATGGAAAAAAGGACATTTGCATTCATGTAAATGAGGGACTTCCGAATGCCATGAATGTATGACCTGAAAAGACACGTGCTTAGAAAACACCTGGAAAACCCTGAACTTTTCCCTTGGGCTGTTGTTTGACCCATTGTCAAGATATCTAAGCATTGAATAAAAGTGCTAGCATGGGACAATCTGCAATGACTGTGAAAGAGGTTTTTTTTTTCTTTTTTGTTACTTAGCTCGTGCCACTCAAGGAAATCTCCATAATAACATTAGCTGAATATAGACTTAATGAACAGATGCACCAGTGATTAAATTCCAGAGATAACCAATAAAATATCGAAATGTGCACTATGCAACAAAAGACTAAAAAGTGTACAAATTGAAAGGAAATGATGGCCCATGCAAGGGAGCAAGATAAACCATTAGAAGGCAGCAATGAGAAGGGTTAGATCTTGACATACCAGAAAGTTTTTTTTTTAATTTTCTATATATGTTCAAAAACTAAAGAAAAATGTAGATGAAGAACTAAAAGGTAATCAGAAAGATGATAGATGAACAAAATAGAGACTATCTATAAAGAAATAGAAATCATAGAAAGGAAACAAACAGAGCTGAAGACCACAGTAACAAGCAATAAAATTACTCCATGGGGGTTCAACAGAAGATTGGAGCTGGCCGAATAAAAACATAAGTGAACTTGAAGGTAAGACCATTGAAACTATCCAGTCTGAAGAGCAGGAAGAGAAGTGAACAGTCTGAGAGATCTATGAGACATGATCAAGCATATCAATGTATGTATTATGGGACTCCCAGAAAGGGAAGAAAGAGAGAAACTGGCTGAGAGAATATTCAAAGATAAAATGGCTCAAGAGGCTGTTTTATATATATATATATATATATATGTATGTATAAATCTGATTTTTAGAGATAAGAATGAAGCCAAACAGATTGGGGTTAAAGTAATTCAGAACACAGGGGTAAAGAAGACAGTGTCTATATTTTAGAACAACACATAGTCTTTGAGATGAATGGAAGAAAGATTTATTTGATCTGGAACTGAAATTTTATTTAGTCCATAATCTAACTCAACTTATCTGTATAGCTCATTTGAACAATTAAAACACAAGGAGTCCAGAATAAGAAAGCGGTCCTTTAACCCTGTATAGATTATTGCAATGCCTGGAAACATCCTAGAGTATATTAAGCAGATAATTAAAAAGTATTGGCAAAGTCCCTTGAGGGATGGGAGAAAGAATATGGATCTATTAAACCTTACCATTAGGGAATACCCTGATACTGTGTCAAACTTTAGGGACACCCAAATCAATAAGCCATGCCCTCAATCCTGAGGCTTACTCATGTGAGGCTTATGTAGGTAGCAGAGAAGCTTAGACTATCTATAGGCATGCCTAAGAGTTACTTCTGGAGGACCTCTTTTGTTGCTCAGATGTGGCCTCACTCTCTCTTAGTTCAACTCTGTAAGTGAAATCATTACCCACCCCCTACGTGGGACATGACATCCAGGGGTGAAAGTCTCCCTGGCAACGCGGGAGATGACTCCCAGGGATGAATCTGGCCTGGGGACATGGGATAAACAATACTATCCTGACCAAAAGGGGGAAAAGAAGTATAACTAATAAAATAGCAGTGTCAGAGAGAGTTCAAATAGAGTCAAGAGGCTACTCTGGAGGTTTCTATTATGCAAACTTCAGTTAGACCTTGCTACCTCTCATAACCTGTCAACCCCCAACCAGGTCCATTCCAGCCAATCCTAAAGAACACCTAGGGCAATATATAAGATTCCACAAGGGTTCCATGGAGTAGAGTAACTTTCCAGAAACCTACAACCTCCAGATGTTTCCTGGTCCAGATAAGTCCTGAAACCTAGCCCAGCCTCTCCAGAACATCAGATAGGTTCATCTCCTTACCCCCTATTAATGACAGAACCTTCCAGTATGAAAAATTTAGAATGGCCATAGCCCAAACATCCCTAAAGAGAGGGATGGGAAGATCAAAGGTATGGTGGAATTGTACAGAGAAGATAGGATTTAACACGTGAATATTAATGCTGAATCATTAAATCATATTTCTTTTTATTCCCAGCTCATTCTTTCGTTTATTCATGATGGCATTTTAATGGGCCCTAGGAAGGAGGGAGAGGTTCACCCACCTAGAACAGAGGGCCAGTATGGCGTCAGGGTCCATCCCCTCTCATTCACACATACGCCTGCCTGCTTCCCCGGGCATCCACAGCAGCCATCTGGTCGACCACCTGTGTGGGAGGTTGTGGGAAGGATCTGTATCACTGCTAGGGTTCCAGTTTGCCCTCAGGTCAGTCTTCTTTTTTTATTTGAATTTAAAATTTTTTTTAAAACCTAGCAACATACAAACATGAACATTCTTGCCATATGATCATTCCATTCTTGTTATATAATCAAAAATTCACAACATCATCACATAGTTGTATATTAATCACCATGATCATTTCTTAGAACATTTGCATTGATTCAGAAAAAGAAATAAAAAGAAAAAAAAACCTCATACCTACAATGCTCCTTACCTCTCCCTCTCATTGATTGCTAGTATTTCCATCTACCCAATATATTTTAGCCTTTCTTTCCCCTATTTTTTCTATACCCCTTATCACTTCATTTCATTGATCACTAGCATTTCAGTTTACTAAATTTATTTTAACATTTGTTCCCCCTATTGTTTATTTACTTTTAATCCATATGTTTTACTTATCTGCCCATATCATGGATAAAAGAAGCATCAGACACAAGGTTTTCACAATCACACAGTGACATTGCCTAAGCTATATCATTATACAATCATCTTCAAGAAACATAGCTACTGGATCACATGTCTACATTTTCAGATGCTTCCCTCCAGCCTCTCCAATATACCTTAACTAAAAAGGTGCTATCTGCATAATGCATAAGAATAACCTCCAGGATAGCCTCTTGCCTCTGTTTGAAATCTCTCAGCTATTGACACTTTGTCTCATTTCTC
Organism: Tamandua tetradactyla; assembly: GCF_023851605.1. Lineage (NCBI taxonomy): Eukaryota > Metazoa > Chordata > Mammalia > Pilosa > Myrmecophagidae > Tamandua > Tamandua tetradactyla. The sequence continues at coordinate 104,268,616 of NC_135353.1, read as the reverse complement.
TCTTCCCCCTTTTGTTCAGGAAGATTTTTTCAATCCCTGGATGCTGAGTCCCAGCTCATTCTAGGATTTCTGTCCCACGTTGCCAGGAAGGTTTACACCCCTGGGAGTCATGTCCCACGTAGAGAAGAGGAGGGCAGTGAGTTTGCTTGTCATGTTGGCTGAAAGAGAGAGGCCACATCTGAGCAACAAAAGAGTTTCTCTTGGAGGGGGACTCTTAGGTCTAGTTTTAACTAGGCTTAGCCTATCCTTTGCAGTGATAACTTTCATATGAACAAACCCAAGACTGAGGGCTAGGCCTATTGCTTTGGTTGTTCCCCACTGCTTGTGAGATTATCAGGAATTCTCCACATGGGGAAGTTGAATTTTACCCCTTTCTCATCATTCCTCCAAGGGGACTTTACAAATACTTTTTTATTCACTATTCGAATCACTGTGGGATTTACCCCGGCATCACTCTGGACAAACCTACAGAATTTCATGCCCTACTCAAGGTTCCATGTATTTATGATGTTCAATTAAACTGTCCACATAAGTTATCTTAGGAAATTCACTAGTCAAATTATAAATTTTGTACCAAATAAACATTTTTTTGCTTTAGTCTTGCGCATAAATTAACATTTTAAAATAAGAATTACCATCTATTTTCAGCTCCCTGCAATATTGACATTTCTTTGTTCTTCCTCATGCAAAAACATTTTTGAATTTGTACATTTAGTCACTGTCATTGTACACTCTAGGCATTCCTAGATTATACCATCTCATTCTTTATCATCTATCTTTCTTTCTGATTTCATTTGTGCCCCAACCCTCCTACCTCTATCATTCTCGCGTTGAGCTTCATTCAGTGTACTAACATTATTGTATTACAATTAGGTAGCATTGTGCTATCTATTTCTGAATTTTTATAATCAGTCCTGTTGTGTAATCTCTATCCCTTCATCTACAATTGCCCAATATCTACCCTATTTCTATCTCTAATGGTCTCTGTTACCAACTGAAATTCTCCGAGTTTATTCAATAATGTCAGATCATATCAGTGAGACCATACAGTATTTGTCCTTTTATTTCTGGCTAATCTCACTCAGTGTAATGTCCTCACGGTCCATCCATGTTGTTACATACTTCATAACTTTATCTTGTCTTACAGCTGCATAATATTCCATCATATGTATATATCACAGCTGGTTTAGCCACTTGTCTGTTGATGGACATTTGGGCTGTTTCCATCTCTTGGCAACTGTGAATAATGCTGCTATAAACATTGTTGTGCAAATGCCCATTTATGTCCTTGCCCTCATATGCTCTGAGTATATACTAGCAATGGTATTGCCAGATCATATAGCAATTCTATACTTAGCTTCCTGAGGACCCGCCAAACTGCCTTCCACCGCTGTTGTACCATTTGACATTCTCACCAACATTGGATAATTGTGCCTTTCTCCACATCCTCTCCAGCACTTGTCATTATCTGTTTTATTGATAATGGCCATTCAGGTGGGTGTGAGATGAGATCACATTGTGGTTTTCATTTGCATTTCCCTAATAGCCAGGGAAGTTAAGCATCTTTTTTAAAAATTTTATTAATAAAAACAATCAACATACAATATGAACATTTTTTCTTTTTTATCACATAGTTGTATATTCATCATCCTGATCATTTCTCAGAACATTTGCATCAATTCAGAAAAAGAAATAAAAAGAAAACAGAAAAAAATTCTTACATACCATACCCCTTACCCCCCCTTTCATTGATCACTAGCATTTTAATCTATTAAATTTATTTTAACATTTGTTCCCCCTATTATTTATTTATTTTTAATCCATATGTTTTGCTCATCTGTCCATAAGGTAGATAAATGAAGCATCTGACACAAGGTTTTCACAATCACACAGTCACATTGTGAAAACTATATCACTACACAATCATCTTCAAGAAACATGGCTACTGAAACACAGCTCTACATTTTCAGGCAGTTCCCTCCAGCCTTTCTATTATACCTTAACTAAAAAGGTAATATCTATTTAATGCATAAGAATAACCTCCAGGATAACCTCTCGACTCTGGAATCTCTCAGCCATTACATTTTATTTTGTCCTATTTCTCTCTTCAACCTTTCAGTCGAGAAAGTTTTCTCAACCCATTGGTGCTGAGTCCCAGCTCATTCTAGGATTTCTGTCCCATGTTGCCAGGAAGGTCCACACCCCTGGGAGTCATGTCCCATACAGAGAGGGCAGTGGGTTTGCTTGTGATGTTGGCTGAGAAAGAAAGGCCACATCTGAGCAACAAAGGAGGTTCTCTTGGGGATGACTGTTAGGTCTAATTTTAATTAGGCTTAGCCTATCCTTTGTGGGGTTAAGTTTTATATGAATAAACCCCAAGTTTGGGGACTCAGCCTATTGCTTTGCTTGTCCCCACCGCTTGTTGGAATATCAAGAATTCTCCACTTGGGGAAGTTGAATTTCCCCCCTTTCTCATCATTCCCCCAAGGGGACTTTGCAAATACTTTTTTATTAACTGTTTAATCTTTCTGGGATTTATCAAGGTATAACTCTGGACAAACCTACAAAATCTCATGCCCTAAGTTGAGCATCTTTTCATGTGTCTTTCGCCCATTTGTATTTTCTCTTCTGAGAAGTGTCTGTTCATGTCTTTTGCACACTTTGTAACTGGGTTGTTGATCTTTTTGTTGTTTTTGAACAATCTCTTTATATATTCTGTATCTTAGACCTTTATCTGATATATCATTTCCCAATATTGTCTCCCATTGTGTAGGCTGTCTTTTTTTTCATGACAAAGTTCTTTGATGCAGAAAAGTGTTTAATTTTGAGGAGTTCCCATTTCTTTCTTTCTTTCTTCAATGCTCTTGCTTTGGGGGTAAGATCTAGGAAACCACCTCCTATAATAAGATTTATAAGATATTTCCCCACATTTTCTTCTAAAAGTTTTGTGGTCTTAGATCTAATGTTTAGAATCTTTGATTCTTTTTGAGTTAATTTTTGTATAGGGTGTGAGATAAGGATCCTCTTTCATTCTTTTGCATGTGGATATCCAGTTCTCTAAGCACTATTTATTGAAGAGACAGTTTTGTCCCAGGTGAGTTGGCTTGACTGCCTTATCAAAGACCAATTGTCCATAGATAAAATGGTCTGCATCTGAACAATCTATTTGATTCCATTGTTCAGTATATATATCTTTATGCCAGTGCCATGCTATTTTGACCACTGTAGCTTCATAATATGCCTTTAAGTCAGGTAGTGTGAGACCACCGACTTCATTTTTCTTTCTCAGGATAGTTTTAGCTATTCAGGACACCCTGACCTTCCAGACAAATTTGGTTATCGGTTTTCTATTTCTGAAAAGTAAGTTTTTTGGATTTTAATTGGTATTGCATTGAATCTATAAATCAGTTACGTAGAATTAAGATCTTAACTATATTTAGTCTTCCAATCCATGAATGCAGTATGTCTTTCCATTTACTTAGGTCTTCTGTGATTTCTTTTAGAAATTTCTTGTGGTTTTGTTTGTATATGTCTTTGGTATACTTAGTTAAATTTGTTCCTAAATATTTTATTCTTCCTGTTGCAATTGTAAACAGGATTTTCTTCTTGATTTCCCCCTCACATTGTTCATTGCTAGTGTACAGAAACACTACAGATTTTTGGGTGTTGATCTTGTGACCTGCCACTTTCCTGTACTCATTTATTAGCTCTAGTAGTTTTGGTGTGGTTTTTTGGGGGTTTTCAATATAGAGTATCATATCATCTGCAAACAGTGAGAGTTTTACTTCTTCCTTTCCAATTTTGATGTCTTGTATTTCTTTTTCTTGTCTAATTGCTCTGGCTAGAACTTCCAACACAATGTTGAATAAAAGTGATAGTGGGCATCCTTGTCTTGTTCTTGATCTTAGGGGGAAAGTTTTCATTTTTTCCCCATTGAGGATGATATTAGCTGTGGGTTTTTCATATATCCCCTTTATCATTTTAAGGAAGTTCCCTTCTATTCCTATCCTTTGAAGTGTTTTCAAGAGGAACGGATGTTGAACTTTGTCAAGTGCCTTTTCTGCATCAATCGAGATGATCGTGTGGTTTTTCTGCTTTGATTTGTTGATATGGTATATTACATTCATTGATTTTCTTATGTTGAACCATCCTTGCATACCTGGGGTGAATCCTACTTGGTCATGGTCCATAATTCTTTTAATGGGTTGCTGGATTAGATTTGCTAGAATTTTGTTGAGGATTTTTGTATCTATATTCATCAGAGATTGGTCTGTAGTTTTCCTTTTTTGTAATATCTTTGTCTGTCTTTGGTATGAGGGTGATTTCAGCTTTATGGAATGAGTTAGGTAGCTTTCCCTCCTCTTCAATTTTTTTGAAGAATTTGAGCAGGATTGGTACTAATTCTTTCTTGAATGTTTGGTAGAGTTCACCTGTGAAGCCATCTGGTCCTGGGCTTTTCTTTTTGGAGAGCTTCTTAACGACTGATTCAATTTCTTTACTTGTGATTGGTTTGTTGATTGATTGTCTCATTTTCATTTGCATCAAGATATTTACTGATTTCTCTTGTAATTTCTTTCTTGATCCCACTGGTTGTTTAAGAATGTGTTGTTTAGCCTCCATATATTTGTGTGTTTTTCAGCCTTCTGTCTGTTTTTGATTTCCAATTTCAGTTCAGTATGATCCAAGAAAGTATTTTGTGTAATTTCAAGCTTTTAAAAATTCATGAGACTTTGTGACCCAGCTTATGATCTATCCTTGAGAATGATCCATGACACCTGAGAAAAATACCTATCTTGATTTTGTCGGGTATAATGTCCTGTAAATATCTGTTATGTCTAGTTCATTTTTTGTATTATTAAAAAATCTCTGTTTTTGTACTGATCCTCTGTCCAGATGGCTATCCATTGAGAAGCACAGTTTATGGAAGTCCCCAACTATTGTAGAGATGTCTAGTTCTTCCTTCAATGTTCTCAGTGTTTACTTTATGTATTCTGGGTCACTCTGGCTTGGTGCATGACTATTTATTATTGTTGGGTCTTCTTGGTGAATTATTCATTTTATTAATGCATAGTGTCCTTCTTTGTCTCTTTTAATTGTTTTACATATGAAGTCTAATTTGTTGGATATGAGTATATCTACCCCAACTCTTTTCTGGTTGTGGTTTACATGAAATAGCATTTTCCAACCTTTCACTTTCCTTCTGTTTTTTCCCTCAGCTTTAAAGTGAGTCTCTTATTGACAGTATACAGATGGGTTTTATCCATTCTGCCAGCCCATGTCTTCTGATTGGGGTCTTTAATCCATTGACATTTAATGTTATTACTATAAAGGCAGTACTTTTGCCTACCACATCATCTTTGGATTTTATACAGCACATTAAAAAATATTTTTTACCTTTATTGATAGTCTTCATTTCTACACTCTTAACCAGTCCTCTCTCCTCTGTCTTGCTATCTGCTTGTCATGCTCCCTTTTCCGTAGAGCCAGTCTCTTAGTCACCAACTTTCTCAATGGCTGTCTGAAAATATTTTAAACTCCCCCTCATTTTTGAAGAACAGTTTTTCTGAGTATAGAATTCTTGGTTGGCAGTTTTTCTCTTTGAGAATCTTAAATATGTCATACTACAGTTTTCTCACCTTCATGGTTTCTGCTGAGAAATCCACACATTATCTTATTGAGCTTCCCTTGTACGCGATGAGTTTCTTTTATCTTGCTACTTTCAGAACTCTCTCTTCACGTTTGACGTTTGACAATCTGAATAGTAAGTGTCTTGGAGTAGGTATATTTGGATCTATTATGTTTGGGTTATGCTTTGCTTTTTGGATCTGTAATTTTATGTCTTTCACAAGGGATGGGAAATTTTCAGTGATTATTTTCTCCATTAGTTTTTCTGCCTCTTTTCCCTTCTCTTCTTCTGGGACACCCATAACATGTATATTCATATGCTTTATGTTGTCATTCAATTCACTGAAACCTTTTTTTTCTCATTCTTTTCCCGATCAGTTCTTTTTTGTGTGTAAGATTTCAGATGTCCTTATCTCTACTTCACTAATCCTTTCTTCTGCCTCTTCAAATCTATTCTTCTAGGTCTCCATTGTTTTTTCATCTCTTATATTTTGCCTTTCATTTGCATAAGTTCTGCCATTTGTTTTTTTAAACTTTTGAGTTCTTCTTCATGTTCACCCAATGTCTTCTTTATATCCTTCATCTCTTTTACCATATCTTCTCTCATCTCCTGGATTTGATTTTTGATAATGTTTGCATGTCTATTTGAACATCCTTAATTAGTCGTTTCAAGTCCTGTACTTCATCTGAAATGTTGGTTTGTTGTTTTGACTGTTCTATATCTTACTTTTTCCTAGTATGATTTTTTTTTGTTAGTGTGTAGGCATCTGATTTCCTTGATTAATTTATTCTAGAGGTCTTTTCACTCTTTTACCTGGGGTTTTCTTGTTAGTTGTCTTTGTCTCTATCTGTTCTTTGGCATATGGTTCCACTTATTCTAGACCTCTCACATAGTGTCTATTTATCTGATCAGAATTTTTCAACTCTTGTTTTTCTGGTTTATGTCCTGACCATATGGAAACTTTTTTGGAGGTGGATCTCCTTGGATATGATCAACCCCAGTCAGATTTTCTCAGACCAAACAGGACCATATCTCAGGAGGAGAGTGTAACCAGTATCAGGATTCCCTGAGGGTGAGACTCAGTAGGTTGTCAGACTTTCCTCTGCAGCCTCTGGACTCTGTGCTTTACCTATCTTGCCCAGCAGGTGGTTCTTGTCAGCCCACAGCTTCCCACCAGTGTAAAGTGGTCCAGTGCCTTTAATCCTCAGCAGCCTCTCACTGCCATGGGCATTTTTGTGACAGAGACTGAGGTAGAAGGTGGCCTTATGTTGCTTCTGTTTTCCAGATCCTGCAGCCTGAATTCTCTGAGAGAGGGATGTCACTTGAGCTGGGTCACCCGTTTTCTTTGGAAAGATTAATCTTTTAGGGAATTATCTCCCCTACGTGAGACAATACCTACTCTCTCAGAGTTATTTTAACTCAACCCTTGCTTGGGTCCCACTGGCAATTGAGAATACCTGGGGATTTCTCTAATGAGCTACTTGTAATAGTATACAATACAATAATATAAGAAATCTTTTTTCTGAGTAAGTCCCCTGCCCCCAAGTTTCCAGTACTCTGAGCTTGGCTGACTTCAAAATCTTCCATCTTTATTCTATTTTGCTTTATTTTTTTTCTCTAACGGACTTAATTCCTCTCTTTTGGGATTAAAAACGCAATTGGAGCTTGGCTGAGCTACCTTCCCTTGCTTCCTGTCAAAAGTACTTAAATATACACCCTTTAGGGAATTATCCGATTCACTTGACAAGTTACTTTGTCTCTCAGACATGCCTTAATTCTGTTGTTGCCTGAGGTAGTGCTGAAGTCTGAGAATGCCTGCAGTTGTTTCTAATGAGATTTTAAGCAGGAGAGAGAGAGAGAGAAAAAGGTCATACCCCAGCCCTCAGATTTACCAATCAATAGCTGAAGTTTGTACACGCTCTTTGTGCCTGTCCCCTTTACTTGGGGCCCAGCCCTTTCCCAGTATTTTGTGCTCATCTGACTCACAAAACCTCTGTTTCTTCCCCTGTGAGCCCCACCTCCCCCCCCCCCACCATGGTGAAAATTCCCAGTTCCTTTAGTGCTTACTCCAGGTTTATTTGTGCTTGGGGCTTGTTTTCAGCAGTCCAAATTTGTTAATTAACTCTGCAGTTAGAGCTTGGTTGAGCTACCTTCTTTGCTCCTGGTAGAGTCTGCTTCTTTTCCCCCCAGGGAGCCAACCTGCCACACCCATGGTGGAGAGGCACCAGCCTCCATATCTTGGGAGACTTAAAGTTCCATGTGGGATCTCAGCCATTCCACCCATTCCAGACTGGTGTATGATGTATGTCTTGTCACTGAAGTCCCCCAAACAATTGCTCCATACAGTTCCTGGCTATTTATTAGCTGTTCTAGAGGATGAAATAAATTCCACACCTCACTATGCTGCCATCTTGCCTCACGTCTCATATGACATTTTGTAAATGCTAATACTATAGTGACAGCTAATTTATCAGTGGCTATCCCCAGAGTTGAGAAGAAGGATGTGATCCAAAGGACAGTTTGAATGAATTTTGGGGGGTGTTGGGATTATTCTGTATCCTGATTGTGGTGATGGTTATGCATATCTACACAGTTGTCAAAGCTCAAAGAATTGTATAATGAAAGAATGTCAGCTTTTCTGTATGCTTAAAATATGAAATTGAAAACTCATTGAATTTATATTTAATATTTGTGCATTTCACTGAGTGCTAATTTTACCTAGAGGAAAACAGAAACTTAAATATTGAACTCTAGTAAATGATATACATACTGAAGTGCTTACAGAGTTAAATATATTGATGTTTGCAAAATAGTTTGAAATGTATAAAAAAGAAAATGGATGATGGATTAATATATAGATAGATAGATAAATTGATAAATATGTGATAAAGCAAAAACAGCAACCTGTGAATTGTAATCTAGGTGGTGTACCTATGGGTGTTTACTGTAACTATTCTTGCATCTTTTACTCTCCTATTCTTTCAACTTTTCTATATGCTTAGAAATTCTCATAGAAAAATACTGGGGAAAGTGTTATATCAGATAAGCATATATATGAAAGTGTACATTTAAAAAGCAATTGAAATATGATCCCTTTTCCTACAAAATTAGAATTAGGACACATGCCAAGTTTGTCAATGTTATATTAAACATTAAAAAGCTAATGTCAACTGTTGTACTGAAAATGACCATGGTTTGAAAGTGAATTGTATATATATATATATACAGTATTGTAAATTTTGTTGGATATATTTATAACCAAAAAAAAATATGGCAATTCCTCTTTGTGGGCTTGTCCATGTCCTTCCACATCCTTAATAGGAGAATTACTTTGGCGTTTTGTGGATTTCCTATTTTAAAATATGGGCATTCCAGTATCTTACAGCAGCTAGAAGCAAAAACCCAAAATTGTGGACTTGTAACCCATATCAAACTCTGAAATCTCTTCTAAAACTTATTGTGGTGCTGTGCTCTGAAATTTATAGCTTTTTTGTATATATGCTATTTTCACAAAAAAGAAAAATTATTGATTGTGCTGATAAAAAATATTTACGCCTTCTATATTCTGGAGCAGCTAGAAGGAAAAATCTGAGAGGATCGTATGGTAGCCCATGACAAACTCTGGGATCTATCCTGTAACTACTTGTTGAAGAGTGCTTTGAAAACTATTGCATTTTTTCTTTCTTTGCTTTGCATATATATTATATTATACATAAAAAATGTTTAAAAAAATAAAGGACATTATATACTTAATTTATACCAATCCCCTACCCTTGTTTATTAAACAAGGAACACACATTTATAGCCTGAAAGGGCACCCAGGTAACCTGAATACTGACTGCATCAATAATTACTCTATAACCTGATCTACTTTTGGCTCAAAAGGCAGGTAGTGTTGAGTTAGAAGTGCTTAGAAAGCTCAGGAATGTGGTGCACTGTGGAGGGTTAAGGAGTATGTTGGTTGAATCTGTTATATGCCTCATAAAAAGCCATGTTCTGTTTTTTTTGTGTGTGTGTATGTGTGTGCAAATAAAACTTTATTTATGACAACAGATATCAGGAGACCCCTCAAACAGGTTAATGAATAAACATCTATATGAAATTTCGTACATGGTAAGGTTGGCATTTCAAAGCAGTGGAGGGAGGCAAAGGTATGGATTGTTTAACAATCAGCATTTGGAAAATTCATTATTCATTTAGAAAAAGAGAGAATGTAAAATTAGATGAATGTTTCAATCTCCTTGCCCCTTCCCCAACAAAAATTTCAGATGAACTAACGATCTAATACTCCCACCTTAAAACAAAACAAAATACAAAGCCTATAAACTATTGGAAGAAAATACAGAATATTTTTATTGTACTGGCATAGGGAATATCTTCCTAAGCCAGACATTCCAACCCAACATCATAAGAAATTAAAAACAGTTTATTAATGGCAATCCCAGCATTGCAAAAGACACCATAAAGTTGAAATGATTTAAAAACAAACAATGTATAAACAAGTCTTACAAACTGACTTTCAACTCAGTAACACACTGTGAGGAAAGGACAGGGAGTATACAGAGAAATAAGCATTATGGCCAACAGACGCAGGAAAAGATATGCAAACTTAAAAAAAAAAATCCAGGAGCCGCAAACTAAAACGTCTGCCAGCTTGCTAAAATGTAAAGGCTGAGAACCCGAGTGATGGCAATAATGCAGAACATCGGCACTTGCATACACCCCTGGCTGGAATGGAGTTTGATAAAGCCTTTTTGGAGCTTCCTGTGACTTCAGCAGTCAGAATTCTGCGAGTTCATGCCCCACTTTGGAGAAACCAGGGCTCAGGGCAAGCAAAACTCGGTTGGAAGGGCACAGGGGTGACTGCAAGCATCTCCAGAGGGGCTCTCCCAAACTGACCAGCCCTGGAGACGGGAAGCTTCACAAAAGTACGGGGTTTCCACTGGAAGCATAGGAAAACTGGAGCCGTGTGGGCAACAGTTGGCCTTTGCATATCAGTGACCCTCCTTGTGAGGAGGAAGAAGAGCGGTCAGAATGCGGGGGCCACTGGGAACTGGGATGTTAGCATGCTCCTGGTTCCAAGACTGCCAGCTCATGCTGCAGAAGGCAGTGGTTTAATGAGAGAGGTAGGAGCAAGGGCCAGTGAGGGGTCTGCTGAAGAGGATGGGAAGCATAGCCAGCTACCAGCTTTTCATGTGAGTCTGATTACCAGAATTGCCCCGGGTATGGAAGATTCGGTAAATATGTATTTAATTGAACTCAGCACTAAGAGCTGCCCCAGAAACCACGAGGCTTTGGCTGCCAGCTCCAATGTTTCCATGAATACTTCCCAGCCACTCTGGGGCACACAACCCGGCTTTCCATGGAAGGCTTGGACTGTGTGGAGGTAGAGGTGGGAATGAGGTAACAGGAGCACCAATGTTTTCCAAAGGCTTAGTGTCTGCCAGGCACGAGGCAAAATGCTCCACAAGCATAATTTCTTTCAATCATCCATCGACATTTTTGAGGTAGATACTATTTTGTCTCCACTGTACAGACGAAGAAATGGAGGCTAGTTAACTAACTTGCTTGTTCAAGGTCATTCCACTATGACCTTGGAATCCAGGCCCTCTAGCTTTAGAGCCCACTCTTTATCTCAGAAGAATAGTTTGCATACTTATCAACCAGTCACTAAATCAGCACTTATGGAATCTCTTTGAAGATAGATGGGATATCCTATAAAGAGTTTATAATCTTTGGGGAGTGAGTTTTGCCTATAGATTCACTGGTTTTTAGGATCAACTAGTCTTAAGTTTTCTGTCATAGGCACAAAGTTACTTCAGACTATGCCTTCTGATGCTGAAGGAGGCCTAATTGCTGGTTGAAGACTTTTCCACATTTGTTGCATACATAGGGTTTCTCTCCAGTATGCATTCTCTGGTGTTAAATAAGGGATGAGCTCCTACTGAAGGCTTTTCTGCATTCACTATATTTATATGGCTTCTCCCCAGTGTGACTCCTCTGATGCTGGATTAGTGTTGAGCTGTGGCTGGAAACTACCACACATTCCATATGCTCATTAGTATTTTCCTAGTACGAATTCTCTGGTAATCTATAAATTGTGTGAGCTCTGGCTGAAGGGTTTTTGCCACATTCAGTACATTCATAAGGTTTCTCTTTAGTGTGAGTTTTGTGACGTTTGTGAGATTTAAACTTGGGCTAAAGGATTTCCCATATTCATGACACTCATAAAGCTTCTCACCAATGTGGATTCTCTGATGTAGATGAGGATTGAGCTGTGACTAAAGGCCTTCCCACAGGCACTTCATTCATATGGCTTCTTTCCTGTGTGAATGCTGTGATGTTTCATAAGTGTGGCATTTCTCCTAAAAGTCTTTTCACATTCAAGACATTTAAAAAGTTTCTATATAATACTTGCTTTCTGGACACCAAAAGGTTTGGATTATCAAAGAGTGATTCTCCCCAATTGGCTCTCAGAAATTTTTCTGATATATGGATTTTCTGATGTGGAGTCAAATCTGATTGAAGCTTTGGCTGCAATCACTACACTGATGAGGTCTTTCTCCCATTGGAACTCTCTGAAGAGAAGTAGAACTTGAGTCAAAATGAAGCTTTGCCCAAATTTATCACAAGCTTGGCTTTTTTTCTCCAGAGCAGTGTATTTCTTGGATGACTGTTTCTTGTCTTAAATTCTTCTCCTAGAAAACAGATTTTCTCAGCTTCTTGCCCTCACAGTTTTCCAGATGCCTCTATGAGCTGCATGTTTCTCCAAACTTACTCCTGATGAACTGCTTAAATGTTAACTCCTGTGATTCCAGATCTCCAAGTAATTTCCTCTTTGGGCATCAACAATTTGCTCCCAGGCCTGGTTTCACAATTTTGGGACTGGGAAGGAGAGAATGGTTGCAACACTTCTTGAACCAGCCTCTTCATTGCCACTTCCATCTTCTGAGAGAAATCCTACTGCTGCCTAAATCAGAGCTGTGCACAAGGCAATCTGGAGATGGGTTTACGCCAGCTGGCTCTGGGATCAAATCCACCAGGAATAGTGGACTCTGACCCACTCAGCCCCTGGCCGCTGGGCCCCCTCTGAGTTCTCCAGGTAGTTTATGTTCCTTCATCTCTAATTCCTTCACCATTTCCTCCTAGACAAGGAAGCCATAGTTTTTCATTCTCCACCATTCCCATACAAGCATAGTACCCATCAGGCCATGTTTTCTTAATCCATCCCTATGGGGGCAGACCTATTGTGGGTGGGGCCTTTTGGTTTGATTGTTTCCATGATGATGTGAAACAGCCCATTCAAGGTGGGCCTTGATCCCCTTGCTGGAGTCTGTTATGAGTGGATAAAAGACATATGAAACTGAGAGAGAGCTCAGAGAAAGAAAGAACCCCAGGAGAAGCAGGAAGGACCCACAGAAACTGAGACAGCCCCTCTGAAACTAGGGTCCAGGAGAGAAGGCCCAGCAGACTTCGCCATGTGCCTTCCCATGTGACAGAGGAACCCTAGATACCAGCAGCCTTTCCTCCAAGAAGGTATCTTCCTGGTCTTAGAAATGTACATTTTTAACCTAATAAATCCCCTTTGTAAAAGCCAATCCACTTCTGGTATATTGCATTCTAGCAGCTTTACCAAACCAAAACAAATTTTGGTGCCAGAGAAGTAGGGTGCTGTTACAATTTGCAAATACCAAAAATGCTGTAACAAAACTTTATAAATGGATAAGGGGAAGGTTCTGGATGAATTTTGAGGATCTTGATAGGCCAGGCCTAGATTGCTTTGAAGAGACTGTTGGTAGAAATATGGACTCTACAGATGCTTCTGATGAGGACTTAGACAGAAATGATGAATGTGTTAATGAAAACTGGAAGGAAGGTTATCCTTGTTTGAAAGTAGCAGAGAACTTAGCAAAATATGAGTCCTGGTATTGGATGGAAGATAGAATTTGAAAATGACAAACTTGGATATCTAGCTGAGGAAATTTCCAAACTTAATGTGGAAAATTCAGTCTGGCTTCATCTTGCAACTTATAGTAAAATGCAGGAGGAAAGGGATAAGCTGAGAGAATTGAACTCTTGAGTATAAACAAGTCAGAAATTGATGGCTTGGAAAATAGGCTTCCAGAAAGTGAGACCCCAGAGGTTAGTGCCCCATGTAAGGCTTTAACAGAACATGGAAGAACAAGTCAACCAGGTCAGTGGGAGTCAGGATTGGAAATGGAGCTATCCAGAAAGGATTTGTAGCAAGTCCTATTGTCTGACAGTTGGGACTCCTGTGTCCTAAATACTAAACTGACCATTTTTTTGCAGGACCTATATAAACAGAACCACTACCAGTCTGGACTAAAAGGGATAGGAAAGGGAGAGATTGAAGGAAAAACAACTTCAGAGGCAGAAACATGGAAGCAGAGGATTGGAACAAAGAAACCTTGGACCAGAAGAGTGGACCCACCCATATACATGAAGAATGTGAGTTTACCCTGGAGATTGCAGAGGGTGGGCCTTCCACCCTGTGCAGGAAATCATGCCACCTCAGGGCTCTCAGATGACTGAGGAATTGAGGGGAGGTTGGTGGCCCCATTGTTCAGGAAGAATGCAGCTGCCACAGGCCTCAGAGAGGGTGGAGCACATTCCCAAGGGATTGGGTAGAGCCTGACCACCACCCTACTGTTCTGAAGGGGTTGAATGTGTGCCCCAGAGATGGCAGAGAGTCCAGGTACCACCCAGATGTTTGAGGATGGTAGGGTTGAGAAAAAGATGGTCTTCCCAATGCTTGGAGATGCTAGAACCCTCACTATAGGGCTGGAAGAGAGTATGGCCACTGTGTAAGCCCTTGGAGAGGGTGGGAATGCTGCTATCTCAAGACCTGAGGATAAAACATCTTTCTGTAGATGACTCTCAGCTTTTGAAATGTAATGGAGTTTGCCCTGCAGGTTTTTGGAAATGTTGGGGAACTTTGACCCCTGTTTCCCTTCCAATTTCTCCTTATGGAAATGGTAATGTTTATCCTATGACTAGCCTTCCTTTATATATTAGAAGCAGATAACTTGTTCTTCATTTCACAGGTCCATAGCCTGAGGGGAATTTTGCGTTAAAACAAACCATGCTTGTAACTGATTTTGATAAGATTTTGTACTTATTTATTGTTTCTGAAATGATTTAAGCTTTTGTGACATACTAATGGAGTGAATGTATATTTTACTATGGAAAAAAGCATGTCTTTTGGGGGTTCAGGGGGTGGAGTATGCTGGGTTGAAGCAGTTGTGCACCCCAGAAAAGACCATGTTCTCTTAATCTTAATCCCTGTGGGGGAAGACCCATTATGGGTGGTGAGTAGGACCTTTTGATTCAATTGAGACGTGACCTAGCCCATTCAGGCTGAATCTTAATCCCTTCACTGGGGTCCTTTATGAGAATAAGAGAGAGAAAATGGTCAGAAACTTTTGGAGAGGGTCATTGAAACCATAACCAAGGAGAGAAGTACCAACAGATGTCACCATATTTCTTCCCATGTGTGCCAGTTTGAATCTATTATGTACCCCAGAAAAGCCATGTTTTAATCCTGACCCAATCTTGTAGGAGCAGCCATTTCTTGTAATCCTGATTCAATACAGTAGGTTGGAAAGTTTTGGTTACATTATCTCCACATTAATGTGACACACCCAGTTGTGGGTAGGACCTTTTGATTAGATGGAGATGTGACTCCACCCATTCCATGTGGGTCTTAATCAAGACTAATCAGTTTACTAGAGTCTTTAAAAGGGAATCATTTTGGAAAACCCTCAAAGAGCTGACAAAGACAGAGCTGACACAGATGCTGACACTTGGACAACAGAGATGCAGATGTTTGAAGATACTTGGAGCCCAGAAGACATTGCCATGAGATGTTGAGCAAGCCAGAAACCAGAGAGAGCCAAGGGAAGCCAAGAGATGAAACCTAGCCCTGGAGATGGAAAGTAAGGAACCCCCACAGGAACAGAAGCTGAAAGCAATGGAGCCCGAGAGTAAGGGACCAGCAGATGCCAGCCACATGACTACCCAGCTGACAAAGGTGTTCCTGATCCATCATCCTTCCTTGAATTAAGGTAATTTTGCATGGATGCTTTAGTTCAGCCATTTTTATAGACTACAGAACTGTAAACTTGTAACTTATTAAAATCCTTTTATAAAAGCCATTCCAATTCTGGTGTATCCCCTTCTAGCAGCTTGCAAACTAAAATACCATATGACAGAGGAGCAGTGGATGCCAGTAGCCTTTCTTTAGAGAAGGCATCTTCCTCTTGAGACCTTAATTTGGACATTTTCAAGGCCTTAGAGCTGTAAATTTGTAACCCAATAGATTCCGTTTGTAAAAGTCAATCCATTTCTGGTATATTACATTCTGGCAGTTTTAGCAAACCAAAACAGGGAGATAACTTAGTTTGGAGATTGATGTGGAAATAAAAATTATAAAAGCTTCAGGGCAATGAGAAAGGGGTGAGAGGAGGGCTATGCCAGGATAGGGGAACGGAAGGGAAAGAAGTGAAGGCAAAAAAGAAGAGATGGTAGGGAGGAGTTTCTCACTAATTCTTTGTGACTAGAGAGAAGGAAAACTCTCTTTTACCCTGGAAGGGTTTGTGTTTACACAGAGAAGTGGTCTACTTTGGAAGAGGCAAGTGCCAAAAAAGGTAAATATTCAAAGTGGGAAACTGACATGTGGAGTTCATAGGGCTTAAATGTTTTGTACTGGAGAAAGGGGGTTAAGCTGTTGTTAATGAATAAGAGTGCCCAGCAGGACCACTGGCTTCCAAAAAAAAATGGACGAGGCAGGGAGGAACAGCCAATTACATTGACCAGCACTTCAGAACTGTGCTAAATAACAGTGATGATAATAGGCATTCTTGCCTTATATCCTGGCTTTAACAGGAGTATCAATTATTCAATGAAGTATGATGCGGCTTTTGCTTTATGACAGATACTCTTCATTATGTTAAGTACATGGTGTTCTAGTCCTACTTATCATTATCAGGAATGAGAGTTGAATTTTCAGCATTGTTCTAGTTTGCTAGCTGCTGGAATGCAACACACAAGAGATGGATTGGCTTTTAATAAAAGGGGATTTATTTCATTAGTTCTTCAGAGGAAAGGCAGCTAACTTTTAGCTGAGGTTCTTTTTTACTTGGGAAGGCACAGGATGGTCTCTGTTGGCCTTCTCTTCAGGCCTCTGGGTTCCAACAGCTTTCCCCGGGGTGATCCCTTACTGCATTTCCAGAGGCCTGGGCTGAGCTGCGAATGATGAGATGAGGTGTGCCGAGCTGCTTGGGCTGTGCTACATTGTGCTCTCTCATTTAAGCACCAGCCAATTAAGTCAAACGTTATTCATTGCAGCAGGCACACCTCCTAGCTGGCTGCAGATGTAAATCAGCAACAGATGAGGTTCACGTACCATTAGTTCATGTCCACAGCAACAGAACTAGGTACCTTCACCTGGCCAAGTTGACAACTAAATCTAACTACCATAAGCATCAAGATAATCTATGTTTTTTCCTTTGACCTATTAAAATAATCAATTGTATCACTGCATTTCCTACTTCTGAACTGACTTTATATTTCTGAGAATAACTCTAATTGATTCTCTAATTATCAAATAACTTTGATTATTATTTTGTTATTTTGCAGATTTGATTTGCTTTAAAGTTTCAGATGTTTGTATCTGTATTAATAAATGATATTGATATATAGTTTTCTTTTTAAGTATTAACTTTGTCAGGTTTGGTACCATATTTACACCAGCCCCCTAGAATAATATTTTTTCTTCTAATAAATGTTTTATGGTCAATTATAATGCTTAGGTGAATTGAAACAATTCACCTTACATATCTAGATTTAATTTTTCAACTGAGCAATTGAATGAATACATAGTCACTAGTAGGAATATATTAAAATAACATAGCCTAATGAATTTTATAGAACTGAATAATTAACATGATAACCTAAACTTAATTAGATACTTGTATTAAATACTGGCAATAAGCAATTTTTTTTATATCTACTTTAAGTTCATGTTAAATATCTCAGCATGTTCCAGTAAGAATATATGCAGAGTCCATGATGTTTGAGGAAATTAGGCAGAATAAATGTCATACTTTTATTCCTATGCAGGGAGGCAACACAAACTTGATGCTTCCTTGTCTTAACATTATTATGCATAGTCCAATATTCTGAACCATAGAGTGAATCCTCCTAACCGAAGATGAGATCTTTTTTATAGTGTCGTTTTTAGAAGAGGAAGCTGCACTTGTCCTCTGGAAAAGGACTTGTAGAACATCAAGATACCATCTCAATAGCAAAGGCCAAAGTTTTCCTTGTTATAATTCAATCTACAGTTTTCTCTATTTTAACTCAGGTACATAGACAGTAAAATGGGAATATGCTACAGGAGATTCCCCTAAGTATTATCATAATATCCTTTCATATTTTAGCTCCTTGGACATCGCCACAAAAGTTCCCTCCTATTAAATGTCCTCTATTGCAAGGTTGGGAGCTGAAACACCTGGTTGTATAAAGGTACAGAAGGTCCTCTACCCTATTCAAAATAAATTATGTTTTCAAATCTGGTACAGCAGTCATGTAAACCATATTTACCTGAGTTCTTCTACTCTAAAGAAAGTGCCAAGAACTACAAACATCAGCCCCATTTCACTTTGTCCCATTGGAACAGATTGTTCACAACAGCAGAGAGGAAGCAAGGATTCACTATTTTACTGAAGGTCATCAACCAGGTTACTCAGCAATCTCACAGCAATTCATAGTTACCTTGAGCTGCACGGGCCAATACTAGGGCACAAGATGCCCAACCTCTACCCTTTACAATTCCTGGTTCTATTTCAGGCCAAGACCCAAAGGCCGGTGGTGGTGGAGGGGCCAGCAGTGACCACAAAGGTAGCCACTCTCATACATTTCCATCCTCCCTTCCTCACTCTCTCGTTAAATTCTAGCTAAATATATTCTTCCTGAAAGTCTTCACAATCAACCCTGCCTATTCTTGTTGCCTCATTCTCCTTGTCCTGCATGTCAGGCTTGCCCTTACTCAGGATATTTTAGGATATTTTGTGTTTTGATTATATCTTCCAATGAAAGATAACTTCCAGGGTACCTCTCTTTTTTTGTTTCCTAGTATATCCATCTTGTTTTTGCACAGTGCAGGCTCAGACAATGCTTGTCACTATTGGACTGTTTATTTGTATCAAGGGTTAAGTATATGTGTTTTGGTTTTGCATGGACCTTACCTCTTGCTAGGGTTGGAGACTAGGAAATGTTATTTGCTTTTTTAAAAGCATTTTTTATTGTGAAATACAACATATATACAAAAAAGCAATAAATTTCAAGGTACATTTTAACAAATAGTTATGAAACAGAAACTCAAAATTTGTAGGGGTTACAGTTCCACAATTTCAGATTGTAGGGGTTTATAGGGGTTACAGTTCCACAATTAGAGATTTCCTACTAGCTGCTCCAAGACACTGGAGTCTAAAAGAAATATCAACATAATAATTCAGCAGTTACACTTGTTAAATACTATCTTCTCTGTTATAAATCCTCCTTCTCTTTTGATACTTCTCCAAATCTTTAGGGATATCTGGGCTATGCCCATTCTAACCTTTTCATGTTGAAAAGGGTGTTGACAATATATGATGGGGGATGGAACTAGTTGATGTTCTTGAGGAGGCCATCCCCTCTGGGTTTTAGGCTTTATGTGGCTTAGGAAATGTCTGTAAGTTATAGGTTTGTGGAAAGTAAACTTAGTGCATGAAACTTTTGTAGAATCTCAGATAGAGCCCTAGGTGTTCTTTAGGGTTAACAGGAATGATGTTGGTTGGGGTTTGAACAACCAACCATGGCAGTTAGGAATATCTAGCTGAAGCTTGCATAACAGGAGCCTTCAGAATAGCATCTCATCTTTATTTGAACTCTCTTAGACACTGATACCTTATTTTGTTACATTTCTTTTCTCCCTTTTGGTCAGAAAGGCATTGTCAATCCCGTGGTGCCAGGGCCAGTCTCATCCCTGGGAGTCATGTCCTTGATTTTACTTGCAGAGTTGGGCTTAGAAGAGGAAAGACCACATCTGAGCAGGAAAAGAAGTTTCCTAGAAGTAACTCTTAGGGGTAATTATACACAGGCCTAGCTTTTCTGCTGTAGAAGTAAGTTTCTCAAGAGCAAGCCTCAAGATCAAGGGCTTGGCCTATTAACTTGGGAGTCTCTAGTGTTTGAGAGAGAATCAGGGGTTTTCAAGGTGGGAAAATGTAATATTTCCGTATTTTTTCTCCAGGCCCTTAAGGAACTTTCCCAATACTTTTAAATTATCTATCTAACATACTCTGGGATGTATCCAAGTATTACATTAAGCTATACAGAATTGCAAGCTCTCATTCCCATTCTGGGCTCCATGTGCTTGTGTGATTTAAATGAACTATCCAGGCAGGTTGAGTTATATTGTAGGCTATAGGAAAGTTAGGTTTTGGACAACATAAACTCCTCTTCCTTTGGTCTCATACAATTTGTCCTTTGGTTGCTGGGTTATTTTGCCCAACATAATATCCCCAGGTTCATTTACCTCATTGCATGCCTCACAATTTAGTTCTTTTCTGTAGCCACACAACATTCCATCACATATATTAACCCTAGAGTTTGCCTTCCTGCCTCTCAGTCAATATACACATCAGCCACCTCCATCCATTGGGCATCATAGATAATGTCCAAAATAAACAATCATGTCTCACAGTTACTTCACTTATTTGTACAATCAACACTCTCAATATTGGATAATTTTCTTTGCTCCAAAGATAAAAATAACAGATAAACACACTGTTTTAGTTTGTTAAAGTGGCCAGAATACAATATACTGGAAATAGAATGGCTTTTACAAAAGGAATTTATTAAAGATTAAAATTCTAAGGCCATAAAAACTTTCAAACTAAGACATCCAGAGAAAGATACCTTAACTCAAGAAAGGCCAACGTCTGTAACATGGGAAGGTATGGGGCTGGTGTCTGCTAGTCCTTGTTCCCGATTCCATTGCTTGTAGCTTCTGATGCCAGTGGTTTCCTCTCTAAGCATCTGTGGTCTTCACTTAGCTTCTCTGGGACATGACTCTGGGTTCTGGCTGTCTTAGCATCTCATGGGAAAGCACATGGTGATGTCTGCTGGGCTTTGCATCTCCAAACATCCTTATCTAGGGCTCTGCTCTCTCTGTTGGCACTCCAAGCATCTGCAAATGTCTGCATCTCTGTCAGCTCTGAAGCAACTGTGTTTTCTCCAAAATATCTCCTCTTTTAAAGGACTCCAGTAAACTAATCAAGAACCACCATGAATGGGCGAAGAATATCTCCACCTATTTAAAAGGCCATACCCAAAATTGGGTGTCACATCTCCATAGAAGTAAACTAATCAAAATGTCACACCCACAATTGAGTGGGTAAATCTCCATGGAAGCAATCTAATCTAAGGCTTCCACTGCACAAACAATGAATTAGGATTAAAGTACATGATTTTTCTGGAGCATACAACAGTTTCAAACCAGCACATGCACCCTCACCATTAGAAACTCTAAACCTCCCTTTAACTGTTGTTCCTCCCCACCAGTTATTTACCCCTGGTATTGCTGCAGTACTGTTTCTATCTTCCTGTTAACTACAGGCCATAGCATGAAATAGTATTCCCCCTGTACACCTCTATTATTAACTCTTTGTACAAGATTCATACCTTTGAAGTTGTTCATGCAAGTATTTATTTATATTTGTAGTGTTAATCAGTGGGGCACATGGCTATATACAACAACTTTCAATCATATCACCTTCAATATGGCAATATTACATATATTGCCACTAATAAACAGCCATCACTTCTATCCATTCCCTTACATTTAAGTTCAACCTCATTAGGTAACCATTCACCAATCCCTAGCTTCTGAGTATCTGTATGTCTCCTAAATTCTACATTATAAGCCTCTGAGTTTACCTTTACCAGGGTCATAATAGTGAAATCATACAGTATCTATCCTTTTGTATCTGGCTTGTTTCACTCCACATTATATCCCCAAGGTCCACCCATGTTCTCATATGCTTCAGGACCTCATTTTATCTTGCAGCTGCATAATATTCTATTGTGTGTATATACCACATTTTGTTTATCTCTTCTGTTGAAGGGCACTCAGATTGTTTCCATCTTTTGGCAATTGTGAATAGTGCTATGAACATTGGTGTGCAAATGTCTGTTCATGTCACTGCTTTCAGCTCTTCTGGGTATATACTGAGTAGTGGTATTCCTAAGTTGTAGGGCAACTCAATATTTAGTTTTCTGAGGAATGCCAAACTGTCTTCCACAGCAGCAGTACCATTATACATTCCCACCAGCAGTGAATAAATGTTCCAGTTTCTCCCCATCTTATCCATATTTGTAGTTTCCTGTTTGTTTAATTGCAGTCATTCTTATAGGTGTGAGATGATATCTCATTGATGTCTTGATTTCTATTTCCCTCATAGCTAAAGTAGATGAGCATCTCTTCATGTGCTTCTTACCCATTTGTATTTGCTCTTCAGAAAAAAGCAAATATCTATTCATAGCTTTTGCCCATTTTATAATTGGTTGTTCTTTTGTTGTTGAGTTTTATGATTTCTTTATGTATACAGGATAGCAAAGCTTTATCTGATACTTGATTTCCAAATATTTTCTATTGAGTTGGATACCTCTTCACTTTTTTGACAAAGTCTTTTGAGGCGCAGAAGTCTCTGATTTTGAGGAGTTACCATTTAACTGTTTTTTCTTTCATTGCTTGTGCTTTGGGTGTAGTTTTATGACTCTGGCTCTTATTTTTAGGTCTTTGATTGACTTTGTATTAATTTTCATATAGGGTGTATTTAGGGGTCCTCTTTCATTTTTTGGCCATTGATATCCAGTTCTCTCATAACCATTTATTGAAAAGACTATTCTGTCCCAGTTTGGTGGATTTGGGGGCCTTGTCAAAGATCAATTGCACGTAGATTTGGTGGTCTATCTCCACACTCTTGATTTGATTTTACTGGTCAATACTTCTATCTTTGTGCCAGTGCCATGCTCTTTTGACCACTGTGGCTTTATAATATACTTAAAAATCAGGAAGTGCTAGTCCTCCCACTTCTCTCTTCTTTTTACGATATTTTTAGTTATTTTAGGTCTCTTTCCTTTCCAAATATATTTGATAAGTAACTTTCCCAAGTCTTCAAAATGGGTTTTTGAAGTTTGATAGGTATTGTGTGGAATCTATCAATTTGGGCAGAATTGACATCTTAACTACATTTAATCTTCCTATCTCAGAACATGGAATGTTTTTCCACCTATTTAGATTTTTTTAAAAATTTCTTTCAACAATCTTTTGTAGTTCTCTGTGTACAAGTCCTTTACATCCCTGGTGTGCTGGTTTGAAAGGATGTATGTCCCCTAGAAAAGCCATGTTTTAATCAAAATCCCATTTCATAAAAGCAGAATAATCCCTGTTCAATACTGTATGTTTGAAACTGTGATCGGATCATCTCCCTGGATGATGTGATTTAGTCAACAGTGGTTGTTGAACTGGATTAGGTGACGACATGTCTCCACCCATTTGGGTGGGTCTTGATTGGTTTACTGGAGTCCTATAAAAGAGGAAACATTTTGGAGAATAAGAGATTCAGAGAGAGCAGAGAATGCTGCAGCACCACGAAGCAGAGAGTCCACCAGCCAGTGACCTTTGGAGATGAAGAAGGAAAACGCCTCCCGGTGAGCTTCATGAAATCAGAAGCCAGGAGAGAAAGCTAGCAGATGATGCCATGTTCGCCATGTGCCCTTCCAACTGAGAGAGAAGCCCTGACTGTGTTTACTATGTGCCTTCTCACTTGAGAGAGAAACCCCGAACTTCATTGGCCTTCTTCAATCAAGGTATCTTTTCCTGATGCCTTAGGTTGGACATTTCTATAGACTTGTTTTAATTGGAACATTTTCTCAGCCTTAGAACTGTAAACTTGCAACTTATTAAATTCCTCTTTTTAAAAGCTATTCCATTTCTGGTATATTACATTCCAGCAGCTAGTAAACTAGACCACCTGGTTAAGTTTATTCCTACATACTTGTTTCTTTTAGTTGCTATTTTGAATGGAATTTTTTCATCAATTTTCTCCTTAGTGAGGTCATTACTTGCACATAGAAACATGACTGTTTTTTTTTTTTTTTTTTTTTTTGGTTTAGCTGCAAATATTTATCAGCTCATAGTTTTGAAGCTAAAAGTAAAAAATCAAGGCATTGCCAAGGCAATGCTTTCCTCCCAAAATCTGTAGCATTCTGGTACAGGTTTGCCACAACTGCCCCCACATGACTGATTTTTGTACATGAATATTGTGTCCTGTCACTTTTCTGAATTTCTTTATTAATTCAAGTAGCTTTGTCACAGATTTCTCAGGATTTTCCAAGTGTAGGACCATGTCATCTGCAAATAATGAAAGTTTTACTTCCTCAATCCAATTTGGATGGCTTTTGTTTCCTTTTCCTGCCTGATTGCTCTTGCTAGAACTTCTAGTACAATGTTGAATAATAGTGGTAAGAATGTTCATCCTTGTCTCATTCCTGATCTTACAGGGAATACTTTCACCCTCTCATGGTAAGAATGGTGCTAGCTCTGGGTTTTTCTTATATACCCTTTATTATATTGAGGAAGTTTCCTTTTGAACTGTTTTTATCAGAAAGGAATACTGAATATTGTCAAATGTTTTTTCAGCATGTTAAGATGATCATCTGATTTTTTTCCTTTTGATTTGTTAATACTATATTACATTGATTGATTTTCTTGTGTTGAATCTCCCTTGCATGCCTGGTATAAACTCCATTTTGCCATTGTTTTAGCTTGTTAATGCTGCCAGAAATGTAATGTACCAGAAATTGGTTGGGTTTTATACAGGGAATTTATTCAGTTTCAAGTTTACAGTTCTAAGGCCATAAAAATGTCCAAACTAAGGCATTCAGACAAAGATTTCTTGGCTCAAGAAAGGCTGAACTGGTGAGTAAAAAAAAAGTAATAAATAAAAATAAATAATAGGGAGAGATAAAGGGTAAAAACTGGGTAGATTGAAGTACTGTGGGTCAATGAGAGGGAGGGGCAAGGGGTATGGGATGTGTGAATTTCTTTTTATTTCTTTTTCTGGAGTGATGCAAATGTTCTAAAAATGATCATGGTGAAGAATATACAATTATGTTATGATATTGTAAGCCATTGATTGTATAATGTTGTTGAACTCTATGTATGTGGATATTTCTCGATAAAAAAGAAAGGCTGATCCAGGAGGGCACATGGCTGGCATCTGCTGGTGCTTTGGCTTCTGGTTTCAAACAGCTTCTCTGGGGGTGTTTTCTTTCTGCATCTCCAAACATATCTGTGTCATCTCTGAAGCTTTTTCCAATCTGTTTCCCTCTTAAAGGACTCCAGTAATTGACCCACCTTGAATGGATGGAGACACCATCTCCCTGGAAACAAATTAATCAAAAAGATCCCACCCAACAATATTGAATCAGGATTAAAGAACATGGCTTTTCTGGGGTACACACAGTTTCAGCCCAGCAGATTCGTGGTGTATAATTCTTTTAATGTATTGATGTGCTAGTATTTTGTGGAGAATTTTTGCATCTATGTTCATTAAGGAGGTTGGTCTGTAGTTTTCCTTTCTTGTATCATCTTTATCCGGTTTTGGTATTACAGTGATGTTAGCTTCATAAAATGAGTTAGATAGTGTTCCTTTCTCTTCAATTTTTGTTTTTTTCGAAGAGTTTGAGCTGGATCAGTGTTAGTTATTTTTGGAATAGTTGATAAAATTCCCTTATGATGCCATCTGGCCCTGGGCTTTTCTTTGTAGGAAGATTTTTGATGACTGATTGATCTCTTTTTTGGTTGTGTTTTTTTTGGAGTTCTATATTTTCTTGAGTCAGTGTAGGTTGTTCATGTGTTTCTAGGAAGCTGTCTATTTCATCTATGTTGTCTAGTTTGTTGACATGTAGTTGGTTACAGTATCCTCTTGTGATTTTTTTTATTTCTTCAGGGTCCATGGTAATGACCTTCCTCTCATTTCTGATTTTGTTTATTTGCATCCTCTCTCTCTCTCTCTCTCTCTCTCTCTCTCTCTCTCTTTTTTTTGTCAGCCTAGCTAAGTGTCCACTGATTTTATCAATTTTCTGAAAGAATCAACTTTTGGTATTATTGGTTATTTCTATTGATTTTTTTTGTTCTTCAATACATTTCTGCTTCAATCTTTGTTATCTTCTATTTGCTTTGGGTTTAGTTTGCTCTTCTTTCCCTAGTTCCTCCAGGTGAGCAGTTACATCCTTGATTTTTGCTGCTCTTTTATATATATATATATATATATATATAGGCACATAGGGCTATAAATTTCCCTCTCAGTACTGCCTTTGGTGCATCCCACAAGTTCTGATATGTTGTATTCTCATTTTTATTCATCTCCAGATAGTTACTGATTTCTCTAGCATGTTCCTCTTTGACCCCCTGATTTTTAATGCTGTGTGATTTAATATTCATATATTTGTGAAAGTTTTGATTCTTTGGTGGTTATTGATTTCCAGCTTCATTCCACTGTGGCCAGAGAAAGTGCTTTGAATAATTTCACTCTTTTTAAATTTATAGAGACCTATTTTGTGCCCCAGCATATCCAGGAGAACATTCCATGAGCACTAGAGAAGAATGCATATCCTGGTGTTTTGGGGTGTAAGGATCTATATATGTCTATTAGGTCTAATTTACTTATCACATTGTTTAAGTTCTCTATTTCCTTATTGATCCTCTGTCTTGTTGTTCTATCTGCAGCGGAGACTGTTGTAGTGATATCTCCCACTGTTATTGTTGAAACATCTATTGCTCAATTCAGTTTTGCCAATATTTGCCTCATGTACTTTGGAGATCCTTGATTAGGAGCATAAATATTTATGATTGCTATTTCTTCTTGGTGAATTGTCCCTTTTATTAATATGTAGTGTCCTTCCTTGTCTCTTATGATCTCTTTGCAGTTAAATTTTTATTTTTTCTGATATTAGTATAGCTAGTCCTGCTTTCTTTTGGTTACAGCTTGTATGGAACATCTTTTTCCATCTTTTCACTTTCAATCGATTTGTATCCATAGATCTAAGCAGCATATTAGTGGATCATGTTTTAATCCACTCAGCCAATCTGTATCTTTTAAGTGGTGAGTTTTGTTATTAACATTCAAAGTTATTACATAAAGGCAGTTCTTGAATCTAACATCTTATCCTGTGGTTTTTATTTGTCAGATATATATATTCTTTTCCATCTCTCTCTTTTTATTCTTTAAGTTACTCTTACTGATACTCTTCAATTTTGCTCTCTACTCCATACCTCCCTCTCCTGTCTTTTTTTCGGTCAACAGAACTCCCTTTACTATTTCTTGTAAGATATGTCTCCTGTTGACAATACTCTCAGCCTTTGTTTGTGAAAATTTTAATCTCTCCCTCAATTTTGAAGGACAATTTAGCTGGACAAAGAATTTTTTCTGGAAGTCTTTATCTTTCAGGATCTTCAGTATATCATTCCACTGCCTTCTCACCTCCATGGTGCCTGAACTCAGTCTTATGTGGTTTCCCTTGTATGTGATGAATCACTTTTCTCTTTTTGCTTTCCAGACTTTCTGTTTTTCTTCAACCATTTGGTGGCCTGATTAGTATGTGTCTTGGGGTAGTCTTGTTTGGAGTTATTCTACTTGGGGTTTGTTGAGCTTCTTTGATTTGCATATTTATGTCCTTTCCAGGGTTTGGGTAGTTTTCTCCCATTATCTCTTCTTTTATAAAAAGTCGTTCCATTTCAGGTATATCACATTCCAGCAGCTTGCCAACTAACACGTCTCTTAAATACAGTTGAAGCAAAAACAAAACAAAAACAAGAACACACACAAAAAAGAATACATATCACTTAAGGACTTGCATTGTATTCTGGAGAGATTTAGTGCATTTCCAGCTGTACACAGGACAGTTGAGTATTGTTAGGCAAAACATATGTCTGTTATTGTGTTCTATTGATTAAGTATGGATTAAGGTGATGTGTAGAACTGCCAAGTTGACAAGGGGTGGACTGTGATTGTTGGGTTCTGGTGTCAGCTTCGCCAGGTTATGGTGCACAGTTGTCTGATCAGGTAAGCACTGGTCTAACCGTTTCTGCAAGGATATTTCATTGCTGGTTGATAAAATAGAAAGTTGGTTTATTAAACCTCCACTCAGATGATTGCATCTGTGACTGATAACATCTACAAATAACTAATGGTGTGTCTTCCACAAATGAGAGAATCCAAACAGTTGGATTTGAGCCAATCAGACGAAGGCTTTAAAGGGAGAAGAGAAATTTTCACTGCTTCTTCAGTCAGTGAGCCTCTCCTGTGGAGTTCTTGGGGATCCTTCATTGGAGTTGCCAGCCTTGCATCTTGTCCTGTGAATTTTGGACTCTTGTGTCCCCCTGTTTGCATGAGACAGTTTTATCAATCTCATATTCATACATATCGCCTGTTGGTTCTGTTTCTCTAGAGAACCCTGACTAATATAGTCATTTAATTAATAGTCCTTTCTTGAAGTACCGTTGCCAGTCCCTCAGCTTCTTCTCAAGAGGCAACCACTAGTATGAGTTTCTTGTATAATCTTCTGGACATGGTCTATGACTATACAAATATAGGGATATATATCCCCTCCCTCTGATTATTTTAATCAGATGGCAACATACTACATGAATTGTTCTGTACCCTGCTTTTTACATATCTTTAAAAAATTTCTTCCATTGCTTTTATTCTAGTTAAATTCCATAGTTCCTTCTAAGTCAATTTTGACCATTTTTCTGGAGAACTATTTCCTTTATATTTTTATAGAGTGGTACATTATGTTGAGATATAATTTGAAACAACCAACAGGTTTCTTTTACCTATTGGCCTGAATTTTAATCCCACTTCCACCACTTAGGAAGTGTCTAAGCAACTTTTGGCAAGTCATGTGAGTCTTGCTGTACTTAAAAGCCTATGTTTCAACAGAGAATATCAATATATTAAAGAATACTGAGTTAGTCTGGCAATTTTGCATGTTAAATTTGCAACTGAAAAATACAGTAATTCTGATTTTAGGAGTTTGTCCCTATGTTGTCCCTTTCCTCCATGTGAAACCCTCCTTCATGGGTTTCTTTCCTCAACGCATATTATTTAACACCTACTCCATATCCTATTAGTTAAGCGAGGAAAACTGGCACTGTTACTCTAAAAAAATAACAGGTATCATGAATACCAACTGCCTCAATAATTGTTTTATAATCTTTCTTCCACCCAACCCAGAGGCAAAGCAAGCTTGAAACAAGTGCTGCAGAAAAGGCCAAGGGATGAGGTTGTGGTAGAAGTTGGGCTTGTGGTTAGAGAAGAAGCACTAATTTTGAAGTTTGGTCACAAATTAGAAGATGTTATCAGCAGCCTCAGGGAAGTAGGAAGGGACTTGGTGATGGGATAATAAGTGTGGGAATCAGGGTGGGAGTAAGACTGGAACTGGAGAAGAGAAGGAGATAGAAGCAGAAAGAATTGGAGTAGGAGTCTACTACTCAGATTTTTTTTTTAATTTTTATTTTTTTATTAATTAAAAAAATTAACAAACAAAACATTTAGAAATCATTCCATTCTACATATATAATCAGTAATTCTTAATATCATCACATAGTTGCATATTCATCATTTCTTAGTACATTTGCATCGATTTAGAAAAAGAAATAAAAAGGCAACATAAAAAGAGATAAAATGATAATAGAGAAAAAAAAAACTATACGTACCATACCCCTTACCCCTCACTTTCATTTACCACTATTTCAAACTGAATTTATTTTAACATTTGTTCCCCCTTTTATTTATTTTTTATTCCATATGCTCTACTCTTCTGTTGATACAGTAGCTAAAAGGAGCATTAGACATAAGGTTTTCACATTCACAGGGTCTCATTGTGAAAGCTATATCATTGTTCAATCATCCTCAAGAAACATGGCTACCGGAACACAGCACTACATTTTCAGGCAATTCCCTCCAGCCTCTCCACTACATCTTGAACAACAAGGTGATATCTACTTAATGCATAAGAACAACCTCCAGGACAACCTCCTGACTCTGCTTGGAATCTCTCACCTATTGACACTTTGTCTCATTTTACTCTTCCCCCTTTTGGTCGAGAAGGTTCTCTCAATCCCTTGATGTTAATTCTCAGCTCATTCTAGGGTTTTTCTCAGTCCTTTGATGCTGAGTCTCAGCTCATTCCAGGATCTTTGTCCCACGTTGCCAGGAAGGTCCACACCCCTGGGAGTCATGTCCCACGCAGAGAGGGGAAGGGTGGTGAGACTGCTCATCATATTGGCTGGAGAGAGAGGCCACATCTGAGCAAAAAAAGAGGCTCTCTTGGGGGTGACTCTTAGGCCTAAATTTTAAGCAGGCTTGACCTATCTTTTGTGGGGTTAAGTTTCATATGAACAAACCCCAAGACTGGGGGCTCAGCCTATAGCTTTTGTTGTCCACACTGCTTGTGAGAATATCAAGAATTCAACTTGGGGAAGTTGAATTTCTCCCCACTGTCACCATTCTCCGAAGGGGGCTTGCAAATACTTTTCCAGTCACTGATCAAATCATTCTGGGATTCATCGGGGGATCACTCTGGACAAACCAACAAAATCTCATGTGCTACCTGAGATTCCAAGTACTTATGACATTCAATCAAACTATCTACATGAGTTATATTAGGAAATGCTCTGGTCAAAATCTAAATTTTGTAACAAATAAACATTTTTTGCTTTAGTCTTACATATAATGTGACATTTTGAAGTATTAGTTATCATCTATTTTCAGCACCCTGCAATAATGACAATCCTTTGTTCTTCCTCATGCAAAAACATTTTAAAAATTTGTACATTGTACATTTCACTATTATTATACACTCTAGGCATTCCTAGATTATACCATCTCAATCTTTAACATCTATCTTTCTTTATGATTTCATTTATGTCCCCAGCCCTCCTCCCTCTATCATTCTCACATGCAGTTTCATTCAGTGTTTTAACATAATTACATTACAGTTAGGTAGTATTGTGCTGTCCATTTCTGAGTTTTTGTATCCAGTCCTGTTGCACAGTCCGTATCCCTTCAGCTCCAATTACCCACTATCTAACCCTATTTCTATCTCCTGATGGTCTCTGTTACCAATGACATATTCCAAGTTTATTCACTAATGTTGGTTCATATCAGTGAGACCATACAGTATTTGTCCTTTAGTTTTTGGCTAGTCTCACTCAGCATAATGTTCTCTAGGTCCATCCATGTTGTTACATACTTCATAAGTTTATTCTGTCTTAGAGCTGCATAATATTCCATCGTATGTATATACCACAGTTTGGTTAGCCACTCATCTGTTGATGGATATTTTGGCTGTTTCCATCTCCTTGCAGTTGTAAATAATGCTGCTATAAACATTGGTGTGCAAATGTCCATTTGTGTCTTTGCCCTTAAGTCCTCTGACTACTCAGAATTTTGAGGGGACTAATTTTTTTCTGTGGCCTGAGAGAAGGAAAAGAAACAGTGTTTATATATAGTGCTCTTATAGCTCATGTTTCAATTTCTTGAATATTCTTCTAATCAGTTTTGTACTTCTGTTTCAGTTGAGTTTGATCATTTATATTTTCCTAGGAAACTATTAGTTTCCTTGATTTGTTTGGGTTTTTAAAAAAACTTTTTATTTAAAATACTTTCAAACTTACAGGACAGTTGCAAAAATGATATAAAACTCATAAAAAGAACTTCCACGACCCAAATACCCAGAGCCACCAACTTTAAAAATTTTGCCACAATTGTTACAGCATCGTATCTATCTATGTATCTATGTATCTGTGTATCTATCTATCTATCTATCTATCTATCTATTTATCTTCTAAATATTTGAGAATAGGTTGCCAGTATCATGCTCCTCTAACAACATATTCATGCGTATTTCCTATGGAACAAAACAACTCACTTATGTAACCACGTTAAGTGAAGTTACCAAGTTTAAGAAATTTAACATTGTTATTGAGAAGACAGTCTGCATTCCAATTTTTTAAGTTACTCAATAATGTCCTTTTGGGCATTTTTCTCCTCCATTATTAGATCCACTCCAGGATTACTTATTGCATTTCATTGTCATTGTTATTATAGTCTCCTTTTTTTTAAATTACAGAAACATATATACAACATAAACTTTGCTATCTCAACCACTCCCAAGAATACTATTCAGTGGGATTAATCATAGTTTTTTGCTACCCTTTCCACCACCCATTATCAGAACTTTCCCATCACCCCACATTGAAATCCTACAAGCATTATGTGTTAACCCCCTGTTCCCCCTCTCCCCTATCCTGTATTATAATTTTTGTTTCTTTTAAGTGGCATATGTAGCTATGCTATATAACTGGAATCATTCATGCCTGTCTTTTTTGTCTGATATTTCACTCAATATGATGTTTTCAAGGTTCATCCATGTGGTTGCACGCATCATAACTTCATTAAAAATATTTTTTTATTAGAGAAGGTGTAGGTTTACATAAAAATTGTTCAGAAAATACAGAGTTCCCATATACAACCCCCTCCATTATTACTTTTTTGGACATTTGTTTCTATACAGGCACACAATCATTATCAAAGATCAGGGCTACTGGATTACAGTTCAACTTCAGGTATTTCCTTCTGGCTGTTCTAAAAAAATTAGGCAGTAAAAAAAAATCTATATAATGAGTCAGTAGTCACAGTCATTTGTTAAATCCTAATTTCTCCTTCTTCTCATTTGATATTTCTCTCAATCTTCAGGGATATCTGGGCAAAGACCTTTTTAACTTCAAATTGGAAAGGGGTGTTGACTTTATGGGGTAGAGGAATGAAACTGGTTGATGTCCTTGGAGAGACTGGTACCTCTGAGTTCCAGAGCTTATCTGATATAGGATCAGTCTGCAGGCCTTGTTTCTGAAAAAATAAACTGACTAAGAAAATCTTTTATAGGGACTTAGATAGAGCCCTAACACTCCCTAGGGTTTTCAGGAAGACTTCTGGTTGGGGCTTGTGCTGGTTTGAAAGGATGTATGTACCATAGAAAAACCATGTTTTAATCCTAATCCCATTTGGTAAAGGTAGCCATTTCTTCTAATTCCTGTTTAGTACAGTATGTTGGAAACTTTAATTAGATTATCTCCATGGAGATCTGACTTACTCAAGAGTGGTGTTAAATTGGACTAGGTGGAGACACGTCTTCACCCATTCTAGGTGGGTCTTGATTGGTTTTACAGGAATCCTTCAAAAGAAGAAGCACTTTGGAAAAAGCTAGAGAACAACAAGAGAGAAAGCCAGGAGATTGAGAGAACAGAGAAGAATGACAGAGCTACAAGAAAGCCACAACAGAGAATGCCACAAAACCACAAAGCAGAGAGGTCACCAGCCAGTGACTTTAGGAGATGAAGAAAGAAAATGCCTCCCAGGGAGCTGGAGAGGATGCTAGCAGATGATGCTGTGTTCTCCATGAGCTCTTCCAGCTGAGAGAGAAACCCTGAACTTGTTCGCCATGTGCCATTCCACTTGAGAGAGAAACCCTGAATTTCATCAGCCTTCTGAATCAGGGTATCTTTCCTTGGATGCCTTAGATTGGATATTTCTATAGACTTGCTTTAATTGGGACATTTCAATGGCCTAAAAACTGTTAACTTGTAATTTATTAAATTCCCCTTTTTAAAAAGCCATTCCATTTCTGGTGTATTGCATTCTGGCAGCTAGCAAACAAGAACAGGGCTTGTGGCAGTCTGCAACATCTGACTAAAACTTGCATGAGAATGACTTCCAGAATGACCTCTCTTCTCTCTTTGAAATGTTATAGGCACTGAAACTTTGTTCCATTTTTTCCTTCCTTTTGGTCAAGAAGCCCTTCTCAATCCACAATACTAGGGCCAGACTCATCCCTGGGAGTCATGTCCCACATTTGGGGGGAAGGGGGGTGAGTTTATTTGCAGAGTTGGCTTAAAGAGAGAGACCACATCTGAGCACAAAAGAGGCTCTCTGTCCCCTCCATTATTAATGTTTTGCATTAGTGTAGTGCATTGGTTACAATTATTGAAAGAACGTTTTTATAAATCTACTGCTAACTGCAGACCACGGTTTATATTAAGTTTCATTGTCTGTGTAGTAAATCCTATGTTGTTGTTTCTAAAGTTTTATGCTAGTAACATATATACAACCTACAATTTCTCCCTTTACCATACTCAAATATATAATTGAGTGGTCTTACTTACATTCACAATGTTGTGCTACCATCACCATTATCCACCAAAAGTTTTCCTTCACTCCAAACAGAAATCCTGTACCAATTAAGCATTAACTTCTCTTTCCCTACATGCACCCCTCCCCTAGTAACCTGTATTCTAGTTTCTGGCTCTATGAATTTTCTTATTCTAGTTATTTCCTATCAGTGATCTCATATTCCATTTGGCTTTATGTCTGGCTTATTTTCCTCGATGTCTTCAAGGTTCATCTATGTTGTCTCATGTATCAGTACTTCATTTTCAGTGCTGATTAATATTCTATTGCATGTATATTCCACACATTTTATCTATCCATTCATCTACTGATGGACATTTGGGTTGCTTTACCTTTTGGCTAGTGTGAATAATGCTACTATGACTATTGGTGTACAAATTATTTGTTTGAGTCCCTGCTTTCAATTCTTTTGGGTATATGCCTAGAAGTGGAATTGCCAGATCTTATGTTAATTTTACACTTAGCTTTCTGAGGAACTGCTGCACCATTTTATATTCCCACCAACAATGAATGCATGCTCCTATTTTTCCACATCCCTGCCACTACATGCTTTTTTTAAACTTTATTTATTAATCAAAAAAATTAACAAACCAAATAAAACATTAACATATATAATCAGTAATTCACAATATCATCACTTAGTTGCATATTCATCATTTCTTAGAACATTTGCATTAATTCAGAAAAGGAAATAAAAAGACAATAGAAAAAGAAATAACATGAAAGCAGAAAAGAAAAAAAAGATTATACCTACCATACCCCCTACCCCTCACTTTCATTGATCACTAGCATTTCACGCTAAATTTATTTTAGCATTTGTTACTCCTATTATTTATTTTTATTCCATATGTTCTACTCATTTGTTGATCAGGTAGATAAGAGGAGCATCAGACACCAGGTTTTCATAATCACACAGTCACATTGTGAAAGCTATATCATTATTCAATCATCCTCAAGAAACATGGCTACTGGAACACAGCTCACTACGTTTTTTATCTGCTTTTCTTTTTTTAAAAAGAAATAACCTAGTAAGTGTGAAGTGGCATATCATAGTTTTGCTACGCATTTCTGTAATGGTTAATGAAGTTATGTTTTTATGTGTTCATTGACCATTTGTACATCTTCTTTGGAGAAATGTTTTGTTAACTCCTTTGCCCATTTTTCAATTGGGTTGTTTGTACTTTGAGTTTCATTGAAATTTCGAAGTTTATTTTCATAGAGTTGTAACTTGTATCCTCTTGCAGTTAAAAAAAAGCTTCCTATCTATTGGCCTAAATTTTAACCTCATTTCCACCAATATTTGTGCAAGTACTGAAAATGTGCTTCCTCTGATGAAGGAGAATTATTTTAAGAACATTTAAACAAAGCAAAACAATGACAACAACGAAAATTTGGCATTAGTTTGGGAATTTTTCCTGCTGTATTTAGAAAATTGTCCATGTCCCTCCACTTTCCACATTCTTCCTTCTTAAATGTACTATTTTAGTGATTTCCTGAATTGCCTATCCAAAATATAAAGCACTTTATTTCACATCCATCTATCTTGTTTGTTAAATGCGGATGCGGGGGTGGGGGGTTGGTATTCACACCCTGAGCACCCAGGTATCCCGAATACTGATTCCGTCAACTTGCTGTATTGCCTGACCACACCATAGCTCAGGGCCCCGTTAACTTTGAATGCGAAAGCCCAGGGATGAGGTAGGGAAAAAGAAATTGGGGCAGGCAGGTTTTTGTGGTTTCAAAATTTACTCTTACAAGTTACCCCTTTAAGGCCGTAGACATTTTAAGAAAGTGTCCCAAACTGTCTACCAACTTTGAACGTTCAAGTGGGATTAAAATTTTGGTCAGTCTACGGAGCTCCACGCACCCCCACCCCCACCCCCATGCGACTCCCCATCTCCCGTCCCAAGGAGATGAGGGAGGAAAATAGGAGGTCGGTATGGAGAAAACTTAGAGGTTTTTAATAGGTTTATCAAAGGGAAGCGACTGCGAAGCCGGATGAGAAGAGCAGGGAATCAGCGGGAGGGCAGGAGGCGGAGGGGAAGGGAGCTATTAGGGAGGGGTTATGCTTTTATTCAAGGGGCTCAGAAACTTGAAGTGTCTCTTCGGGGATGAGGGAGAGGAGGTGTACTCTCCCCGGGAGGGGGAAGGCTTTTTCGGAGAAGGGTTGTGCAGGAGGAGGGCACTTCAAGCAAGAGACAGGTGAAGTCGGCGAAGCAAAGGCAGAAAGGGTTTCCTAGACCTACGGAGGGACCAGAGGATCCGAGTTGAGTGTTAACGAAGGGGAGTGGTGGTGGTGCGTGTCTACAGGGACACCTGACCCCAAAGTGAAAGGCAGAGCGGACCTCCCTCCTTCCTCCTCCCTCCTCCCTCTTTCTCTCTTCCCCTGCTTAGGGCGGGGACCGCCAGCCCTTGCCAGGCGCCTTTTGGTGACGCGACCGCTGAGCTGTGATGCGCCGACCAGCCCGGGCCTCCACGTCTCAGGTTTCGCAAAGGCCTGTGGGAACGACCGGGCGGAAGGAGGACCAAGATGGCGGAAGTGGAGGAGTCTCCAGGGGATCTCGGAACAGCAAGGCCTAGGCCCCTGGTGAGCTTGGGATCTGCGACAAACGGGACTGAGGGTGAGGCGGAGTACCCCCTAAGAAAGTTGGTTGACGGACATGCTGCCTGAGAGAGCCTGAGCCCCTCCCTCCTGGCAGGCCTTTCAGGTACCCGATGTGAGGACGAGTTCTATGCACCTGTTCTCTGGGCTAACCGCGCCCTCCACCCAACCACACCCCCTGCCCTCCACGTTCCATCCACACCTTCTTAGGGATCTCTCATTCTCTCTCCTTTCCCATATTCTCAGCTCATCCTCGTCCCCTACGTTGTGTTCATTACTGAGCTTTAGGTGATTTCTTAAGTGTCTTTCTGTCCCCTCATTTTATCAAGACCTGCCACTAGTCCTTGTTGTTGTAGCAGCATTCTAGGAGTAATGAGAAATTGCTTTCTGTGGTATGTTAATGTTTTGTTGCTCGTACCTTGATTCTTGACTTGTTTAATGACTCCGGTAGGCTAATTTAATTCCTGCGCTCCCTGTCGCTGCTCCTTTCCACCCTCTTCTTGATGCTCTTTTGTTCATCTCTCCACAGGGGATAGGATTTCTGTTGCAAGTACGTGCCCAAAGCCTGGGCCAGTGGGAAGACCACATGCTTTGGAGTTAGACAGATTGGGCTGGAGTCAACTTGTCTGCCACTTGTGTGAATTTGGGCGAGTCGTTTCATGGAGGGTGTTTGTTTCTTCATCTGTAAAATGGAGAGAAAGATACCTGCCACAAAGAGAATTAGGAAGATCAAATGACAAACATGTGTAAAGTATCTAATACAATAATTGATACTGATGTGAAATGAACTGAGAGTATGATTCTGCCCCTGAGGACCCTCCTCCCCCACAATGGGGATAGTAACTCTTCACAGGAATTAGTGAGAGGACTAGTGAACTAATGCACACATAGTACCTGGCATGACATAGTTACACAGCTCTAGCTAATTTTATTTCCCAGTCTTTCGTCTAAACCACCCCATCGCTCTTCCATGGCGCTTTCCCCAATTAATTTCAGTGTTTTTAGTCACTCATTACTCAATATCCAATCCATTTCTACACAACTAAAGTTTATTGAAGTCCTGCAATGTGCTAGTTGCTTTGTTTAACACAGAGGAACTGCTCCTTTGATGCTTACAGTTTTATTGGTGGGGAAAGGACAAATATACATCACTAAGAGAAAGAGATATGTAAAAGGGGGAGCTGTCATGTCCAGTTGAGATGACCAAAAAGTAGAAGATATATTTGATAGAAGATATATTCGAGGGAATGGATAGCATTTGCAATATCAGGCAAATGTAATAGCTGTCAATTATTAAGCACCTACTGTGTGTTGGATACTGTGCTAGACATCCTCTGCATATTTTCTAAACTTCACAGCATCCTTTTCAGGTAGGTGGTTTTTAACTGTGTTTTACAGATGAGGAAATGAGACTTAAAGGTTTGTTGATTTCCTTAAGGTCTCACAACTGATTAGTGGCCATGCTTGAAATTTGAACCTAGGTCTTAAGCTGAAGCCCAGATGGTTTTCATTTATGCTACATAGCCTCTCATGGCAAAAGGCACAGAGGTTGAAAGGTACTAGTATATTTATAGAACAACAGATAGATCACTCTGGCTGAAGCATAGGGAAGTAATAGGTAAACCTTAAAAGGTAAAGAGGACTTTAGGGAGGCAGTATGGAACAGGGGTTAAGAATATGTGCTGTGGAGCCAGACTGCCTATATTTTACTCTAAGCTCTGCCACTTACTAGCTGTGAGGTATTGGAGAAATTACCAAACTACCCTATGCTTTGGTTTCCCCTAATGTACCGTCAAGATACAGCAATACTTAGGTTATAGGATTGTGAGGCAGATTAAACGAGTAAACAGATAAAGTGCTTAGAGGAATGTCTGGCACATAATAATCATGCAATTAATGTTATCTGTTATTATTTACTTCTAGGTTAGGAGGTTTAGTAGGCAGCAAGGAACCAGTGGGAATTTTTGAGAAGGGAAGAGTTGTCAATTGTGAATTTGGCCGCCTAATATAGGATGAGTTACAGTGGGTAATGTCTGGAATATCTAGGAGACCAGTGGAGCTGTGGCAGTAGCAGGGAAGAAGAGCTCAGATCTAAGA
This sequence comes from Tamandua tetradactyla, assembly GCF_023851605.1. Taxonomy (NCBI): domain Eukaryota; kingdom Metazoa; phylum Chordata; class Mammalia; order Pilosa; family Myrmecophagidae; genus Tamandua; species Tamandua tetradactyla. The sequence continues at coordinate 104,229,909 of NC_135353.1, read as the reverse complement.
TGAGTGCTGTGGCATGAGACATGACGATTTGAGAGACAAGGCAGAATCCTTCAGGGTTTTTAGCGCTAGGGAGCGTGTGTCTTCATCAGTGTTTTCAAACTTTAGTGTACATAGAAATCACCTGGGAAGTCTTATTAAAATGGTGATTCTGATTCAGTAAGTCTGGAGTGGGTCACAAGATTCTGCATTTCTAACAGGCTGCTAGGTGCTGCTGCTGCTGCCAATACCACACTTTTGAAAAGCAAGGCTCTAGACACCTGGGAGAATAGCAATGCCCTGAAAAGAAACAGGTAACATAGGAGGAGAGCTGACTGGATGAAGTCCCTAAAAGTTGATTCATTTGGTGTTGCACATGTTTTGTTTGAGATATGGTCAGGCCATCCAATGGATATTCGATGGGCAGTTGGAATTTCAAACCTAGACTTCTGGGCTTGGAGGTGGTCAGGACTAGATGTTGATTTTGGAGTCATCTGCATGGAGATAGGAATTGAAAAGACAGGATCTTGCGTAATTTCTATTTTTATTTATAGAGCAGGAGGAAGTATAATAGTGGCTACAGACCTTATTCTAATTTCAGCAGTTTTCCCGCCAATGAGCTTTTTTTTGTTTCAGGATCTTACCTGGGACCCCACATTGCATTAATGTTATTTCTCCTTAGTTTCCTCCAGTCTGTAACAGTTCCTTAGTCTTTCCTTGTCTTTCATGATCTTTTCTGAATATTTTAAAGCAGTCCCAGATAAATCACTTCACCCATAGATATTTTAGTATGTTTCTCTAACAGGTAAGGGCTTTTTCTTTGCTAATAATTACAAATACTGTTATCACATCTAATAAAATATTTAACATTTAATACCTGTCTGTTCAGTTTCCCCAAATTTTCTAAAAAAATGTGTTTTTACAGTTTGTTCATACCAGGTCCAAGCAAGGTTAACACATTACATTTGGTTAATAAGTCTCCTAAATCTCTTTTCATATGTGGTTGTTCTCGCCACTTTTTTTTTTTTTTGAGCAAGCAGGTAGGAAGTTTGAGTACATCGTCACTTTTTTTAATGCCATTTGCTTGTTTAAATTGAATCATACTGTACAATATCCCACTTTTTGTGTTTGGTTGACTGTATTCTTGTGGTACAGCTTAATATTTCCTCTGCCTACATATTTCCTAATAAACAGAACTTTTAGAGACTTGATTTTATTCAGGTTCAATTTCGGTGGTGGAGGGGGGCAGCAAGAATAAAAAAGAACTTAAATAGACAATAAGACTCTAATATCAATACCTAGTCATTATTCAAATTTCCAACTATCTATATTCTTATAGTTTTAAAGCTGGCTCACTGCCTGCTTTTGTAAATAATGTTTTATTCAAATACAACCATGTGCTCATTTATGTAGTGCTTGTGTTCACAGAGTTGAGTAATTGTGACAGAGACCATATGGCTCACAAAGCCTGAAATATTTGCTATCTGATCCTTTACAGAAAAATTTTGCTGACCCCTGCTTTAGACATTTATCTTATAGAATAATTAAAAATAAGAAAAATGTATTATGCTTACCTGCGTATCAGCCATATCTGGAGATTTTCATTTCTTTGTGTAGATACAGGTTTCCTTCTGGTATCATAGTCCTTCTTCCTAAAGAACTTCCTTTAACATTTCTCACAGTGTACATCTCAGCTTTTGCTTGTTTGAAAAGTCTTTATTTTGCCTTTTTTTTTTTTTCTGGCATGGGAAGCTCTGGGAATTGAACCTGGGTCTGTGGCATGGCAGGCGAGAATTCTGCCACTGAGCTGTCGTTGCACTGCCCTTGCCTTTGTTTTGTTTTTTTTTTTGCTTTAATTTTTTAATTAATTTTTAATTTTTTTAAAAAAATACTACGACAAACATTCTTAACATATGATCATTCTGTTCTACATATATAATTAGTAATTCACAATATCATCACATAGTTGCATATTCATCATCATGATTATTTCTTAAAACATTTGCATTAATTCAGAAAAAGACCTTGCCTTTGTTTTTTTTTTTTAATTTATTTTATTGCAATAACATACCAACATACAAACACTAACATTCTTACCAGATGATCATACCATTCCACATCTATAATCAGTAATTCACAATATCATGGCATAGTTGTATATTCATCATCATTATCATTTCTTAAAACATTTGTATCAATTCAGAAAAAGAAATAAAAAGTAAACAGAAAACAGTTCATACATGCTATACCCCTTATCCCTCCCTCTCATTAATCACTAGCATTTCAATCTACTAAATTTATCTTAACATACGTTCTCTCTATTTTTTATTTATTTTCAATCCATATGTTTTACTCATCTGTCAATAAGGTAGATAAAAGGAGCATCAGATGCAAGGTTTTCATAATCACACAGTGACATTGTGAAAGCTATATCATTATACAATCCTCTTCAAGAACATGGCTACTGGAACAAAGCTCTACATTTTCAGACAGTTCCCTCTAACCTCTCCATTGCATCTTCACTAAAAAGGTGATATCTATTAAATGCCTCCAGGATAACCTCTCGATTCTGTTTGGAATCTCTCAGTCATTGACACTTTATTTTGTCTCATTTCCCCCTTCCCCCTTTTGGTCAAGAAGATTTTCACAATCCCTTGATGCTGAATCCCAGCTCATTCTAGGATTTCTGTCCCACATTGCCAGGAAGGTTCACATCCCCTGGGAGTCATGTCCCATGTATTGCCTTTGTTTTTGAAAGCTGGTTTGTAAGGTATAGAATTCTGGGTTGACAGTTTTATTCTTTCAGCATTCCAAAGATGTCCCTCCATTTTCATCTGGCTTTTGTAATTTCTGGCAAGATGTCTAATTCTTAACTTTGTTCCTTTGAATATAGTGTCTATTTTGTCACCTTCAAGATTTTCTCTTCACTTTTGGTTTCAGTAGTTTGAATGTGTCTTGGTTTTTGGGGTTCTTTGGTTTGCTTGTTTTATTTCTTGGTATTTATCTTGATTGGGGTTCTCTGGGTTTGGATCTGTCATTTCATGCTTTCATTATTTTTTGAAAATTCTCAGCCATTATTTTTTCAAATATTTCTTCAGCCCCATTATTTCTCTCTTCTCCTTCTGGAATTCCTATTATATACTCATTCAACCATTTAATGTTGTCCTATAGCTCTTGGAATCTCTATTCTAGTTTTGTTCCTTTTTTTTTACTCTTTATGATTCAGTTTGGTTAATTTCAGCTGATCACTACTGAATCTTTCCTTGACTGGGTTGAGACTACTGATAAGGCTGCCTAAGACATGCTTCATCTGTTACCATGTTCTTTATTTCGAGCATTTTTGCTTGACTTTTAACAGTTTCCATCTTTGCAGAAATTCACCATCAGTCATACATGTGCCTTTTACACGAGAGCTTTTATAACATGTTCATCATAGTCATGTTAAATTTCTTTTCTGATGATTCCAATATCTGGATTCTCTCACATTCTGAATCTGTTGATTGCTTTGTCTTGTTTATAGTGGATTGTTTTTTCTGTTTTTTGCTTTTTCTTGTCACAGTGGATTGTGTGTGTGGTAATTTTTATTAAATGCTGGACAACATTTACAGAACAGTGGAGACCAAGGTAAACAATGTGTATGCCTGGAAATGGCACAGTTGAGCTGTGTTTGTATTTTTTTGTTGCTATGGTTACCTTCAGTGCATTCCCAACTTCAAATTTCTCTACTATTCTTCTGTGTATAGGTTGGGTGCTAGGTTGTTCAAGTATATTTCCCAGTGTTTCTGTTCCACCCTCAGCTTTCAGCATTCCCTTACACCTGCATATCAGAGTAGGTCTCTCTCTAAGCTCTAGCCCCCTCCCTGGCAGTAGACTGCTGTTACTTGTTACTCTGAGATTGCTTAGCCTGGTGGTGGGGTTAGGGGAGGGAGATTCTTTGTTTTCTTGGTCCAGTCTTTGTCTCAGGCAGGCCATTCGTCCCCAAGTCTCCGGAATGGGATTTTCTCCCTTCAGCTACAGGAGACTCTTAATGGTCTAGGCCCAGGTTGGTTTCCTGTTCCTCCCCCAGGAATAGAGGGATTTTTCTTTTCTTTTTCCTCATCCACAGTAGGTCTCTACCTGTAGCCAGAGGAACAGAGTTTGCTGCCTTTTCCTAGTAGCTTTAAGGCTCTTTTTCTATAGGATAGAAGGGTAGGCTGTGTGCTTTTTTCAGAAGTGGCAACTGCTCCCTTTCGTCTTGCCTGCCATACTGCCTGCCTCTAGTCTTTCTTGTGAGCACCCAGTGGAAGTCTATGGAGAAGAGCCTGCAAGTGAGTGGGAACTTCCCTTGTGTCTGTTGCTTCCAGGTATTCTGTACTCTCATATTAGTCTACACTTGGCCTTTAGCAAGTCATATAAAAATTTAGTTGCGTTCTTACCCCCATCTGTATGATGCCTGCTGCCTCTCCCTTTGGTGCTCTGCTACAGGTGAACCAGTGCTCAGGTCCTGAATCTTAGAGATGCATGTCTTACCTTCGATTTCAGGCTACTTGGTTGCCTTGCAACCTCAGTTCTCATCTGGTTTAAAGTTATGATTTTGTCGTTTATCTGGCTTTCTTTCATTGTTAAGGTGGAGGGATGCTCTTTCCTGCTTTCTGTATCCTAAGTGGCAGTCAAATTACAGTACTGTAAAATTACTTGAAATAGTTCCTCTTTGTATACTTGTATATTTGATCCACTATACAGTAGGCTCATTTGTTTCATTTTTCTTTAAATTCTTAGGAATTGCTTCTTTTAATTTTGTTTCATGATTATGTGGCTATGTGTATGGTTTTAGAACAAAGTATATTCAAAGAAATGTGGCTTCCCTCCCTTTCCCTCTGTTTCCTACATCCCATTCCCTCCTCTTTTTGAATTTGTATAGTTTATTTCTTACATTTGGAACATATATGCAGATATGTATACATCTCCTCGCTTTATTAGATGAATGATAGCATACCATGCAAACTTTTCTCCCCCTTGATTTTGTATTTAACACTCCATAATAATTGTTTAAAGATGTTCCCATTATTTCTTACAGCTGTGTAGTACTTCATTGTGTGGATGTACTGTAGCTTATTCACCTAGCCCTCTGTTCATAGGCATTTAGGTTATTCTCAAGTTTTTGCTTTTTCAAATAGTGTCACAGTGAAGACCCTTGTGTATATGTCTTGTGTATTTGTATTTTTGCCAGTTTATCTTTGGGATAGACTCTGAAAGGTGGCATTCCTGGGTCAAAGAGTGAACCATGTATAAATTTTCTGGCCAGATTCATCTCTAATAGGGCATTGTACCATTTTGTATTCCCACCAGTAATGGGAGTTTTTTTCCCCGCAGCTTCACCTGTAGAGTATATTGTTAAACCTTAGGATTTTTGCCAGTCCAGCAGGTATAAAATTATATTTCAAGTTGTTTTAATTTGCATTTCTCTTGGTTGAAAACTTGTTTTCCTTAAGTTCTTTTAGCAGCCTCATGCTTCCTGAAATTTTTATGTTTCATTTACCTACAGTTGCTGCCCACTAAGAATTGTGTCCTCTGAGCCAGAAATGATGTAAGAAGGGATTGATTGTTTTCTTAGGAATTCTCAGATTCCAGAGTTTCATTCATGATAATCACATTTTGGCAGTTAAAGATAGAGTTTAAAAGTTTGCATTCTTGTAATTTACTTTGAAAATGTTATTTGATCTGTGGTTGACAAGTAACCTGGTAAAAAAGGGTATAGATCAAGGTTGCCCTTATTTCCCTGTTCTTTTCCTTAGTTCCCTTCAGATTCCATGTTATACTCTCTTTTAGCCAACAGAGGCCACTAGAGCCTACTAAGAAGCAGAGTATTATAAGATGTGACCGCTAAAAGGTCACTTTTTAACAACTGTGTAGGTATTATTGACATTTCACTAGTTTTTAAGTGTCCTGTGAACATTTCATGTTTGAAAGAAACTAAATATTTGAGGATGCAAAAGTTTCTACAGCAGTTACTTTAGATTAGTTTTCCCATCATATTCCATCTTCAAATTAAAAGAACTAGGCATGTGAGTATTATAATTAACTGCATCACTTAATGTCTGTGTAGCTAACACATTAACTACTGTGTAAAACTCTACCAAAAGAAATTACTCCTATTGTCTAGGAAATGATGTTCTGGGGGACTGCAATTTATTATAGACTTTAAACTTTTTTCGACTTCTCCTCAGTTTGCAGGCCTTTCAGATATCTCCATCTCACAAGACATCCCCGTAGAAGGAGAAATCACAATTCCTGTGAGATCTCGCATACGGGAATTTGACAGCTCCACATTAAATGAATCTGTTCGGAATACTATTGTAAGTAGACTCATTCAGAGAACTTCTGTTCAATATTATGGGATAAATAAGTAATAGCACTTTACAATATTTTCATTTGGGTCACTGATTTTCAGTACATTGTGTTTTTTTTTTAACTTTTTTATTGTATAACATATATACAAAGCAAAGAAAGAAAACAGCGATAGTTTTCAAAGCATCGTTCAACAAATAATTATAGGACAGATCTCAGAATTTGTCGTGGGGTATGATATCATCTCAGATTTTTCCTTCTAGCAGCTCTGGAACCTTGGAGGCTAGAAGGAATAAATCTATTTTTCTTATCACAATTGACTCCCTCCCCCTCTTTTTTTTGAAAAATAACATATATACAAAAAAGCATTAAATCTCAAAGTTCAGCACAATAGTTAGTTATAGAACAGATTTCAGAGTTTGGTATGGATTACAATTTCATAATTTGGGGTTTTTACTTCTAGCTGCTCTAAGATACTGGAAACTGAAAGAAATATCAACATAATGATTCAGCAATCATATTTGTTTGTTAAACCCTACCTTCTCTATATAACTCCACCATCATCTTTGATCTTTCTGTCCCACTCTTTAGGAGTATTTGGGTTATGGACATTCTGCCTTTCATGTTGGAAGGGTCTGTCATTAATATGGGGTAGGGAAATGGAACTAGTTGATGTTCTGGAGAGGCTGGGCCCTCCAGATCTTTCTGTCCCACTCTTTGGGGCTATTTAGGCTATGGCCATTATAACTTTTTCATGTTGGAAGGGGCTGTCAGTAATATGGGTTAGGGAGATAGAGCTAGCTGATGTTCTGGAGTGGCTGGGCTCTCTAGGTTTCAGGACTTATTTGGTCCAGGACCCCATCTGGAGGTTGTAGTTTTCTATAAAGTTACTCCTGGTACATGGGGCCTTTGTAGAATCTTATATATTGCCCTAGGTGTTCTTTAGGATTAGCTGTATTGGTTTTGGTTGGGGTTTGGCAAGTTATGATAGGTAGCAATATCTAATTGAAGTTTGCATAAGAGTGACCTCTAGAGTATCCTCTTGACTCTATTTCAGCTCTCTCAGACACTGTTACTTTATTAGTTACACTTCTTTCCCCCCATTCGTCCGGATGGAATTGTTGATCCCACAGTGCCAGGGCCGGACTCATCCCTAGGAGTCATCTCCCATGCTGCCAGGGAGACTTTCACCCCTGGATGTCATGTCCCACGTAGGGGGGCAGGCAATGATTTCACTTACAGAGTTGGGCTTAGAGAGAGTGAGGGCACATCTGAGCAACAAAAGAGATCTTCCAAAAGTAACTCTAAGGCATACCTATAGGTAGGCTAAGCTTCTCTGCTACCTAATAAGCTTCACAAGAGTAAGCCTCAAGATAAAATGATCCTCTTTTTAAATAACAATTCTCCTACAAATAAAGTATAAGAAAAGTAAAAAAGATAAATATTAATAAGCAAAGCTGTTCATTACAGTGTTTTTAAAATAATAGATGAAAGTTGCAAACAAACAAAATGAACAAGAGAGGAGATATTAGTTAAGAAAGTTGTGTGGCAGAATACTAAACAACCATCAAAAAATCATGCTTACAGAGAAAGTTTGATGACATGGAGAATTTCTAGGTGAAAAAAGTGGGACAGAATTAATGCAGTTGTATTTTGAAAGGCTATATTTGTATTTCCATTCCCTTCCTCAAATGAACTGATCATTTTATCTGGCTTCTGGAATTCATTTACCAGTTAAATCAGGAATGCTGGAAATCAGTTTATCTTATATGTTGCAAAGGATGTGGTAGCTAGGCAACTAGCTAATTGGCCCTTGAGACCTTATCATATATGAATTGAATGTCGCAGATTGTGGTTTGCAGGGCAGCTTTTAGTAGTTATATTGTTTTAGTTTCTTTAAGTACCATATTAGGAGGGCTATGGTTCTCTCTTATGGGGTTTTCAAAATCCAAACAGACCTGGTAGATGTGGGAAAGTGTTAGATGTTGGCTTAAAGAGGTAATAGAAAAATCATACTCTACCTCTCTAGTTTGTCTATATAGTGAAGAAATTAAACTGGAATTATGGCTCCAGAACTCAATGAAGGAAGATTAAAATAAAAGAAATTTTAGCAAATTATGTGAAGGGGCTGCCTGGCAACCTTGATCATCATAATACAAAGAGTTGGTTATGTCTTTCAGATGCGTGACCTAAAAGCTGTTGGGAAAAAATTCATGCATGTTTTATACCCAAGGAAAAGTAATACTCTTTTGAGAGATTGTAAGTATATGAGGTTTTTGAGGATTTGCTTCTTCCTACTGTAACTTATCATAAGTACTTTATGAGGCAAAGGGTCTTTGTTAATAAATCTGACATTTTAAATGAAATTAAAAATTTAAGATGGAATTTCAGAGGTTGGAAGCTTTTGCTTAAGATAATGTCCTCATCAGTAAGTATGGACTGTACACGCTCAGCTGGAAAATGCTGTAATAGACTGCAAAAAATATTTCTGAAAGCTGCTAACACATAGGGACTTTGTTCCAGCAAAAAGTTACCACTATCCAGGGGGAGGACAAAATGTTTAAATTCACAGAGTAATAGCTACTACCCATTAACAAATTAACAGTACCTTTATTGGCATTTATTGGCATTTCTATTTTCAAAATGATCTTTTAGTCTGATAGCTCCTTTCTTTATTAAAGATTTCTGTCAAAACAGTGTTTTTGATAAATTGTGCTCTTATTTAGAATTTATTCTTAAAATCCTTAGGCCTTTTTTTTCTTTTCTTTTCAGGCAGTCTTGGTTTTCCTAGTAACCTATATCAGGAAAATTAAGTCAGTTTTTTGAGAATAGTGACAATGATGTCTTACATGGATATACCTTCTATTTTGATAACATTTCAGCTATAATACAAGAATGTTAACTATGTAGCAAGTGTGCACCCCCACCCCGTGGAGTCTTGATGCAGTGTCACAATCTTTCTCAATACAGTGCAATATTTGCTACCCCTGGTATTGTGGAAAGTACATGGACAAATCTGAGTTTGTATAGTGGTTCCATCCCTTACTACTTGTGTCATAATGGGTGAAACAGTTAATTTCTCTGAGGCTCAAGTTTCTTCATCTGTTAAAGTGGAGGTGATAACATGGCTTGTTGGTGAGGATTAGAGATGATATGCACATAAATCATCTAGGACGGCATGTGGCATTTAGTAGCCACTCCATTAATGGAAGCTGTTATATTAGTGCTTTTACTCCCACATGTCCTTATACAGCCTTGTGAAGTTGGAATTATTGTTGCTCAGAGAAGCTCAGTCTCTTGCCAAGAAAACGCAGGCAGAATTAGAACTCAGTTTTCAAATTCTGCAACCTTTCCATTTTACCATGCCTTCCCAGACATGAAGATATCTTTTCAGCTGCTGCTGTGGCTAATTCAAAGCAAAGTTGCTCCAGTTACAATGCAGAAATCAGCTATGATCTGCTCATGGCATCATGAAAATGCATGTGCCGTGGTTCCGGTATGTTAGTTTGTAGATTAAACAATGTCATATGTATGTTAAAGTCTATCCCTCATGTGAAGATAGATAAACAGGCTGGCATAAAGGGTGATCAGACCATAGCCACAGCTTTGCACTTCTGCCCTACTCTGTTATAATAGACCTTGGCAAAGTAGCAGGGAAAACATTCATGTCTTAAAAAATCATTCAAAAATATTAAGGAATTTTAATGGATTTTTAAATGTTCAGTACATTAAAAACCAGTTTTTTCATTTGATGAGTTAGAAAATGTAATAAGAATGACAATACTTTTATTAGAGTGGTAGGATTATGATTTTTTTACTGCTTTTCCTAACTTTCTGCAGTGGTGTCAAAAAGACTTATAAGGAAAAAAATTGTAAGTATATATGTATGCATTCTTCTCTTAATAAAGTTGTATACATATAAAATTAAGTGTGGGATGATATGTACCTCCATCAGATTGGTTGAGGAAAGTAATTGTGCTCTAGGCTGTGTGTTACTAAAATTTTGGCATACCAACTCAACTACTGTTGATTGTGGGGTACTGTGTGCTATACCTGATGTTGGCACATAGCTCTCATTCCTTATATGTTAACATTGGAACTTAAGAAATTATCAATATAGCACTTTTTTTAATCTATAAGAGTAGCAAATCCATATTGGTTCAGTGTAAAAATTATACAGTGAAAGCAGTGTGGCAGAGTAGAAATGGACTAGGTATCAGAACACCTATATTCTGGTTCCAGCTCCATCTTTACTTGTTTTATGTAACCTTGTCAAGTTATTTCCCTCTTGGTTTTGTTTTTCATATTCATGAAATGAGCATAATAATACTTGTCCTGTCTAATGTTATCTCGGACTGATAAAGTGACTTGGTTGTAGACATCTTTCTGAGGGTAGGCGATGGGACAGGTCTTCTGACTCCATGTCCATTGGTGTTTAACTACAGTGTGCTTGGTAGATAAGGAAAGAGGTGATCTGTGAGGTGGAAAGAGAACAAAGCTTAAAGGATACATGGAAGGGAAGAAATTCATTCAGAATTGGGAAACAGAGAGAACCAAGCAGAAGGACAGGAGAAGTAGGATGGTTTGGCCATACAGACAGACTCTTGATGTCTGAATTCCAAGAGTGGGAAAAGTAGATATTGGAATCAGGGTAGAAAATACTGTATTTTTGTTTTTTAGCAATATTCTGTCTTTTCTTGCCTCATAGGGGATTTATGGGGCCCTTTGATCCTTTGCGTGACACTTGCATTGTAAGTACTTGTATTTCCTTTCTTTGCCATTTGAAGTAGACTAGACTTCTGGAGTTTCGAAATCAGGGGAACTTTTGGCAGACTATTTCAGTTAGGATTCCTAGAATTTGTTATCCTCCTTATGTATTTAAAAGGTCAGGTAGCTTTTTAGATCACTTCAAAGGATGATGGAATTAAAGATGTGGAAATGAGGCTCCTTGCTGACCAGTGACTTCTTAGTCTGTTTTGACCATTTCTATTCAACAGTTATTTACTCACATCTACCTTGCCATGATTAAAATAACTGTATTAAATATTTATAGGTTGCAACACCATTTGCCCACAAACATAACTCTTTTTAAATCTTACTAAAAGTGTGAATGAGAATGAGAAATTAGAAGAACAGTAGAGTTAAATACAAATTCTCTTTCAAAGTGTTATGCTTTCCGTATGTATTATATGTAAAAGGGGAGGACAAAAGAAGGAGAACAAGGTTCCTTTGGAGTAGGGAATATAACCATTGGTAGAGTGGGAAAAATTTAGTTCTGGGTTCTCATTCTGACTGCTGTCAGCTGTCTATGTGACTTTGGGCATAACCAAAATTTGTGTGATGATTTTTCTCAGTTTACAGAGAACTTTTAAAACACCTTCTCTTCTTTGATCCTTATAATAAGAAGTTGACATTATTGTCCTTTTTTTTATTAATTAAAAAAAATTAACAAAACATTTAGAAATCATTCCATTATACATGTACAATCAGTAATTCTTAATATCATCACATAGTTGCATATTCATCATTTCTTAGTACATTTGCATCGATTTAGAAAAAGAAATAAAAAGACAACAGAATAAGAATTAAAACGATATTGTCCTTTTTTGACAAACAGACTCAGATTCAAAGAGATTGAGGACTTAACCAAGATCACATAATCAGTGGTGTACCTGAGATTCAACCTGAGGTTTCCTGACTGCCCATTCTAGACCTCTTATTATTTACACATCTCTTTCCACCTAAATCCTCTGGTTGCACTCTTCCATGTGCATGAAAGGAGATGGTTGAGGGACCTTTCCAGATCTAATCTTTTTATGATTCTAAATTCAACAAGTTTCTTATTGGCTTCTCTTAATAATTTTTTAATTTAATTGAGCATATGCTCATTTAGGTCATGGTATAAAGTGTTATAAATCCAGGGATTTTATATTAGAAGCTCTGAGTATATAATTCTTTAGTTCTGAAAGATTAAACTGTAAAGATTATAGAGTGCTGTCATTTTTTGGATCTGATTGTTAGGACTTGGAATGGAGTATACACAACCATAGAATACAAAAACTTGCACATACTCGTAAACAGCAAAGCAGAGTAAGATTTACTGCATGACTTCCTTATGCTACATAATGAGAAGAGGTTGTTAGCTCGATGTTAATTATTATTTTCCTGGACAAAAATAGCACTGACTCTACATGTCCTAAGTCCAAAATTCAAGACAGTTTATATTTATAATATTCTTAGAGAGAGGGTATTTAAATTACTGTTCAAATACCCAATTTCAAAGAAAATTCTCTTAGTAGTAACCTATATGTTTGATTTAAAACAACAATAATGGGTTTATAAACTGTTTCCTTTTTTAAATATCAGAACTAAAACCTTCACCTAAGGATTACAAATTCAAATGTGTACGCCAGATAAGTAACCTAAATTCATGAAGTAGGCTGGACAGTGAACTGGTGATTGTAAGTCCCTTGTGAAGGAACCTACTGCTATTTCAGCTGTACCTGATTATTCCCATGTAGGAATGCAAGCCTAGTGCTAGTGAATCATCTGATTATTCAAGAAAAGTTAGAGATACAGTACAGATTTTTATGTGAAACCTCTCAATTTTAAAATAATATCAACTTGAATAGAAAAATATCATTAAATACTGTATGGACCCAAAACCTCATGTCTGGGAGCCACATTTTGCCCTTCAGTTTATAACCTCTGCTTAAACAAACAAACAGAAAGGTCTTCAGTAATCCATTTAAACATTCCAATAAGGTCAAATGAAACGCCCCTTGTAGCCCGGGGGCATTTGGAATTTGAAGTAAGGGAGCCTTGCCAAATACTTACAGTAGTTTCCTTGCAGCAGCACCAACATATTATAGATCTTCAGTTGAGGAATAGAGCATGACTCAAAATTTGAGGGCCTATGCCTTAAATTTGTTGCTCTAAGTAAAATATTAGGCAATTCTTAAACACTATTTCCCTGTCTCAGAATGCTCCAAAGAGGCTCTGCTGATAGTGAAAAAGACGGAGGGCCCCAGTTTGCAGAAGTATTTGTCATTGTCTGGTTTGGTGCGGTTACAATCACCCTCAACTCAAAGCTTCTGGGAGGAAACATGTGAGTATCATTAAAATGCACCCTCTTTATCCCTTGCCAAATGACATATCTTAGATTTTTGGGAAGCCAGGCTAGAGGTCTCTAGGAGTTAGAGTAGATCATCTGGTATCCTAGATGGTTGATTCTTTTTTCCTTTTTAAAATATTTTTATTGATAAACAGCATACAAACACAAACATTCTTAACAAACAATCATTCTATATGTGGTGTACAATCAGTGGCTCACAATATCATCACATAGTTGTGTATTTATCACCATGATCATTTTTTAGAACATTTGTATCACCCCAGAAAAAGAAATAAAAAGAAAAAAGAAAAAACTCATACATATCATACCCCTTATACCTCCCTCTAATTGACCACAAGTATTTCCATCTACCCAATGTATTTTTAACCTTTGTTCCCCATATTATATGTTTTTTATAATCCATATTTTTTACTCATCTGTCCATACCCTAGATAAAGGGAGCATCAGACACAAGATTTTCACAATCACACAGTCACATTGTAATTGTTATGTCTTTATACAATCATCTTCAAGAAACAAGGCTACTGGAACACAGCTCTACAGTTTCAGGTACTTCTCTCTAGCCACTCAAATATACCATAAACTGAAAAGAGGATATCTATATAATGTGTAAGAATAACCTCCAAGAAAACCTCTCAACTCTGTTTGAAATCTCTCAGCCGCTGCCACTTTATTTTGTCTCATTTCTCTCTTCCCCTTTTTTGGTCAAGAAGGTTTTCTCAGTCCCTTGATATTGGGTCCAGCTCATCCTGGGATTTCTGTCCCTTGTTGCCAGGGAGATTTATACCTCCGGTAGTCATGTCTCATGTAATGGGGGAGGGCAGTGGGTTCACTTGCTGTGTCAGCTTAGAGAGAGAAACCACATCTGAGCAACCAAAGAAGTTCTCTGGGAGTGACTCTTAGGCTTAATTTTAAGTAGACTTAGCATATCCTTTGCAGAAATAAGTTTCATAGGGGCGAACCCCAAGATTGGGGGCTCGGCCTATTGATTTGGTTGACCCCATTGCTTGTAAGAGGATCAGAAATTCTCCAAATGGGGAATTTCTTTTTCCCTTTCTCCCCGTTCCCCTAAGGGGACTTTGCAAGTACTTCTTTATTCACTGTCCTGATCACTCTGGGAGTTATTGGGGTCTCACACTAACCTGGAATACCAACAAAATCTCGTGCCCTATTCAAGATTCCCTGTACTTACGGTGTTCAACTAAACTGACCATACCAGTTAAATTAGGAAATGCACTAACCAAAATATGAATTTTGCACCAACTAAACATCTGTCCCTTTAGTCTCACGTAGAGGTTGAAGTTTTAAGATATGGAGATGGTAGAGTCTTAAGGGGGGTTAGGATGAATGGAGTAAGAGTATGCGGAGAGAAAATTAGGGCATGTGCTTAATAGAGAGAAATAGCTTAATAAAATTAATGTTACAGCATAGGCATTATGTATCTGGAGGGAAGTAGCATCCATGATATATAGAAACCTATATAATAGGCTGTATCGTGATACAGATTAGCTGTGTTTATGATCTTTATGAATGCATGTTGTTTTTAGATCTTTTTTTCAGAGCCTCTGTGTGCTGGGTTACTGTATACTTCCTTTGACAGTAGCAATGCTCGTTTGCCGACTGGTACTTTTGGCTGAGCCAGGACCAATGAATTTCATGGTCCGGCTTTTCGTGGTGACCGTCATGTTTGCCTGGTCGATCATAGGTAAGAAAGTACTTTATGTGCAATGCCAGAGCCAACAAAAACATGGGTTAGAGTTGAAGATGAGTTGAGGAACATTGTAATTCCTAAGTCAAATGTGAGCAGTAAGATTCCTGTCAATGTCATATTGCTTTAAGTAGGCATTGATGAGGGGGTGGTGTCCATGTTTTTTGAGTTGGGTATCTTGCCTTTTAAGTTGTGGATAGTCACATGATTCTCCCCTTTCCCCCCTTAAATAATGGACACTGTTAGGAAAGGAGATTACACTAGATTTAGCTCAGTCCTGGTATGGAGGAGGCATAGGTGTTTTGTGAAATGACTTGAGCCTTTTCCTGGCAAACTAATCGTAATAAAAATAATAGCTAACAATTAATGATTGCTTATTATAGGGACTACACTCTTCTAAGTGCTTTTTATGTATTCTGTCATTTAACTCTCACAGCAACCCTAATTTATAAATAATACTATGAGGGGTCTAATTTTGCAGAGGAGGAACACAGAAAGGTTAAAATAACTTGCCCTAGGATACATCAGTGAATAGGAGTCAAGTTTCAAACTCAAGCTCATCACATACCCTTAAGAACTATACTATACTGCCTGCCAGCATAGGTTGTAATTATCATTATGTGTTACCTTTCTTCTTCAGTAGAAAATTCTGCTAAAAAGTAGAAAGAGCCTATAACAGTAGCAGTGAATGCTGTTTATATGATTAAGAACTAGATGCTCATTGTATTTATATTCTGAAAATTCTCTTATAATTCAAATCCATCTTAAACCAGAAGTGTTCGCTAGCTCCTGATTTAATGGGATAAATAGATTTCCTAATATATGTATATATGTATATTTTATGCTATGTGGTGGGGGTCACATTTCATTCTTTTTCCACGTGGCTATCCCGTCATTGCAGCACCATTTATTGATTTTTTTCTTTTTTCTTTTTTGGGAAGTACAGGGGCTGAGAATCAAACCCAGGTCTCCTGTGTGACAGGCGAGAATCTTACCATTGAACTACCTTTGCACCCCCAGATTGCCTAATATTTTAAGTACAGTAACATCTTATTGTTCTAGAACCCAATTGAAAGCTGAGAAGTAATCCAGAAAAGGTTTGAGAGAACCAGAGTTAATGTTCCGAAGACTGTTTATTAACAAACAAAGCTTGGGTGCTTTACCCATGGGAGTGCCTCTGCCTTCATTTAGAGCCTCATGATTTGCCATCCATATGGTTCTAACTAGTGTTATCTAATCATGCCCACACAGATAAGAAAGCAGCATCATAGAAGTTGGGATGAAGGCTGCTCTAAGTATTCATTCTTTAACTCAGCAAATGTTTATTAAGCACAAACTGTGTGTCAGACACTGTGCTACACAGTGAAAATGCACATGGTCTCTGTCCTCATGGTTCACAGTCTATTGGGGCAGACAGATATGTAAACACTCAAGAGCAGTAAAGTTCCAAGTAGGAGATGGAATTCCGTGCAGGGTATAATGGGAACACAGAAGTTGGGAGTGGGCCATTTTACCTGGGGTGGGATGATACCAAGTAGTGGTCAGAAAAGATTTCCTAGAAGGGCGATCCTTAATGAATGTATAGATGAATAGGTTTTTCCTGTATGGGCAAGAGGGATGGCCTTAAAAAGAACTGGTAGATTAATAATAAGAACATTTTATAAAAAAGCACACCACTTTTCAGAAAAAGGTTAAAATATAGTCTGCATATAACTTAAACTAGGGAAGTGTAAAATTTCTTTTAGAGAGGTTTATGACCAAGTGGTCGAAAAATTTTAAAGCTTTATTACTTGAAACAAGAAGCCCTTGACTCTTTGGAAAAATATGTTGCAAAATACCTTTTTCTTTGTGGATTATAAATGTAACTGAAATTTTACTTCCATATGCCTGACTATGCCAAGCACAGTCAAGTTTAATGTTAGTTGTAACATATTATATTAATTATTCCTTTTGTTTTGTTTTGTTTAGCCTCTACAGCTTTTCTTGCTGATAGTCAGCCTCCAAACCGCAAGGCCCTGGCTGTTTATCCTGTGTTCTTGTTCTATTTCGTCATCAGTTGGATGATTCTCACCTTTACTCCTCAGTAAACCAGGGAAAGGACATTAAAAACTAGTGAATTGACAGCTCATCTGAATGATGCAGTTAAGCATGGAGTTTTGCCTCTGGCCCTTTATTATCTAATTCTGATATTATTTGGTTACTGGGTAGGTGAGGAGATAAAAAGGGAACCATATGGTACCTTTGCCACTTATGAAAGGAATCCACGTTTGAAAGGCTGCCCTTTTTCTCATAATGTTATTTCTTTAAAATTCATGTGCAGAGTACAAACAGGATGCCTCCTTGGGGCATGTGGAGTCCCTGTGGTCCATTTGGGTGACAACCAATGACTGGGGAACATGAGTACATCCTGCAAGTTGAATAGAGTTGGTGACTATATTTCCAGTCTTGAGAATATCCGTTCAGGTGCAACTCTTAAACACATTGCCTTATGACTATTAGAAGATGCATGTCTTTTCATAAACAAGAATGGCTAGTCTTTATTTCCCTATATTTCTTTCTCAGACTTAAAGGCAATGGCAGAGGTTAGAGGAAGGTTCATAGATGTAGGAGGGAAAAGCGTGCATTAACCTAAATTAAGATTTTGATCAGAGAAAATTCCGTACTTGTTGCTCTTAAAAAAGTGTGCATTAACCTAAATTAAGATTTTGATCAGAGAAAATTCCGTACTTGTTGCTCTTAAAAAAAGAGAGAGCAAAGACATCCTGCCATGCTTAACAGTACCTTATTGGCACTCTGGTTTTATTTTTTTTTTTTGTGGGGGGTCATGGTCTGGGAATCAAACCCGGGGTCTCCTGCATGGAAGGCAGGCATTCTAACCACTGAACTACCTGTGCTCCTGGCACTCTGTTTTTTTATCTTGCTCCTCAGCTCTGAATATGCAGGCTAAGAGTAGTCAACATGCAATTTTCTTTTGACCAAAGTCTTTAGTAGGCCAATATTTGAGGTTACTCAAGTAGAAGACCTCAAAATTTTAGATTGGTAGGTGGCATAATGCCTATTTTGACATGGGTACCTTCTCTTAAGGGTGGAGTGAGGCAGTTTGGTTGCAGCATAGCTATTAAGAACTCTTCCTCATTCTGCATAGTGTGGCCTCTAACTGGAAAGTAAAGCTAACTCAGAAGACTGCATTTAACTGCGGGAACATGGAGGGATTTTGTGTTCTGATGGTCGATTGACCAAACAACTAAACACTTAGAGCATGACATGAATTGGATTTCAGCTGCCACTTTTACATAGTATACTTAGTAGTGTTTTCATTGGATGGGCTTTATTCAGGTTGGAGAATAACAGTTTATTTTCTTGGACGTTATTTGTAAAGCTACTTAGCTGTCCTTTAGATAAGTACTTTTTGCACACATGTGCACCTACTTGTACTCTCAGCTATTTATGCACACAAGTGTGACGGCTTTTCAGAGAGCAGAGCATCTGGGACAGTCTGATTCTGAGCTAAATAGGACTCCTTTAAGGTAAAAGGCAGTACTGTCTTTTATAAATTGCACATTGAAGAGCTCTTATAGACAATGATTAGGAGTCAGGCAGAAAATGTTCATGTAAATATAGTTACTTACAAAGGATTTTCTTAGTTCAGATTTTTTCTTTATCATTGAATTTGAATATTTATTTTTTTTCATATTTAAAGACTGCCTACAAATAGGTGTAATTTTAACAACATTCTCCATCTCTAGATTAACCAAGTGATCAATATTAGGACAAGTGGATCCATGGAATGATAATAAAAATGCTATAAAATTGGTCCCCTTTATCCCAGCCTTGTCCAGAGTTTTTGGTTATATATTTTTATTTATTGCATTTTACCCTTGAAATTTTAATGTAAACCCTTGTTGAGGACAAAGCAAATGTTTTATATTTTAATTGGCAAAGAAAATATTTTGAAACTGGCCCCAGTTTTGAAACTGGTACTAAATTATTCATTTCTATAACCTGGCATTTTCTAAATTCCCACTAAAAATACCTCTCTTCCAAAATTGTTTCATCTTCTGTCCCATTGATTATAATAGAAAATTAAAGAAGTGCTGGTCATTGCTTTCTCAAAAGGGAATTAAATCTGTACCAAATTTTACTAAGGCTAAACATTTAGTCAGAAGTTCCTAAGGCCACAACTTTGGGGGGTAGGGGTGTGTATGTATGTGTATGCTTTGCACTTAGTTGGCATTAAGGCAGCTTGTTCTTTGTATGTTGAGCTGTTGCTCTTGGATGACTTAGGAAATTGGTTTGTTTTATTTAAATGAAGATGGATAAACTAGAGTTTTAATTATCTTTTTGGAAGTGGTCAGTTTGAGAGTATAAATATTTTCTTAATATATGCAAAATTTTGTATTGCTTTTTATGAGAGAAGTTAAGACCTTTCTCAAAGATATAACCTTCAACACAGCTGTACCTGATTTGTTTCAAAGGCCCATGGCTGATTTTATTAATGAGGACTAGAAAGGAAGGGGACTGTACCAGCAATTTGGAAGTTTCATGCTTCAGATGAAATTCAACCTAGTGAGCATCATTGCAATATGTGGTGCATCACTGTCATCGTGGGTTATCACTTGGTGTTCCTACTTCTGAGACTCCATTGTCATATTCTTAGCAATAGGAAGGGTGAAGACTGGATTTAATTGTACAGATTATAAAAACTCAGTGGTTGCCAACATATTTGAATGTGCAGTATAGTCATAAAAGTCAACCATTAATTATCAAGTCCTTTTTCTATTAAGAAGTTTATGTCTGTTAAATTTGATCTTTCATTGTGGTATGTTTTTTCTGTTGTTGGGCAATGTGGGATCATGTGACTGGTAAACATTTTACAGTTCATTATATTTGTCTTTTTATAAATACTATCCAAAATATGATTAGAAAGCTAGCAAGCCTGTTTTTGGAGATTTTTTTTCAATCTGTAGAGATTAGATTACTTTATGTAATCTGATTACTTGTTGTATTTGGACTGCCTATTTATCTTATAGATGAAAATAAAAATCTCCTACCAATTTCAGTCTTTGGGTAACATCAAGTCATAGGAATTTACCTTAAACCTTTTATGACTTGATTGCATGTGACTATTTTTAGTCCAATGTAAAACACTGAATTTGTGATTCTTAATTAAACTGTCAGTTTCTGATACAGATTGGATGGGAAATAAATGTTTGAATGTTAATTCATGTAGGTGAATTAAAAACTTGTTTCTAGGTTCTATGGACTTTTATTAAATACAGAAGATATCTAAGGGTTTACTTAGGCCATCAGATGGCCAAATCATAATAATATTACTAGTAATAGTTAACATTTATTGGGCACTTCCTGTGTGGTGGGCATGATTTCTATTTAAAAAAATTTTTTTTAATTACAGCTTTGTTGAGATATACCATAAAATTCACCTTTTTAAAGTGTATATTTCAGTGGGTTCTAGTATATTCACATAGTTGTGTAACCATCACCACTAATCTTGGAATATTTTCATTACTCCACAAAGAAATCCCATATCCATTAGCTCTCACTTCCCATTCCCTCTTGCCCTATCTCAGCCTTTGGAAAACCTAAATCTATGTTCTATCTCTATGGATTTGGCCAGGCACTATTCTTATGTGCTTTTCATGCACCTTCTCTAATCCTGACAACATAGAGCACTACAATTTTTATCTTACAGTTAGGAAATTGAGGCACAGGAAGGTAAAGTAACTTGCCCAAGATCACACATTAAATTGGTTTAAAATAGGGATAACTTTTTATATGAGAGCATTTTGAATTGCACTGTTATGTACGCGAAATGAATGCACCCCCTCCCAGGTTATGTTCCCTGTTATTAGCCTTCATAGCCTAGAACTGACTGGAGGTAGATAACCTGTTCTTTTAGCTGAATAATGGAACACTATATTAGCAAAATCTGAGGAGAGCGCAGAGCAGTTATACATTGGGAGGAGTTAGGTTTGCTGCCCTCTTCCCTCCTTGAGTCTCTCTTCTCTCCCCTGAACTTTCATCACCACCACACAGTTACAGCCCCATTTTTTTTTTCAAAGTCTAAAGAATCAAATTCCTTCTGCCTCTTTTTTGTTCTTCCACAGGGATGGTTAATGCATCCAAATTTAACTGGTGTATTCAGGTGCTTATGGTCAAGAGATGTATTTTATAGAACCAGTTATATGTCTTTGATCCTGGGGATTAGTAAACTGAGAATGAAATGCTTTTTTATTTGGGTTAAACTAGGTGGGAGAAAGAAATAAGAATATAAGCTTTGCCTTAATGAAGTCAGTGTTCACACCTGGTAGGAAGTGGCCACATGCTGATCTTGTTCATTCTGTTCACTTTTCTTTTGAAGCCTTTATACTCTGTGCCATTACTACTGGTAGTTTCTTGGCTCTCTTCAATGTTCCATTTTAATCTCAATCTTTCCTATAAATAATAAACCTGTGAAAAGAAGAAATCTGTAAAATGACTTGTGAATGTCAAATGTTCAAATAAAAACACTGGAAAAAGAATTTGTGTGTTCACATCCTTGTACTGAAAGGCAGAGTATTCTGCATGCTGTTTCCAGATATACATTGCACAGTTTGCTGTTTTGAAATTATGTATCCCAGAAAAAGCCTTGTTCCTCTAATTCTGATTCAATATAGTAGGGTGGAATCTTTGATTAGGTAGCTTCCAGGGAGATGTGACACACCCAATTGTGGGTATGCCCTCTTGATTAGATTACTTCCATGGAGTGGTATTCTAGTTTGTAAACTGCCAGAATGTGAAATGCCAGAAACGGAATGGCTTTTAAAAAGGGGAGTTTGTTAAGTTGCGAGTTTGCAGTGCTAAGGCCATGAAAATATCCAAATTAAGGCAAGGCTATGAAACTGTCCAATCTAAGGCATCCAGGAAAAGATACCTTGGTTCAAGAAGGCCAATGATGTTTCAGGGTTTCTCTCAACCGTAAAGGCACATGATGAACATGGCGATGTCTGCTAGCTTTCTCTCCAGGCTTCTTGTTTCATGAAGCTCCCCCAGGAGCATTTTCCTTCTTCATCTCCAAAGTCTCTGGCTGTGTGGGCTCTAGAACTTTTTCCAAAATGGTTCCCTCTTAAAGGGCTCCAGTAAACAAACCCACCTTGAATGGGTGGGTCACATCTCCATGGAAACAAAAAAATTCCACCCAGCAATACTGAATAAAGATTAAAGGACATGGCTCTTCTGGGGTACACAACAGATTCAAACCAGCACAAGGGGTGAGTCCCAATTTGGGTGGGTGTGACCTTTTGATTAGATGGAGATGTGACCTTGCCCATTCAAGATGGATCTTGATTAGTTTACTGGACTCTTTAAGAGAGCCTATGGAAAGAAAGTCAGAGCCGACACAGAGACTTTTGCAGATGCAGAAAGAAAACACCCCTGGAGAAACTGAAACCAAAAGCTAAAAGACAAGCAAACACCAGCCATGTGCCTTCCCAGCTGACAGAGGTGTTCTGGATGCCATCAACCTTTCTTGAGTCAAGGTGTCTTTCTCTGGGTGTCTTATTTTGGACGTTTTTATGGCCTTAAGAACTGTAAACTTGTAACTTGATAAATTCCCTTTATGAAAGTCAACCCAGGGTGCACGGGTAGTTTAGTGGTTAGAATGCCTACTTTTCATGTGGGAGACCCGGGTTTGATTCCTGAACCATGCACCCCAAAAATAAAGTCAACCCCATTTCTGGTATATTGCATTTCTGGCAGCATTAACAAACTAAAACACACAGGGAGCAGGTTAGAAAGGGATGTCGCATTTATTGAGCAAATAGTATGTGCCAGGCACTGTGCTAGCTACTTTGTATTTGAGGTCAGTGATATTATCCTTAAAGATGAGGAACCTGGAGCTCAGAGAGGTTAAATTACCCAGGTATCCCAACCGTGGTCCTGGATCAGTCCACAACCAACTGCCCGCCAAAGCCAGAAGAGCTGCTCAGCTAAACCCAGCTTAAGTTGCCGACCACAGATTCAAGAACTAAATAAATGCTTATATTTTAAGCTACTAAACTTTGAAGTGATATGATATGCAGCATTATAGTGGCAATATAAAGCTGGTAAATTGGCTATTTTTTATTTTTCTAAAAGCAGGTTTTCAAAGGTGTTGGTGGGTAGGGGATGGAGGCACTGAATATGAGTTCCTTATTTGAAGAGTTAAATCAGGCCCAGAACAGTAGAGATGAAAGAAATTTTAGAGAAAATTGGTTTTAGTTTGCTCATTTTACAAATGGAAAGGCCTGAGTTCGAGAGGAAATGTTATTAAACCAACATTATTGGGAGGAAGCAGACCAAAACCTAATTTTCTTTATTTCTGATCTACTGCTCTGAGAGTAGAATAGCTTAAAAAGGCCATAACTGAATGCAAAAACAAAACAAACCAACAGAAACCTTTTTTATTTTAGTGGTGGATACATGCGTATTTGACACTGAGAAAGGAAGAAGCCCATGAGAAAGACTGATATGTTCTAAGAAAAAGTTTATTGAGGGAGCAATGTTTCAAAGGCGGTGAGAAAGGATGGGATTCAGAATACAGTTGGTAGATTTAGCTATACAGAAAGGAAAGAAACTTCCTGTGAGGCTGAAGGGAAGAATGAGTGGTTAGATGCAAGGATGATGATATGTTTGTTTATTTACCAAGCTGGTTGAACATTGCACTGTTCTAGATACTGAGGATTCAAAACTAGCTAAGACACTGATCTCTGCTATTAGTATTATCACCCAGTAGAATAGTTTTTACAGTACTAACCACATAGTATTCTGAGAATGAAGGGGAAATCAAGCCAGGGAATTGAGAATTAGTGGGAAGCTAACGGGCAGTGATGGTATCCCCAGGTGTGGGTAATTCTGTTGAGTGGTTGGAGTAGGCAAAAGATGGAAGAGGGATTGAAAATTGATCAAGAACTCAGCTAATCTAGTGGGAAGATGACATAGGAAGCTCGGGGAATCAGTCCCTCCACTAGAACAACTATTAATCAGACAAGGACTGTCTGAATCAACTGTATTGAAACTCTAGGGTCCAGTAGAACACTGTGCAGCATTCAAAAAAGAGCGGGAGGAAGAGGATGGATAAATCGTGGTAAATATTACAGAGAATACCACTCTTCCTGTGGTGGTGACCATCGCCCGTCTCCCATTTGCAGTTGGCAGCAATGAGGTACTCAAACCCCCAGGGTGGGACATAAAGACTTACTTCCAAAGGACATATGGGGTTTATGGTCCGATGGCTGATCGCTGCTTTTTATTAGCTACTATTTCAGGTCCCTGAGGACCGTGCTCTGAGGGTAGCCATAATTCCAACTAGCCCCTCGCATAGTAGCAGAGGAGACATACAAGATATTCACTTCCTCAGAACTGTGAAGGACCATTGAATGGCTGCATTTGCTGGGCACGTGCCAAGGACAGAAAGCACAGCTTTGGGGAGCCATGGGAGAGGCTCCCTATGCACTTCCTGGCGCCTGTCTCATCCCTTGGAGCTGACTGGTACTCCCTTTGTGGGTTCCTGACCATTTTCCAGCCTGGAAAGAATAACTTGGGAAACTCCTCTCCAGTGTGTCCCCCTCCCAGGACATGGCCTGCAGGCAAAAGCAGTTTGAGAAAGCCAAAGCAGAGTAGGAAACAATTGAGTTGAGTGGCCTGGGGCAAAGGCTTACCCTGCTTTAAGTCTTGCAGAGGAACACTCAGGAGAGGGAGAAGGTCTGTTTCTTGGGGAGGAGAGGGGAAATTCAAATTCCTGTAAACAAGAGGAACTCCTAAAGGCCACTAGCAAGCACAAGACCCATGACAAGACACAGGCCCAGAAAAGACAGGGAAGATCCTGCACTTTGATTCACTGTGGGCTGACTTCTTGATAGGAGAGATGAACTGTAATAAGAGAGCACAATCAATGCAAAGCCAATTTGCAAAGACTGTTGTAACTGAGAAATTTAAGGGATAATTTTGATTACTGAATCATTATATAGATATTCCTTTTTGCTTTCTGGTATATTGGAGTAGACAGAGGGAAATACCTAAAATCTCTGAATTGTAATCCAGCTCCCTTGATCTGTGATTACAATTGTATAGCCTTATGCCCCTATGATTGTAAAAACCTTGTGACTAACCTTCATTTGTACCGGTTTTTCTACTTTAGAGTCTTCTAATCACAAAAGACAGCCCCAAATGTCTATTGAGTCAGTCTAGAACTAACCTACCCCAATTACAAAGTTATCTTGATAATCGAGACTGGATCTAACTAAAATGGACCTGTCTGACATGCACAATAGCTTAGACTTTAACCTACAAATCAGTATTACTGAGGTATAATATTAAAAATCATACCCATCATCATATTAAGACCACCATTTTCTTACATACTTTATGTGACTAAGCATGTAATCAATCTGCTCATGCTCAATAATTAGATCACCTCTAATTTTATCATCTGGGGCCACTGTCCTCATTATCCTAAACCCTACCCATCTTTTTCTCTAATATAACTATCAGTATTACTGCAGTTCAGAGAGACAGACTTTGGAATGATAGACTGTCTGATCTCCTGCTACATGCCTAGTAATAAGCTTTTTCTCTGTTTGAAACCCAGGTGTCTTAGGAATTGGTCATTTGAGTGTGCATCAGGCAAAATAATCACTGGTAACACTGTGAAAGCTGTTTTTTTTGCTCAGGTTTGCTTGGTTTTGTTGGCTCCTAACACTGAAGAAAATCTATGTCATTTCACTAAGCTGGATATAAACTCAAGAAACAGGCATCTCAGGGAGTAAATCCCAGAGTTAACATTTTAAAATATTAAAATATACAAGTTGCAACAAAAGATTACAAGATAAACAAAGAAGCAGAAAATGATGGCCCATCCAAAGGAAGAGGATAAAAATTCAGAAAAAGAAAATGAAGGCCAGACTATAGACATACTGAAACAAAGACTTCTTTTTTTTTATTAACTGTTTTGATTGTATAGTATAACATGTATACAAAGCAAAGAAATAAAAAAGCATTAGTTTTTAAAGCACTGTTCAACAAGTAGCTACAGGACAGATCCCAGAGTTTGTCATGGGCTACTATTCAATCCTCTAAGATTTTTCCTTCTAGCTGCTCCAGAATATAGGGGGCTAGAAGGCTTAAATATTTTTTTATCACCTCAATCAACGTTTTTTCTTTTTTTTGTGAAAAATAGCATATATACAAAAAAGAAGCTAATTTCAAAGCACAGCACCACAATTCATTGTAGAACATATTTCAGAGTTTGACATGGGTTACAATTCCACAGTTTTAGGTTTTTACTTCTAGCTGCTCTAAGATACTGGAGAAATATCAATTTAATGATTCAGCAATCATAATCATTTGTTAAATCCTATCTTCTCTGTATAACTCCACCATCACCTTTGATCTTTCTACCCCTCTCTTTAGGGGTGTTTGGTATATGGCCATTCTAACCTTTTCATGTTGGATCTGTCACTAATATGGGGTAGGGAGATGGAACTATCTGATATTTTAGAGATATCAGATACCTATATCAGATACCCCTAGAGGGCTGGGCCCTCTAGGTTTCAGGACTTATCTGGTCCAGGGATGCAGCTGGAGGTTGTAGATTTCTGCAAAGTTACTCCAGTGCATGGAACCCTTGTGGAATCTTATATATTGCCCTAGATGTTTTTTTAGAATTGGCTGGAATGGTCCTGGTTGGGAATTGGCAGGTCATGATAGGTAGCTGGGTCTAACTGGACGTTGTGTAAGAGCTCTACATGAACTCTCTCTGCCACTGATACTTGATTAGTTACTCTTCTTTTACCCCTTTTTGTCAGGATGGAATTATTGATCCCACAGTGCCAGGGCCAGATTCATTCCTGGGAGTCATCTCCCATATCACCAGGGAGACTTTCACCTCTGGATGTCATGACCCATGTAGGGGGTGATGGCAATGATTTCACTTGCAGAGTTGGGCTTAAGAGAGTGTGAGGCCACATCTGAGCAACAAAAGAGATCCTCCAGAAGTAACTCTTAGGCATGCCTATAGGTAGTCTAAGCTTCTCTGCTACCTACATAAGCTTTCACAAGAGTAAGCCTCACGATCAAGGGCATGGCCTATTGATTTGGGTTTCCCTCAAGTCTGACACAGTATTGGGATTTCCTGATGGTAAAGTTTAATAGTTTCATAATTTTTCTCCCATCCCCCAAGGGACTTTGCCAATACTTTTTGATTATCTGCTTAATATATTCTAGGATGTATCCTGGTTTTACATTAAGCTATACAGGATTAAAGGACCTCTTTCTTATTCTGGGCTCCCTATGTTTCAGTTGTTCAAATGAGCGATACAGATAGGTTGAGTTAGATTATGTGCTACAGAGAATTTTGGTTCCAGACCAAATAAACTTTTCTTCCTTTGGTCTCAAAGAGTATGTGTGTTTCTAAAACATAGACATTGTCTTCCTTACCCATGTGTTCTGAATTACTTTAACCCCAACCTGATCGGCTTTGTTCTTGTCTCTAAATATCAGGTTATATAAATCTATTTATACAGAACAGCCTCTCGGAGACACCATGGACAGAGTGAAGGATGGAGGTGGTATCGTCTGCTGCAACGGTTGAGGCTGCTCATGAGAAGGTGACCGTGTAGGCATCAGGGCTGGGTGGAGGCCAGCGGCGGCCTGGCCATGGCAGGACATCCTCTCAATTGGGCTCCCTGAGGTGCGCTCCCTAAAGTCCCGGGGAGCTGTCGCCCATGGGCTCGCTGAGCAGCTGAGTGCTGCACCGCAGCAGGGGAGGCCGAGCCCAGCAGGAGCCGGTTCCAGGGCAGGGGATTAAGCCCAGAGGCCGGGGGCTGGCAGCGACGGGGCAGGCCACGGCTTCTGTTACTGCCCAGGCAGCCACATGCCCAAGTGGAGCCATCCCGATTCCGAGATGGAGGAAGATGAAGAGGAAGGGGATGGAGCAGCAGCGGCTCCTCAATACACTGCAAAGGAAGAAAAAAATAAAGAGTATATCCAAATATATTTATCAAACATTGTTTTTGAATGGTGAAAATAGTGACATTAAGATTTGTGCTCTAGGAGAAGAGTGGAGCTTACACAAAATATATTTATGTCAATCTGGCTACTTTTCTAGTGTGTTCAATGGTTCTTAGAAAGAATCCAGCATGAATATTATTGAACTGGAGATTCCTGACCAGAATATTGATATAGAAGTATTTCAGGTTGCATTTGGCTCAGTATATAGAGATGACATCTTAATAAATCCCAGTTGAGATAGTGCCATTTTGGTAGCATCATGTATGCTGCAGTTGCACATATTCAAAGTTTATTTTTCCCACGTGAAATGGGCCCTTCCAGTGCTTATTTATATTTACAGGATGGTTTAATACAGCAGTGTGGTGAGACAATGAAGGAAACAATTAATGTGAAAACTGTATGTGACTGTTATACCTCAGCAGGGACCTATGGATTAGATTCTGTAAAGAAAAAGTGCCTTGAATGGCTTCTAAACAATTTGATAACTTACCAGAATGTTGAACTTTTTAAAGAACTCAGTGTAAGTGTCATGAAACAGCTCATCAGTTCATCTACATTATTTGTGATGCAAGTGGAAATGGATTATGCACAGCTCTTAAAAGAAGCTCTTAAAAAAAAGCTCTTAAAAAGTTTCTTTAACTTGTGCCTTCCTGGAATGGACCTTTAAAACAGCTTTTGACTGAAACAGATGTGTGGTTTTCTAAGCAAAGAAAAGATTTTGAAGGTATGACCTTTCTTGAAACTGGTCAAGGGAAACCATTTGTGTCAATATTCAAACATTCAAGGTTACAGTATATTATCAGTGATCTGGCCTCTGCAAGAATTATTGAACAACATTTGCTAGTACCTTCAGAATGGCTATCATCCATGTATAAATAACAGAGGCTTGCTATGCTTTGGGCAGAACAAGACAGTGAGGTGGGGCCTCAAGAAATCAATAAAGAAGAACTAGAAGGAAATAGTATGAGGTATGGTAGAACACTTGCAAAAGATGATGAATACTGCTGGCAGTTGACAGGTTTTAACTTCAGCTTTGACCTCCTTGTAACTTATACCAATCGATAAATCATTTTCAAATGCAACACACTGAATCAGTTTACAACCTCAAAGGAGCATAACTTTTACACTACACTTGGTCTCTTTTGATAGTAGTGGGAAACTAATATGTAGTGGAACAACTGGATATCAAATATTCTTGAGAAGGATCATGAGCAAGTGGTGATAAACTTGGATAGCAGGTTTCTAATCTTCCCTTTATATATCTGTTGCAACTTCCTGTATATATCATCAGAAAAGAGAACTGAAAATCATCACCCAGAAAATCCAGAAAACTGAGAATCTCATCAAGTGGAAACAGTAGCACTTTGAAAACTTTTAGGGCTTCAGTTGAATGGCCATACTGATAATCACATCTAAGGTGACTAACAATGACAAAGGCTTTATGAATTATAGCAGATAATGCAGAAGACTATTATTATTGTCATTATATTTCTATGCATATATGAAAAAAAAGTCAAGAAAATATCTGTTAAACCACTTATGTTATAAAGATGTTGACTCATGCTTTTGATTTGGCATCAGTAGGACATTGCTGTAAGTAAATTCCACATTTCTCTGTAACCAAATAAATACAATTTCAATTTGTAGTCTAAACTTTTACCATATCTAAAGTTATTTAGAACCTCAGTTATCCCTTTGTAAAGTTATTATTTGAGAAAAAAATGCTAATGGAATAATTTGAATGGCCACCTCTAAATGTTCTTTGAGTTGTTGCATTTAAAGGCTGCCCTTTCAACTGAAGCTCTTGATTGGCAAACCTGAGGAATGGGGTCCTGCTCTGAAAAGAATTTTTCTTTTTCTCTTTTGTGACTGTGTTTCTATGGATTGATTACTCTTTGGATACAGCTGCAAGGCTTCTCGGGATCCACTGCCCCAGGCATAGGCAGAAACAGGCTTGTTTGAGAGCTTGTCTGGAGCCTGTGCCTTCCCCAGGAGAGGGGTGGTGCCCAGCTCAGGTGGAATCCCTCCCTCAAGGAATTCAGACCCAAGGGTATGGAAAAGGGAAGCGATTAAAGGCAGCCTACAATCTCTCCTCTGTCTTCACCACATCACCAGCAGGGAGGGTCTGCTGAAGTTAAAGGTATTGCATCACCTTATGCTGGTGGGACCTGCAGGCAGAAAAGTGCCACTTACTGGGCAGGATAGGAAAAACACAGAGTCCAGAGACTTCATAGGAAAGCCTTTTAATCTGCTGGGTCTCGCCATCAGGGAAAACTGACACAGTTGACTCTTTCCTCCTGAGAGGAGACCAATTTGGTCTGGGAAAATCTGACTGGGGTCTATAATACCTAAGTAGACCCTCCTAAGGGGTGGGGGAAAGGTGCCATAAGGCAGGGCAAGGAATGAAAAAACAAGAACTGAAAAATTCTGATCTATTAAACAAAACTTAAGCTAGAGGACTAGAATAAGCTGAACTAAATTTCAAAGAACAGATAGACCACAAAGTCATCCAACAAAAAAATACTCGGGAAAAAAAAGTGAAAATAATCTCCAGATTAAACTAATTAAGGTAATTAAGTGCTAGACGCCAGCAAAAAATAACAAATCACATTAGGAAAATTGAAGAAATGGCCCAGTCAAAGGAACAAACCAACAATTCAAATGAGATACAGGAATTGAAACAATTAACTCAGAATGTTCGAACAGACATGGAAAACCTCATCAAAAATCAAATCAATGAATTGAGGGAGGATATAAAGAAGGCAAGAAGTGACCAAAAAGAAGAAATTGAAAGTCTGAAAAAACAAATCATAGAACTTATGGGAATGTAAGGCATGGTAGAAGAGATGAAAAAACAACGGAAACCTACAAAGTCAGATTTCAAGAGGCAGAAGATAGGATTAGTGAACTGGAGGATGGAACATCTGAAATCCGACAAGCAAAAGAAAATATAGGGTAAAGAATGGAAAAATATGAGCAGGGACTCAGGGAATTGAATGACAACATGAAGCGCATGAATATATGTGTTGTGGGTGTCCCAGAAGGAGAAGAGAAGGGAAAAGGAGGAGAAAAACTAATGGAGGAAATTATCATTGAAAATTTCTCAACACTTACGAAAGACTTAAAACTACAGATCCAAGAAGTGCAGCATACTCCAAAGAGAATAGATCCAAGTAGACGTACTCCAAGACACTTACTAAACAGAATGTCAGATGTCAAAGAGAAAGAGAGCATCTTGAAAGTAGCAAGAGAAAAACAATCCATCAACATGCAAGGGAAGCCCAATAAG
The DNA here is from genome assembly GCF_023851605.1 of Tamandua tetradactyla. Lineage (NCBI taxonomy): Eukaryota > Metazoa > Chordata > Mammalia > Pilosa > Myrmecophagidae > Tamandua > Tamandua tetradactyla. Next base: position 104,198,430 of record NC_135353.1, on the reverse strand, counting down.
ACTATGTGTAGATTTCTCAGCAGAAACCATGGAGGCAAGAAAACAGTGGGATGATATATTTAAGATACTAAATGAAAAAAAACTGCCAACCAAGAATTCTATATCCATCCAAATTTTCCTCCAGAAATGAGGGGGAAATTAAAACATTTTCAGACAAAAATTCACTGAGTGAATTTGTGACCAAAAGCTGTCTTTTAATTCTTTCAGTTGCTCATTATGATTCCTTATATTCTTAATATCATCTTCCCAATTGATACTTGTTTTCAATGGTTAAATACTTCTCATGGTGTTGGAAACTAAATTTTGAGGACCTTTTGTTTTAACTTAAACATTTCCATACTATTTTATTTTGTTTTTTCTTTACCTTTCCTAGGATTTTTTTTACTCATAAATGGCTTGTTTTTTATTAACAGGGGTTAATAACTGATTTTAAAAACCCTTAGTAGAGTATAAGAAAATATCAGTAGATAAATCAAAGCAATTTTGGAACTGAAATTTTCAAGCACCCAAGATCCTCTGAACATGGTGTCTTATCAAGATTAACTCTCAAGGGCAGTAAGGAAGCACAGCCCAGTCATTTTGGTGGGGAGAGAATGTATCAGCTTGACCTCTACCCTTTCCCTGAATTAGCCTACTTCACGTTGAACTAGAGAAAACACATTCATCACTCATGCTTAACCGTAAATGAAATGCTATCATGTGAAAATAAATTTTTATGGAAAAGAATTCTATAGTCATTGAAGATGAGATACTCCTCTGTGGTCAAAATGAGAGAAAGGTGAAGAAAATGCTGAAGAATATATGGTATTATGATTAATGTATGATGATGCAAATTCTCAAGTCACAGCTCTGTTTCCAAACATCTCCCAGTGGTTTTCATTTTCTTTCATATTAGTGATTTGAAATATAATGAGCCACTTCAAACTCTGAGAAGATTGAAAAGATGGAATTGACTATGTCAAGCAATGCTCTTCCTTCTGCAGAACACACATTTATCCATTATAACTTCCCAACTCATGATATCTCCTATCCTTTCCTTCTGTATATTCTCCTAATGACAAATATTTCCATTCTTATATTCAAGCTCTTGCCTCAACTGCCCCCAGATTAACATGTTGTCAGTGACTGCCCCTCATGGGCAACCTGCTGTAAAAGTCTTAGAGTGCTTATAAGGGTCCTTGTTTGAATAAGCTAGCTTTATTTCATAGGATCCCCATGGAGATAGAGTAACCTGACCTTTTATAGTATCTCCTTTTGCTCATTTTTTTTTATTAATTAACGGAAAAAAAGAAATTAACCCAACATTTAGAAATCATACCATTCTACATATGCAATCAGTAATTCTTAACATCATCACATAGATGCATGATCATCATTTCTTAGTACATTTGCATCGGTTTAGAAGAACTAGCAACACAACTGAAAAAGATATAGAATGTTAATATAGAGAAAAAAATATAATAATAAAAACAAAACAAAACAAAACAAAAAGCTATAGCTTGGATGCAGCTTCATTCAGTGTTTTAACATGATTACTTTACAATTAGGTATTGTGCTGTCCATTTTTGAGTTTTTGTATCTAGTCCTGTTGCACAGTCTGTATCCCTTCAGCTCCAATTACCCATTATCTTACCCTGTTTCTAACTCCTGCTGGACTCTGTTACCAATGACATATTCCAAGTTTATTCTCGAATGTCGATTCACATCATTGGGACCATACAGTATTTGTCTTTTAGTTTTTGGCTAGACTCACTCAGCATAATGTTCTCTAGGTCCATCCATGTTATTACATGCTTCATAAGTTTATCCTGTCTTAAAGCTGCATAATATTCCATCGTATGTATATACCACAGTTTGTTTAGCCACTCGTCTGTTGATGGACATTTTGGCTGTTTCCATCTCTTTGCAATTGTAAATAACGCTGCTATAAACATTGGTGTGAAAATGTCTGTTTGAGTTTTTGCCCTTAATTCCTTTGAGTAGATTCCCAGCAATGGTATTGCTGGGTCATATGGCAATTCTATATTCAGCTTTTTGAGGAACCGCCAAACTGCCTTCCACAGTGGTTGCACCATTTGACATTCCCACCAACAGTGGATAAGTGTGGCTCTTTCACCGCATCCTCTCCAGCACTTGTCATTTTCTGTTTTGTTGATAATGGCCATTCTGGTGGGTGTGAGATGATATCTCATTGTGGTTTTGATTTGCATTTCTCTAATGGCCAGGGACATTGAGCATCTCTTCATGTACCTTTTGGCCATTTGTATTTCCTTTCCTAGGATTTTAACAACAACAAAAAAATCAGCTTCAGGCCTTCAAATGAACTTGAATGGGGAGAAATCAGTTTGATGTTCTGGGGCTCTTCTTTTGCCTTATGTGGTCTTTTCTTTGACAGTCTGTACAACATTATTAGGTTGTGAATTATTTATGTACCAGATATTACACTTTAAGCATTTTCATATTATCTAATTTTTATAATTATGTATTTTTTCATTTTTAAACAGTTTTATTCACACATCATACAATCCAACCTAACTAGATATGCCTTCACCACTATAATCTATTTGAAGATATTTCCTTTTCTTCCACAAGAGAATCCATATTCATCCCCCATAGCCTTGGCTTGTTGACATTTAGGTTTCTTTTTTTTTTTTTTTTTTTTGGCAGTTTTTCCATTTTCATTTGTGTGGGTATTTTTTTTAAATTTTTTAATTTTATTTTTTTAAATACCAAAAAACACCAAATAAATGCAAGCATTCCTATTTTGATCATTCCATTGTACATATATAATCAGTAATTCACAATATCATCACATAGTTGCATATTCATCATCACGATCATTTCTTGAAACATTTGCATCTAAATTTTTATAATTATTTATGTTCAAATTTTAGTTGGGAATCCTATTTCCTACTTCAGTTCAGGTCTTTATAACCTCCGAATTGAGTGTCTTTGAGTTCACAGGCTAATGGAAATTTCATGCTAAATGTAAATAAGGTCAAGGGATCTAATATAGAAGCTGATAATAAAGCATTAATGTAAAAACAACTTATTTTTGTCAAAAGTGAGATGTACATCTGTCATGATTTATATATGTTGGCTTCTTGTGTTTATTGCTATTTTCAAAATGCCATACTCATTTTTTTCTGACTTAAACAACAGGAATTTATTGTCTTATTTTTAGAGCCGAAGTACAAAATCACGGTGTTGGCAGGATTCTGCTTTCCCTGAGGCCTGTCGTGTTTTGGTGGTGGTTTGCTCGTGACCCCTGACTCAATCTCCACTGTGTCACTTGGCCACCTGTCCCCTTCCATCTATAACCCCATGTCCGAGGACTCCAGTCACATTGGTTAAGACCCATGCTGATTCAGCTTGACCAGCCATACTCATTTTTATTCCAATCAGACTAAATGCTTTTTGTGGTTAATGTCTATTTGTAGTATGTTGGGGAAAAAAAGGGAATCATTTTTATGTATGTGTGCAAAAAATAAATACCCATGTATTTAGAAAAAGAATAAATAAGGTCTTAGATAAAATGGGGGAGAGAAACAGCCTCTCAAAATCCAGAAATAATAATTACCACTCTGGACTAAATGTGCCTGCTATAAAAGCTTACAATCTAGGCCCCTGTTTTCTTGTAAGCATTTTCTAAAGGAGACCATACCATTGTTGTTCTTTTAATTCTGGCTTATTTTGCCTCACCAAATGTCCCACAGATTCATTTACATCGTTGCTTGCCTCCCAACTTTGTTCCTTTTTTTTTTTATAGCAGCACAATATTCGTTCATAAGTATACACCATCGTTCGCCAATTTACTTCTAAGTCAGTGCATCTGCATTCATCAGGGATCATGTATAGTGCCCAAAGTCCACAGTCCATCAACACTCTTAATTTTAGATAATTTCATTGTTACCAAGAGAAAGAAAACCAATAAACACACCTTCACCAGATTGGAAATCTAAACCTCCTCTTAACTCTTGTCCCTCCCCCCATTATTTACCTCTGCTATTGCTGTGGTAGTGCTGATGGAACAAAGACTTAAGAAATGGTCTTCAATATGTTCAAGGAGATGGAGGAAAATGCAGAGAAAGAACTAAAGGATATCAGGAAAACAAGGGATGAACATATGAGAACCTCCATAAAGAGATAGAAAGAAACCAAACAGAACTACTGGATTTGTAGACCACAATAACAGAAATGAAAAATCCCCAGGAGGGTTTCAACAGCAGATTGGAGCTGGCAGAAGAATCAGTGAACTTGAATACAAGACAATTGAAATGAGTCAGGCTGAGAAGCAGAAAGAAAAAAATTGTAAAAACAAAAAATCATCCAAGAAACCTGTGGAACACCATGAAGAGTACCAGTATATGAATTAAGAAAGTCCCAGTATGAAAAGAAAGAATTAAAGGTGCTGAAGGAATTATTCAAAGAAATAAAAACAGAAAACTTAGCAACCTTAGCAAAAGACATGAATATGCACATCCAGGAAGAGAACTGCAAACAGGTAAACTTGAAGAGAAATGTGCCCCAATACATACTGATCAAACTAGAATGAAAAGGACAAGGAGGGAGATCTTACAGCTGCAAGAAAAGAGCAATGAGTTATGTATGAAGAAGTAAGAATTAGATTAAGTGCCTATTTCTCTTCAGAATCCATGTAGACAAGAAGGCAGTGGGTCAAAATACTTGAGAGGAAACCAGTGCCAACACTGAGTTTTTATATACATTGGAACTTTCTTTCAAAAATGAGGAGATTAGGACATACCCAGATAAACAAAATAGAGGGAATTCATTACTGCTAGACTTACCCTATAAGCAATGATAAAGGGAGTTCTTCAGACTGAAAGGAAAGGACACTAGACAGTGGTTCAAAAAAGAAAAGGACATTAGACCATGGTTCAAAGTGGCACAAATAAATCAACTCTTCCAGTAAAGGTAATTATAAATGGCAGTATTATTGTATTTTGGGGTGTATGTAACTCCACTTTTTACTTCTTAAAAGTGCTAAAATACAAATGCATAAAAGTAATGGTAAATCTGTGGCTTTAGACATAAAAGGTAGAACAATATGATTTGTAACAAGTACAAAAAAAGGTAGAGGGACAGAGGGGTATATAAACAATGTCTGTGTATGCTACTGAAGTCAAATTGGTATCAAACTAAATATGATTATTATATATTTAGGATGTAAAATTTTAATCCCATGGTAACCACAAAGAAAAAATATATGAAAAATATATCCAGAAGGAGGTAAGAAGGGGCTCAATGTGGTACAATACAAAAAATCACATGAAAATGAGTATAGGCAGGAATAGAAGAGTTCAGGGACAAAGAAAGTTATAAGATTTACAAAGGCTAAATGGCAAAATGGAAGAACAAAGTCCTGAATTATAAGTAGTTACTTTAAATGTAAATGGATTAACCACTCTGGTTAAGAATGGGAAGAGATTTGTATAGTGGATAAAAAAAGCATGACCCAACTATATACTGTCTGCTAGAGACTCACCTTAAACAAAAGACAGTTTGAAAGTGAATGGATAGAAGAAATATACCATGCAAGTAGTAACAAAATGAAAGCTAGTGTAGCTATACTAATATCAGGTAAAACAGACTATAAGTAAGAAACTCCTAGGAGAGACAAAGAAAGTCATTATATACTAATAACGGGGTCAAATCAACAAGAAGATGTAATAATTATAAATATATATGCACCTAACAGCAGAGCCCGAAATATACAGCAAATATGGTCAGATTTGAAAAGAGAAATAGATGGTTCTACATTAATAAGAGGAGTCTTTAATACACCATTTTCAATAATGGATATACCATCTAGACATAAACTCAGGAAGGAAATATAAGGCATGAATGATACTCTAAATCAACCAGTACTAACAGAGATGTATACAGAAAACTTCACCCAACAGCAGCAGAATACACATTCTTCTCTAGTGCATATGGATGATTCTCCAGAATAGACTATATGTTAGGTAACAGAACAGGTCTCAATAAATTTAAAACTATTGAAATCCTGCAATGTCTTCTCCAATCACAATGGAATAAAGCAGCAAATCAATAACAAGAGGGAGCAATGCAAAATGGAAACTAAACACAATTAATTAAACGCTGTATTCTTTTTTTAAGAGTCATAACATTTACTGTTTCTTTTTCATCACTTGGCACATATCCAAGTAATGTTAGAAAATTAGAAATAATAAATTACTTCATAGAAAAATAATCAACTATTCCCTTCTACACATACACAGTATTTCCAAGAACATGCTCAAAATCTTTTTCCTATTACAAAGTTATTTAAAAATGGACTCAGGAAAAACTCATGCCTGTTGCTCTAGACCAATTAACAATGCAAAAAAATAACAGTATTATCTACCACCCATGCACTCAAAATCTACAGAAATTTATAAAAAGCAATAAATAGTGATAAATGCTAACTTAAACTAACTTTAACTTGATTTGTGCCATTATTTTTGAATTTGAATCAAAAGACTAAGAAAAGATGTGTTAAATCTACCCCCTAGTTCTACCCTCTAGTTCAGTAACCATCCTTAAGGGGTGATTTTTTAAAAATTTATTTATTTATTAATTAAAAAAATAAGAAACAAAATAAAACATACATAATCAGTAATTCACAATATCATCACCTAGTTGCATATTCATCATTTCTTAGAACATTTGCATTAATTCAGAAAAAGAAACAAAAAAACAATTGAAAAAGAAATGAAACGAACACAGGAAAGAAAAAAAAAAGATTATACCTATCATACCCCTTACCCCTTGCCTTCATTGATCACTAGCATTTCGAACTAAATTTATTTTAACATTTCTTCCCCCATTATTTATTTTTATTCCATATGTTCTACTCGTCTATTGACAAGGTAGATAAAAGGAGCATCAGACACAAGGTTTTCACAATCACACAGTCACATTGTGACAGCTGTATCATTATTCAATCATCCTTAAGAAACATGGCTACTGGAACACAGCTCTACATTTTCAGGCAGTTCCCTCCAGCCTCTCCATTACATCTTGAATAACAAGATGATATCTACTTGATGCATAAGAATAACCCCCAGGATAACCTCTCGACTCTGTTTGGAATCTCTCAGCCATTGACACTTTGTCTCATTTCCCTCTTCCCTCTTTTGGTCAAGAAGGTTTTCTCAATCCCTTGATGCTGAGTTTCTGCTCATTCCAAGATCTCTGTCCCACGTTGCCAGGAAGGTCCACACCCCTGGGAGTCATGTCCCATATAGAGAGGGGTAGGGTGGTGAGACTGCTTGTTGTGTTGGCTGGAGAGAGGGGCCACATCTGAGCAACGAAAGAGGCTCTCTTGGGGGTGACTCTTAGGCCTAATTTTAAGTAGGCTTGACCTATCCTTTGTGGGGTTAAGTTTCATGTGAACAAACCCCAAGATTGGGGGCTCAGCCTACAGCTTTGGTTGTCCACACTGCTTGTGAGAATATCAAGAATTTAACTTGGGAAAGTTGAATTTCTCCCCGTTCTCACCACTCCCCGAAAGGGGCTTTGCAGATACTTTTCCACTCACTGATCGAATCACTCTGGGATTCATCGGGGCATCACTCTGGACAAACCAACAAAATCTCATGTCCTACCTGAGATTCCAAGTACTTATGGCGTTCAATCAAACTATCAACATAACTTATATTAGGAAATGCACTAGTCAAAATATTAATTTTCTACCAAATAAACATTTTTTGCTTTAGTCTCACGCAGAAGGTGACATTTTAAAATATTACCATCTATTTTCAGTACCCTGAAATAATGACATTCCTTTGTTCTTCCTCATGCAAAAACATTTTTAAAATTGTACCTTGTACATTTCACTATTATTATACACTCTAGGCATTCCTAGATTATACCATCTCAATCTTTAACATCTATCTTTCTTTCTGATTTCAATATGTCCCCAGCCCTCCTCCCTCTATCATTTTCCCATGCAGCTTCATTCAGTGTTTTAACATGATTATATTACAGTTAGGTAGTATTGTGCTGTCCATTTCTGATTTTTTGTATCCAGAACTGTTGCACAGTCTGTGTCCCTTCAGCTCCAATTACCCAATATCTTATCCTATTTCTATCTCCTGATGGTCTCTGTTATGAACAAAATATTCCAAGTTTATTCACTAATGTCAGTTCATATCAATGAGACCATACAGTATTTGTCCTTTAGTTTTTGGCCAGTCTCACTCAGCATAATGTTCTCGAGGTCCATCCATGTTGTTACATACTTCATAAGTTTATTCTGTCTTGAAGTTGCATAATATTCCATCGTATGTGTATACCATAGTTTGTTTAACCACTCCTCTGTTGATGGACATTTTGGCTGTTTCCATCTCCTTGCAATTGTAAATAATGCTGCTATAAACATTGCTGTGCAAATGTCCATTTGTGTGCCCTTATGTCCTCTGAGTAGATACCTAGCAATGGTATTACTGGGTCATATGGCAATTCTATATTCAGCTTTTTGAGGAACCGCCAAACTGCCTTCCACAGTAGTTGCACCATTTGACATTCCCACCAACAGTGGATAAGTGTGCCTCTTTCTCCACATTCTCTCCAGCACTTGTCATTTTCTGTTTTGTCGATAATGGCCATTCTGGTGGGTATGAGATGATATCTCATTGTGGTTTTGATTTGCATTTCTCTAATGGCCAGGGACATTGAGCATCTCCTCATATGCCTTTTGGCCATTTGTATTTCCTCTTCTGAGAAGTGTCTATTCAAGTCTTTTTCCTATTTTGTAATTGGATTGGCTGTCTTTTTGTTGTTGACTTGAACAATCTGTTTATAAATTCTGGATACTGGACCTTTATCTGATATGTCATTTCCAAATATTGTCTCCCATTGTGTAGGCTGTCTTTTTACTCTCTTGATGAAGTTCTTTGATGCACAAAAGTGTTTAATTTTGAGGAGTTCCCATTTCTTTCTTTCTTTCTTCAGTGCTCTTGCTTTAGGTGTAAGGTCCATAAAACCGCCTCCAATTATAAGATTTATAAGATATTTCCTTACATTTTCCTCTAACTCTTTTATGGTCTTAGACCTGATGTTTAGATCTTTGATCCATTTTGAGTTAACTTTTGTATAGGGTGTGAGATACGGGTCCTCTTTCATTCTTTTGCATATGGATATCCAGTTCTCTAGGCACCATTTATTGAAGAGACTGTTCTGTCCCAGGTGTGTTGGCTTGACTGCCTTATCAAAGATCAAATGTCCATAGATGAGAGGGTCTATATCGGAACACTGTATTCGATTCCATTGGTCAATATCTCTATCTTTATGCCAGTACCATGCTGTTTTGACCACTGTGGCTTCATAATATGCCTTAAAGTCAGGCAGCGTGAGACCTCCAACTTCACTTTTTTTCCCTCAAGATACTTTTAGCAATTCGGGGCACCCTGCCCTTCCAGATAAATTTGCTTATTGGTTTTTCTATTTCTGAAAAGTAAGTTGTTGAGATTTTGATTGGTATTGTGTTGAATCTGTAAATCAATTTAGGTAGAATTGATATCTTAACTATATTTAGTCTTCCAATCCATGAAGATGGTATGCCCTTCCATCTATTTAGGTCTTCTGTGATTTCTTTTAACAGTTTCTTTTAGTTTTCTTTGTATAGGTCTTTTTTCTCCTTAGATAAATTTATTCCTAATATTTTATTCTTTTAGTTGCAATTGTAAATGGAATTTGTTTCTTGATTTCCCCCCTCAGATTGTTCATTACTAGTGTATAGAAACACTACAGGTTTTTGAATGTTGAGCTTGTAACCTGCCACTTTGTTGTACTTGTTTATTAGCTCTAATAGTTTTGCTGTGGATTTTTCAGGGTTTTCGACATATAGTATCATATCTGCAAACAGTGATTGTTTTTCTTCTTCCTTTCCAATTTTGATGACTTGTATTTCTTTTTCTTCTCTAATTGGTCTGGCTAGAACTTCCAACACAATGTTGAATAACAGTGGTGATAGTGGACATCCTTGTCTTGTTCCTGATCTTAGGGGGAAAGGTTTCAGTTTTTCCCCATTGAGGATGATATTAGCTGTGGGTTTTTCATATATTCCCTTTATCATTTTAAGGAAATTCCCTTGTATTCCTATCCTTTGAAGTGTTCTCAACAGGAAAGGATGTTGAATTTTGTCAAATGCCTTCTCTGCATCAATTGAGATGATCATGTGATTTTTCTGCTTTGATTTGTTGATATGGTGTATTACATTAATTGATTTTCTTATGTTGAACCATCCTTGCATACCTGGGATGAATCCTACTTGGTCATGATGTATAATTCTTTTAATGTGTTGCTGGATTCGATTTGCTAGAATTTTGTTGAGGATTTTTGCATCTATATTCATTAGAGAGATTGGTCTCTAGTTTTCTTTTTTTGTGATATCTTTGCCTGGTTTTAGTATGAGGGTGATGTTGGCTTCATAGAATGAATTAGGTAGCTTTCTCTCCACTTCAATTTTTTTGAAGAGTTTGAGCAGGGTTGGTACTAATTCTTTCTGGAATGTTTGGTAGAATTCACATGTGAAGCTGTCTGGTCCTGGACTTTTCTTTTTGGGAAGCTTTTTAATGACTGATTCAATTTCTTTGCTTGTCATTGTTTTGTTGAGGTCATCTATTTCTTGTTGAGTCAAAGTTGGTTGTTCATGCCTTTCTAGGAAGTTGTCCATTTCATCTACATTGTTGTATTTATTTGCATAAAGTTGTTCATAGTATCCTGTTATTACGTCCTTTATTTCTGTGGGGTCAGTGGTTATGTCTCTTCTTCCATTTCTGATCTTATTTATTTGCATCCTCTCTCTTCTTCTTTTTGTCAATCTTGCTAAGGGCCCATCAATCTTATTGATTTTCTCATAGAACCAACTTCTTGTTTTATTGATTTTATCAATTGTTTTCATGTTCTCAATTTCATTTATTTCTGCTCTAATCTTTGTTATTTATTTCCTTTTGCTTGCTTTGAGGTTAGTTTTCTGTTCTTTCTCCAGTTCTTCCAAGTGGACAGTTAATTCCCGAATTTTTGCCCATTCTTCTTTTTTGATATAGGCATTTATGGCAATAAATTTTCCTCTTAGCACTGCCTTTGCTGCACCCCTTAAGTTTTGATATGTTGTGTTTTCATTTTCATTCACCTCGAGATTTTTACTGATTTCTCTTGCAATTTCTTCCTTGACCCACTGGTTGTTTAAGGGTGTGTTGTTGAGCCTCCACATATTTGTGAATTTTCTGCTACTTTTCCTATTATTGATTTCCAATTTCATTCTCTTATGATCTGAGAAAGGGTTTTGTATGATTTCAATCTTTTTAAATTTGTTGAGACTTGCTTTGTGACCCAGCATATGGTCTATCTTTGGGAATGATCCATGAGCACTTGAGAAAAAGGTGTATCCTGCTGTTGTGGGGTGTAATGTCCTATAAATGTGTTAAGTCTAGCTCATTTATTGTGATATTCAACTTCTCTGTTTCTTTATTGATCCTCTGTCTAGATGTTCTGTCCATTGATGATAGTGCGGAATTGAAGTCTCCAACTATTATGATAGATGTGTCTATTTCCCTTTTCAGTGTTTGCAGTGTTTGCCTCATGTATTTTGGGGCATTCTGGTTCGGTGCATAAAATATTTATGATTGTTATGTCTTCATGTTGAATTGTTCCTTTTATTAGTAGGTAGTATCCTTCTTTGTCTCTTTTAACTGTTTTACATTTGAAGTCTAATTTGTTGGATATTAGTATAGCTACTCCTGCTCTTTTCTGGTTGTTATTTGCATGAAATATCTCTTCCCAACTTTTCACTTTCAACCTGTGTTTATCTTTGCATCTAAGATGTGTTTCCTGTAGACAGCATATAGAAGGGTCCTGTTTTTTAATCCATTCTGCCAGTCTATGTCTTTTGATTGGGGAGTTCAATCCATTAACATTTAGTGTTATTACTGTTTGGGTAGTACTTTACTCTACCATTTTGCCTTTTGTATTATATATATCATATCTAATTTTCCTTCTTTCTACACTCTTCTCCACACCTCTCTCTTCTGTCTTTTCATATCTGTCTCTAGTGCTCCCTTTAGTATTTCTTGCAGAGCTGATCTCTTGGTCACAAATTCTCTCAGTGATTTTTTCGTCTGAAAATGTTTTAATTTCTCCCTCATTTTTGAAGGACAGTTTTGCTGGATATAAAATTCTTGGTTGGCAGTTTTTCTCTCTTAGTAATTTAAATATATCATCTCACTGTCTTCTTGCCTCCATGGTTTCTGCTGAGAAATCTACACATAGTCTTATTGGGTTTCCCTTGTATGTGATGGATTGCTTTTCTCTTGCTGCTTTCAAGATCCTCTCTTTCTCTTTGACCTCTGACATTTTGATTAGTAAGTGTCTTGGAGAACATTTATTTGGATCTATTCTCTTTGGGGTACGCTGCATTTCTTGGATCTGTAATTTTAGGTATTTCATAAGAGTTGGGAAATTTTCAGTGATAATATATTCCATTAGTTTTTCTCCTCCTATTCTCTTGTCTTCTCCTTCTGGGACACCCACAACATGTATATTCATGCACTTCATATTGTCAGTCAATTCCCTGAGTCCCTGCTCATATTTTTCCACATTTTCCCTATAGTTTCTGTTTCTTGTTAGATTTCTGATGTTCCATCCTCCACTTCACTAATTCTATCTTCTTCCTCTCGAAATCTACCATTGTAGTTTTCCATTGTTTTTTTTCATCTCTTCTTCTGTGCCTTTCATTCCCATAAGTTCTGTGATTTGTTTTTCATACTTTCCGTTTCTCCTTTTTTTCATTCCTTGCCTTCTTCATATCCTCCCTCAATTCATTGATTTGATTTTTGATGAGGTTTTCCATGTCTGTTCGTGTATTCTGAATTAATTGTTTCAGCTCCTGTATCTCATCTGAATTGTTGGCTTATTCCTTTAACTGGGCCATTTCTTCAATTTTCCTGGTGTGATTTATTATTTTTTGCTGGCATCTAGACATTTAATTGCCTTAACTAGTTTATTCTGGAGATTGCTTTCACTTCTTTTATGTAGGGTTTTCTTGCTGGATGAATTTATTGTCAGCTTTTTCTGGACTTCTACCTTAGGTTTTGTTTAACAGAGGAGAATTTTTCAGTTCTTGTTTTCTTGTTTCTGCCCTGCTTCTATGTTGCCTTTTTCCCCCTCACCCTTAGCAGGGTCTACATAGGTATTATAGACCCCAGTCAGATTTTCTCGGACCAAAGTGGCCTCCTGTCAGGAAGAAAGTGTCACCTGCATCAGTTTTCTCTGAAGGCGAAACCCAGAAGATTGAAAGACCTTACTGTGAATTCTCTGGGTTCTGTTTTTCTTATTATGCCCAGTATGTGGCACTTGTCTGCCTCCAGGTCCCACCAGCATAAGATGATGTGGTACCTTTAACTTTGGCAGACTCTCTCTGCCGGGGGTGTGGTGCAGACAGAGGAGAGGTTGTAGGCTCGTTTTATTGTCTTCAAATTATCAAGCTCTGGTGTCCAAATTCCTTGAGGGAGGGTTTCCACCTGAGTTGGGCTTCACCCCTCCCTTGGGGAAGGCACACACTCCAGACAAGTCCTGAAATGAGCTTGTTTCTGCCTATGCCCGGGATAGTTACAGCCTGAGAAGTCCTGCCACTGAATCCAGAGGCAGTCAAGCCTTTGTAGAAACACAGCCACATAAACCTCTGTTTCTTTTCTTTTTCTGTTTTTCCTTTAGCCCAATGAGCAACCTCCGCTTTGACCAGGTTCACCTGAGCTGGGGGCCTATTTTTAGTAGTCAGAATTTATTAATTAATGCCACAGCTGTTGTTTCTTTGGGCTCAGCTCCTGCTGCTGTTAAAGTCTCTTTCCTTTCCCCTCTGGGAAGCAGCCTGTGGGGGAGGGACTCTGGCCACCACACCTTGGGGAACTCATGGTTCTGGGGAGGCTCACAGCTGATCCAGCTGGTCCAGACTGGGGTATGCTGTGTGTCCGGTCACTGATGTGGCTCCAGGAGGTGTTCTGTACTGTTTCTGATTAGTTAGTAATTGTTCTGGAGGAGGAGCTAAAATGTGCACATTGCTAAGCCACCATCTTGACCCCTCCTCTGTTTTATTGTTTTATTTAGAAATTAGGTATGGTTTAAGGTAGTGTGTATAGCTGCCAAGTTCACACGGGGTGGACTGTCATGGTCAGGTTCATGTGTCAACTTGGCCAAGTAGTGGTACCTGTTTGTCTGGTTGGGCAAGTGCTGGCTTATCTGTTGCTGTGATCATAGAATTAAATCATCATCACATCGGCTGCATCCACAGCTGATTTCATTTGTAATCAACCAAGGGGTGTGTCTTATGCAATGAGTGATGCTTAATCTAATCACTGGAAGCCTTTTAAGGAGGATTCAGACGAGACAGGCTGTTCCTCCTGCTTTGGCTGGTAAACCTCTCTTGTGGAGTTCATCCAGACCCTCCTTTGTAATTGTCAGCTTTACAGCCTGCCCTACAGATTTTGGACTCTATGTTCCCAGGGTTACGTGAGACACTTTTATAAATTTTATGTTTACAAATATTTCCTGTTGATTCTGTTTCTCTAGAGAGCCCTAACTAATACACCTCTTTCCCAGTTTTGGCATAATGCTTTTGTTACGTTCATTGTAAGCATATTACCATGTTACCATTGACTGTAGACCCTAGCTTGCATTGATTGTACTTTTTCCCATATACCACCTATTTTCAATATCCTGCAATACTGACATTCCTTTGTTCTTCCTCATGGAAAAGCATTTTTAAATTTGTTCATTTAATCACCATCATTGTACACTCTAGGCATTGCTAAATTTTACCATCTCAGTCTTTATCATCTATCTTCCCTTTATCCTCAGGATTCAACTTAGAGAACCTGAGACATATCAGACACTGATATTTGTGGAATGAATTAGACTCAGGAGGATTATTCCAAAAGACCAGGTAGGAGAACAGGAGTAGAGATAGGTCTGATACCTGGGGGGACTGGAAAGAAAGACAGGTAAAGAAATAAATTCCGTACAATGTGGAAAGTACATTAATAGAGGTGTGCTGGTTTGAAAGGATTATGTACCCTAGAAAAGCCATGTTTTTATCCTGACCCATGTCATGGAGGGAGCCATTTCTTTTAATCACTATTCAGTACTATAGGTTGGAAACGTGATTATATTA
Source organism: Tamandua tetradactyla (assembly GCF_023851605.1). Taxonomy (NCBI): domain Eukaryota; kingdom Metazoa; phylum Chordata; class Mammalia; order Pilosa; family Myrmecophagidae; genus Tamandua; species Tamandua tetradactyla. Next base: position 104,183,237 of record NC_135353.1, on the reverse strand, counting down.
TTTCCACAGAGATGTCACACCCAATTGTGGGTATTAACCTCTAATTAGAGGGACATTTCACTCCACCCATTCCATATGGGTCTTGATTACTTTACTAGAATCTTTAAAAGAGGAACCATTTTGGAGAGAGTCACCAGAAGCAACAGAGCCACAAGAACCATGAGAGCCTATGGCAGCCAGAGACCTCTGGAATTGAAGAAGGAGAATGTCCCTGAGGAAGCTTCATGAAATTAGAAGCTGAAGAGAAAGCTAGCAGATGTGACCATGTTCACCATGTGCCTTTCTGGTTGAGAGAGAAACCCTGAACTTCATTGGCCTTTCTTGAGTGAAGGTAACTTCTTGTTGGTGACTTAAAAATTAGGACATTTTTATAGACTTGCTTTAATTGGGACATTTTCATGACCTTAGAACTGTAAACTTTCAACTTAATAAATTCCTCTTTTTATATAGGCATTTAGGGCAATAAATTTCCCTCTTAGCACTGCCTTTGCTGCATCCCATAAGTTTTGATATGTTGTGTTTTCATTTTCATTCACCTCGAGATATTTACTGATTTCTCTTGCAATTTCTTCCTTGACCCACTGGTTGTTTAAGAGTGTGTTGTTGAGCCTCCACGTATTTGTGAATTTTCTGGCAGTCTGCCTATTATTGATTTCCAACTTCATTCCTTTATGATCTGAGAAAGTGTTGTGTATGATTTCAATCTTTTTAAATTTGTTGAGACATCCTTTGTGACCCAGTATATGGCCTATCTTTGAGAATGATCCATGAGCACTTGAGAAAAAGGTGTATCCTGCTGTTGTGGGGTGTAATGTCCTATAAATGTCTGTTAAGTCTAGCTCATTTATTGTAATATTCAAATTCTCTGTTTCTTTATTGATCCTCTGTCTAGATGTTCTGTCCATTGATGATAGTGCGGAATTGAAGTCTCCAACTATTATGGTAGATGTGTCTATTTCCCTTTTCATTATTTGCAGTGTATGCCTCACGTATTTTGGGGCATTCTGGTTCAGTGCATAAATATTTATGATTGTTATGTCTTCATGTTGAATTGTTCCTTTTATTAGTAGGTAGTATCCTTCTTTGTCTCTTTTAACTGTTTTACATTTGAAGTCTAATTTGTTGGATATTAGTATAGCTACTCCTGCTCTTTTCTGGTTGTTATTTGCATGAAATATCTCTTCCCAACTTTTCACTTTCAACCTATGTTTATCTTTGGGTCTAAGATGTGTTTCCTGTAGACAGCATATAGAAGGGTCCTGTCTTTTAATCCATTCTGGCAGTCTATGTCTTTTGATTGGGGAGTTCAGTCCATTAACATTTAGTGTTATTACTGTTTGGGTAGTACTTTACTCTACCATTTTGCCTTTTGTATTATATATATCATATCTAATTTTCCTTCTTTCTACACTCTTCTCCACACCTCTCTCTTCTGTCTTTTTGTATTTGTCTCTAGTGCTCCCTTTAGTATTTCTTGCAGATCTGATCTCTTGGTCACAAATTCTCTCAGTGACTTTTTGTCTGAAAATGTTTTAATTTCTCCCTCATTTTTGAAGGACAATTTTGCTGGATATAGAATTCTTGGTTGGCAGTTTTTTTCTTTTAGTAATTTAATTATATCATCTCACTGTCTTCTTGCCTCCATGGTTTCTGCTGAGAAATCTACACATAGTCTTATTGGGTTTCCCTTGTATGTGATGGATTGCTTTTCTCTTGCTGCTTTCAAGATCCTCTCTTTCTCTTTGACCTCTGACATTCTGACTAGTAAGTGTCTTGGAGAACGTCTATTTGAATCTATTCTCTTTGGTGTGCGTTGCACTTCTTGGATCTATAATTTTAGGTCTTTCATAAGAGTTGGGAAATTTTCAGTGATAATTTCTTCCATTAGTTTTTCTCCTCCTTTTCCCTTTTCTTCTCCTTCCGGGACACCCACAACACATATATTTGTGCACTTCATATTATCATTCAATTCCCTGAGTCCCTGCTCATATTTTTCCATTCTTTTCCCTATAGTTTCTGTTTCTTTCTGGATTTCAGATGTTCCATCCTCCAGTTCACTAATTCTAACCTCTGTCTCTTGAAATCTACCATTGTAGGTTTCCATTGTTTTTTTCATCTCTTCTACTGTAACTTTCATCCCCATAAGTTCTGTGATTTGTTTTTTCAGACTTTCCATTTCTTCTTTTTGTTCATTCCTTGCCTTCTTCATATCCTCCCTCAATTCATTGATTTAATCTTTGATGAGGTTTTCCATTTCTGTTTGTATATTCTGAATTAGTTGTTTCAGCTCTTCTATCTCATTTGAATTATTGGTTTGTTCCTTTGACTGGGCCATATCTTCAATTTTCCTGGTGTGATTTGTTATTTTTTGCTGGCATCTAGACATTTAATTACCTTAATTAGTTTATTCTGGAGATTGCTTTCACTTATCTCACCAAACTCATTGCTAGATGAGTTTGTTGTCTATCTGTTCTTTGACCTTCAGTTCAGCTTTTTCTGGGCCTCTAGCTTAAGTTTTGTTTAACAGAGGGTAATTTTTCAGTTCTTGTTTTCTTGTTTCTTGTCCTGCTTGTAAGTTGCCTTTTCCCTCCCCACCCTTAGGAGGGTCTACGTAGGTATTACAGACTCCAGCCGGGTTTTCCCGGACTAAATTGACCTCCTTTCGGGGGGAAGGAGTCACCTGCATCAGTTTTCCCTGAGGGTGAGACCCAGCAGGTTGAAAGACTTTCCTGTGAAGTCTCTGGGCTCTGTTTTTCTTATCCTGCCCAGTATGTGGTGCTTGTCTGTCTGTGGGTCCCACCAGCAAAAGATGTTCTGGCTCCTTTAACTTTGGAAGGCTCTCCCTGCTGGGGGTGTGGTGGAGACAGAGGAGAGGTTGTAAGCTGGTTTTAATGACTTCAAATTGCCAAGCCCTGGGTTCTGAATTCCTTGAGAGAGGGATTCCACCTGAGTTGCGTTTCACCCCTCCCCTGGGGAAGGCTCATGTGGGAGATAGCCCTGAAAGCAGCCCGTTTCTGCATATGCCTGGGGCAGTTGCAACCTGTGTAATCCCGCCGCTGAATCCAGAGGCAGCCAAGCCTCCGTAGAAACAGCCGCAAAAGACTCTGTTTCATCCCCTTTCCTCTTTTTTGGTTAGCCCAATAGGTGACCTCTGCCTTGACCAGTTTCACCTGAGCTGGGGGCCTATTTTTAGTAGTCAGAATTTGTTTATTAATGCCATAATTGGTGTTTGGTTGGACTCAGTCCCTGCTACTGTTAGAGTCTCTTTCCTTTCCCTCCAGGAAGCCGCCTGTGGGGGAGGGGCGCCAGGCGCTGTGGCTTGGGGAACTGCCACAGCTTGGGGAACTCACTGTTCTGGAGACTCACAGCCAGTCCAGCTGGTCCAGACTGGGGTATGCTGTGTGTCTGGTCACTATCATGGCTCCGGGAGCTGTTCTGTACTGTTTCTGGTTATTTAGTAGTTGTTCTGGAGGACAAACTAAAACGTGCACATTGCTTAGCTGCCATCTTGGCACTTCCAGGCAAGGGTTTTTAAGGAGAAAGAAGATAACATGAATTGTTTCTGGTTGGTGGATATTTGGGTTGCTTCAACTGCCTTCAGGTTAGTCTACTGAGTTCCTGGTGGTTTGCCTAAATTCCTCATTTTAAAAGCCTTTGTGTTTCTGGTATATTGCATTCCAGCAGCTAGTAAACTAGAACAAGAGTAATGAACAAAGACTGTGGGAGCCCAAGGAAGGGGCATTTATATCTAATGTGTTGAGATGGATATTATGACCCATGAGGCCTTTCACTGTGTATATTTGCAATCTTCTTTGTGAAGGGAAAACCTGCTCCTCTCTGACAAGGATGAAACTGACTATATCTTCAACATTTAGGATTTGCTTTCTCACTGAATCCTTCCTTATATTAGCCCTGTGAACTACATTATTAGCACCATTTTATAAATGAGGAAGTAGACACTCAAAGAGCTGAAATTACTTACCCAGGGCCACTCAGCTAGTAAGTGGCAGAGCTGGGACTTGAACCCAGGTATTATTCTAGAGAATACGTTCAGTTAGGACTATATATAAAAAAAAATCCAAAAGTAAGATTTAATTAAGATAGAGGTTGATTTCTCTCTCATATAAAAAGTGTCTAAAGGTGGGAGGTCCAGGGTTAGAATGGTTCCTTGGCATCATCTGGGACTCAAGATCTAATTTGTTGTTACCACCAACCTCAGTACTGATCTACTTTCTGAAGTTCATTTCATTATCCAAGATAGCTGCTTGAGTGCAAGCTATTGTATCTGCACACTAGGGAGCAGTTGGAAGTGGGGGAAGACAAAAGGGCAGCTTTTCCCAGCTGATTCAGCACATTTAAAAGCAACCTTCTTAGAAGTTAAACACACTATTTCTGTTTACGTTTCATTGGTGCTGGAAGTTGGTCACATGGCCATATCTAGCATGTGTTAGTTTGGAAGCTGCAAGAATGCAATACACCAGGAATGGAGTGACTTTTTAAAAGGAGAATTTAATAAATTACAAGTTCACAGTTCTAATCCTATGAAAATGTCTGAACTAAGGCATCCCCAGAAAGATACCTTAATTCAAGAAAAGCCAATGCATCTGGAACACCTCTGTTAGCTGGGAAGTCACTCTGGTTCCTTGCTCCTGGGCTCCATTGCTTTCACCCTCTATTCCTGTAGGGATATCTCACTTTACTTCTCTGGGGCTAGCTTTCATCTCTTGGCTTCCCTTGGCTCTCTCCAGGTTCTGGCTTGCTCAACATCTCATGGCAACATCTGCTCAGCTCCAAGCATCTCCAAACATCCATATCTCTGATCTCCAAGTGTCAGCATCTCTGTCAGCTCTGCTCTGAAGATTCTGTTGGCTCAGTCATTTCTGACTGTCTCCAAAATGTTTCCTCTTTTAAAGGATCCAGTAAATGAATCAAGATCTACCTGAAATGGGCAGAATCACATCTCCATCTAATCAAAGTTCACACCCACAATTGGGTGCATCACATCTCCATGGGGATAATCTAATAAAAATTTTCTAACCTACAGTATTGAATCAAGATTAAAAGAAACAGCTGCCCCCACAAGATTGGATCAGGATGAAAACATGGCTTTTCTGGAGTACCTTATACTTTCAAACTGGCACATAACAGCAGGGGGAGACTGAGAAAAGTGGTTTTAGTTATGTGCAGGGGATTTATTTCCTACAAAAATTACTAACTGCTCATTTCTTAGGGAGCTGAGACTTGGAGCAACTGTATTTCTAAAAATCCTTACATATTCAATGCAATCTGGGAGCTGCATTTTTACCCAACTTGAAAAATTTTTATTGAGAATGTGTTGCACACACAGTACTGTTTATTATTACTTTGAGAGTCTTATCTGAGTTATATTTCTTCTTTTGTATCTCCATTTATCATTCATTCATACACAAGCTTATTTATGATACCATTACTTCCATCCCTCTTTCTACGTAATAATTCAATTTCTTTCTTTACTTCTCCTACTCTCTCTTGTTTTTCTTTTCTTTTCTTTTTTTTTCAGCCCACAGATCTCCTGTTAGTATTTCTTGCAGGGCAGGTTTCTTTGTTAACAAACGCTCTCAGCTTTTGTTTATCTGTGAGTATTTTAAGCTCTTCCTATCTTTTGAAGGGCAGCTTTGCTGGATAAAGAATTCTTGGTTGGCATTTTTCTCTTTCAGTCTTAAATATATCATACTACTGCCTTCTTGTCTCCCTGGTGTCTGAAGAGAAGCCAGTGTTGAGCCTTATATGGCCTCCCTTGAATGTGGTGATTCACTTTTCTCTTGCTGCTTTTAGGGTTCTCTCCTTCTCTTCAGCATTTGATGGTCTGATAAGTATATGTCTTGGAGTAGGTCTATTTGGATTTATCCTATTTGGAGTACATTGTGCTTCTTGGATTTGTATATTTATGTCTTTTAGAAGGATTGGGAAATTTTCAGCCATTATGTTCTCAAATATTCTTCCTGGACCTTTTCCCTTATCTTCTCCTTCTGGGACCTCTATAATGCATATATTTGCATGTTTCATGTTGTCAATCTTTTTCCTGAGACCCAGCTCGAATTTTTCCTTTTTTCCCTCTTTGTTCTTTTGCAGGTGTGAGTTCAGTTGCTCTGTCGTCTAGTTTGTATATCCTTTTTTCCACCTCTTCAAATCTGCTGTTGTGCATCTCTAATATATTTTTAATTTCCTCACTTCCATGAGATTTGCTATTTCTCCTATGTAATCTTTCAAATTCTTCTTTAGTCTCTCCTAGGGTCTTTATGTCCTTTATCTCTTTAACCATCTTGTTGAAACTATTTAGGATATTTGTTTGACAATCATTGATTAGTTGTTCCCAATTTTGTATTTTCTCAGAATTTTTAATTTGATCATTTTGTTTGGCTATATGTTTTTGGTTTCTTAATGTGCCTTGTAATTCGTTGCTGGTTTCTGGGCATCTGTTTATCTTGATAAGATTATTTTGAAAGTTAGTTTCTCCCTCATCTCAGATTTTGCTTTGATTGTGTTCATGTTGAAGGTTGCCTTTGGCACTAGGTTCATCAGTATTTCACAGCCAAACCGTGGCCACTGTCCCATGCCTGGGGTGCAGACCCGTAACAAAGGGCCCTAGAAAAAGGATCTGATATTATATTCTCAGACTGCACTTTACAAGTCTTCCCAGTGGATGGTGGTCTTCAACAACCTATTCCCCATATCCTACAGCAATGCTATTTTTTTATCCCGCTGATCCCACTGTTTTTACAGTGAGTGGAGATAAAGGCCCCATGAGGCTGTGTCTCCTGTCCAGAAATGACCAAGTCTGTGACCAATTACTGTCCTATTTCATTGGCCAAATGTCAAGAGTGGTAGCCTCCTTGTCTCCCAGATTGCTGAAGACCACCAGGGAAGACCTAGGCATGCTCTGGGCTGATGGCCTCAGGGGTGTGGGAAGGGCACCTGGGGATACAATGGAACTCAGTCACCTACCACAGCTTCTCTGTGCAAATAGTGCTGATGCAAGTGCCCTTGGCTCCTTTACAGATGGGTACAAATCTGCAAGAGCCAGACTGTCACCCTCTCTGGTCAGCAGCTGGAACAGGACTGTGCTGTGTCCCTCAGTTTTCCCAAAGGGAGGGCCTCCCTATCTCCCAGCTCTCTGCAGCTCTCTCAGCTAGATAAGAGCCAGATAAGCCCAGAACTGCCAGTCTTGGTGATGGGGGATGGGTGCTGGGTCCCTGTTGCAGGTCAATCTCACCATTCTCTGAGATTGTGGAACCAATGGAGCCTCAGATTCCTGAACTGCCATGTGGGAAAGCTCTAAGCTGTGGAACTGAGAGGGTCAACTTCACCAGCCAACAGCTTGCCCAAGACTATACCATATCTGCTATCTCATGGGTGTGGGATGTGTGGCAGGAAATGCAGTGGAGATTAACCTCTGGCTTCAGTCTCAGTTTGTGAAATTAATGGAGCTGTGATTCTTGTGGAAAGGATCTAGGCTGCAGGTCTAAGAGGGTTAACTTTTTTGCCCAAAAATTTACCCAGGACTTCTCTGTCTGCTGACCTCAGTGGTGGGGGCTGGGGGCTGGGAGTCACAATGGAGACCAGTCTCTTGCTACAGTCTCTCAACTCATGGGATCAATGAGTTGTGAGCTTCTGAGTTCCTGCATGAAAAGACTCTAGGCTGTGGGACCAAGAAGGCCCAGTTGGTGAGAACCAAGCCATCCCACAGTCACTGGGCTGGGGTGGGGTAGGGTGGGAGGAGCACCAGGTTCCATGGTTGAGTTCACCCACCACAATTACTCAGTCGTACTTCTTTATTTTTCCATTCGGTTCCTCATTTGTTGCGATGGTCCTTCCCTGGCCTCTCAAGCCCCAGAACTTCTGGTGTGGATAATTCCTGCTTGTTTTCTAGGTGCCTTTGGTGGAGGAATGAGCTCTGCCAGTCCTTATCCACCATCTTCTCAGAAGTCTCCTACTGTATTCCTCATCAGAAACAATGAAAGTCAGAAGGGCTTCCTCCTGGAATCAGCAGTGTTCTGGCTGGCAGGCAACCCCTGTGTTCTTTGGCTTTTCAGTCACCTTCCAATTTCTTCTCCTCCCCCCCCCTCATTTTTGAAGGACATTTTTGCTATATAAAGTATTCTTGGCTGGCAGTTTTTCTCTTTTAGTATCTTAAGTATAACGTACTACTGCTGCTGCCTTGCCTCCATGATTTCTGATGAGAAATCATCACTTAGTCTTATTGATGATCCCTTATATCAGTAAATTGCTTTTCTCTTGCTGCTTACAGAATTGTCTCTTTTTCTTTGGCATTTAACTTTCTGACAAGTATGTCTCTCAGAGTAGTTCTATTAGGATTTACTCTATTTTGGGTAAGTTGTGCTTCTTGGACATGTACTGGAAAGTGTTCAGCCCTTATTTACTCAAGTATTCTTTCTGCCCCTTTTCCCTTGTCTTCTCTTTCTGGGACACCCATGACATGTATGCTTGTGTGCTTTTTGCTGTCACTCAAACCCCTGAGACAGTGCTCTATTTTTACACTTTTTTCTAGCTGTTGTTCTGATTGTATGGTTTCAGTTCTATCTTCTAGTTCACTGTTTCTTTCTTCTGCCTGTTCAAATTTGCTGTTGTATGACTAGTGTATTTAAATGCAATTTTATTGAGATATATTCACACACCATATAATGCATCCAAAGGATACAATCAGTGGCTCACAGTATCATCACATATTTGTGCATTCATCACCACAGTCAACTTTAGAACCTTTTCATTACCCAAAAAAAGAAAAAGAAAAAGAAACCCCAAAACACTCCATACCTTTGTCACCCCTATTATTTTTTTAACAGTTTTATTCATATACCATACAATTCATCCTAAGTGTACAATCAATGGTTCTTGGTATAATAACATAGTTATGCATTCACCACTGTAGTTAATATGGGAACATTCTCATTTCTTCTGAAGAAAAAAATCCATGCCCCTTATAATCTCCCTATTATTGACATTTAGCTTTGGTATAGTGCCTTAGTTGAATAAATATAAGAATATTCCAATTTTACTGTTAACTGTAAACCTTAGTTTACATTAATTGTATTTTTCACATACACCACCCTATTACTAACACCTTGTAACAGTGACATATGTTTGTTCTAGTTCATGTAAAAACTTTTTTATGTTTATACAGTTTAACCACCATGATTGTCCACTTTAGGTTTTGCTAAGTTATTCAGTCCAAGTTTTTATCCTCTAGCTTTCATTCTGGTGGCATACATGATTCTAGCATTCCTCTTTGAACTCACACTCAGCTCTGTTAAATGCATTTAAAATATTGTACAACCATCACACACTATAATGCTATAGATTTCTGAATCTTTAAAATCAAGCTTTTTGAACATTCTGTACTCCATAAACATCAATTGCCCATTCTCTGTCCTCTTTCTATATCCTGATAACCTGTGCTTTCTACTTTAACTCTCAGAATTTACTCATCATAGTTAGTTCATATTAGTGAGACCATATAATAATTGTCCTTTCATTTCTGGCTTATTTTGCTCAATATAATGTCATCAAGTTTCATTCATTGCATGCCTCATGACTTCACTCATTTCTGCAGCTGCACAATATTCCATCATATGTATACAACACAGTTTGTCCCTTGTGTATTTTTTGTTTTTTTTTCTTGCACATAAATGTTTGTGACAGTTTTACTCATAATAGCAAAATAGGGAAACAACCTAAATGCCTATCAATAGGGAAGGATAAACAGATTTTTCTATTTTCATACAATGGAACATTCCTCAACAATAACATAAATCAAACTGCTGAAGAGCACAACAACATGGATTAATCTCACAGACATGATATAGAGTGAAAGTGGACATACACAAGATAAGGCACACTGTATGATTCCATTTATGCAAAGTCTCAGAGCAGACCAAACCAATCTATGCTGACAGATGTCAGATCAGTAATTGCCTGGGGTTGGGAGAAGGAGGGCTCTTTCAGGCATTGTGTCTCAGGTAGCAGTTGAGGGACCAGCAGGCTGCATCCATATCTGGAAGCTTGATTGGAAAAGAATCTGTGCCCAAGTTCTCATGGCTGTCAGCAACATGGAGTGTCCTGCTGCAGCTTCATCCCCAAGACTGAAGTATGGTTCCTTCTCTGGGCCCAAAATCAACACAAAGGGGGCACAGCCAGGTGTTGGGGGAGGCTCCACAGCAAGTCCTCAGCCCAGAGCAAGGTGGGATAGTGACTGTCATGGTGGACACCTGCACAGGCAGAGGACATCCACGTTTCAATGCCCATCTCCCAGAGACAACTAAGGAAGATTTACCAGAGCTGATGTGGCTTCACTTGCAGGGATGCCCACTATAGTACTGGTAGGGAGCCTCACATTTGAGCCACAGGTTCATGTGTCTGCAGAGCATTGAACTGCAGTGGTTAAGACCACCTCGGTGTACACCCCCCACCCCTTGTCCGTCTTCCTCTGGGATCCAGGGCCACCTGGGTGACCACAGACATTTTTTTGATCCAACAAAGAGGAAATTGAGTTGGTCTATGGGGTATTTTCATGTGGTCCAGTCACGTGCTTGACAACTCACACAACCATATGATGCTGGGTGCTAAAAGTCAGCAGGGAGTGGAGGGGAAACATGATTTGCATGCATTGAGCTGGGAGGGAGCCTGCACCAAGTGCCTGCAGTCCTCCAGCAGGTAGAGAAGCATGCTAGCAGAGCCTGCAGTTCTTCTGACTACACATGTGGAAGAAAAGCTGTCTCTGTTAAAAATATATTCGATAATGCAGCATATAAAATTTAATACACCATATACTTTTTAAAATTAATTAAAAATTTTTTTTAAATACCAAAAAAACCAAACAAATGCAAACATTCATAATTTTTTTATCATTCCATTCTACATATATAATCAATAATTCACAATATCATCACATAGTTGCATATTCATCATCATGATCATTTCTTGGAACATTTACATCTATTCAGCAAAAGAAATAAAAAGAAAACAGAAAAAAATTCATACATACCATACCCCCACCCCTCCCTTCACTGATCACCAGCATTTCACTCTATATTTATTTTAACATTTGTTCCCCCTATTATTCATCTTTATTCCGTATGTTTTACTTGTCTGTTAATAAGGTACATAAAAGGAGCATCAGACACAAGGTTTTCACAATCACACAGTCACATTGTGAAAGCTATATCATTATACAATCATCCTCAAGAAACATGGCTACTGGAACACAGTTCCACATTTTCATGCAGTTACCTCCAGCCTCTCCACTACATCTTGATTAACAAGGTGATATCTATATAAGGCATAAGAATAACCTCCAGGATAACCTCTCAACTCTGTTTGGAATCTCTCAGCCACTGACACTTTATTTGTCTAAATTCACTCTTCCTTCCCCCTTTTGGTCGAGAAGGTTTTCTCAATCCCCTGATGCTGAGTCCCAGCTCATTCTAGGGGTTTTCTCAATCCCTTCATGCTGAGTCTCAGCTCATTCCAGGATTTCTGTCCCACATTTCCAGGAAGGTCCACACCTCTGGGAGTCATGTCCCACATAGACGGGGGAAGGTGGTGAGTTTGCTTGTTGTGTTGGCTGGAAAGAGAGGTCACATCTGAGCAATAAAAGAGTTTCTCTTGACTCTTATGCCTAATTTTAAGTAGGCTTGACCTGTCCTTTGTGGGGTTAAGTTTCGTATGAACAAACCCCAAGATTGGGGGCACAGCCTATAGCTTTGATTGTCTGCACTGCTTGTGAGAATATCAAGAATTCAACTTGGGGAAGTTGAATTTTCTCCCTTTCTCATCATTCCCCAAAGGGGACTTTGCAAATACTTTTTTATTCACTGTTCAAATCACTCGGATTAATCAGGGCATGACGCTAGATAAACGAAGAAAATCTCATGTCATAATCAAGGTTCCATGTACTTATGGTGTTCAATTAAGCTGTCTACATTAGTTACATTAGAAAATTCACTAGTCAAAATATAAATTTTGTACCAATTAATATTTTTTGCTTCAATCTCACACATAAGGTAAAAGTTTAAAATATTAATTACCATCTATTTTCAGCACCCTGCAGTAATGACATTCCCTTGTTCTTCCTCATGCAAAAACATTTTTAAAATTTGTACATTTAGTCACTACCATTGTACACTCTAGGCATTCCTAGATTATACCATGCCAGTCTTTATAGTCTATTTTTCTTTCTGATTTCATTTGTGTCCCCAGCCCTCCTTCCTCCATGATTCTCACATTCAGCTTCATTCAGTGTTTTAACATAATTGTATTACAGTTAGGTAGTATTGTGCTGCCCATTTCTGAGTTTTTACATTCAGTCCTGTTGCACAATCTGTATTCCTTCAGCTCCAATTACCCAATATCTTACCCTATTTCTATCTCCTGAAGGTCTCTGTTACCAATGAAATTCTCCAAGTTTATTCACTAATGTCAGTTCATATCAGTGAGACCATACAGTATTTGTCTTTTGGTTCTGGCTAATCTCACTCAGCATAATGTCCTTAAGGTCCATCCATGTTGTTTCATACTTCATAACTTTATTCTGTCTTACACCTGTGTAATATTCCATCATATGTGCATACCACAGTTTGTTTAGCCACACATCTGTTGATGGACATTTTGGCTATTTCCATCTCTTCACAATCACAAATAATGCTGCTATAAACATTGATATGCAAATGCCCATTTATGTCCTTGCCCTCATGTCCTCTGAGTAGATATCCAGCAATGGTATTGGTGGGTCATATGGCAATTCTATATTTAGCTTTTTGAGGAACCGCCAAACTGCCTTTCACAGTGGTTGCACCGTTTGACATTCCCACCAACAGTGGATAAGTGTGCCTCTTTCTCCACATCCCCTCCAGCATTTGTCATTTTCTGTTTTATTAATAATGGGCCATTCTGGTGGGTGTGAGATGATGTCTCACTATGGTTTTGATTTGCATTTCTCTAATAGCCAGGGAAGTTGAGCATCTCTTCATATGCCTTTTGGCCATTTGTATTTCCTCTTCTGAGAAGTGTCTGTTCATGTCTTTTGCACACTTTGTAATTGGATTAGCTGCCTTTTTGTTGTTGAGTTGAACAATCTCTTTATATATTCTGGATCCTAGACCTTTATCAGATATATCATTTCCAAATATTGTCTTCCATTGTGTAGACTGTCTTTTTACTTTCTTGACAAAGTTCTTTGATGAGCAAAAGTGTTTAATTTTGAGGCGTTCCCATTTCTTTCTTTCTTTCTTCAATGCTTGTGCTTTGGGTGTAAGGTCTAGGAATCCACCTTCTAGTACAAGATTTATAAGATATTTCCCTACATTTTCTTCTAAAAGTTTTATGGTCTTAGATCTAATGTTTAGGTCTTTGATCCATTTTGAGTTAATTTTTGTATACGGTGTGAGATATGGATCCTCTTTTATTCTTTTGCATATGAATATCCAGTTCTCTAGGCACCATTTATTGAAGTGGCTGTTCTGTCCCAGGTGAGTTCACTTGACTGCCTTATCAAAGATCAATTGTCCATAGATGAGAGGGTCTATATCTGAACACTCTATTCTATTCCATTGCTCAGTGTACCTATCTTTATGCCAGTGTAGTTTTGACCACTGTAGCTTCATAATACGCCTTCAAGTCAGGTAGCATGGAACCTCCAACTTCACTTTTTTTTCTCAGAATACTTTTAGCTATTTGGGGCACCCTGACCTTCCAGGTAAATTTGGTTATTGGTTTCTCTATTAATGAAAAGTAAGTTTTGGGGATTTTAATTGGTGTTGCATTGAATCTGTAGATCAATTTAGGTAGAATTGACATCTTAACTATATTTAGCCTTCCAATCTATGAACACGGTATGCTCTTCCATCTTTTAAACTCTTCTGTGATTTCTTTTAACAATTTCTTGTAGTCTTCTTTCTATAGGTCTTTTGTTTCTTTAGTCAAATTTATTTCTAAATATCTTATTCTTTTGGTTGCAATTGTAAGTGGAATTTTTTCCTTGATTTCGCCCTCAGATCGTTCAGTACTAGTGCATAGAAACACTACAGATTTTTGAGCATTAATCTTGTAACCTGCCACTTTGCTGTACTCGTTTATTAGCTCTAGTAGTTTTGTTGTGAACTTTTTGGGGTTTTTGACATATAGTATCATATCATCTGCAAACAGTGAGAGTTTTACTTCTTCCTTTCCAAGTTGGATGCCTTGTATTTCTTTTTCTTGTCTAATTACTCTGGCTAGAACTTCCAACACAATGTTGAATAGCAGTGGTGATAGTGGACATCCTTGTCTTTTTCCTGATCTTAGGGGGAATTATTCAGTTTTTCCCCATAGAGGATGATGTTAACTGTGGGTTTTTCATATATTTCCTTTATCATTTTGAGGAAGTTCCCTTCTATTCCTATCCTTTGAGGTGATTTCAACAGGAAAGGATGTTGAGTTTTGTCAAATGCCTTTTCTGCATCAATTGAGATGATCCTGTGGTTTTTCTGCTTTGATTTGTTGATATGGTGTATTACATTAATTGATTTTCTTATGTTGAACCATCCTTGCATACCTGGGAAGATTCTACTTGGTCGTAACGTATAATTCTTTTAATGTGTTGCTGGATTCGATTTGCTAGAATTTTGTTGAGGATTTTTTACATCTATATTCATCAGAGAGAGTGGTCCGTAATTTTCATTTTTTGTAACATCTTTGTCTGGCTTTGGTATGAGGGTGGTTTTGGGTTTGTAGAATGAGTTAGGTAACTTTCCCTCCTCTTCAATTTTTTGAAGAGTTTGAGCAGGATACATACTAATTCTTTCCAGAATGTTTGGTAGAAATCACATGTGAAGCCATCTAGTCCTGGACTTTTCTTTTTGGGGAGCTTCTTTTTTTTTTTTTTTTTTTTAATTTTTTTATTAATCAAAAAAAAGAAAAGAAATTAACGCAACATTTAGAAATCATTCCATTCTACAAATGCACTCAGTAATTCTTAGTATCATCACATAGATGTATGATCATCATTTCTTAGTACATCTGCATCGCTTCAGGAAAAGAACTAGCAAAACAGCAGAAAAAGATATAGAATGTTAATATAGAGAAGAGAATTAAAATAATAATACTAATAAAATACATATATATATATAAAAAGGAAAAAGAAAAAACAAAAACAAAAGATACCAACACACAAACAAACAAAAAACCATATTTCAGGTGCAGCTTCATTCAGTGTTCCAACCTAGTTACATTACACCTAGGTATTATTGTGCTGTCCATTTTTGAGTTTCTGTATCCAGTCCTGTTGCACAGTCTGTATCCCTTCAGCTCCAATCACCCATCATCCTACCCTGTTTCTAACTCCTGCTGGTCTCTGTTACCAATGATATATTCCAAGCTGATTCTCGAATGTCGGTTCACATCAGTGGGACCTTACAGTATTTGTCCTTTAGTTTTGGGCTAGACTCACTCAGCATAATGTTCTCTAGGTCCATCCATGTTACTACATGCTTCATAAGTTTAGTCTGTCTTAAAGCTGTATAATATTCCATCGTAGGTATACGCCACAGTTTGTTTAGCCACTCGTCTGTTGATGAACATTTTGGCTGTTTCCATCTCTTTGCAATTGTAGATAATGCTGCTATAAACACTGGTGTGCAAATGTCCGTCTGTGTCTTTGCCCTTAAGTCCTTTGAGTAGATACCTAGCAGTGGTATTGCTGGGTCGTAATCCATTCTGCCATTCTACGTCTTTTGATTGGGAAATTCAGTCCATTAACTTTTAGTATTATTACTGTTTGGATAATATTTTCCTCTACCATTTTGGCTTTTGTATTATATATATCATATCTGATTTTCCTTCTTTCTACACTTTACTCCACACCTCTCTTTTCTGTCTTTTCGTATCTGACTTTAGTGCTCCCTTTAGTATTTCTTGCAGAGCTGGTCTCTTGGTCACAAATTCTCTCAGTGACTTTTTGTCTATAAATGTTTTAATTTCTCCTTCATTTTTGAAGGACAATTTTGCTGGATATAGGAGTCTTGGTTGGCAGTTTTTCTCTTTTAGTGATTTAAATATATCATCCCACTGTCTTCTAGCTTCCATGGTTTCTGCTGAGAAATCTACACATAGTCTTATTGGGTTTCCCTTGTATGTGACAGATTGTTTTTCTCTTGCTGCTTTCAAGATCCTCTCTTTCTCTTTGACCTCTGACATTCTAACTAGTAAGTGTCTTGGAGAACGCCTATTTGGGTCTGTTCTCTTTGGGGTGCGCTGCACTTCTTGGATCTGCAAATTTAGGTCTTTCATAAGAGTTGGGAAATTTTCAGTGATAATTTCTTCCATTAGTTTTTCTCCTCCTTTTCCCTTCTCTTCTCCTTCTGGGACACCCACAACACGTATATTTGTGCGCTTCATATTGTCATTCAGTTCCCTGATCCCCTGCTCAAGTTTTTCCATTCTTTTCCCTATAGTTTCTGTTTCTTTTTGGAATTCAGATGTTCCATCCTCCAGTTCACTAATTGTAGCTTCTGTCTCTTTAGATCTACCATTGTAGGTATCCATTGTTTTTTCCATTTTTTCTTCTTTGTCCTTCACTCCCATAAGTTCTGTGATTTTTTTTTTCAGATTTTCTATTCCTTCTTTTTGTTCAGCCCATGTCTTCTTCATGTCCTCCCTCAATTTATTGATTTGGTTTTTGAAGACTTCTTCCATTTCTGTTCGTATATTCAGCATTAGTTGTCTCAGCTCCTGTATCTCATTTGAACTATTGGTTTGTTCCTTTGACTGGGCCATATCTTCAATTTTCCGAGCGTCATCCATTATTTTCTGCTGGTGTCTGGGCATTTGATCAGATTTCCCTGGGTGTGGGACCCAGCTGGTTGAAAGCTTTTTCTGTGAAATCTCTGGGCTCTGTTTTTCTTTTCCTGCCCAGTAGGTGGCGCTCGTGGCGCTCGTCTGTCTGCATGGCAGTCGGCCTGGGAAACCGCGTGTGAAGGCGGGGGTCGCTGGCCGCCGCGGCTTGGGAGAGTGCCGGTCCTAATTGCCCAGCTGGCCCGAAACGCCAAGCGTGACGGGAGGGCCCCGCTATCCAACATTCCCAGTCAGACCGGGGAGCCACGTGCGTGGAGGGGACCCCTGTCGCCAGCCACCCCGGCCAGGAAAACGCGCGCCCCTCGAGTATCTCACCGCAGCGGATTCTCCCTGCCTGTTCAGCTGTTCCAGAGTGGGGTATGCTGTCTTTTTGGTCTCTGTCGTGACTCCGGGAGCTGTTTCATATTGTTTCTGTTTCTTTAGTTGCTTTTCTGGAGGAGGAACTAAGACCCGCGCGTCTTACTAAGCCGCCATCTTCTCCGGAAGTCCTTTGGGGAGCTTCTTAATGACTGATTCAATTTCTTTACTTGTGATTGGTTTATTGAGGTCGCCATTTCTTCTGGAGTCAAAGTTGGCTGTTCATGCCTTTCTAGAAAATTGTCCATTTCATCTACATTTTCATATTCATTAGCATAAAGTTGTTCATAGTATCCTGTTATTACTTCCTTTATTTCTGTGGGGTCAGTGGCTATGTCTCCTCTTCCACTTCTGATCTTATTTATTTGCATTCTCTCTCTTCTTCTTTTTGTCAATCTTGCTAAGGGTCCATCAATCTTATTGATTTTCTCATAGAACCAACTTCTGGTATTGTTGATTTTCTCAACTGTTTCCATGTTCTCAATTTCATTTATTTCTACTCTAATCTTCATTATTTTCTTCCTTTTGCTTTCTTTGGGGTTAGTTTGTTGTTCTTTCTCTACTTCTTCCAAGTGGACAGTTAATTCTTCAATTTTTGTCCTTTCTTCTTTTTTGATATAGGCATTTAGGGCAATAAATTTCCATCTTAGCACTGCCTTTGCTGCATCCCATAAGTTTTGATATGTTGTGTTTTCATTTTCATTTGCCTCGAGATATTTACTGATTTCTCTTGTAATTTCTTCCTTGACCCACTGGTTGTTTAAAAGTGTGTTGTTGAGCCTCCACATAGTTGTGAATTTTCTGGCACTCTGCCGATTATTGATTTCCAACTTCATTCCTTTATGATCTGAGAAAGTGTTTTGTATGATTTTGTATTAGTTAGGGTTCTCTAGAGAAACAGAATCAACAGGGAACACTTGCAAATATAAAATTTATGAAAGTGTCTCACATGACCGTAGAAACGCAGAGTCCAAAATCCACAGGGCAGGCTCCGAAGCCGATGACTCCAATGGATGGTCTGGATGAACTCCACAGGAGAGGCTCACCAGCCAAAGCAGGAATGCAACCTGTCTCCTCTGAGTCCTCCTTAAAAGGCTTCCCATGATTGGATTTAGCATCACTAATTGCAGAAGACACTCCCCTTTGGCTGATTACAAATGGAATCAGCTGTGGATGTAGCTGACGTGATCATGACCGAATCCTATGAAATGTCCTCATTGCAACAGACAGGCCAGCGCTTGCCCAATCAGATGAACAGGTACCATAACTTGGCCAAGTTGACACCTGTCCCTAACCATGACAGTCCACCCCTTGTGAACTTGGCACATATATATATATATATATCACCTTAGACCATACTTAATTTCCAAATGAAAACAAATAAGCACACATTTTTGCTTTTACCTGACAATACTCAACTGTCCTGCATATAACTGGAAACACATTAAATCTCTCCAGAATAGCGTGCAAATCCTTGGGCAACATTCATTCTTAAACTTGATATCTTACAACTTAAATAGTATAACACAAACAAAACAGCATTACAGTCCTCGTTTCTGTAACTGATCACGTGGTCGAAGTTCATATTTATCACTACCTTCTTCCACTACCCATTCCATGTTCCCTTTCCCCTCAGCAAGCACTTCAGCTGGCCGTGGTTCTTTGCCTGGTGGGGTGACCCAAACCTTCATTCCTGAAGTCTCAGAGCCATTAGTGGTCCTGCGTGGATTGTGTTGTTGCAGTTTTCCATTGATTTTGATCACAGGGCATGGTAGTACTAATAGACGCCCCAGGGGATCTCCTATATTCCAAGAAAACTCTTCTTTACCTCCATTATGTAGTTGCAGCCCTACTTCCTTCTGATAGTCAGGGTCAATTACCCCAGACAATAATGTAATCCCCTTCTTGGTGTGTTGATCCAGAGGTATAAGTAGCCCAAAGTGGCCAGGTGGCAATCTTAACTTCCAGTTCAGTGGTATCACTGTTGTTTCTCCTGGAGAAAGCACACCCCGTTGTGGAACTAAAACCTGTAGACCAGCAGAACTCAGGGTAGCAGGGACAGGAAGCAAAAATTTTCCTAGTGGATCACTAGGAGTAATAGTGAGTGGCACCACACCCATTTCCACCCCTTGGTTCCTGGACTCATGGACCCTGGCTATGGGAGAAACAGCACCATACAGCGGACGCTGATTCAGAGCATACACAGCTTCCTGGAGAACATTACCCCAGCCTTTCAAGTTTTTGCCACCTAGTTGGCACCGTAATTGAGTTTTCAAAAGGCCATTCCACCGTTCTATCAATCCAGCTGCTTCTGGATGATGGGGAACATGGTAAGACCAGAGAATTCCATGAGCATGTGCCCATTCCCGCACTTCATTTGCTGTGAAGTGTGTTCCTTGATCCGATGCAATGCTATGTGGAATACCATGACGACGGATAAGGCATTCTGTAAGCCCACGGATAGTAGTTTTGGCAGAAGCATTGCATGCAGGGAAAGCAAACCCATATCCAGAGTATGTGTCTATTCCAGTTAGAACAAATCGCTGCCCCTTCCATGAAGGGAGTGGTCCAATGTAATCAACCTGCCACCATGTAGCTGGCTGGTCACCTCGGGGAATGGTGCCATATCGGGGGCTGAGTGTGGGTCTCTGCTGCTGGCAGATTGGGCACTCAGCAGTGGCTGTAGCCAGGTCAGCCTTGGTGAGTGGAAGTCCATGTTGCTGAGCCCATGCATAACCTCCATCCCTACCACCATGACCACTTTGTTCATGAGCCCATTGGGCAATAACAGGAGTTGCTGGGGAAAGAGGCTGACTGGTATCCATAGAACGGGTCATCTTATCCACTTGATTATTAAAATCTTCCTCTGCTGAAGTCACCCTCTGGTGTGCATTTACATGGGACGCAAATATCTTCATGTTTTTAGCCCACTCAGAAAGGTCTATCCACATACTTCTTCCCCAGACCTCTTTGTCACCAATTTTCTAATTATGGTCTTTCCAAGTCCCTGACCATCCAGCCAAACCATTAGCAACAGCCCATGAGTCAGTATACAAACGCACCTCTGGCCAGTTTTCCTTCCAAGCAAAATGAACAACCAGGTGCACTGCTCGAAGTTCTGCCCACTGGGAGGATTTCCCCTCACCACTGTCCTTCAAGGACACCCCAGAAAGGGGTTGTAATGCTGCAGCTGTCCACTTTCGGGTGGTACCTGCATATCATGCTGAACCATCTGTAAACCAGGCCCGAGTTTTCTCTTCCTCAGTCAATTCACTGTAAGGAACTCCCCAAGAGGCCATAGCTCTGGTCTGGGAAAGAGAAGGTAATGTGGCAGCAGGAGTGGAAACCATGGGCATCTGTGCCACTTCTTCATGTAACTTACTTGTGCCTTCAGGACCTGCTCTGGCTCTATCTCGTATATACCATTTCCACTTTACAATAGAGTGCTGCTGTGCACGCCCAACTTTATGGCTTGGTGGGTCAAACAACACCCAACTCATGATAGGCAACTCAGGTCTCATGGTAACTTGGTGGGCCATGGTTAAGCGTTCAGTCTCTACTAAGGCCCGGTAGCAGGCCAAAAGCTGTTTCTCAAAAGGAGAGTAGTTATCTGCAGCAGATGGTAAGGCTTTGCTCCAAAATCCTAAGGGTCTGCGTTGTGATTCTCCTATTGGGGCCTGCCAAAGGCTCCAGACAGCATCTCTATTTGCCACTGACACTTCCAGCACCATTGGATCTGCTGGATCATATGTCCCAAGCGGCAGAGCAGCTTGCACAGCAGCCTGGACCTGTCGCAGAGCCTCCTCTTGTTCAGGTCCCCACTCAAAATTAGCAGCTTTTCTGGTCACTCGATAAATGGGCCGGAGTAGCACACCCAAATGAGGAATATGTTGTCGCCAAAATCCAAAAAGACCAACTAGGCGTTGTGCCTCTTTTTTGGTTGTGGGAGGGGCCAGATGCAGCAATTTATCCTTCACCTTAGAAGGGATATGTCGACATGCCCCACACCACTGGACACTTAGAAATTTTACTGAGGTGGAAGGCCCCTGTATTTTTGTTGGATTTATCTCCCATCCTCTGACACGCAAATGCCTTACCAGTAAATCTAGAGTAGTTGCTACTTCTTGCTCACTAGGTCCAATCAACATGATATCATCAATATAATGGACCAGTATGATGTCTTGTGGGAGGCAGAAACGATCAAGGTCTCTGCGAACAAGATTATGACATAGGGCTGGAGAGTTGATATACCCCTGAGGTAGGACAGTGAAAGTATATTGCTGACCTTGCCAGCTGAAAGCAAACTGTTTCTGGTGGTTCTTAATAATAGCTATTGAGAAAAAAGCATTTTCCAGATCAATAGCTGCATACCAGGTACCAGGGGATGTATTGATTTTCTCAAGCAATGATACTACATCTGGAACAGCAGCTGCAATTGGAGTTACCACCTGGTTGAGTTTACGATAATCCACTGTCATTCTCCAAGACCCATCTGTTTTCTGCACAGGCCAAATAGGAGAGTTGAATGGGGATGTGGTGGGAATCACCACCCCTGCATCTTTCAAGTCCTTAAGAGTGGCAGTAAACTCTACAATCCCTCCAGGAATACGGTATTGCTTTTGATTTACTATTTTGCTTGGTAGGGGCAGTTCTAGTGGCTTCCACTTGGCCTTTCCCACCATATTAGCCCTCACTGCACGAGTTAGAGAACCAACGTGGGGATTCTGCCAGTTGCTCAGTATGTCTATGCCAATTATACATTCTGGAACTGGGGAAATAACTACAGGATGGGTCCAGGGGCCCACTGGACCCACTGTGAGACGGACCTGAGCTAAAACTCCATTGATCACCTGGCCTCCATAAGCCCCCACTCTGACTGGTGGTCCAGAGTGACGTTTTGGGTTCCCTGGAATTAATGTCACTTCTGAACCAGTGTCTAATAATCCCCGAAATATCTGATCATTTCCTTTTCCCCAATGCACAGTTACCCTGGTAAAAGGCCGTCGGTCTCCTTGGGGAAGACTTAGAGGAAGGTCAACGGTATAAATTTGTTGCAGTGTAACAGGTTTCTTCCCCATAGGGACCTGGCCTCCCCTTCATTCAAGGGGCTCAGGGTCTGTAAACTGTTTCAAGTCTGGAAATTGATTAAGGGGCCGTGACTCTGTGTTTTTGTAATTCAGGTTAGACTTCTGTTCCCTTGACCTAGAACTCTTTTGTTTATACAGCTCCAACAAGAATTTAGTAGACTGCCCTTCTATTGTATTTCTAGGCACCCCATGATTTACTAGCCAATGCCACAAATCTCTGCGTGTCATATAATTTTGATGCCTCCTTTGAGTTTGTTGTCTATTATAATAGCCGCATCTACCCTGTCTTTGGTGATTAAGTGCTGCCACCTGGCTTCTGCCAACTCGGGACCCTGTCATCCCCATTGTGTTTAAGGATTCCAGCTCAGTGACAGCAGTTCCTACAGTAATATCTGACCTACAGAGACGTGCAACCACAGAGCTCTTGAGGGATGATGGTGCTAGTCTCACAAACTTATTTCTCACTGTTCTGGTAAAAGGTGTATCTTCTGGACATTCCTGGGGTGTAAGAGCAGGCTTTGCATGATAAATCCACTCTAACATCCCAATCTCTCTAAGCCTCTGGATCCCCTCATCTACATTATACCAGGGCAGTTCTGGCATTTCAACCTCAGGTAATGTTGGCCACCTTTTGATCCATGTTTCAACCAACCACCCAAACAAACTGTTAACACCTTTTCTAACTGCTCTAGCTATAACATTGAATGCAGAATCTCTGCTTAGTGGGCTGATATCAATAAATTCAGCCTGATCCAGCCTTATATTCCTCCCACCATTATCCCACACTCTTAAAATCCGTTGCCACACATATTCCCCTGATTTCTGTCTATATAAATTGGAAAACTGACACAGTTCTTTTGGAGTATAACGTACCTCCTCATGTGTGATACTTTGTACCTCACCTTTAGGGGCCTGTTGGGACTTTAGTCTAGTTATAGGTCTAGAAGAAATGAGGGGTGGTGGGGGTGGGTCATGAAAAGAATTAGAAATATCTTCCAAGCCATTTGCTTCAGGGCTTTCATTTGCAGTTTCATCTGGTGAAACAGGATTAATAACTCTAGGGCTAATCCCTTCAGGAGGAGGTTGGGTGGCCAATTCCTCAAGGCAGGCTGGAGGTGGGGCAGGTATGTCCTCAGGGCTGACTATTACAGGGTTATCTAAAGAAGGCTCAGTATGGTCTAGGGTTTCAACCTCACCCCCAACATCATTATCAATCCATATGTCACCATCCCATTTTTCAGGGTCCCACTCCTTTCCAATCAATGCCCTCACTTTAACGGCAGACACCATGCAAGACTGAGATTTCAGTTTACGTTGTAAAGTTGCTACTCTAACAATAAGATTCTGAGTCTGATTTTCAGAGATCTCAAGTCTATGGCTACAGGAAATAAAATTTTCCTTCAGGATACTCATAGAAACCTCTACATCTTTCAGACGGCACTTAAGCTTCTTGTTTGAAGCCTTAAGTCCATCCCTTTCACCCTTTAACGTAGACAGTGTATCTAACAACAACCAACCAACATCTCTATAACTCTTATTTCTACAAAACTCTGTAAAGGTGTCAAAAACATTATCCCCCAGAGTCTGGCTTCATACAAGCGAAGCATTAGGAGAATCTAATGATGATATTTTGACTATCTCCTTTGCCAACTCAGTCCATGGATTGGGAGTGTCATTCTGATTATGGGAATCAGAGTCCTTAGTGTCTCTGAGCCCAGTCAGAGTAGAAAACCATTCATAAAAACCCATTTTTAAGATTCTGTTCCTTAAGAACCACTCCTGGTACCAAGATGTATTAGTTAGGGTTCTCTAGAGAAACAGAATCAACAGGGAACACTTGCAAATATAAAATTTATGAAAGTGTCTCACGTGACCGTAGAAACGCAGTGTCCAAAATCCACAGGGCAGGCTCCGAAGCCAATGACTCCAATGGATGGTCTGGATGAAGTCCACAGGAGAGGCTCACCAGCCAAAGCAGGAATACAACCTGTCTCCTCTGAGTCCTCCTTAAAAGGCTTCCCATGATTGGATTTAGCATCACTAATTGCAGAAGACACTCCCCTTTGGCTGATTACAAATGGAATCAGCTGTGGATGTAGCTGACGTGATCATGACCTAATCCTATGAAATGTCCTCATTGCAACAGACAGGCCAGCGCTTGCCCAATCAGATGAACAGGTACCATAACTTGGCCAAGTTGACACCTGTCCCTAACCATGACAGATTTCAATCTTTTTAAATTTATTGAGACTTGCTTTGTGGCCCAGCATATGGTCTATCCTTGAGAATGATCTATGACCACTTGAGAAAAAGCTGTATCCTGCTGTTGTGGGGTGAAATGTTCTATAAATATCTGTTCAGTCTAGCTCATTTATTGTGTTATACAAATTCTCTGTTTCTTTATTGATCCTCTTCTATATGTTCTATCCATTGATGAGAGTGTGGAATTGAAATCTCCAACTACTATGGTAGATGCGTCTATTTCTCTTTTCAGTGTTTGCCTCATGTATTTTGGAACATTCTGGCTTTGTGCATAAATATTTATGATTGTTATGTCTTCTTGTTGAATTGTTCCTTTTATTAATACATAGTGTCCTTCTTTGTCTCTTTTGACTGTTTTACATATGAAGTCTAATTTGTTGGATATTAGTATGACTGTTCCTACTCTTTTCTGGTTGTTATTTGCATGAAATATCTTTTCCCAATCTTTCACTTTCAACCTATGTTTATCTTTGGGTCTAAGATGTGTTTCCTGTAGACAACATATAGATGGGTCTTGTTTTTTAATCCATTCTGCCAGTCTATGTCTTTTGATTGAGGAGTTTAACCCATTAACATTTAGTGTTATTACTGTATGAGTAGTACTTTCTTCTATCATTTTGCCTTTTGGATTTTATATGTCGTATCTTATTTTTCTTCTTTTTACCTTTACTGATAGTCTTCCTTTCTACACTCTTCTCCACACCTCTCTCTTCTGTCTTTCCATATCTGTCTCTAATGCTTCCTTTAGTATTTCTTGCAGAACCAGTCCTTTGGTCAGAAATTCTCTCAGTGATTTTTGTCTGAAAATGTTTTAATTTCTCCCTCATATTTGAAGGACAATTTTGCTGGATATAGAATTCTTGTTTGGTAATTTTTCTCTTTTAGGAATTTGAATATTTCATCCCACTGTCTTCTCGCCTCCATGGTTTCTGCTGAGAATCTACACATAGTTTTATTGGCCTTCCCTTGTATGTGGTGGATTGCTTTTCTCTTGCTGCTTTCAACAGTCTCTCTTTCTCTTTGACATCTGACATTCTGATGAGTAAGTGTCTTGAAGTACGTCTCTTTGGATCTATTCTCTTTGGGGTATGCTGCACTTCTTGGATCTGTAATTTTAAGTCTTTCATAAGAGTTGGAAAATTTTCAGTGATAATTTCCTCCATTAGTTTTTCTCCTCCTTTTCCCTTCTATTCTCCTCCTGGGACACCCACCACATGTATATTCATGGGCTTCATATTGTCATTCAATTCCCTGAGTTACTGCTCATATTTTTCCATTTTTTCCCTATATTTTCTTTTGCTTGTTGGATTTCAGATGTTCCATCCTCCAGTTCACTAATCCTTTCTTCCTCTCGAAATCTAACATCGTAGGTTTCCATTGTTTTTTTCATTCTTCTACTGTACCTTTCATTCCCATAAGTTCTGTGATTTGTCTTTTCAGACTTTCAATTTCTTCTTTTTGCTAATTTCTTGCCTTCTTTATATCCCCCCTCACTTCATTGATTTGATTTTTGATGAGTTTTCCATGTGTGTTTAAACATTCTTAATTAATTGTTTCAACTCCTGTATCTCATTTGAGTTTTTGGTTTTTTCCTTTGACTGGGCCATAGCTTCAATTTTCCTCATGTGATTTGTTATTTTTTGCTGGTGTTTAGGCATTTAATTACCTTAATTAGTGTATTCTGGAGATAGTTCTCACTTCTTTTTCCTAGGGTTTTCTTGCTGGATGAATTTGTTGTCTGTCTGTTCTTTGACATTCAGTTCAGCTTTATCTGAACCTCTAGCTTAGGTTTTGTTTAACAGAGGAGAATTTTTCAGTTCCTGTTTTCTTATTTCTTGCCCTCCTTTTTTGGTGCCTTTTTCCCCCCACCCTTGGGAGGGGCTACTTTTGTATTATACACCCCAGCTGAATTTTCCCAGACCATACTGACCTCCTGTCTAGTGTTAAGAGTCACCTGCATCAGTTTTCCCTGAGGGTAAGACCCAGCAGCTTAAAAGGTTTTCCTGTGAAGTCTCTGGGCTCTGTTTTTCTTATCCTGCCCAGTATGTGGCTCTTGTTTGCCTGCAGGTCCCCCCAATGTAAGATGATGTGGTACTTTTAACTTTGGCATACTCTCCCACTGGGGGCGTGGTGGAGATGAGGAGATGTTGTAGGCTTGTTTTAATGGCTTCAAATTACCAAGGCTTGTGATCTGAATTCCTTGAGGGAGCAATTCCACCTGTGTTGGGCCTCACCCCTCCCCTGGGGAATGTCTCAACAAGCTTGTTTCTGGCTATGCCTGGGGCAGTTACAGCCTCAGAAGTCCTGCCACTGTATCCAAAGGCATTCAAGCCTTTGTAGAAACACAGCCACAAAAACCTGTCTCTTTTTTTTTCTTTTTCTGTCAGTCCTGCCCCCTTGGCACCAGGGCAAAAATCAGTGACCTTTGCACTGCCCCTCTGCAGTGAGCTTTGACCAAGTTCACCTGAGCTGGGGGCCTATTTTTACTAGTCAAAATTTGTGAATTAATTCCACACTTGAAGCTTAGTTGTGCTCAGCCACTGCTGCTGGTAAAGTCCCTTTCCTTTCCCCTCTGGGAAGCATCCTGTGTGGGCAGGGTGCTGGCCACCGCAGCTTGGGGAACTTATGGTTCTGGGGAGGCTCGCAGCCAGTCCAGCTCTTCCAGACTGGGGTACACTGTGTGTCCAGTCACTGACGTGGCCCCAGGAGTTGTTCTGTACTATTTCTGGTTATGTAGTAGCTCTTCTGGAGGACAAACTAAATCCCACACC
This sequence comes from Tamandua tetradactyla, assembly GCF_023851605.1. Classification (NCBI taxonomy): domain Eukaryota; kingdom Metazoa; phylum Chordata; class Mammalia; order Pilosa; family Myrmecophagidae; genus Tamandua; species Tamandua tetradactyla. The sequence continues at coordinate 104,155,876 of NC_135353.1, read as the reverse complement.
TTGCTAAGCCACCGTCTTGGCCATCTCACTTTTTTCTTTTTGGATGGATATTGTTTTATTAGAATTCCTGTGTTTTTGGACAAAAGTGTGTAGTAATGCTACAAATGATGAGGGCTGCCTGAGTGTGATGCCTGTGCTTCACAAATACCAATGACAATACTAACAATTAGATGTACGTTTGATCTAATAGGCTAGAAAAATATCTTAATTATCTTTCTATAAAATAATTCAACAAAATTCTGATGAGGTCATCAAAGAGCATACAGTGAGCAAAATGTAAGTGAAAGCATTGCAAATATACTTTTTTTAAATTATAAAAATGTTAATTTTCTCAATTTTGTAATGCTTGTCAATTTTTTTAATTTGTAATTTTTTGACCTTTCTCCTTATACAAAGTATTTTATACATTATACAAACTTAGAATTGTAAAATATACAGAATTACTGTTAAATAACATTTACAGTATACAAAATATGCATTACACAAAACACCCATTTCTTTATTTGTTTCTTTTTTGTTTACTTATTTATTTTTATTGTGAACTATGACATATATGCAAGAAAACAATAAATTTGCAAGTACATTTTAAGAAGCAGTTACAGAACAGATTCTATAGTTTGGTATGGGTTACAATTCCACAATTTTTTTTCTAGCTGCTCCAAGACACTGGAGGCCAACAGAAGTATCAGTATAATGATTCAGCACTCATACTGATTTGTTAAATCCTATCTTCTCTGTTATACTCATACTTCTCTTTAAATAACAAATAAACATAAAAACAATAAATTTCAAAGTATGTTGCACAATTAATTGTAGAACAGATTTCAAAGTTTGGTATAGGTTACAATTCCATAATTTTAGGATTTTATTTCTAGATGCTTTAATGTACTGTGAGTTAAAGAAATATAAGTCTAATGATTCATCACTCATACTCATTTGTTAAATCCGACCTTCTCGGTATAACTCCAACATCACCTTTGATGTTTCTCCCACTCTTTAGTAGGTCTTTGGGTTATGTCCATTCTAACTTTTTCATGTTGGAAGGGGCTGTCAATAATATGGGGTATGGAGATGGAGCTAGTAGATGTTCTGGAAAGGGTGGCCCCTCTGCATTTCAGGACTTATCTGGTCCAGAGACCCATCTGGAGGTTGTAGGTTTTGGAAAGTTACCCTAGCACATGGAACCTTTGTAGAACCCTATATAATGCCCTAGGTACTCTTTATGATTGACGGGGATGATTTTGGTTGGGGGTTGGCAAGTTTTGATAGGTAGCAATGTCTAACTGAAGCATGCATAAGACTGACCTCCAGTGTAGCTTCTTATCTCTGAACTCTCTCAGCCACTGATACCTTATTTGTTACACTTCTCTCCCCATTTTGGTCAGGATAGCATCATTGATCCCATAGTGCCAGGGCCAGGTTCATACCTGGAAGTCATCTCCCATGCCATCAGGGAGACATTCATCCCTGAATGTCCTGTCTCATGTAGGCGGGCGGGCAATGGTTTCACTTGCAGAGTTGGGCTTAAAGAGAGAGAAGCCACATCTGTGCAATAAAAGTGGTCCTCCAGAGGTGACTCTTAGGCTTACCTATAGGTAAGCTAAGCTTCTCCACTACATACATAAGCTTCACAAGAGCAAGCCACAGATCAAGGGCTTGGTCTATTGATCTGGGTGTCCTTAATGTTTGGCACAGTATCTGGGGTTTCCCTGGTGGTAAAGTTTAATAGTTTAATAGTTCCATAATTTTTCTCCCACCCCTTAAGAGACTTTGCCAATACTTTTTGATTATCTGCTTAATGTATTCTAGGATGTATCCAGGCATTACATTAAGCTGTACAGGATTAAAGGTTCTCATTCTTATTCTGGGCTCCCTGTGTTTGGATTATTTAAATGATCTATTCAGACAGGTTGAGTTAGATTATGTGTTACAGAAAATCTAGATTCTGGACATAGTGAACTTTTTTCCTTAGGTCTCAAAGAGTACATGAAGTTCTAAAATACAGGCAATGTCTTCCTTACCCCTGTATTCTGAATTACCTTAATCCTGACCCAGTCAGCTTCATTCTTACCTCTAAATACCAGGTTATACATATATAAATCTGTCCCTCAAAATCCAGAAATAGCAATTACCAGTTTGGACTAAATGTGACTGCTATAAGAGCTTAAATCTAGGCCCAGTTTTCTTATAAGTGTTTTCTAAATGAGGTTATGCAGTGTTTTCTAATTTGTTTCTGGCTTATTTTGCCTCACCAAATGTCCCACAGGTTCATTCATATCATTGCATGCCTCACAACTTCACTCCTTTTTGTAGTAGCACCATGTTTGATCATATGTTTGCACCATCATTTGCTAATCTACTTCTCAGCCAGTACATCTTTCAGCCACCTCTATCTACTGGGCCTCATATATAATGTTCAGAGTCCATCAACACTCTCAATTTTAGATAATTTCATTGTTCTCAAGAGAAAGATAGCCAATAAACACACCCTCACCAAATAGAAAATCCAAACCTCCCCCTAACTGTTGTCCCTCCCCCAATTATGTACCCTTGGTATTGCTGTGGTACTGTTGACATTTTCTCATTAAACATAGCCCAGAGCAAGGGATATCATTTTTCCCCATACCTCCAAATTATACACGCTTTGTGCAAGATTCATACCTTTGCGGTAGTTAATACAATAACTTATATTTGCAGTGTTAATTTGTGGGATACATGAGTCTATATAACTCTTTCAATCACGTTCACCTCCAATATGGTAGTATTACTTATAGACCCATTAGTGAATCATCTTCACTTCTATTTATTCCCTTACCATTAAGTTCAAACTCATTAGCAAACTATTCGCCCATCTCAAGCTTCTGTGTATCTCTAGGTCCCCTATATTCTGTATTATAAGCCTCTGATTTTACCTTTACCATGGTCATTAAAGTGGAATCACACAGTATCTATCCTTTCATGTCTGGCTTATTTCACGTGGCATGTCTTCAAGGCTCATCCATTTTGTCATGTGGTTCAGGACATCATTTTGTCTTATTGCTGCATGATATTCCATCACATGTATATGCCAAATTTTGTTAAGCCACTTGTATGTTGGTGGGCACTTGGATTGTTTCCATCTTTTGTGGTTGTGAATAGTGCTGCTATGAACATTGGTGTGAAAATCTCTGATTGTGTCACTGCTTTCAGCTCTTCTGGGTATATGCTGAGTAGTGATATTGCCAGGTCATAGGGCAACAGTTTTCTGAGGAAAAGGCAGACTACCTTCCATAGTGACTGTACCATTATACAATCCCACTAGCAGTGCATAAGTGTCCCAATTTCTCCACATCCTCTCCAACATTTGTAGTTTCCTGTTCCTTTAATAGCAGCCATTCTTATATGTGTGAGGTGGTATTTCATTGTAGTCTTGAGCTGCATTTCCCTTATAACTAATGAGAATGAGCATGTCTTCATGTACTTTTTAGCCATCTGCATTTGTTCTTCAGAAAAATGTCTATTCATATCTTTAGCTCATTTTATAATTGGGTTGCTTGTACTTTTGTTGTTGAGTTGTGTGATTTCTTTATGTCTACAGGAGATCAAACCTTTGTCTGATGTGTGATTTCCAAACATTTTTTCCCATTGAGTTGGCTGCCTCTTCACCTTTTTGACAAGTCTTTTGAGGCATAAAAGCATTTGATTTTGAGGAGTTCCCATTTATCTATTTTTTCTTTTGTTGCTTGTGCTTTGGCTGTAAAGTTTAAGAAGCTACCTCCTATTACCAGGTCTTCAAGATATTTCCCTACATTTTATTCCAGGAGCTTTATGGTATTGGTTCTTATATTTAGGTGTTTGATCCAATTTGAGTTAATTTTTGTATAGGGTGTAAGACAAGAGTCCTCTTTCATTTGTCTGGCTATTGATAATCCAGTTCTCCTATGTCCATTTATTGAAAAGACTATTTTGTCCTAGTTCAGTGGATTTGGGGGCAAAACATTCATTTTTTTTGTAATTAATTTTGCTCTCCCAGTTTTGCCTTACAAGTACCTGTTTGAGTCCATGTTTTCAATCCTTTGGGGGTATAAATCTAGAAATGGATTACTTGATCATATTGTAAATCCATAATCAACCTCTGAGGAAACACCAAATTATTTTCCACTGCAGCTGTATTGTATTAGCCAGGGTTCTCTAGAGGAACAGAACCAATAGGAGATATCTGTAAATAATGAGATTTATATAGGTGTCTCATGCAACCTTGGGAATGGAAGGGTCCAAAATCCATAAGGTAGACAGTGAAACTGGCAGCTCCGATGAAGGGTCTGGACAAACTCCACAGGAGAGGCTCAATGGCTGAAAAAGCAGTGAAAGAGTCTCTTTCCTTAAAAGCCTTCAGCTGATTGGATTATCTCATTGTGGGCGACACACTTTAGTTGATCACAGATGTAATCAGCCACAGATGCAATCAACTGGCTGATGATTTAATACACCAACCTTCCAGTTTATCAACCAGCTACTAAATATCTTTGCAGCAATGGTTAGGCCAGTGCTTGCCTGCCCAGACAACTGGGCATAATCACTTGGTCAAGTTGAAACCAGAACTTAACCATCACAGTCCAACACTTGTCAACTTGGCAGCTATACACATCACCTTGAAACATGCTTAATTTTCACATAGAGCACAATAGCAGACAAATATTTCACCTAACAATAGTCAACTGTCCTATGTACAATTGGAAAAGCCCTACATGGCTCCAGAATATGGTGCAAATCCTTGGGTAACACTCATTCTTAAATTTCATATCCTTTGACTTAAATGCTAGAACATGAACAATACAATTTATCTCATATGATAAGAGGAAAATAAGATATTTGCTTATGTACAAATGCAAACATACTCATAAAAAACATGGAGAGAATATTCATACAATCACAGTCCTTTGTTCTGTTACTGGTCATGCGGTCATAGTTCATATTTATCATTACCTTTTTATACTACTCTTCCCATGTTCCCTTTACCTTTAGCAAGCACTTCAGTTGACTGTGGTTCTTTGTCAAGTGAGGTGATCCAAACCTTCATTCCTGAAGTTTCTTGGCCATTGGTAGTCCTGCCTGGATTGGGTTATTGCAGTTTTCCACTGACCTTAATCACAGGGCATGGTAGCACTAAAAGACACCCTAGGGGATCTCCTATATTCCAGGAAAACCCTTCTTTACCTCCATTGTGTAGTTGCAATCCTATTTACCCTTGATAGTCAGGATCAATCACCCCAGCCAGAACAGTAATCCCCTTTGATACCTAATGATTCAGTGGCATTAGAAGCCCAAAGTGGCCAGGTGGTAGTCTTAACTTCTAGTTCAAAGGAATCATTGTCATTTCTCCTGGTAGGAGTACTCTTCTTTTTGTAGACCTACAGGTCTACTAAGACCTGTAGACCAGCAGAGCTTAAGATTTCAGGGACAGGAAGCAAACATTTTCTGAGGGGATAACTAGGGGTGATAGTGAGTGCTGCCACTCACTCATCTCTTGATTCCTGGACCCATGAATCCTGGCTATGGGAGAAAGAGCACAATAGAGTGGATGCTGACTCAGAGCAAACACAGCCTCCTGGAGAACACTGCCCCAGACCTGCAAGGTATTGTCACCTAGTTGGCACTGTAATTGGGTCTTCAAAAGGCCATTCCACCATTTTGTCAACCCAGCTGCCTCTGGATGATGGGAAACATGGTAAGACCTGAGAATTTCATGAGCATGTGCCCATTCCTGCATTTCATTTGCTGTGAAGTGAGTTCCTTGATCATAAGCAATGCTGTGTGGGATACCATGATGGTGGATAAGGCATTCTCTAAGTCCACAAATGGTAGTTTTGGACAAATGATAGAAACATTGTGTACAGGAAAAGCAAACCCATATCCACAGCATGTCTATTCCACTTAGAACATATCGCTGCCCCTTTTGTGATGGAAGTGTTCCAATGTAATCAACCTACCACCAGTTGGCAGGCTGATCAACTTGAGGAATGGTACCATATCAGGGATTGAATGTGGGTCTCAGCTGCTGGCAGATTGGGCACTCAGCAATGGCCATAGCCAGGACGGCCTTGGTGAGTGGAAGTCCATGTTTCTGAGCCTATGCATAACCTCCATCAATACCACTATGACCACTTTGTTCATGAGTCCATTGGGCAATGGCAGGGGTGGCTGAGGACAGGTCATCTTATCCACTTGATTATTAAAACCTTCCTCTGATGAAGTCACCCTCTGGTGAGCATTCACATGGGACACAAATATCTTCATGTTCTCTGCCCGCTCAGGAAGGTCTATACACATACCCCTTCCCCAGATCTTTGTCACCGATTTTCCAATCATACTCCTACTCTGTCCCTGACTATTCAGCCAGACCATTAGCAATAGCCCATGAGTCAGTATATACAAATGAACCTCTGGCCAGGTCTCCTTCAAAGCAAAATGATCAACTAGGTGTACTGCTCAACTTTCCCCCCCACTGGAATGATTTCTTCTCACCACTGTGCTTTGAGGACATCCCAGAATGGGGTTGTAGTGCTAAGCTGTCCACTTCTGGGTGGTCTCTGCATATCATGCAAAACCATCTGTATACCGGGACCGAGTTTTCCTCTGTCAACTGACTATGAGAAACTCTCCAGGAGACTATAGCTCTGGGCTGGGAAAGAGAAGGTAATATGGCAGGTGTGGGGGCCATGGGCGTTTGTGCCACTTACTCGCATAACTTACCTGTGCCTTCAAGACCTGCTTGAGCCCTACCTCTAATATACCACTTCCCTTTTATGATGGAGAGCTGCTGTGCATGCCCAACTTTATGGCTTGGTGGGTCAGACAACACACAGCTCATGATAAACAACTCAGGTCTTATGGTAATTTGGTGGCCCACGGTTAAGTACTTAGTCTCTACTAGGGCCCAGTGAGGGGCTGTTTCTCAAAAGGAGCAGAGTTATCTGCCACAGATGATAAGGCTTTGTTCCAAAATCTTAATGATCTGCAGTGTGATTCTCCTATTGGGGCCTGCCAAAAGCTCCAGATAGTATCCCTATTTGCCACTGACACTTCTAGCACTGTTGGATTGGCTGGATCATATGGGGCAGACCAGCTTGTATAGCAGCCTGGACATCGCAGAACCTCCTCTTATTACAGTCCCCACTCTAAACTAGCAGCTTTTCTGGTCACTCAGTTAATGGGCTGGAGTAGCATATCCAAATGAGGAATATGTTACACCCAAAATCTAAAAAGACCAACTAGGCATTGTGCCATTTTTTGGTCATAGGAGGGACAGATGCAACAGCTTATCCTTCACCTTGGGATATCTTGACATGTCCCACACCACTGGATACATAGAAATTTCAGAGGTGGAAGGCTCTGTCTTTTTGTTGGATTTATCTCCCCTCCCCTGACATGCAAATACCTTACCAATAAGTCTAGAATAGCTGCTACTTCTTACTCACTATATCCAATCAGCATGATATCATCAATGTAATGGACCAGCATGATTCCTTGTGGGAGGGAGAAATGAGCAAGGTCCCTGTGGACACGACTGATATAGGGCAGGAGAGTTGATATACCCCTGAAGCAGGACAGTTAAGATATACTTCTGGCCTTGCCTGCTGCATGCAAACTTGTTCTGCTGGTCCTTGCAATAGCTATTGAGAAAAAAGCATTTTCCATATCAATAACTGCATACCAGGTATCAGACAATGTGTTGATTTGCTCAAGCAATGAAACCACATCTGGGACAGCAGCTGCAATTGGTATTACCACCTGTTTAAGTTTATGATAATCTAGTGTCATCCTCCAAGACCCATCTGTTTTCTGCACAGACCAAATAGGAGAGGTGAATGGAAGTGTGGTGGGAATCACCATCCCTGCCTCCTTCAATTTCTTAAGAGTGGCACTAATCTCTGTAATCCCTCCAGGATTACACTATTGCTTCTTATGAACTATTTTACTAGGTAGAGGCAGTTCTAGTGGCTTCCACTTGGCATTTCTTACCACAATAGCCCTTGCTCCAAGAGTCAAAGAGCCAATGTGGGAATTCTGCCAGTTGCTGAGTATGTCTATTCCAATTATGCTTTCTGGAACTGAGGTAATGACCACAGAATGGGTCCAGTGACACACTGAACCCATTGTGAGATGGACCTGAACTAAAACTCCATTGATCACCTGATCTCCATAAGCCCCTACTCTGACTGGTGGACCAGAGTGACATTTTGGGTCTCCTGGAATGAGTGTCACTTCTGAGTCAGTATCTAATATCCTCTGAAATATCAGATTATTTCCTTTTCCTCAGTGCACAATCATCCTAGTAAAAGGCCATAAGGTCCAGCATCCCACTGGACCCACTGTGAGGCATACCTGAGTTACAACTCCATCGGTCATCTGATCTCCATAATTCCCTACTCTATCTGGTGGACCAGAGTGACACCAGTCTCCTGGACTTAGTGTCAACTTCTGAGCCACTGTCCAATAATCCTTGAAATATTTGGTCACTTTCTTTTCCCCAATGCATAGTCACCCTGGTAAAAGGCCATATGTCTCCTTGTGGAAGGCTGGGAGAAAGGTTAACAGTATAAATTTCTGGCAGTGTAAAAGGGTCCTTCTGCAAGGGTACCCAACCTTTCCCTCATTCAAGGGGCTCTGGGTCTGTAAACTGTTTCAAGTCTGGGAATTGATTAAGGGTCCATGACGTTCTGTTTTAGTCATTCAAGCTTAGACCTCTGTGTTTTTGACTTAGAATTCTTCTGCTTATACAGCTCAAACAAGAATTTAGTATACTGCCCATCTAATTTCGAGATACCCCATGATCTAGTAGCCAATGCAAAAAGCCTCTGTGGGTCAGATTATTTTGACTGCTGCTTTGAGTCTGCTGTTCATTATGATGGCCACACCCATCTTGCCTATGGTGATTAACTGTCACCAAAGTGAAACGGCTTCTGCCAATTCAGGATCCAATCATAACGATTGTGTTTATGGATTCTAGCTCAGTGACAGCAGTTCTTAGAGTACTATCTGACCTACAGAGATAGGTAACTACAGAGCTCTTCAAGGATGATGGAGCTAGTCTCATGAATTTTTATTTCTCAAGGCTCTGGTGAAAGAGGTGTCCTCAGAACATTCCTGTGTTGTGTGAGCAGGTCTTCCATGATGAATCCACTCTAATATTCCAATCTCTCTAAGCCTCTGGATCCTCACAAGTACATTATCCCAAAGCAGTTCTGGCATTTTGACCTCAGGTAATGTTGACCACCTTTAGATCCATATTTTAGTCAACCATCCAAACAATCTTTAATGCCCTTTCTAACCCCTTAAGCTACAACATGCAATGCAGAATCTCTGCTTAGTGGGCTCATATCAGTAAATTCAGTTTGATCCAACCGTATATTCCTTCTACCATTATCCACACCATTAATGTCCATTCCCATTCATATTCCCCTGATGTCTGTCTATATAGATTGGAAAACTCATGCAGTTGTTTTAGAGTACAGCATACCTCCTCATGGGTCACGTTTCGTACCTCATTTTTGGGGCCTGTGGAGACTTTAGTCTTATTATAGGTCTTGAAGAAAAGAGGAGTGGTGGGGGTGGGTCATGAAGATAAATAGAAATATCTTTCAGGCCAATTACATTAGGGCAGTTTCATCTGGTGAAACAGGATTAATCACTCCAGACATAAGTGAGGGTTGCATCCCCAGGGGAGGTGGTTACAGGGTTAGCAAGCACTGAAGGGTTACTCTCATTAGGTAGAGGTTGGATGGCAGACTTCTCTGGGCAGACTGGAGGATGGCAAGCTGTTTCCTCAGGGAAGTCCATTACAGGTCTATCTAGCAAAGGCTCAGCAGATTCCAGGGATCCCATCTCCCCATCACCACAATTATCAAGCCTTATATCTCCATCCCATGTTTCAGGATCCCATTGCTTCCCAAGCAAAGCCCTTACTTTAACAGCAGACACCCTGCAAGGTTGAAATTTTAGTTTACATTGTAAATCTGCTACTTGCACAATGAGGCTCTGAGTCTGGTTTTCAGAGATTTCAAGTCTGTGACAACAGGAAATAAGATTTTCTTTCAGGGGAAACATGGAAACTTTTACAAAATTCATAATGACATTTAAGTTGCTAATTTGAAGACTTCAGCTCATCCCTTTCCCTCATCACTGTATCCAGCATATCTAACAACTAGCCAACATCATTATACCTCTTATATGCACAAAACTCTATGAACGTGCCAAAAACACTCACCCTGAGCCTTGCCTCATATAAGCATACAGAATCTAAATTGTAATATTTTGAGTATCTCTTTTTCCAACTCACCCCATAGACTGTCAGTGCCATCTTGATTATTGGAAACAGAGTTATTAGTGCCTTCTGCGTCTAGTCAGAGTAGAAAACCAATTGTAAAAACTTATTTTTAAGATTCTGTTTCTCAAGAACCACTCCCAGTGCCAAGCTGTATTAGCCAGAGAGAAACAGAACCAACAGGGGATATCTGTAAATATGAGATTTATAAATTCCATGGGAATGGAAGAGTCCAAAATCCATAGGGGAGGCAGTGAAGTTGGTGGCTCTGATGAAGGGTCTGCATGAACTCCACAGAAGAGGCTCACTGGCTGAACAAGCAGTGAAGTCTCTCTTCCTCTTTAAAGGCCTTCAACTAATTGGATTATCTCATTGTAGGAGACACAACTTAGTTGACCACAGATGTAATCAGTCACAGATGCAATCAACTGACTGATGATTTAAAACACAAGCCTTCCAGTTTATCAACAGCCACAAAATATCCTTGCAGCAATGGTTAGGCCAGTGCTTGCCTGTCCAGACAACCGAGCATAATCACTTGGCCAAGTTCATGTCAGAACCTAAACATCATATATGCCATTTTACATTCCAACCAGCAGCAGGAGGGTTCCTTTTTCTCCACATTCCCACCAATGCTTAATAGTATCTAATTTGTTAACAATAGCCATCCCAGTAGGTGTGAAGTGGTATCTGATTTTGTTTTCTTTGGGAGGGATGAGAGGGAGGGTTGTGGGTGTTTTCTTTATTAGAGAATTTGTGGGTTTACAGAATAATTATACATAAAACACAGGCTCCATATGTTACCATATTATTAACACTTGATTATTATTCTATTAACTATAATTAACAGAATAATACATAATTATTCTACTAACTATAACCAATAGTTCAACTTAGATTTTACTGTTCGCATAATGCTGTTTCATGGATTTTTAAAATATTTCCCCTTTTAATCAGATTCAGATATATGTTTCAGTGCTGTTAGTTATGTACTCAATGTTGTGCTACCATCATCACCACCCACTACCAAAACATTTCCGTCATTCCAAATACTAAATCTGTACATTTTAAACCTTAACTTCCCATTCCCTATCATCATCCCATTCCCTAGTAACCTATTCTAGATATTGACTTTATGAGTTTGCTTATTCTAATTATTTCAAATCAGTGAGATCACACAATATTTGTTCTTTTGTATTTGGCTTATTTCATTCAACATGATGTCTTCAAGGTTCATCCATGTTGTAGCATGTATCAGGACTTAATTCCTTCTTATGGCTGAATAATATTCTATTGCATATATATACCACATTTTATCTATCTATTCATCAGTTGATGGTTACCTGAATTGCTCCTACCTTTTGGCTACTGTGAATGATGCACTATGAACATCACTATAAAATATTTGGGTACCTGCTTTTGGTTCTTTTGAGTATACACCTAGAAAAGGAATTTAATTTGGATTTTGGTTTGAATATCCCTAATGGCAAATGACATTGAACATATTGTTATGTGCTCGGGATTAAACTGTGGCCATTTGTATATTTTTGGAGAAATATTTATTCAAGTCCTTTTCCAATTTTTAATTGGATATTTGTCTATTCTTTTGTTGAGTTGAAATTTATTTAAATATTCTTTAAAAAATATTTTTTAAAAATTACAATTACATCCATAATTCACCACTGCTTATTTTACTCATAAAAATGTGCCACCATCACCTCTATCCATTTCCAAAAATTTATCAACCTTTTTAAAAATTCTGCACAAATTAAGCAGCAGCTTCCCATTCTTTATCCTCATTCTACCTCCTGGTAACCTAAATTCTAGATTTTGACTCCATAAATTTGCTCATCATAATTAATTCATATTAATGAGAACTAATATGAACTATAATACTTGTCCTTTTGTGTCTGGCTCATTTCACTGAACATAATGTCCTCAAGGTTCATTAGTGTTGTTGCATGCATCAAGAATTCATTACTTCTTACAGCTGAATAATATTCCATCATATGTACACATCACATTTTATTTATCCATTCATCAGTTGATGGACACTTGGATTGTTTCCCTCTTTTGATTATTGTGAATAATGCCACTATGAACATTGGTATGTAAATGCCTGTTTGTTTCCCTGCTTTCAGTTCTTCTGAGTATATACACAGTAGCAAGATTGCTCGATCATATGGCAATTCTACACTTAGCTTCCTGTAGAACCACCAAACTCTCTTCCACAGAAGCTGCACTATTATACATTTCCACCAGCAATGAATGAGTGTCCCTATTTCTCCACATACTCTCCAACACTTATAGTTTTCTGTTTTTTTAAAATAGTTGCCATTCTAGTAGGTGTGAAATGATATCTCATAACGGTTTTTATATTCATTTCCCTAATAGCTAGTGACGTCGAGCATCTTTTCAAGTGCATTTTGGCCATTTGTATTTCCTCTTTGGAAAAGTGATTATTCACGTCTTTTGCCCATTTTTTTCCTTCTTTAATGCAATTTTATTAAGATATATTCACACACTGTGCAATCCATCCAAAGTGTACAATCAATGGCTCAGAGTATCAGAACATAGTTGTGAATTTATCACCACAATTTTATAACATTTTCATTACTCCAAAACGAAGAGAGAGAAAACATCCAAAGCATCCCATACCACTTATCCCCATCTAGCATTGATTCCTAACATTGATGTGGCATATTTGTTACTGGTGGAAGAATATTAAGATATTACTGTTAACTATAGTTCATAGTTTGCAGTAGGTCTATTTGCACCTTATAGCACTTTATTATTAACTCCTTGTAATAGTTTCATTCATTTTTTCTAGTTCATGGAAGAAATCATTTATATTTGTACTATTAATCACAGTTATCATCCATGGCAAGATTTACTGAATTATACAGTCTCAAGTTTTAATCTCTGGTTTTCATTCCAGTGATATATATGCTCTAAACTTCCCCTATCAAGCACATTAATACACAATACAGCACTGTTAATTATACTCACAATATCACATGTATCTGTTTTCACTCATTTAAATTCAACTTAGTTAAAAATTCTGTATATCTTAAGCAACTGCTCCCCATTCTCTAGTTTCATTCTATCTCCTGGTAACCTATATTCTAGATTATATGTCTATGAGCTGGCATATTAAAATTAGTTCATATTAGTAAGATCAAACAATATTTATTCTTTTCTGTCTGACTCATTTCACACAACTTAATGTCCTCAAGGTTCATCAATGTTGTTGAATGTATCAAAAATTTATTCCTTTTCATAGCTAAATAACAGTCCATCATATGTATATGTATATAACTCATCTTGTTCATCCATCCATCAGTTGATGGATACTGGGTTGTTTCCATCTTTTGGCTACTCTGAATAATGCCACTATGAACATTGGTGTGCAAAGGTCTATTTACATCCCTGCTTTCAGTTTTGCTTTTTTTTTTTTTTTTTTTTTGGTATATACCAAGTAGCAGGATTGCCAGATCATAGGGCATCTCTATACTTAGCTTTTTGAGGAACCACCAAACTGTCTTCCGCAGTGGCTATACCATTTTACATTACCACCAGCAGTGATTAAGTGTTCCTAATTTCCCACATACTTTCCAAAACTTGTAGTTTCCTGTACATTTAATAGTGGCCATTCTAATAGGTGTGAAATGATATCTCATTGTGGTTTTTCTTTGCAGTTCCCTAATAGCTAGTGAAGATGAGCATCTTTTCCTGTGCTTCTTAGCCATCTGTATTTCCTCTTTGGAAAAATGTCTGTCCATGTCTTTTGCCCATATTTTAATTGGATTGTTTGTCTTTTCATTGTTTAGATATAGGATTTCTTTATATATTCTGGATACTAAACTCTTATCAGATATGTGGTTTCCAAATAGTTTCTCTTATTGAGTTGGCTACCTTTTCACTTTCTTTTTTTTTGAAAATTAAGAGGATTTTATTAATTTTTAAATGTTCTTGCAGAAAACCATTCACATGTAAAAGTTGGACATTTATTCACACTATATTTTACACATAAATTCTTTAATTTGGGGGCTGACAGAATTTTTCATTTCAACAGGACTTTCACATGATTACAGACAAAAAATTGGCACGCTATATTAAAAAACTAAATCAAACAGCTAGACAAGGTATGCAGCTTTATGCCAATTAAAATCTCAACATGCACCACCCTTCATACATGATCTTGGAAGCACCTGCTGTAAGTGTATTAAAATTTTAACCAGAGGATGTTTGAGGTCACAAATGATTGCTTACAAAATAAAAACCTCTTTTTCTAGTGCTACTTATTTCATTATAGAAAAATATTACAAATAAAAATTAGTGCTATTCAAGGTGTTCATTTCAAAATCACGGATGACACAAGTTCAAGCCGATTTTTCCCCTCACATGAAGACATCACAATACACTCTATGCAAACTGAACTACTTATTAAATGTATCTGCCAACCACTATCAGCTGGGTAATGACACATTTTTAATATGCTGACTGATTACCAGTGAGAGTGAATTAAAATATTTGCAGATATTGGGGATACTTATAATTTGTTCCTAGTTTGAGACTCAGAAAAAAATGCCAGAGAAAGTAGACAAAATTTGCATTTCTTCCCGATATAAGAAATTTTGCCTAAAAATCTGGAATTATAAAACAGATTTGCTTTTTTATAAAGAAATGGCTAAATTTTCATAGTTAGGTTCTTATTTGGAGATGACTCAAATTTTAATGGGGGCCTTCTTTTCTTAGAGGGTGGGGGTGCCTAGGGATTTATAAAGTATACTCCACCAACACAGCTTTGTTTCAGAGAGGACTAGAGTACTGTCACAATCAGTCAAGTTGTAGTTGTTTCCTTTCTTGTGATTATGACTTGTAAAGAAAAGCGGTCTCTCACAAGCTATATACAGCAGGTTACACTTCAGTGTTTCCTTTACACCTGATGTACAATGTATACCATAAACTAAACCAAAGAGAAACCCTTACCGTCAATCTGCGTAGGCACGTCCCAGTCAACGCTCTGGCGTCACTGCAGGGGCGAGGTCTTCATCGGGATCATGATCCTGGACTCCATTTCCTGAATGAGGGGGACTGTATAGTAGACGAGCTCTTCCCAGCCATGTTTATGCCACACTGCATTCCGTATGTCTTCCCTTGTCTGAAGATCCTTGTAAGCCCAAAGATGATGCACCATATATAGCTGCCCAATCTGAGAGAAGAATCCTCCAACTGCTTCGTCACCATCCTGCCTGAAGCGAATTGCACGAGCCCAGTAATTGCCCCATTCAATCATGGTTCCTGGTCTAAGCTGGTAAGACCTGAGTTCATATATGTTAGGTCCTGACCGGGGGACAGGCTCGTTCCAGAAGCTGAACTCCAACAGCAGCTGATTCTTCCTAGAGAGAAGCATGTCGCCTCTTGCCTTACGGAAATGTGTAAATTCCTGATTTTCTCTGAGTTTATTCATAACCTCCGTGAGGGCTGGGTAGCCTCCTTCATACCTCCAGAGGTGAACAGCTTGATCCTGTTCACCATACCATGTGTTCCAAGTCCCCACCAAAGTACAAGGATAATGTTTATCTTCATGAATCTTCGGCAATACCTCTTGACAAATGTTGTTGTATACTTCTAGGCAATCCGGTTTAACACTGTGGAACTGTATTTTGTACAGACTGCTCGTTTCCCTTTTGGCTAGGAGATTGGAATGAGCATCTTTTCTTGGATTAACTTTCCGAACAAATAAGGATTTTAACCAGCTGTCTTCTCGAGGTCTGATACTGGAAGATGTCAGTTTTCGGAGCTCGGGCAGAAGGCTGCGGGGAGCGGCCCGCTGCAGGAAGCCGCCGGCCAAGGCCACTCCGGCGGCCCGTAGCACTCGCGCCGCCGTCTTGCTCCGGCGCCTCGGCTCCCACCGCCCGGGCGCCGCCGTGACGCCGCCGAAGCCGCCGCCACTGCGATCCCTCCCCCGGCCGGGCGGCCGACCCCTTTTCACTTTCTTGAAAAACTTCTTTGAAGGCCAGAAGTATTTAATTTTGAGGAGGTTTCATTTCTCTATTTTTTCTTTCAGTGCTTATGCTTTCAGTGTAAAGTCTAAGAAACCACCACCTACCACAAGATCTTGAAGATACTTCCCTAAATTTTCTAAGAGTTTTATTGTCCTGGTTCTTATATTTGTGTCTTTGATATATTTTGAATTAATTTTTTTATTGGATACTGTTTTGGTTAGCTAAAGCTTCCAGAATGCAATATACCAGAAATGGGTCGGCTTTTATTATAGTATTTATTCTATTTATATTTTATGTAATCATTGGACATGTTTAGATTTAGGTCTACTCTTTAATAATTTTCTCCTCTATGTTTTTCATTCCTCTGTTTTCCCTTTCCTGACTTCTTTTGACTTATTTGAACATTTTTTAGTATTCTATTTTAATTTTTTGACTATATCATGCTTTTTTTACTGTATTTCTTTGCATATTTTTTAGTGGTTGATCTAGTAATTAGGATATAGATATTTAACTTACCTAGCATACTCAGTCTAATTTTCAATAATATTTTTCCACTTTAAGTAGGATTTAGAAATATATCATCTCATAGGCCATTTTTACCCACCACTCTTTATGTTCTAGTTGTCTTATTCATCACATCTACATATACTGAAAACAGCATAAGACAATTTTATAATTTTACTTTCAATTAAAAAGAACTCAGTAGAATGGTCTTTTTGTTATATTTACCCAGATATTTACAATTTCTATTGCTCTTTCTTAATTCCTGATACTACAAATTTCTTTGTCGTATAATGTCACATTTGCATCAAGAATTTTCTTTAAGAATCCAATTTTGTTTTTGCATGGGCAGGCTCTGGGAATTGAACCCAAGTCTCCAGCATGGCAGGCGGAGCCACCATGTTAAGCCACCATGGCCCACCCTCTTTAAGAATTCTTTTAACGTATATTTCTTGGCAGTGAATTATCTTAGTTTTTTTTTAATCTGAGAATCTTTTATTTTCATTTTTACTCATTAAAAATAGTTCCTGCATGTAGAATTCTGGGTTGACATTTCTCATCTTTCAGCACTTTAACAATGTTGTTTCATACCTTCCTCTCCTCCTTGGTTTCTGATAAGAAGTTCAGTCACACAAACCATTATTCCCCTGTAACTAACATACCATTTTTCTCTGGCTGCTTTCATCATTTTTTCGTTGTTGTCGATGTTCAGCAAGGAACTTCTTGAATTTGTAGGTTTATGTCCTTTACCAAATTTAGCAAGTTTTCAGTGTTTATTTTTTCAAATCTTTTTTTCCTGCATTCTATTTTTTCCCCTTTCATTCTGGGAGTCCAATAACAGGAAAGTTAGACCTTTTGGTGTTGTTCCAAAGGTCTCACAACTATTTTTTTTCTTAATCCAATTTTTCTGCCTTAGTTGTTTAGATTAGGTCACTAGTATTTGTTTTCCTTCAGACACCTATATGGTTCAGCATAGCACTATTGCTAATCCTCTATTTTTTTCATCTTGGGTTTTTGCTTCAATTTTAATTTTAAAACAATATTTCCTTAAAATGTTATTTATCTTGATTACTGGGTGTTTTGGTACCTCCTTAAACTTTATGACTGAAGTGAGTGCCTCATTTGCATCACCCTAATCCTGATCCTGTTGGATAATTTACATTGATTTATGCTATCTTTGATTTTATTAACTCTCTACTCTGTCATTTCTATTTTGTGATTAAGCCCTTCCAATGAGGGTTTAAAAAATTATTTTATTTTTTCAGTTCTAAATTTTCCTTTTGCTTTTCTTTCCATCTTCTATTTCTTTACTGAAATTTTCTTTCAATTAATTTCAAGAATTTTAGTCTTTACCTATTATAAAGCAGTCTTATAGTAGCTACTTTAAATTTTCTGCAAGTTACTTCCAATATTTATGTCTTCTCAGCACTGATGTCTGTTGATTCTTTTCCCTTGCAAGTTGAGATCTACCTCATTCTTCATATAGCAATTAGTTTTGGATTGTTTTCCTGGATATCTAGAATATTATGTTTTGAGACCCTGAATCTTGCTTAAATACTAAGGAGAAAGTTGATAGCTTTTGTTTTAGCAGTAAACTGACCAGTTGGGATTTGACCAGATTTGTGTGAGTTGTAGTTCCATTGACCATTAAGCTTTCAAAATCTTGCTATCTTGTTTGGATTTTCCCAAGCTTTGCTCCATCTAGTAGCTAATCTGGGACTTGGGTTATGTTCTATCCCTTCAGTTCTCAAAGTCTATGTATGCTATTTTGTGTCAATAGATGCATGCAGTTTGAAGGTTGAACCCAACAGTTCATAAACAAATTTAAAGGATAGCTGTTTTGAACTCCGTCTTCTCTGTGATTTCCCTGGTAATTTCCACTTTTCTAGAGCTCCACCTTTTGGTCCAGCAGCCAGAAAGCCTGGACTTTAGATAGTCTGTTCTGTCGCACAATTTATGCAAACATGTTGTATTAGCTAGGGTTCTCTAGCAAAACAGAATCAGCAGGAAATATCCATAGATATAAAATTTATAAAAGTGTCTTATGTAACCATGGGAACATAGAGTTCAAAATCTGTAGGGCAGGCTGTGAAACTGATAACTCTGATTAATGGTCTGGATAAACTCCATAGGAGAGGCTCACTGGCTGAAGCAAGGAGAGACTGTCTCTTCTGAAACCTCCTTAAAAGCCTCCCAGTGATTAAATTAAACATCCTTCATAGCAGAAGACATTCCCATTGACTGATTACAAATGCAATCAGCTGTGGATGCAGCTGACATGATTATGATTTAATTCTATGAAATGTCCTCATAGCAACAGACAGGCCAGCACTTGCCCAGCCAAACAAATGGGCACCACCACCTGGCCAAGTTGACTCATATACCTCACCATGACACATGTCCACATTTGGGGTTAAGTGGCAGGAGATCAGAAGCAGGAAAAAATGCAAAAAGGGTTCACTCCACACCTTTGGGGCCACTGCCAGGAGATCAGAAGCAGGAAAAAATGCAAAAAGGGTTCACTCCACACCTTTGGGGCTACTGCAGTGAAAGAGTTCTTTCTCAGAATTTTGTCTCTTATGGGCTACAATTCCCAACACTTTACATTATTGTTTGGGGCCTGGGGGCACAAGAGAATGGAAGAAAAAAATCAGATAAGAAAAATTAAGGGATTTTTTTTTTAACTTTCTGAGAATTAATAGATCCTTTTTTAGCTGCTTGAGACAGATCTAGAGGGCTTCTCTTGGAGATTTGTCTGTCTGCATTAATGTCCACCCACAGGTTTTGAGCTATGTTGAGTTCTGGCTGGGGAATATTAGAGGGTAAAAAAAAACAAACAAACAATAACCTGACTGCTGGTTCAATAGTCCTTCAAATTCTATTCTTCTCTTTGAATATTCCTAATATCATTTAATTTTTAATACAAATTTTATTAGGAAAGTGGAAGGTTTACATAAAAATCATGCAGAAAATACAGTTGCCATATACCTCTATTATTATTAACAACTTGCATTAGCGTGGTAACTTTATTACAATTGATGAAAGAATATTAGTTTAATTGTACTAATCTATAGCCCATAGTTTACATTAAGATTCATGTTTGTGTTGTACAGTCCTACGGTTTTTAAAAAATTTGTATTCTAGCAACATATGTACAAACTAAAACTCCCTCTTTTGACCAGATCAAATATACAATTCAGTAGTGTTAATTATATTTACAGTATTGTGCTACCAACACCACCATTCTGTTCCAACATTTTCCATCACGCTAAACAGAAATTCTGCACCAGCTGAGCATTGATACTCTATTCCCTCTCCTAACTCCAGCGCAATTTTATTTTACTTTTAATTCTGATGAGTTTGCTTAACCTAATTATTTCATATCAGTGAGATCATACAATACTTGACCTTTTGTGTCTGGCTGATTTCACTAAACATGATGTCTTCAAGTTTTCTCCTGTTGTAACGTGTATCAGAACTTCACTCCTTTTTGTGGCTGAATAATATTCCAATGTATGTATATAGCACATTTTTGTTTATTTACCTGCTTATGAACACTTTGGTTGATTACATCTCTTGGGAATTATGAATAATGTTGCTATGAACGTTAATTTGCAAATATCTGTTCAAGTCCCTGCTTTCAATTCCTTTGGGTATGTACCTAGATGTAGAATTTCCATGTTACATGGTTATTCTATAATTAACTTTCTGAAAAACTACCAAACTATTTCACAGTAGCTGCACTATTTTATATTCCCAACAACGAGCAAGTGTTCATATTTCTCCACATCTTCACCAACACTTTTTACTTTCAATTTTGTTTAAAGTAGGCATTCCACTGAGTGTGAAATGGTATCACTTTTTGGTTTGGATTTGCATTTCCCTAATGGCTGATGATGTTGAGTATCTTTTCATGTGCTTTTTGGCCATTTGCATATCTTCATTGGAGAAATTTCTATTCAAAACT
Organism: Tamandua tetradactyla; assembly: GCF_023851605.1. Taxonomy (NCBI): domain Eukaryota; kingdom Metazoa; phylum Chordata; class Mammalia; order Pilosa; family Myrmecophagidae; genus Tamandua; species Tamandua tetradactyla. The sequence continues at coordinate 104,135,094 of NC_135353.1, read as the reverse complement.
TTTCGCTCATTTTTAAATTGGGTTATCTTTTTGTCACTGAGTTGTACAATTGTTTTAATATATTCTGGACCTTAAACCTTTACCAGATATGTGGATTCCAAATATTTTCTCCTATAGAGTAGGTTGTCTTTTCATTTTCATGATGAAGTCCTTCGATGCACCAAAGCTTTTATTAAGTTTTAAGGAAAGCCCATTTAACTTTTTTTTCCCTTACATTGGGTGTGATGTGTAATAAACAAGGTTCTGAAGATGCTTCCCGATGTTTCATTCTTTGAGTTTTATGATTTGAAGTTTTATTTTCAGTGTAGATCCATTTTGAGTTGATTTTTGTATATGGTGTGAGGTGGGGGTCCATCTGACCTTCATTCCTTTGCATATGGAGATCCAGTTTTCCCAGAATCATTTTTTGAAGACACTATTCTTTCCCAATTGAGTGAGCAATGAAACAAAAAGAAACATCAATACAACGACTCAGCAATCACACCCATCCACCAAAACCTACAATCCCTGTAAAATTGCACCACCACACCAATCCCTCTCCCACTCTTCAGGGGCACTCAGGCCATGCCCACTCCCATCTCCCATGCTGGAAGGGTTTTCTGACAATACAGGACAGGGGGATGGAATCAGTCGATGCTTTGGAGAGGCAGCCCCCCCTGCACTCCAGCAACCATCCAATCCAGGGACCCATCTGGAGGTTGCAGGTCCTCAGAAAGTTACCCCAGTGCATGGAACCTCTGCTGAATCTTATATATTGCCCTAAGTATTTTTCAGGATTGGCTGGGATGGCTTTGGCTGGAGTCTGGCAAGTTATGGTAGGTAGCAGTGTCTAACTGAAGCCTGCACAAGAGAGACCTCCAGAGCAACCTCCTGACTCCACCCAAAATCTTTCAGTCACTGACACCCCACATATCATACCTCCCTTCCCCCTTTTGGCCAGGACAGCACCATCAATCCAATGGCACCAGAGCCAGATCTAACCCAGGAGTCATCTACCACACCACCAGAGAGACTCCAACCCCTGGACACGGTGCCCCATGCAGTGGGGAGGGCAATGGCCCTACCGCAGAGTTGGGCTCAGAGACAGCGAGGCCACATCTGAGCAACAAAGGAGGTCCTCTGGAAACAACTTCCAGGCACACCCACAGGTAGGCCAAGCCTCTCCACCACATAGAGAAGCTCTACAAGCACAGTCCCCAAGACCAAGGGGTGTTTCCCCAATGCCCGATACAGCATCAGAGGTTTCCCTGGTGGCAAAGTCTAACAGTTCCACACTTTCTCACTCATCCCTCAAGGGATGGCAATGCTTTTTGATTACCTGTTCAACATACCCTGGGATGCATCCAGGCATACAGGATTAAAGGCCCTCATTCTTATTCTGGACTCCCTGTGCCTGGATTGTTCAAATGATTCATCCAGACAGTTTGAGCCAGACCATGTTCCACAGAAAATCCAAGTTCCATAAAAAACAAACCTCCCCTCCCCTGGCTTCAAAGGGCAAATGAGGATCCAAAATATAGACAATGTCTTCCTTACCCCTGGATCTGCACCGCTCCAATCCTGGTGTGATCAGCTTCATTCCCATCTCCAAATACCAGGTTATACATATATAAAACAGCCTCCCCCAAATCCAGAAATAGTAATTACCACTCTGGGCTAAATGTGACTGCTATAAAAGCTTACAATCTAGACCCCTCTTTTCTTACAAGTATTTTCAAAATGAGACCATATAATAATCACTCTTTTGTTTCTGGATTATTTCATCTTCCCAAATATCCCACAGGTTCATTCACAACATTGCATGCCTCACAACTTCATTCCTTTTTGTATCAGCACAATATTCAACTGTATATACACCACTGTTTGTCAATCTACTTCTCAGTCAGTTCATCCTTCAGCTATCTCCATTCACTGGGCATCATGTATAACGCCCCAAACCAATAGTCCATCAACAATCTCAGTTTTAGATTATTTTATTGTTTCCAAGAGAAAGATAACCAATAAACACACCCTCACCAAATAGAAAATATTTATGTCCCCATTAACTCTTGTCCCTCCCCCCATTATTTACCACTGGTGTTGCTGTTTTCCTGTTAAACATAGCCTATAGCATATAAAAGCAATTTTCTCCCATGCCCCAAATTTACACACTCTTTTTACAAGATTCATAACTTTGAAGTAGTTCATGCAAGAACTTATTTATATTTGTAGTGTTAACCAGTAGGACACATAGGTCTGTACAACCCCTTTCAATCGTGTTCACCTTCAATATGGTAATATTACTTGTAGATACACTAGTGAATGACCTTCACTTCTATTTATTTCCTTACATTTGAGTTCAACCTCATTATCTAATCATTCACCTATTTCCAGGTTCCATGTGTCTCTAGGTCCCCTTTACTCTGTATTACAAGCCTCTAATTTTACCCTTACCATGGGTATGAGAGTGGAATCATAAAGTATCTATCTTTTTGTGTCTGGCTTATTTCACTCAGCATTATGTCCTCAGGGCTCATCCATCTTGTCATGTGCTCCAGGACATCATTTCATCTTACTGCTGCATAATATTCCATTATGTATATCACATTTTGTTAATCCACTCATCTGTTGATGGGCATTTGGATTGTTTCCATCTTTTAGCAATTGTGAATAATGCTGCTATGAACATCAGCGTGAAAATGTCTATTTGTGTCACTACTTTCAGCTCTTCTGGGTATATACTGAGTAATGATATTGCCAGGTCATAGGGCAACTCAATATTCAGTTTTCTGAGGAAAAGTCAGACTATCTTCCATAGTGGCTGTACCATTTATAAAATCCCACCTGCAGTGCATAAGTGTCCCAATTTCTCTACATCCTCTCCAAAGTTTATAGTTTCCTGTTTATTAAATAGCAGCCATTCTTATAATTGTGAGGTGATATCTCATTGTAGTCTTGATCTGCATTTCCTTTATAGCTGATGAGGATGAGCATTTCTTCATGTGCTTTTTAGCCATCTGTATTTGTTCTTCAGAAAAATGTCTATTCATAACTTTATCCCATTTTATAATTGGATTGTTTGTTCTTTTGTTGTTGAGTTGTATGATTTCTTTATGTATACAGGATATCAAACCTTTATCCGATGCGTGATTTCCAAATATTTTCTCCCACTGAATTGGCTGCCTCTTCACCTTTTTGACAAGTCTTTTGAGGCAGTTCCCTTTATCTATTTTTTTCTTTTGTTGCTTGTGCTTTGGGTGTAAAGTTTTGGAAGCTACCTCCTATTACTAGGTCTTGAAGATGTTTCTCTACATTTTACTATAGGAGCTTTATGGTACTACTTATTATATTTAGATGTTACATACACTTTGAGTTAATTTTTGTATAGGTGTAAGGTAAGGGACCTCTTCAATTCTTTTCACTATTGATATCCAATTCTCCCATGGCCATTTATTGAAAAGACTATTTTGTCCCAGTTCAGTGGATTTGGGGACCTTGTCGAAAATTAGTTGACCATAGATTTGGTGGTCTATTTCTGCACTCTCAACTTGATTCCACTGGTTAATATGTCTATATGTGCCAGTTCCATGCTGTTTTGACCACTGTGGCTTTATAATAAGTTGTTAAGATTAAGGTTAATCCTTCCGCTTTGTTCTTTTTTTTTTTTTTAGGAAGCTTTTAGCTATTCAGGGTCTCTTTCCCTTCCAGATGAATTTGGTAACTAGCTTTTCCAAGACTTCAAGTTAGGTTGTTTGAATTTTAATTGATACTGCATTGAATCTGAAGATCAAATTGGGTAGAACTGACATCTTAACTGTATTTACCCTTTCTATCCACAAGCAGGGAATGGCTTTCTATTTATTTAGGTCTTCTTTGATCTTTTTTAGCTATGTTATGTAGTTTTCTGTGTGAAAGTCCTTTACATCCCTAGTTAAGTTTATTCTTAGGTACTTGAATTTTTTAGTTGCTATTTTGAATGGACTTTTTTCCTCAATTGAAAAAGTTAGGTTATTGCTTGTGTATAGAAACATTACTGATTTTTGCACATTAATTTTATATTGTGCCGCCTTGCTAAACTTGTTTATTAGCTCAAATAACTCTGTTGTAGATTTCTCAGGATTTTCCAAGTATAATATCATGTTATCTGTGAGTGATGAATGTTTTACTTCCTCCTTTCCAGTTTGGATGCCTTTTATTTATTTTTCCTGCCTGATTACTCTAGTTAGAACTTTTAGTACAATGTTGAATAATAGTGGTGATAGAGGGCATCCTTGTCTCATTCCTGATCTTAGGGGGAGTGTTTTCAAACTCCCTCTATTGAGTATGATGCTTGCTGTCAGTTTGTCATGTATGCGCTTTATCATATTAAGGAAGCTACCTTTGATTCCTACATTTTGAAATGTTTTATTAGAAAAGGATGTTGAATATTGTGGAATGTTTTTTCAGTATCAATCAAGATGATCATGTGATTTTCCCTTTTGATTTGTTAATGTGCTATATTACAATAATTGATTTTTTTTGTGTTGAACCATCCTAGCATTCCTGGCATATACCCCACTTGGTCATGGTGTATAATTATATTTAATGCATTGTTAGATTCAATTTGCTAGTATTTTGTTGAGAATTTTTGCATTTAGGGAGATTTGGCTGTAGTTTTCCTTACTTATAGCATCTTTAATTGGTTTTGGTATTGAAGTGATTTAAGTTTCATAAAATGGGTTAGACAGTGTTCCTTTTTCCTCAGTTTTTTGGAAATGTTTGAGCATGATTGGTGTTAGTTTTTTTGAAATGTTTCATAAAACTCCCTTGTGAAGCCATCTGGCCCTGGACTTTTCTTCGGAGGAAGATTTTGATAACCAATTGAATCTCTTTACTTGTGATTGGTTTGTTGAGATATTCCATTTCTTCCTGAGTCAGTGTAGCTTATTTGTGGGTTTCCAGGAATTTGTCCATTTCACTTAAGTTGTCTAGTTCATTGGCATATAGTTGTTCATAGTACCCTCTTATGATTTTTTTAAAAATTTCTTCAGGGTCTTTGGTAACAGCACCCACCCCCCTCATTTCTTATTTTATTTGCAGGCTCTCTCTTTTTTTCTTTGTCAGTCTTGCTAGTGGCCCATCAATTTTATTGGTTTTCTCAAAGAACCAACTTTTGGTTTTATTGATTCTTTCAATATTATTCTTTTGTTCTCCCACTCATTTAACTCTGATTTAATCTTTGTTATTTCTCTTCTTCTATTTGCTTTGGGATTAGTTTGCTGTTCTTTCTCAAGCTCCTCCAGGTGAGCAGTTAAGTCATTGATTTTTGCTCTTCCTTCTTTTTTAATACAGGCATTTAGGGCAATAAATTTTCCTCTCAGCACAGCCTCTGCCACACCCCATGAGTTCTGATATGTTGTATTCTCATTTTCATTCATCTCCAGATAGTCACTGATTCCTCTATCAATTTGCTCTTTGACCCACTGGTTGTTTAAGAGTGTGGTATTTAATCTCCATATATTGGTGAAAGTTCTGGTTCTTTGGTGGTTATTGATTTCCAACTTCATTCCATTGTGATCAGAGAAAGTGCTTTGAATAATTTCAATGCTTTTTTTATTTTATAAAGACCAGTTTCGTGCCCCAGCCTCCCTGATCTGTCCTGGAAAAAAATGTTCCATGAGCACTAGAAAAGAATGTATATCCTGGTGCTATTATGTGTAATGACCTACATATGTCTGTTAGGTCTAATTCATTTATCAAATTGTTTTACTTCTCTATTGCTTTGCTGATCCTCTGTCTGGTTGTTCTATCTATAGAGGAGAGTAGTGTATTGAAGTCTCCTACTATTATTGTTGAAACACCTATCGCTTCTTTCAGTTTTGCCAATGTTTGTCTCATATACTTTGGAGCTCCTTGATTGGGAGTATAAACATTTATGATTCTTTCTGGTGACTAGTCCTTTTTATTAATAAATAGTGTCCTTCTTTGTCTCTTATGATGTCTTTACATTTGAAGTCTATTTTGTCCAATATTAGTATAGCTACTCCTTCTCTCTTTTGGTTACAGCTTGTGTGGAACATTTTTTTCCATCCTTTCACTTTCAATCTATTTGTATCCTTGTGTCTAAGATTAGTCCCTTGTAAGCAGCATATAGCTGGATTATATTTCTTTTTTTTTTTCTTTTTCAAACAATTTTATTGAAATGTGCCAAGAGTACACAGGCAGCACAAATATATGAACAGGAAAAAAAATCACTTGTACAATAATGTTTAAAAAGTGAATGTTAATCTTGGGAGATATCAGTTCCCCTCCCCCTCCCGACTTCCAGCATTTCCATTATGGTTAAGCCTCTACTAACCTAGCTTTAAAAAAAAGAATACAGAACTTTTGCAAAATAAACAAAAACAAGAATGGCATAAAGGAAAGAAAATTGTTTTCCTGCTCAGATGGAATTCTTCCTAGGCACCTTAAATTAGGAGGCGTGCTGAGCGGTAGAGAAACACAACTTCAGGGTGTAAGGGTATGAACTATTTGAGTTTTTCATCTGGTAATGGTTCAGGAAGCCCAATGTCTCCAGGGCATCACTCTTTGACTCCCACTCCAGCAGCCCAGAGGAGCTGCGTTCACTTTTGCCTGAGAATACTTTCACAGAAGATGGCCACTTCACTCCCAGTTCATCACAGATCTCAAAGAAGTTCTCCTCAGTCACCTCCAGGGGGGCATTGAAAAAGTGTAACACATTGCTGGGGTGTTGGATGCAGTTCTTGGCTGCCTGCTCTGGGGTGGAGAACCGATTGTTCCTTGAACCGTTGAAGTCTTTATAACTGCAAGACCCGTCTTCCAGCCCATAGGACTGACCAGGCATAATGGCTGGTTGCTTGGAGACACAAACGTTCAGTTTCTGCCCGAACATGAAGTTGTTGTTAAGGTGGGTGATGGCCCGGTCTACAGCATAGCCATCAGCCATCTCCACCATGGCAGCCCCTGGCTTGCTTTTCATGAATTTCACCTTCTCCACATTGCCATATAAGCAGAAGACATTGAAGACTCGGTCAGAGTTCATCTTAGATTGATCCAAGCCATAGACCATGAGCACAGGGCTGTCGGCGTGGGGGCCATACTCAGGTGGTGGGGGAGGGGGTGGGGGATGACCATATTGAGGGCCATAGCGGCTTGGGCCCCAACGGTGACCCTCCACTGGTGAGCCCATCCATCTCCCTTCATAGTGAGGTGGGGGGGGGGGTGCGTAGCCCTCATCATGGTAATGGCTGTGGTACCCACTGTGGGGCCCTCCATATTCTGCAGGGTGATCTCCCAGGAGAGGGGACTGCCTGTGGCGTTTGTTGGGGTTGCTGCCAGGGTCACCTTGTCCACTGAGGTTGGGGTTTGTATAGTCCCAAGTATCCTGATCATTTTTTTAAATTTTATTTATTTTTTTTATTTTTACATGGGCAAGCACCAGGAACCGAACCTGGGTCCTCTGGCATGGCAGGCAAGCGTCTTTGCCTGCTGAGCCACCGTGGCCCACCCCTGATCATTTTTTAACACATTCAGGCGTGTAGGCTTCACATATTCAATCTTCAGAGTACAACAGCCAGAGTAAATGTCAGCCCCATTGAGCGAGGCCTTGGCCCGCTGGGCACGCTGCACAGAATCAAATTCCACCATGGCCTGGACTCCATTCTTCCGGAATATGACAATTCTCTGGACAGGGCCACAAGGGTTACAGATAGTGTAAAGAACATTCGTGGTAATGGAATAAATGGGGTTCAGGATGGTAAAGAGAAGCACACTGTTGACGCCCCGAGAGTCATCTGAGTCCCCGGGGCGGGAGATCTTCTGGCTGGTAGAGTAATTGACAAAAGCTGGGTGACCGGCAATGTAGATTTGGTTATCAGCTGCGTAGTTCACTGCGTTGCATGTCCCCAACACATCTTCAAACTCCACCAGTGCCTGTCTCTTTTTAGGCATTACCACCACATAGCTGATGGGTCCAAACTCCTGCAAGGCCTCCACAAGGTCAGCTTCCACCACACCGTCAATCAGGCCCCTGATGTGGACAACTGGGGAAGCAGGGGTTTTGTGTGGGTCATCGTAGTTCTCCCCGCCGCCGCCGCCCGCTGCCCCAGCTCCTCCACCGCCACCGCCTCCATGCTGGTCGCGGGCGTTGTCAGTCTTCAGCCGCTTAGGGGCCCGACCACCCTCACTGCCGCCGCCGTAGTAGTGTCCACCGCCGCCTCTGCCGCCCGCCGCCGCCTCTGCCGACCGCCGCCGCCTCTGCCGCCCGCCGCCGCCATCTTCACCATCGCTCCCGCCTGCCGCCGCTGCTCCTCCGGCTGCTGCCTCTGCTGGATTATATTTCTTAAATCCATTCTGCAAATCTGCATCTTTTAATTGGTAGGTTTAATCTGTTAACTTTCAAAGTTATTACTGCAAAGGCATTTCTTGAATCCACCATCATATCCTTTGGATTTTGTCAGATCTATATATTCTTTCCCCTCTTTCTATTTTATCATTTAAGTTAACCTTACTGGTACTCTTCAGTTCTGTGTCCTCCTCCAGACCTCCCTCACCTGTCTTTTTTTTTTTTCAACCGGCAAAACTCCTTTTAGTATTTCTTGTAGGGCTGGTTTCTTGTTGACAAATTCTTTCAGTATTTGTTTGTGAAAATTTTAATTTCTCCCTCAGTTTTGCAGGACAAGTTGGCTGGGTACAGAATTCTTGGCTGGAATTCCTTCTCTTTCAGGATCTTAAATACATCATACCACTGCCTTCTTGTCTCCATGGTGCCAGTTGAATAGTCCAAACTCAGTCTTACGTGGTTTCCCTTGTATATAGTATATTGCTTTTCTCTTGCCACTCTGTGGATTTTCTGCTTCTCTTCAACATTTGGCAGACTAAATAGTATGTGTCTTGGGGAAAGCCTATTTGGATTTATTCTATTTGGAATTTTTTGCCTTTATAAAGGTTAGGACATTTCCCCCCATTATATCTGCAACTAATCTTCCTAGCTCTTACTCTTCTCTTCTACTTCTGGGACACTGATGGATTTTATATTTGTGCATTTTGTTTTGTCCATTATTTCCCTGAGATCAAATGCAAAATTTTTCTTTTTTTTACCATTTGTTCTTCTGCATGTTCAAAATCAGTTGTCCTGATTCTAGTTCACTTATTCTTTCTTCTGCCTCTTCATATCTGCTGTTGTGTGTTTCTACTGTATTTTTTATTTGGTCTACATCATCTTTTATCTCTGTGATATTTTTTATTTTTTTTATTCTTTCAAATTCCTCTTTATGCTCTTCTAGTGTCTTCTTGATCTCCTTTGTGTCATTAGGCATCACGTTGATTTTATTTAGTAGAGTTATATGAACATCTTTGATTAGTTATTCCAAATCCATGTCTCCTCTGGTGTTTTAATTTGGTTATTAGGCCGAGCTCTATCTGTCTCTATCTTGATATGTTTAGTGATGTTGCTTTCATGGCATGTAAATATTTTGACAGGGTTACTTTGGAAATTGATTTCCTTCAGTAGTCTAAGGCTTTGCATTTTCAGGATGGATGTGGAGCAGGATGTAGGGCATGGTGTGGGGCACAACAGTATGGTGATGGGTTGCAGCATAGTTATAGGCACAGGTTAGGCCTGTAATGATGCTGGTGCCTGTGAGCATTGGATGCAGGACGTGGGGTTGTGGAGGTGCATTGCAGGGGCCATGAGGGCAGAGTGCATCTCAAACAGGCCTTGGAGCACAGAAGCAGGGTATGGCGTGAGTGGCACTGAGGTAGGGTGAGACAGGAGGCAGATGGGGGTGCTGTGCAGGTTCCCAGGGCTAGTGCACAGGCAGGACGTAGGTGGGCAAGTGGAGCATGAGGGTCGTGGGTATCAGGGTGTAGGGTAGGTGGCACAGAAGTCAAGGCACAGAGAGGGTAAAGCATGGGTGTGTCCTTGCTCATGGGGAGAGGTCTAGGGGACCCAGGATGTGGATGTGGGAGTGTGTAGGGGCAGGACACTGGTCACAGTATTGCGGGACATGGGTCATGTTGTGTGGGCGGGGCCGTGGCGCATGTGCACAGGTGCAGGGGTGTTGGAGCAGGAGTACACGGGTGTGCAGGGTGGGGGCTCTGTCACACAGATGCGCACCTGAGCACTTGCCAGGTGTGGGGGAAGGGTGCTTGTGCCTTGGGGTGTGGCAAGGGTGTATGTGTGTGGGGCAGGAGGTTGTGGTGCAGGTGTCAAGAGGTTGGTGCACAAATGCGTGGGTGCCCTGTGGCGGGGAGGATGTGGCTGTGCGTGTGCGTGTGGGTCTGGTGGGCGGGGCCCTGGTGCATACTTACCTAGGGGGTGGAGCCCTGGTGTGCACGTGCACAGAGCTCAGGGACCGTGGACTGGGTTGTGCCTGCATGGGCTGGGTGCCCCTGTGGCCCCAATATGCAGGTCAGCACTTGCCCAGAGCTAGGGGGCATGATGGGGTGCACAAATTGGATGTGCAATAATTTGAGAGGGCAGTAAACTCATCTAGATATATGCAGAGCTGGGGGGCAGGGCGGGGTTGCACTACTGTGTGGGCTGAGGGTGGGTGTAGCCTGGGTATGAATATAAGTGCTGCAGCTTTGATGCACTGGCAAATGTCTGCAGGGGGAAGTGGGGGTCGTCAGGCTGGGCGCAAGTGGGTGGGTCTCAGGATGAGCAGGGCGAGACTGTGCACTTGCATGGAGAGGTGGGTTGGGCTGAGGCAGGCGTGCACTCTTTTTGGGTGGAGGTGTGGGGCAGGGAAGTGCGGGGTGTGGGGGTGAGGGTCAGGGTTCAGATGTGTGGGGTGTGGTGGGAGTCACAGATCGCAGGGCAGGGGCTGCATGCCTGAGGGTTGCACATTCAAGGAACCCAGCTCGGCTTGCTTCCTAGTCCCCGTCTCCCTGTACATACATTCCTGAAGGCTCAGTCTTCTGTTTGGAAAGGGGTGCGTTAGGCTCTTTGCATCAGTTGGATGGTCTGCAGTTCTCTGTATCTCAGTTCTAAAGCTTTTGCAACCAGGGCCTCCCTATGTGGTGTAGAAGACCCTCTCAGGTCATTTATACCCTGGAATCGCTGTCCCAGCTGTCTTCCCATCCCCTCTCTAGCTGTTCCTTGGAGCAGAGGTGAATTCGATCTATCTTATTCCACCATCTTCTTGGATGTCCTCCCTCCCCATGCTTTTTATTTCTCTGGGTCCAAAGCTAATCTCCCCCTTTCATTTCTGATTTCAGTTATTTGTGTCTCCTCTCTCTCTCTCTCTCTGTCTCTCTGTCTGTCTCTGTCTCTGTTTCTCTCTCTGTGTCAGTTTAGCTGAAGGTTAGTTAATTTTATTGATCTTTTCAAAGAACCAGTATTTCATTTCATTGAGTCTCTTTATTCTTTTTTTTCTGTATTGCATTTACCTCCAATCTAATATTTGTTTTTTCCTTCCTTCTGCTCACTTTGGATTTAGTTTGATCTTATTTTTCTAAATCCACCAGTTGTGAGATTAGGTCTCTATTTCAAGATCTATTTTTTTGTTAATGTAAGCATTTAGAGCTATAAATTCCCTCTGGGTACTACATTTGCTACATCCTATAACTTTTGGTATGTTCTGTTTTCATTTTCATTTGTCTCAAAATATTTCCTAATTCCCCTGTGATTTTTTTCACTGACTCATTGGTTGTTTGAGTGTATTGTGTAATTTCCACACATTTGTGAATTTTCTAGTACTCTCTCTGTTATTGCTCTGTAGCATCATTCCATTGTGTTCAGAGAAAATGCATTGTGTGATTTCAGTATTTTTGAATTTATTGAGATTTTTTTGTGACCTAAAATATGGTCTATCATGGGGAATGGTCCATGTGTACTAGTGAGGAATGTGCATTCCACTGTTTCTTTTTTATTTGCCAGATATCCTTTTAATGAGAATTATAAAAGACCAAAAACAATCTTTTTCTGCAATGTGCCTGTTTTTTTCAGAAAGGATTTACTGTTGGGTGGGCCACGGTGGCTCAGTGGCAGAGTTCTCACCTGTGATGCTAGAGACTTGGGTTCGATTCCCAGTGCCTGCCCATGCCAAAATAAAATAAAATAAATTATTTACTTTTAATTACAAGTACTGTGTAAGAGATGCTTCTTTTGCAAACCCTATAAATACACATTTGTCCTGTTCTGCCCAAGATATTTGAAAAAGGAAAAATAAAAAACAAAAAGGCCTGATTTCTTCAATATTTAAAAAAATCAAAATGTATTCCCTAACCCTTTCAAAGAATAATTTTGAAGGTATGACTTAAACGAAAAAAAAAAAATCATAAGAGACCACTTTACAGCTGCCTTTAAAAACTTTTGATAATTTTGCGGATGGTATCTTTTCTCATCTTTTAATTCATACAAAATAGCTGAATTTAAAATATTTGTAGTGAACTGATTAATGAGAGAAAAGAAAAAATTTAGCAAACATATATGCATAAACTTAACATAAACAATTATACATATGAAAAAGACTAACTTTAAAAGGTACAAAGAAGTGAGGAAAAACCTGAATCACAGAAAAGAAAATCAAATTTATTTAATGAAAGAACTAGAATTAATAAAAATCAGCAAATACACAAAAATACACACACAGCAGCAATATGTAATGACTCACAAAAGGGAAAAGCAGTGGTTAGAGACCATGCAACATGGCTTGTCAGTTTAAAAGGGGAAAAATCAAACACACACACACACACCAAAACAAAACAAATTTAGAAAACCCAATATTCTCAACAGTAGGATAGATCTGCAACAAAAATAAATTCAGAATTATTTTACAATGCTTTTTGTAGCATTAAGTTTATTAATAAAAGAGGTGACTATCTTGTGTATATAGATTTTTGTTCAGTGGTTTACTGTTGACTTATTTTAAAATGTATTGGTCTTACTACATGCAACTTTTTTTTCTTTTTTTTTTTTTACATGGGCAGGCACCGGGAAACAAACCCAGGTCCTTGGGCATGGCAGGCAAGCACTCTTACCTGCTGAGCCACCGTGGCCCGCCCCATGCAACTCTTTTTAATAGCTTTTCCTTTTATTTACCTTTATGTGTGTTACTTTCACCAAACAAGACAGTTTCAGGTTGGCAGACAGATAGATGCTTTATTTTCTGTGAAATTGAATGCAATAGTTTTAAACACTGGCCAGAAAATGTTTGATTGCCATTTCAACACATGGAAATAGTTACCGTGATGGCTAAATTGCCATTTTCTGCAAAAAGCTGTGCGATACTGGTGTCAAAGACTAGGCAGTCACTATTCATAATGGCTGTTGCAATTCCCTCACGAATAGATCCAGGAGTCGCTTCCCAAACCAATCGCCGCCGATGACCATTCAGCTCAAGTCGATAAGCAAAATTTTCAGCTTCCTTGCGTGTTCCTATCAGCTGTACAACTGCGAAGAACTGCTGGTAACCGTCATATTTTTCCTGTTTCTCCAAGACTAACATGAAGTGAAAGCCAAAACAGGACTGCATTACCACCCAGTCAACAGTACCAGAAAGATTAATGTCTGTAGCAAGAAAAATCATATCCTCTCCTACTAGGGTTGTAATGGACTTGTGTTGATGCGTCAAATGGGTCCTTACAGCATTCAGAGGACCTTGCCATTTACAGGACTCACCAGGGCACGGGCAGGAATAAGGCCTAAACTCACAGAGCTCTTCGTGGTTTGCTTTTTCGGTATGTGGCAGGGTCATCTCACATCCAGAAGACTCATATTTACAAGGGAAACGTAATGAATCGGCTACCTTATCCATAGCCAAGTTGCGAATGGATCCCAACGGGCCACGGCAAGTTGGACAACGCGTGAGCTTTGGGCGACAGCTGTTACAAACAAGATGGCCACTCCGACATTGAAGAATGGGTGGTAACACATAGTCAAAGCAGACCGGACACTCGAAAAGACTCGTCAAGTCATTGGTGGATGCGGTTGTGCCAGTCAGGGCCGGCACGGTCTGGGATGGTGTACACTGTGAAGTATCAGCAGGTAATGCTTTAGTAGTACGACGACGACGGCTCATTTCTGTGGGCGGAGAGCGCGCCTCGACCCCGGCCCTCGCTCAGACGTGCTCCGTTGCCGCCGCCAAACCCCGCCAAAGCGGGCAGCACAGCCGCTCTTCCCACAGCCGAGACCGACGTGACACCCTGAGCCACCGCCGCCACCGCCGCCGCCGCCGCCTCTGCCGCCGCCCGTACAGATCGCGCCAGGCAACCGCTGCCAAGGTTCTTCTGTTGCTGCCGTTGCGACCGCCGTTCGGCGCGTTCTCGAGCCCGCCGCGCGCTCCCGCTAAGTACCACGGACTGCGGCCACCGCCTTGAGGAGGTGGGGTTCCGCGCGCCCGGAGCCCAAGTCTGCTGCTTTTTTGTGAAATGTTCCATATATGTCTATTAGGTCTAGTTGGTGTATAGTATCACCCAAGTCTTCTATTTCTTTATTGATCCACTGTCTAGATGTTTTCGCCGTTATTGAAATTGCTGTCTCGAAGTCTCATACTTTTAATGTTCGAACCGTCTATTCTCCCTTCAAATCTGTCAATATTTGTTTCCTGTATTTAGGGGCTCTGCTGTCAACTGCCTGTATGTTTATAATTGTTAAGTCCTCTTGTTTAATTGACCCCTTTGTCAATATATAGTGACATTCCTTGGCCCTCGTACTTGTTTTTTATTTAAAGTCTATTTTATCTGATGATATTATAGTTTCCCCAGCTCTCTTTTGCTTACGATTTGCACAGTGTATTTATTTCTATCCTTTCACTTTCAATCTACGTGTGCCTTTTAATTTAATGTCCGTTTTAAAAAAGTTTATCATTGGGTGATGCCTTTTTACCCCTTCTGCCAATTTCTGCCTTTTGACTGGAGAGTTTAATCCATTTACATTTAATAACTACTGATAATGCACTACCTTCTTCTGCCATTTTATTTGGTTTTTGAAATTCTCTTACCTTTTTTTGTCCTTTAATTCTCCCATAAATGCCGACTTTCATATTAATTTCATTTTTGTACTGTATCATTTTGAGTTTCTTCCAATTTTTTTTCTGTATATGGTTTACATGTACTTTCTCTGTGGTTACCACAGGTATTAAATTTAACATCCTAAATCTATAATCATACTTTATTTGATACCAACTTAACTTCAATACCATACACATAAATTGTTCCTAAACTCCTCTGCCCGTCCCCCATTTTTTGTTGTACCAGTTACAAATTACATCTTTATACTTCCTATGTTCAAAACCATATCAAAACCATATATTTATCATTCCATTTTATGCATTTGCATTTTATTACCTGTAATACGCAAAAAGTGTGGACACAAACCAAAAATACAATATAATATTATTAGCATATATAATTGTCCATATAGTTGCCTTTACCAGCACTTTTTATTTCTCTATCCCAATGTGATCCACTCTCTAGTGTCCTTTCAGTCTGAAGAATAACTCACTTTAACATTGCTTGCAAGGCAGGTGTAGTGGTGATGAACTCCCTCAGTTTCTGTTTATTTAGGAATGTCTTAATCCCTCCCTCATTTATGAAACAGTCTCACTGGATATAAAATTCTTGGTTGGTAATTATTTTCTTTCAGCACTTTAAATACTTTAATCATTGCCTTCTTGCCTCCATGGTGTTTTATAAGAAATGTGCACTTAACCTAATTGAGATTCCCTTATACATAACATGTTGCTTTTCTCTTGCAGATTTCAGAACTGTCTCTTTGTCCTTTGCATGCACAGTTTGACCACCATGTGTCTGAGCATATTTCCCTTCAAGTTTGTCCTGTTTGTGCTTGTTGGATGTGCATATTCATGTATTTTGTCATGGTTGGGAACTTATCTGTCATTATTTCTTTGAATATTCATTCTGCTCCTTTCTCTCCTTCTTCCTTGGGACTCCCAGAATTCATATATTAGTATGCTTGGTGGAGTTCCACTAGTCTGTTAGACTATTTTCATTTTTTCTAACACCTTTTTCTTTCTGCACCTCATCCTGACTCATTTCAATTATGTTGTCTTCAAATTCTCTGATTCTTTCTTCTTCAGATTACAATCTGCTGTTGAAACCCTCCTTGGGATTTTTCTTTCAGTTATTTCTTTTCAGTCAATTCCGATAGCTCTGTTTGGTTCCTTTTTTAAAATTCCTATCTCTTTATTGAGATTCTTATATTGTTCACTCATTTTTTCCCTGATATCATTCAGTTCCTTCTCTGTATGTTCCTTCATCTCCTTGAGTAAATTAAAGATCATTTTTTAAAAAGTCATTGTCCACTATGGTTTTCTTCATTGATGTTTTCTAAATTTTTATCCTCTTCCTTTGGATGGGCCACCATTTCCTGTTTCTTCATCATATGATCTTTTGTTGCATACTGTACATTTTAATATTTTAATGTATTAACTCTGGGATTTAAGTCCCTGAGCTGTCTGTTTCTTAAGTTTGTATCAACTAGTGATATGATAGGATTTCCGTGAGTTCTGGCGCTAATAAAAACAAAACAAAACAAAACAAAGATGATAATCGTGGGGAGAAGGCCACGCGCTATAGGCGATGGGACTGCAGGCTGGGCGCATCCTCCCGTGGCATCTCTTGCTGGAGTGGGCTGGGCATCCAGCAAACATGCACCAAAAAAAAATACGGAGCTGAATGCCCACCTGATATGTGTGCTTTGTGGAGAGTATTTTATTGATGCCACTACCATATTGAATATCTACAATTCTTTTTGTAAAACGTGTGTCATGTGTTACTTGGAGACCAGCAAGTACTGTCCAATCTGTGATATCCAAGTTCACAAAACCAAACTACTCTTTTTTTTTTTTTTTTTTTTTTTTGGTTGTCAGTGAGATAAGAATTTATTAATCAGCAACTTATCAATTCTGGACACCAAGTGCTATAAGAAAGAGGGGAGATTATGGTGGCTATAGGCCCAAAGAGTTTCCCAGAAGAGGATGGAGAGGTGAAGAAAAGGAGGGTCTGGAGTGGGAGGGGAGGGTCAAAAGGACATCAGCTCCCAGGCTAGAGACTGTATCTTTTTGCTCACTCTACTCCCAGCACCTGACACAGTACCCGGCACATAGCACATTGCCATCCATATCTGTTGCATGAATAAAGGATCAGAGAAGGGGTGCCAGTCAGATGGGATGGAATCAATATACATGCAGAGTCTGATAGTAAGGACATACTCAGGGACCAAACTACTCTTAATATAGGATTAGATAAAACTCTTCAATATAATTGTATACAAACTAATTCCAGGGCTTTTCAAAAATGAAATGAGGAGAAGAAGGGATTTTTATGCAGCTCATCCTTCAACTGATGCTCCCTATGGCTCTGAGCAAGATGGAGAAGTTGCAGATGAAGATAAAATAATTATTACCGAGGATGAGATAATAAATTTATCCATTGAATTCTTTGACCAGAACAGATTGAATCAGAAAGTAAACAAAGAAATCTAAGGAAGAGGTGAATGGTAAAAGATACCTACAATGCCCAGCAGTAATGAATGTGATGCACCTAAGAAGATTTCTTAGAAGTAAAATGCTCATAACTAATACTTTCAAGAATAATATCATGTACAAAGCGGAACTTTTAAAGGATTTCTATACAGTAATGGATATTACCTACATTTATACCTGGAGAAGGAATGGACTGCTTCCTCTGAAATACAGAATTTGGCCCATTTGTAAAAGAATGAAGATCGGTCATCAGAATGATGGGCTGATGACTGCTGGAGAACTGGAAAGTGCCTCTGGGAGTGCAAGACCAACAGTCCAGTGGGAGGCTTACCCTCCATTTCCTCCTGCTTGCCCAGCCCTAGCACTCCAGTTCAGTCTTCTCACCCTCACATTTCCAGTACTATAAATGGAACTAGCAGCAGCCTCAGTGGAAACCATCAACCTTCTTTTTGCCAGCACACCTTGGAAATCATCAGTTAATCGAGCATCAGCAACTTCACCTGGTTGAAATGTGAGACTGTTAAAAAACAGAATTTTAAACTCCTAATTTATATATATATATATATATATATATATATCTTCATGCCATTATAGCTGTACAGATGCTAATACATGTGACTATTGTCCAATTTGCTTTCTTTTGTAGTGACAATAAATTTGGCTATGAAATATGGACTAGATGTGATATTCATTTGGGTGTTAAATGAAAAAGATTGTTCTTATAAAGAGTTGGTTTCTGGGGACAGGCACATAATGTATGTGTATGTGTTAGGAAAGATGTGACATGTTTTCTATATCCATTGTTTGAATTGGAAAGATGGGCATGAACATTGGACCATAATTTGTTAATCCAACTAACATCTATATTACATTCTCCTTGATTGTTCTTGTTACGCTGTTTTGTGAACCTGTAAAAAACTTGAGCTCTTTATCTTGAAATTTCAACAAACGGAAAGAATATGCCAAGAAAATGCATTCTGTATAGCCATGTCACTGTGAATCACAATTTCTTGCATATTTAGCCATTTTGATTCCTGTTTCCTTTTTTAAATTCTTTGTTGCTGTGCAAAACCAATCAAAGGAAAGTGAACTTCAACTTTACAATTTGTATGCCTAAAAGTGGGTACTACTGAGACAGGGTTAAAATTAGAATTAGCTGAGCAAAGGGCAAATTCCCAGAAGCAGTCACACTTTAAGGAGAAAGATGTCTGAGAAAAACAGCAATAAACAGCACCTGGAGCCAAAAGGACTCCCACCTGAGTCATCTACAGGGAAAAAGGGTGGAGCCAACCGACTCACCCAAATGCACTATCTACCCCCAGGCACTGCCCTGGAGAGAAGGGAGGGTAGGAGGAAGAGCCCTGAACAAGGGCAATTGGCTAGGAGGCTTGGCCATGTGCTTTCATTTTTTCCTTCTTGCTTGGCTCATTGTTATCTTCTCGTAGGTCCTCATGCAACTCTGTGTTTCTAGGAATTTAGAGACTCTGATCTGGCTTCCCCAGGACATAAACTCAGTCTACTCTGAGCCTCTGGCTTTCTCCTTGGAGGTGACCAGAGCCTGTCTCCATTCATGCAGATCCAAGGAGGCTCAGGTCAGTGGGTGATACTGCCCTTGGGACCTGACTGGGGGCTTCTCCCTGTGTTGGACAGGAGTCCAATTAGAGAAATCAAGTCCCCTGGTCTCTCTTTTTCTCTTTCCGTGGCTGTCCAAGACTTCCCCACTCACTTGACTTCTGTGTCTAGGAATCTAGGGGCTCTGATCTGGCTCCCCCAGGACATAAACTTGGTCCACTATGAGCCTCTGGCTTTTTCCTCAGAGGTGGCTGGAGCCTGTCTGCTCACCATGTAGATACAAGGTGGCTCAGGGTGGCAGGTGATAACATCCTTGGAACCTGACTTGGGGCTTTGCTCTGTGTGGAGCAGGAGTCCAGTGGGAGCTAAGTCCCCAATTTTCTCTCTCTTTCTCTCTCTCTCTCTCTCTCTCTCTTTCTCTCTCTCTCTCTCTCTCTCTCTCTCTCTCTCTCTCTCTCTCTCTCTCTCTCTTTCCCTCCCTCCCTCCCTCCCTCTCTCTTTGGTTCTCTGAGACTTCCCCACAATCTCTCTTTTCTTCCCCTCTGAGGGCCAAGACCCTTCCTCCTGCTGTGTCCATTTCTCTTTCCACCTCTTCGACAGAGGTCTTCTCTCCTGCCTCCATGATAATCTCCATTCTCCTCTGTCTGGCTTTCAATGTGTTCTGAAACATTCCATCTTTTGTAACACAGGATTCTAGGCTAAGGATTCTTGTATCAAACAATGTTTTGTCTTAGACGTTCTAAGGATTAACCACTGGTCTATGCCTATAGGAACTGGATACTTTCCAATGGGAGTGTCTCTCCTCCATTCCTTGATCATTTTGTCTCTATTGAGACCCATTGAGCTAAATATAAAGCTTGTCTCTAGAGCATGCTTGTGTTTTAGCCCTCAGGAAACAGGAAACTTAGAGGACAAAGGTATTTCCAGGAGCATTCACCTTGGGGGTATAAGTCTAGACATCTCCCGGGGGAGGAATGTTATGGGGACACTTAGTGACTTATTCCTCATGTTCCCAAGAGATTGTGCCAATGGAGAGGAAGGACTCCTCATGAGCATTGCCTTGGAATTCTTCCAAGCAAGGCCTTGGAAATCTCTGGAAGCATAGGTCCAGACATCTCTCAGGAAAGGTGCTATATGGTGTTTGAGTCCCCAACTCCAGAGCATTGTCCTGGAATTCTTCCAGAGTAAGCCCAGGAAATCCCAAAAAGCCTAAGTCCAGACGTCTATCAGGAAAGTCCCAGGTATGCCTGGTGACTGTACTCCCTATGTTCCCAAGAAGATTGGGCCAGCAGAAAGGGGAATGCCCTGCTTTGATGCATGGTGGGGACACCACACAGTCACACTACTGCTAGTGAGGCTCCTTATTTATTTTTCCAGAGAAAATTGGAAATGCCAACAGTTAATATAAGCTAAAAGATGAGAAAGCATAGTCCTCCAATGGGACTCTCAATTACAATACCATCCTCCTGTCTGTAAAAGACAAGGAAAGTAGTCAGAAGTTCCCTATGCCCAGATGTTTACAGCTCTTATCTAAAGATAAGAACCTGAGAAGGACTTGTTGCTTGTGTTATACCCATGTCTCAATTTTAATTAAAGGAAAAATCTTCTTTAATGATCCCTTTCAAAACTTGTTAAAAGGCATGAAAAAATGTACCACCAAGCCAGTTCACTGAAATAAGTTAAGGGAGATCATTCAGGGGAAAGAGGAAAACCCAGTTCTGCAAAACAAAAAACAAAAAAACACACCAATACAAAA
Organism: Tamandua tetradactyla; assembly: GCF_023851605.1. NCBI lineage: Eukaryota > Metazoa > Chordata > Mammalia > Pilosa > Myrmecophagidae > Tamandua > Tamandua tetradactyla. The sequence goes on along the minus strand of NC_135353.1, from coordinate 104,114,337 downwards.
CAAAAAACAGAAAATAGGGTCAGTTTATTGCGCTCATTGTTAAAGTACCCTGCTCCCTGAAGGCCACCCAAATTGTAGCTCCAAGCCTCAAGGGCCTTGCTTCACCTGCAGGTCAGAGGGCCACGGGCAAAGAGAGTGCCGGAAACCTCAAGATGACCTTCAACCCCTGGACTCTCAAGGACTTTGCCCCAAGTGCTACCAGCCCCAGCACTGGGCTAGGAACTGCACTGTCTCCTGAAGGGGGTTATGGGACAGCCCTAAAACCCTACTCACAGCAACTAGAAAGGGCTGAAGATGCCTGTGGTAGTTAGGTTCAGGTGTCAACTTGGCCAGGTGATGGTGTGCCATTGTTTTGTTTCTCTGGACTTAACACATCAGTATGTGAAATTCATCTATGGCTGATTACCTTTGCAATTGGCTAAGGGGAGACTTCCACAATGAATGACATTTAATTTAATTAGCTGGAGGCTTAAAAGAGAGAGGTCAGAAGGGAACTCAACACAGCACAGGACAACAGCTCAGCATGCCTCATCTCAGCACTTGCAGCTCAGCCCAGACATTTGGAGATGCAAAAAGGAATCACCCTGGGGAAGGCCATTGGAAGCCAGAAGCTAGGAGAGAAGGCCATCAGACATTGCCATGTGCCTTCCCATGTAACAGAACCTCAGATGAAAGCTAGTTGCCTTTCCTCTGAAGAACTATACATTTTTTTTTAATTTTTTTATTAATCAAAAAAAAGAAAAGAAATTAACACAACATTTAGAAATCATTCCATTCTACAAATGCACTCAGTAATTCTTAGTATCATCACATAGATGTATGATCATCATTTCTTAGTACATTTGCATCGATTTAGGAAAAGAACTAGCAAAACAGCAGAAAAAGATATAGAATGTTAATATAGAGAAGAGAATTAAAATAATAATACTAATAATATATATATATATAAAGGAAAAAGAAAAAAACAAAAACAAAAGATACAAACACACAAACAAACAAACAAAAAACATATTTCAGGTGCAGCTTCATTCAGTGTTCCAACCTAGTTACATTACACTTAGGTATTATTGTGCTGTCCATTTTTGAGTTTTTGTATCTAGTCCTGTTGCACAGTCTGTATCCCTTCAGCTCCAATTACCCATTATCTTACCCTGTTTCTAACTCCTGCTGGTCTCTGTTACCAATGATATATTCCAAGCTGATTCTCGAATGTCAGTTCACATCAGTGGGACCTTACAGTATTTGTCCTTTAGTTTTGGGCTAGACTCACTCAGCATAATGTTCTCTAGGTCCATCCATGTTACTACATGCTTCATAAGTTTACTCTGTCTTAAAGCTGCATAATATTCCATCGTAGGTATACGCCACAGTTTGTTTAGCCACTCGTCTGTTGATGAACATTTTGGCTGTTTCCATCTCTTTGCAATTATAGATAATGCTGCTATAAACACCTGTGTGTTTTTGCCCTTTTGTCTTTGCCCTTAAGTCCTTTGAGTAGATACCTAGCAGTGGTATTGCTGGGTCATAATCCATTCTGCCATTGTATGTCTTTTGATTGGGAAATTCAGTCCATTAACTTTTAGTATTATTACTGTTTGGATAATATTTTCCTCTACCATTTTGGCTTTTGTATTATATATATCATATCTGATTTTCCTTCTTTCTACACTTTACTCCATACCTCTCTCTTCTGTCTTTTCGTATCTGACTCTAGTGCTCCCTTTAGTATTTCTTGCAGAGCTGGTCTCTTGGTCACAAATTCTCTCAGTGACTTTTTGTCTATAAATGTTTTAATTTCTCCTTCATTTTTGAAGGACAATTTTGCTGGATATAGGAGTCTTGGTTGGCAGTTTTTCTCTTTTAGTAATTTAAATATATCATCCCACTGTCTTCTAGCTTCCATGGTTTCTGCTGAGAAATCTACACATAGTCTTATTGGGTTTCCCTTGTATGTGACAGATTGTTTTTCTCTTGCTGCTTTCAAGATCCTCTCTTTCTCTTTGACCTCTGACATTCTAACTAGTAAGTGTCTTGGAGAACGCCTATTTGGGTCTGTTCTCTTTGGGGTGCGCTGCACTTCTTGGATCTGCAAATTTAGGTCTTTCATAAGAGTTGGGAAATTTTCAGTGATAATTTCTTCCATTAGTTTTTCTCCTCCTTTTCCCTTCTCTTCTCCTTCTGGGACACCCACAACACGTATATTTGTGCGCTTCATATTGTCATTCAGTTCCCTGATCCCCTGCTCAAGTTTTTCCATTCTTTTCCCTATAGTTTCTGTTTCTTTTTGGAATTCAGATGTCCCATCCTCCAGTTCACTAATTGTAGCTTCTGTCTCTTTAGATCTACCATTGTAGGTATCCATTGTTTTTTCCATTTTTTCTTCTTTGTCCTTCACTCCCATAAGTTCTGTGATTTGTTTTTTCAGAGTTTCTATTTCTTCTTTTTGTTCAGCCCATGTCTTCTTCATGTCCTCCCTCAATTTACTGATTTGGTTTTTGAAGAGTTTTTCCATTTCTGTTCGTATATTCAGCATTAGTTGTCTCAGCTCCTGTATCTCATTTGAACTATTGGTTTGTTCCTTTGACTGGGCCATATCTTCAATTTTCTGAGCGTCATCCATTATTTTCTGCTGGTGTCTGGGCATTTGATCAGATTTCCCTGGGTGTGGGACCCAGCTGGTTGAAAGGTTTTTCTGTGAAATCTCTGGGCTCTGTTTTTCTTCTCCTGCCCAGTAGGTGGCGCTCGTGGCGCTCGTCTGTCTGCACGGCAGTCGGCCGGGAAACCGCGCGTGGAGGCGGGGGTCGCTGGCCGCCGCGGCTTGGGAGAGTGCCGGTCCTAATTGCCCAGCTGGCCCGAAAAGCCAAGCGTGACGGGAGGGCCCCGCTATCCAACGTTTCCAGTCAGACGGGGGAGCCACGTGCGTGGAGGGGGACCCCAGTCGCCAGCCGCCCCGGCCGGGAAAACGCACGCCCCTCGGGTATCTCACCGCAGCAGATTTTCCCTGCCCGTTCAGCTGTTCCAGAATGGGGTACGCTGTCTTTTTGGTCTCTGTCGTGACTCCGGGAGCTGTTTAGTATTGTTTCTGTTTCTTTAGTTGCTTTTCTGGAGGAGGAACTAAGACCCGCGCGTCTTACTAAGCCGCCATCTTCTCCGGAAGACCAGAACTATACATTTTTAACTAAATAAATCCCCTTCTTAAAAGCTGATCCATCTCTGGTGTGTTACATTCTGGTAGCTTTAGCAAACTAAAACAGATTTTGGTGCTAGAAAAGTGGGGTGCTGCTGCAGTTTGCAAATGCCAAACATGTTGGAACATTTTTTTTTACATGGATAGGGAGAAGATTTTGGAAGAACTCTGAGGAGCTTGATAGAGAAGGCCTAGAGTGCTTTGAAGAGACTATTGGTATAAACAGAGCCACTGCAAGTCTGGACAAAAAAGGGACAGAAAAAGGACAAATTGGAGTTTGCAGAGAGAACAATGGAGGTGAGACTCAGTGAAGCCAAGTACTTGGTTGATATTAAACAGCTCATTAATGAAAAGCCAGATTCAGTTCAGGTGTTCTTTTTTTAAGGATATTTTCATTGACACATCTTCACACACATACTTTCCATACATGGTATACTGTTAATGGCTCACAATGTCATCACATAGTTGGGTATTTGTCACCACAATATTTTTTTTAGAACATTTACATCACTCCAGAAAAAGAAATAAAAAGAAAAAAACTCATACATCCTATTCCCCTTATCCCTTCCTCTCATTGACCACCAGTATTTCCATCTACCCATTTTATTTTACCCCTTATCCCCCCTATTACATACTTATTTTGTGTCCATATTTTTTTTACTCATCTGTTCATACCCTGGATAAAAGGAACCTCAGACACAAGGTTTTCAGAATCATACAGTCACATTGTAAAAGTTAAATCTTTATACAATTGTCTTCAAGAATCAAGGTTACTGGAACACAGCTTAACAGTTTCAAGTACTTCCCTCTAGGCACTACAATATACCATAAACTGAAAAAGAATATCTATATAATGCATAAGAATAACCTCCAGGATAACCGCTTGACTCTGTTTGAAATCTCTCAGCCACTGAAACTTTATTTTGTTTCATTTGTTTCTTACCTTTTTGGTCAAGAAGGCCTTCTCAATCCCTTGACGCCAGGTTCTAGATCATCTAAGGAATTCTGTCCCAAATTGCCTGGGAGATTTACACCTCTGGGAGTCATGTTCCACATAGTGAGGAGTGGGACAGTGAGTTCACCTGCCAAGATAGCTTAAAGAGAGAGGCCACATCTGAGGAACAAAAGAGGTTCTCTGGGGCATTACACTTAGGCCTTATTTTAAATAGGCTTAACCTATCCTTTGCAGGAATAAGTTTCACAGCGGCAAACCCCAAGATCGAGGGTTCAGCCTATTGATTTCTTTGTTGCCACTGTTTGCAAGAATATGAAAAATTCTCCAAATGGGGAAGTTGAATATTTTCTCCTTTCTCCCCAATCTCCCAAGGGGACCTTGCAAACACTTCTTTATTCACTGCCCAAATTACTCTAGGATATATTGGGGCATCATATTAACCTGGACAAACCAGCAAAATCACACACCCTTATTCAAGATTCTATGTTCTTATGGTGCTCAACTAAACTGACCGTAGAAGTTAAATTAGGTAATGCATTACTGAAAATATAAATTTTGCACCAACTAAACATCTCTCCCTTTAGTCTCACACAGAATTTGAAGTTTTAAAATTAGGACAATATTGTCTTTTACCCTGTATTCTGCTCTACCTTAGTCCTATCCAGATCAGCTTCATTCACATCTCTACTTGAAGTCTGATCACTTTTACAGCTTTTTAAACAGCTCCTGCATGGGGTAGTGCTGACTTTCATAGCTTCAGAGCTCTAATTCTGAGTCTCAGGTGTCACACAAATACTTGAAGTTTCTGGGAACGACCAGGTTATATACAAACAGGTCAGTATTTCAGAATTATGAGTAACAGTCAAAACTCCTGAATATGTGTGACTGCTATAAGAGCTTACAATCTGGGATCCTTTACAATAGGTTCCAACCTGATAACCCATGCTCTTGACTTTAGTTCACCAAGTTTTTACATTATAGTTAGTCCATATGATTGAGACATGATAATATTTGTCTTTTTGTTTCTGACATTTCATTTAACACACTGTCCTTAAGGTTCATATATCTAGCTGCATGCATCACAATTTCATTCCTTCTTGTGGCCACTTAGTAGTCCATTGTATGTATACACCATGGTTTCCCTTCTATTCCTTAGTCATTGTACCCTTAGGCCACCTCCATCGATTGTGAATTGTGAACACTGCCTCCATAAACACCAGGTGGACATGTTCATTTGTATCCCCACACTCAGTTCCTCCAGGTATATACTGAGCAACTGGGTTTCAGGATCATATGGCAACCCCAACCCTAGCATCTTATGGAACCACTGCACTGCCCTCCAAGGGGCTCCAAATGTTCAGGTGTTCTTGAAGCATGCTCATCCATGACAGAATTTCCCAGATGCTATAAGAGGAAGAAGCACAGTGGCTTGTCTCCACCTGTGTTTTACACTGCAGCTGTAATGTATTAGTCAGCGTTTCCCCAGAGAAACAGAACCAACAAGAGAGATCTGTAAATATAAGATTATAAAGGTATCTCATGCAACTGTGGGTACAAAAGAGTCCAAAATCCATAGGGCAGGCTGTGAAGCTGTCGGCTTTGATGAATGGTCTGGACAAACTCAACAGGAGAGGCCCACTGGCTGAAGAAGCAGTGAAAGAATCTCTGTTCTTCCTTAAAGGCCTTCAACTGATTCGATTATCTCCTAGTGAACGGCATGCCTTAGTTGATGTATTAGTTAGGGTTCTCTAGAGAAACAGAATCAACAGGGAACACTTGCAAATATAAAACTTATGAAAGTGTCTCACGTGACCGTAGGAATGCAGAGTCCAAAGTCCACAGGGCAGGATGCAAAGCCAATGACTCCAATGGATGGCCTGGATGAACTCCACAGGAGAGGCTCACCAGCCAAAGCAGGAATGCAACCTGTCTCCTCTGAGTCCTCCTTAAAAGGCTTCCCATGATTACATTTAGCATCACTAATTGCAGAAGACACTCCCCTTTGGCTGATTACAAATGGAATCAGCTGTGGATGTAGCTGACATGATCATGACCTAATCCTATGAAATGTTCTCATTGCAACAGACAGGCCAGCACTTGCCCAATCAGATAAACAGGTACCACAACTTGGCCAAGTTGACACCTGTCCCTAACCATGACAGTCCACCCCTTGTCAACTTGGCACATATATATATATATCACCTTAGACCATACTTAATTTCCAAATGAAAACAAATAAGCACACATTTTTTTCTTTTACCTGACAATACTCAACTGTCCTGCATATAACTGGAAACACATTAAATCTCTCCAGAATAGGGTGCAAATCCTTGGGCAACATTCATTCTTAAACTTGATATCTTACAACTTAAATAGTATAACATGAGCAAAACAGCATTACAGTCCTCGTTTCTGTAACTGATCACGTGGTCGAAGTTCATATTTATCACTACCTTCTTCCACTACCCATTCCATGTTCCCTTTCCCCTCAGCAAGCACTTCAGCTGCCCGTGGTTCTTTGCCTGGTGGGGTGACCCAAACCTTCATTCCTGAAGTTTCAGAGCCATTAGTAGTCCTGCCTGGATTGTGTTGTTGCAGTTTTCCATTGATTTTAATCACAGGGCATGGTAGTACTAATAGACGCCCCAGGGGATCTCCTATATTCCAAGAAAACTCTTCTTTACCTCCATTATGTAGTTGCAGTCCTACTTCCTTCTGATAGTCAGGTTCAGTTACCCCAGACAATAATGTAATCCCCTTCTTGGTGTGTTGATCCAGAGGCATAAGTAGCCCAAAGTGACCAGGTGGCAATCTTAACTTCCAGTTCAGTGGTATCACTGTTGTTTCTCCTGGAGGAAGGACACCCCATTTTGGAACTAAAACCTGTAGACCAGCAGAACTCAGGGTAGCAGGGACAGGAAGCAAAAATTTTCCTAGTGGATCACTAGGGGTAATAGTGAGTGGCACCACACCCATTTCCACCCCTTGGTTCCTGGACCCATGGATCCTGGCTATGGGAGAAACAGCACCATACAGCGGACGCTGATTCAGAGCATACACAGCTTCCTGGAGAACATTATCCCAGCCTTTCAAGTTTTTGCCACCTAGTTGGCACCGTAATTGAGTTTTCAAAAGGCCATTCCACCATTCTATCAATCCAGCTGCTTCTGGATGATGGGGAACATGGTAAGACCAGAGAATTCCATGAGCATGTGCCCATTCCCGCACTTCATTTGCTGTGAAGTGTGTTCCTTGATCCGAAGCAATGCTATGTGGAATACCATGATGACAGATAAGGCATTCTGTAAGCCCACGGATGGTAGTTTTGACAGAAGCATTGCATGCAGGGAAAGCAAACCCATATCCAGAGTATGTGTCTATTCCAGTTAGAACAAATCGCTGCCCCTTCCATGAAGGGAGTGGTCCAATGTAATCAACCTGCCACCATGTAGCTGGCTGGTCACCTCGGGGAATGGTGCCATATCAGGGGCTGAATGTGGGTCTCTGCTGCTGGCAAATTGGGCACTCAGCAGTGGCTGTAGCCAGGTCAGCCTTGGTGAGTGGAAGTCCATGTTGTTGAGCCCATGCATAACCTCCATCCCTATCACCATGACCACTTTGTTCATGAGCCCATTGGGCAATAACAGGAGTTGCTGGGGAAAGAGGCTGACTGGTATCCATAGAACGGGTCATCTTATCCACTTGATTATTAAAATCTTCCTCTGCTGAAGTCACCCTCTGGTGTGCATTTACATGGGACGCAAATATCTTCATGTTTTTAGCCCACTCAGAAAGGTCTATCCACATACTTCTTCCCCAGACCTCTTTGTCACCAATTTTCCTATTATGGTCTTTCCAAGTCCCTGACCATCCAGCCAAACCATTAGCAACAGCCCATGAGTCAGTATACAAACGCACCTCTGGCCAGTTTTCCTTCCAAGCAAAATGAACAACCAGGTGCACTGCTCGAAGTTCTGCCCACTGGGAGGATTTCCCCTCACCACTGTCCTTCAAGGACACCCCAGAAAGGGGTTGTAATGCTGCAGCTGTCCACTTTCGGGTGGTACCTGCATATCGTGCTGAACCATCTGTAAACCAGGCCCGAGTTTTCTCTTCCTCAGTCAATTCACTGTAAGGAACTCCCCAAGAGGCCATAGCTCTGGTCTGGGAAAGAGAAGGTAATGTGGCAGCAGGAGTGGAAACCATGGGCATTTGTGCCACTTCTTCATGTAACTTACTTGTGCCTTCAGGACCTGCTCTGGCTCTATCTCATATATACCATTTCCACTTTACAATAGAGTGCTGCTGTGCATGCCCAACTTTATGGCTTGGTGGGTCAGACAACACCCAACTCATGATAGGCAACTCAGGTCTCATGGTAACTTGGTGGCCCATGGTTAAGCGTTCAGTCTCTACTAAGGCCCAGTAGCAGGCCAAAAGCTGTTTCTCAAAAGGAGAGTAGTTATCTGCAGCAGATGGTAAGGCTTTGCTCCAAAATCCTAATGGTCTGCATTGTGATTCTCCTATAGGGGCCTGCCAAAGGCTCCAGACAGCATCTCTATTTGCCACTGACACTTCCAGCACCATTGGATTTGCTGGATCATACGGCCCAAGAGGCAGAGCAGCTTGCACGGCAGCCTGGACCTGTCACAGAGCCTCTTCTTGTTCAGGTCCCCATTCAAAATTAGCAGCTTTTCTGGTCACTCGATAAATGGGCCGGAGTAGCACACCCAAATGAGGAATATGTTGTCGCCAAAATCCAAAAAGACCAACTAGGCGTTGTGCCTCTTTTTTTGGTTGTGGGAGGGGCCAGATGCAGCAATTTATCCTTCACCTTAGAAGGGATATCTCAACATGCCCCACACCACTGACACCTAGAAATTTTACTGAGGTGGAAGGCCCCTGTATTTTTGTTGGATTTATCTCCCATCCTCTGACACGCAAATGCCTTACCAGTAAATCTAGAGTAGTTGCTACTTCTTGCTCACTAGGTCCAATCAACATAATATCATCAATATAATGGACCAGTGTGATGTCTTGTGGGAGGCAGAAACGATCAAGGTCTCTGCGAACAAGATTATGACATAGGGCTGGAGAGTTGATATACCCCTGAGGTAGGACAGTGAAAGTATATTGCTGACCTTGCCAGCTGAAAGCAAACTGTTTCTGGTGGTCCTTACTAATAGCTATTGAGAAAAAAGCATTTTCCAGATCAATAGCTGCATACCAGGTACCAGGGGATGTATTGATTTGCTCAAGCAATGATACTACATCTGGAACAGCAGCTGCAATTGGAGTTACCACCTGGTTGAGTTTGCAATAATCCACTGTCATTCTCCAAGACCCATCTGTTTTCTGCACAGGCCAAATAGGAGAGTTGAATGGGGATGTGGTGGGAATCACCACCCCTGCATCTTTCAAGTCCTTAAGAGTGGCAGTAATCTCTGCAATCCCTCCAGGAATACGGTATTGCTTCTGATTTACTATTTTGCTTGGTAGGGGCAGTTCTAGTGGCTTCCACTTGGCCTTTCCCACCACAATAGCCCTCACTGCATGAGTTAGAGAACCAACGTGGGGATTCTGCCAGTTGCTCAGTATGTCTATGCCAATTATACATTCCAGAACTGGGGAAATAACTACAGGATGGGTCCGGGGACCCACTGGACCCACTGTGAGATGGACCTGAGCTAAAACTCCATTGATCACCTGGCCTCCATAAGCCCCCACTCTGACTGGTGGTCCAGAGTGACGTTTTGGGTCCCCTGGAATTAATGTCACTTCTGAACCAGTGTCTAATAATCCCCAAAATATCTGATCATTTCTTTTACCCCAATGCACAGTTACCCTGGTAAAAGGCCATCCCTGGGGAAGACTTAGAGGAAGGTTAACAGTATAAATTTGTGGCAGTGTAACAGGTTTCTCCCCCATAGGGACCTGGCCTCCCCTTCATTCAAGGGACTCAGGGTCTGTAAACTGTTTCAAGTCTGGAAATTGATTAAGGGGCCGTGACTCTGTGTTTTTGTAATTCAGGTTAGACTTCTGTTCCCTTGACCTAGATCTCTTTTGTTTATACAGCTCCAACAAGAATTTAGTAGACTGCCCTTCTATTGTATTTCTAGGCACACCATGATTTACTTACTAGCCAATGCCACAAATCTCTGTGTGTCATATAATTTTGATGCCTCCTTGAGTTTGTTGTCTATTATAATAGCCGCGTCTACCCTGTCTTTGGTGATTAAGTGCTGCCACCTGGCTTCTGCCAACTCGGGATCCTGTCATCCCCATTGCGTTTAAGGATTCCAGCTCAGTGACAGCAGTTCCTACAGTAATATCTGACCTACAGAGAAGTGCAACCACAGAGCTCTTGAGGGATGATGGTGCTAGTCTCACAAACTTATTTCTCACTGTTCTGGTAAAAGATGTATCCTCTGGACATTCCTGGAGTGTAAGAGCAGGCTTTGCATGATAAATCCACTCTAACATTCCAATCTCTCTAAGCCTCTGGATCCCCTCATCTACATTATACCAGGGCAGTTCTGGCATTTCAACCTCAGGTAATGTTGGCCACCTTTTGATCCATGTTTCAACCAACCACCCAAACAAGCTGTTAACACCTTTTCTAACTGCTCTAGCTATAACATTGAATGCAGAATCTCTGCTTAGTGGGCCGATATCAATAAATTCAGCCTGATCCAGCCTTATATTCCTCCCACCATTATCCCACACTCTTAAAATCCATTGCCACACATATTCCCCTGATTTCTGTCTATATAAATTGGAAAACTCACACAGTTCTTTTGGAGTATAACGTACCTCCTCATGTGTGATACTTTGTACCTCACCTTTAGGGGTCTGTTGGGACTTTAGTCTAGTTATAGGTCTAGAAGAAATGAGGGGTGGTGGGGGTGGGTCATGAAAAGAATTAGAAATATCTTCCAAGCCATTTGCTTCAGGGCTTTCATTTGCAGTTTCATCTGGTGAAACAGGATTAATAACTCTAGGGCTAATCCCTTCAGGAGGAGGTTGGGTGGCCAATTCCTCAAGGCAGGCTGGATGTGGGGTGGCTATGTCTTCAGAGCAGACTATTACAGGGTTATCTAGAGAAGGCTCAGTATGGTCTAGGGTTTCAACATCATCCCCAATATCATTATGAATCCATATGTCACCATCCCATTTTTCAGGGTCCCACTCCTTTCCAATCAATGCCCTCACTTTAACGGCAGACACCATGCAAGACTGAGATTTCAGTTTACGTTGTAAAGTTGCTATTCTACAATAAGATTCTGAGTCTGATTTTCAGAGATCTCAAGTCTACGGCTACAGGAAATAAGATTTTCCTTCAGGATACTCATAGAAACGTCTACATCTTTCAGACGGCTCTTAAGCTTCTCATTTGAAGCCTTAAGCCCATACCTTTCACCCTTTAACGTAGACAGTGTATCTAACAACAACCAACCAACATCTCTATAACTCTTATTTCTACAAAACTCTGTAAAGGTGTCAAAAACATTATCCCCCAGAGTCTGGCTTCGTACAAGCAAAGCATTAGGAGAATCTAATGATGATATTTTGACTATCTCCTTTGCCAACTCACTCCATGGATTGGGAGTGTCATTCTGATTATGAGAATCAGAGTCCTTAGTGTCTCTGAGTCCAGTCAGAGTAGAAAACCATTCATAAAAACCCATTTTTAAGAATTCTGTTCCTTAAGAACCACTCCTGGTACCAAGATGTATTAGTTAGGGTTCTCTAGAGAAACAGAATCAACAGGGAACACTTGCAAATATAAAATTTATGAAAGTGTCTCACGTGACTGTAGGAACGCAGTGTCCAAAATCCACAGGGCAGGCTGCGAAGCCGATGACTCCAATGGATGGCCTGGACGAACTCCACACGAGAGGCTCGCCAGCCAAAGCAGGAATGGAATCTGTCTCCTCTGAGTCCTCCTTAAAAGGCTTCCCATGATTGGATTTAGCATCACTAATTGCAGAAGACACTCCTCTTTGGCTGATTACAAATGGAATCAGCTGTTGATGCAGCTGACGTGATCATGACCTAATCCTATGAAATGTCCTCATTGCAACAGACAGGCCAGCACTTGCCCAATCAGATAAACAGGTACCACAACTTGGCCAAGTTGACACCTGTCCCTAACCATGACAGTTGATCACAGATGTAATCAGCCACAAATGCAATCAACTGACTGATGATTTAATATACCAGCCTTCTGGGTTATCAACCAGTCATGAAATATCCTTGCAGCAATGGTCAGGCCAGTGCTTGCCTCTCCAGACAACTGGGTGTAATCACTTGGCCAAGTTGACACAAGAGCCTAACCATCACAATGCCCAAGACCATGTATGACTCCACTGACTTCACATCTGACCATCAATCTAGAGGGGCCTCAGGTGACACTCGATATGCAGGTAAGATTATTAATTTTGCAATTAAGTAATAGAGCCATTTACTCTTTTCTGAACTGCCACTGTGGGTCTATCTCCACTCAGACTTGCCGAGTTATGGGAGTTGACAGTAGAGCCAAAACTAGAACCTTCACTACCCCTCTTCTTTCTAAGTTTAGAAACATTCTAGTGTCTCATCAATTTCTCATTTTCCCTGTATCTCTCACCCCCTTCTAGGGAGGGATCTTCTTCACTCCCTGGGGGCTACCTTAAGACTAGCAAACCTGGCTAGTATTTACCCCTTGTTTTCCCTGAAGCCCCTACTAAATCAAGGCCTCTTGGCATCCCATAAGAAATCCTTAAGCATCCATATGGGATGAAGGCATCCCTGGCATAGCTCAGTGAACAGCCTCTTATTGCATTCAGGTTTTCTGTCCTAGATCTTAAAAAATCATTTTTGTGTCCCTCTTCATCATGACTCTAAATACCTATTTGCTTTTAAATGGCAGAAACTTAAGGATAGGATTCCAGACAGTTCTGCCCCAAAAGTTTCAAAAATACTCATCATATCTTTAAGAATGCCTTAGCAGAAGCAAAAAACCTTACTGACCTCCAATTGTCTCAAAGCACAGTCTTGCAATATGTTACTTTTTGAACTAAAATTCCTAATATGAAAGTGAATCTTGGGTAGTCATTGCTGACTACAAGTCCTAGTTGGATGCAGAAAGTTGTGGAGGGTTTAAGAAAGTGAATTTTGTAGTTACTACTGTCTATAAGCCATGGATGGAGTGAAAAATTGTGGAAAGTTTGAGAAAGTAAGTTTCATTTGTAGTCACTGCTGACTACAAGCCCTAAATAGATATAAAAATGTGTAGAGTTTATGATAACAAATTCTGTCTGTCATAGTGCTGCTCTTTCAACCTTCTGAATACTCTGTCTAAACATTTATGCTGGCCTTATCATCATTTATTTCAAAAAAGTCTTCCCTGAAAGGAAAGCTGTTACAAAAGATTTCTTCTTTCACTTTATAAAAATGAAGTGCTGAAATAATGTAACGTTACATAGAAAGTGTTAAGAAAATATTGCAATAATTTTAACAGTGGATTTTCTATCTTTCTGTTAAACTAAAATTTGTCACTTATTTAAATATTATGTAAAATTCCTAAGAAGTTAACAATATTCTCACTGACCATGTTATATCCTAATACTGATCTGCATGATTTTAGATATTATTAGTCATGGTTTTGGTTATTCTTAGAAAAAGCACAGATCACAAAACAACCACATTTACTTATCAGTTATACTACTTTTCTGTAAAGCTCCCCCAATTTAAATTTTTTGTAAAATACTATCTAATTTAACCTGTCTAGATTGTTTATTTAGACAATATAATTCAGCTTTTCTTGACATGGATCTAAAATAAAGAATAAAATCTTAATCAGAAAATAAAATGTTTGCAAAGTGCCTTAAAGTACTAAAGAAAAATGTGAATCTATTAAACTTCTCCCCCTCAAGAATTCCTACTATTCTCTTAAGCAAAAAGGTCTCCCGGCTTAATAAGTTAAACCCTCAATCTTAAAGCTTGCTCTTTTGAAACTTATTTCTGTAGTAGCAAGACTAAGTTTACTTATAATTAGTTACTAAGAGTGAACCCCAGATGTGCCTGTATGAATCTGTTGTGGATCTCAGAAAAGCCATGTCCTTTAATACTCTTCCAATATTGCTGAGCGGGAGCTTTTTGATTATTCATGCAAATGTGCCCCACACAATTGGTGGTAATTTTTGATTAGTTGGTTTCCATGGAGATGTGTCTCCACCCTTTCAAGTTGAGGTTGCTTACTGGAGCCCTTTAAGAGGGAACCATTTGGGAAAAGATTTCAGAGTCCACAAAGCCAGAGCCCTTTGAAGATGAAGAAGTAAAATGCCCCCAGGGGAGCTTCATGAAACAAGAAGTCTGGAGAGAAAGCTAGCATACATCACCATGTTCACTATGTGCTCTTCTAGTTGAGAGAGAAACCCTGAATGTCGTGGGCCTTCTTGAACCAAGATATCTTTCCCTGGATGCCTTAGATTGAACATTTCTATAACTTTGTTTTAATTTGGACATTTTTCACAGCCTTAGAACAGTAAACCTGCAACTTATTAAATCCCCCTTTTTAAAAGCTGTTCTGTTTCTGGTATATCAAAGTAGAACAGATTTGGGTGCCAGAGAAGTGGGGTGCTGCTGCAGTTTGCAAATATCAAACATGTCGGAGTGTTTTTTTAAATTGATAAGGGAGATAAGTGAGGTCACTTATTGGAGCTCTTTAAGAGGGAAATATTTTGGGGTTGCCATTTTAAACCCAGCTCCATACAATGCTCTGCTGTCACTGCTACCAGGACTCAGTTTGCGCCCCAGCACCCCCCTGCCAACAGCTCTGCCACCATGGAGGACATGAACCAGTTCAGCAACATGGAGGAATTCGCAGAGGGATCCAAGATTAACACAAGGAAGAATCAGCAGGATGATGGTAAAATGTTTATTGGAGGCTTGAGCTCGGATACAAGCAAGAAAGATCTTTGTCTCGATTTGGACAGGTTGTAGACTGCACAATTAAAACAGACCCAGTCACTGTAAGATCAAGAGGATTTGGATTTGTGCTTTTCAAGGATTCTGCTAGTGTTGATAAGGTTTTGGAACTGAAAGAACACAAACTGGATGGTAAATTGATAGACCCCAAAAGGGAGAAGGCTTTAAAAGAGAAAGGACCCCCCCAAAATTTTTGTGGGTGAACTGATCCAGATACTTCTGAAAAGCAAATAAAGGAATATTTTGGAGCATTTGGAGAGATTGAAAATATTGAACTTCCCATGGATACAAAAACAAATGAAAGAAGAGGATTTTGATTTATCACATATACAGAGGAACAGCCAGTAAAAAATTACTAGAAAGTGGATATCATCAAATTGGTTCTGGGAAGTGTGAAATCAAGGTTGCACAATCCAAAGAGGTATGTAGGCAGCAACAGCAACAACAGAAAGGAGGAAGAGGAGCTGCAGCTACTGGATGAGGTGATACTAGGGGTCATGGACAAGGTCAGGGTCAAAACTGGAACCAAGGATTTAATAAGTGTTATGATCAAGGATATGGAAATTACAATACTGCCTATGGTGGTGATCAGAACTATAGTGGTTATGGCAGATATGATTATACTAGGTATAACTATGGGAACTCTGGATATGGACAGGGATATATAGATTACAATGGCCAACAGAGCACATATGGCAAGGCATCATGAGGGGGTGGCAATCACCAAAACAATTACCAGCCGTACTAAAAGGGGAAATTTGAGAAAACAGGAGGAAATGCTAAAGTAACCCATCTTGCAGGACGATGTTGAAGATTGGTCTTCTGTTGATCTAAGTTGATTATTTTGTAAAAAGACTTTCTTAGTGTACAAGACACAACTGTCTAACTATATGTAGCTGCCATTTAGTTTACTTTGTTTTTACTTTGTCTATCGCTATCTCTGTTATGCCTCAGTGTGGATTTGTTTATACAAATTTTATTTGTATGATTTCATGTTAAACTTCACAGAAATGCTTCCTTATGTGATTGTTTTTCCATGTCAGGTACTAAATAGCTCAGTAAAAATGTAATTTTAAATAAGCAATAATTAAGGCATGGTTTATTTTATAGCAAGTTATGGTCCATAGAGAGGAACAGTGGTCCTTTATGAACAGCCAGTCAGTGTCATCCTGTTCCCCATTTTTGTAGATGTGTTCTATGTTCTAGGCTTCCCCTCCCTTTTATCCTAGGCTTCCACCACTCTGTTGAGTAATGTCCTTTCCCCACTATCTGGAGACATTATCATGGCATTGAGATTGCATTCCTCAAAAAAAAAAAGCTTTTTAATGAGAAAACATTAGTAGCCCCTTTTATGAGTAGAAAGGATTTTGTTCCTATTTGGGAAGCCATTTGTTATGATTTTCTAGTTCTTAGAGTCAGTGATCTAGAAAAAACTTTAGCTAATGACAATACTATGTCAAAATCTCCAGTTATATACACAGGGAAAGAGCACTGGAAAACTGGTAGGAGCAATACCTAACTGAATTTAAGAGTGTCAAAAGCAGTTTGCAAGTTTAAAGGATTTTGGCAGACCAGGCATAAATTTACCAATTAAAATTGAATTAAAAGTTGATTACTCTATAAGATACTTGAAGTAGTAGCAAAGTAAAATTGTATTATATTGGTCTTATGCTATAGCCACCACTGAACTGAACAAAATATTTTCTGTTTGGGCACTCTTAGGGAGCTGTGATGGAGTTAACTGTTCTTGTGGTGTGAATTTGAAAAAGTCATTGGTAATAAATCCCATGCAGTTTTTCATGAGCCAGAGTAATTAAGCATTTCCATATTCAGACATAAGAAGGAATAGTGGAAAAGAAATACTTTAAATTTTTGTATATTAGTGCACATCTTAGTGTGACAGTTGATATCATCACAGCAGATCTCTCTAGTCCTGGAGAACTTTTTGGACAAATAGCACCAAACTTGGAACTCTGTGTTCAGTATAGTTAATTGACTTAGGGAAAAGTTTGTTTCCATGGTTGCACATTCACTTGCTGGGATCATTATGAAAAATACTTAACTTACTCATATGCACACATGCAAATTAGTTGGTTTCACAAACAAGTATACATTTTTTTATGTTGATGAACCTGCTGTTATAAAAATTTGGTGCCTGAAACATTTCTTTTTTTCCAGTGATATTTATATTTGCAGGGCTATTAAGTTAAAATGCTCTTAGCCTTGTTTGTTCCTTTGTTGTTTTTTTGCCTTTACATATAAGCCAAGTACCAATGTTGGCTCTCACAAGGAATGCTCTGTTCTTTAAACATGGCAACCTTAAGGAACAACATTAAGTTGTAATGTCAAAGTCAGTAGGTGCAGTGTCTTTAGGGTAGTGAATCTTGTAAATTCAAATTTATGACTAGGTGACAAGCTGACATTGAGATTGTCCTTTCCCTGATCAAAAGTGAATGAAGGTTTTTTTTTGTTTTAAAAAAGAGGGAATCATTTTGGAAAAAGCTTCAGACAATGCAGCCAGAGCCTTTGGAGATGAAGAAGGAAAACACCCCCAGGGGTGCTTCATGAAACAGGAGACCTGGAAAGAAAGCTACCAGACTTCATTCATCATGTTTACCGTGTACCTTTCCAGTTGACAGAGAAACCCTGAATGTCATTGGCCTTCTTGAACCAAGGTATCTTTCCATGGATGCTGTACATTGGACATTTCTATAGCCTTGCTTTAATTTGGACATTTTCACAGCCTTAGAACAGTAAATTTGCAACTTATTAAATTCCCCTTTTTAAAAGCTGTTCCATTTCTGGTATATCACATTCTAGCAGTTTTCAGACTCGAACACCAGAGAACTTCAAATGTGCTCTCTCTCTCTCTAAGCCAAATTCTGCAAATAAACTGACTACCTTTCTCCCTATATGGGCTCCCTAGCAACATGAAACATGACTCCCAAGGATGAGCCATGCCCTTGCAGCCTAGGATTCCAAGTCCCAACCACAATGTTCTTAAAAACTCTAAAAAGTACCCTGAGCTCTATCTTACTCCTGCTTCTGTTCAAACCATGTGTGCTGGTTTGAAAGGATATATGCCCCCTAAGAAAAGCCATGTTTTAATATAAATCCCATTTCTTAAAGGTAGAATAGTCTCTATTCAATGCTGTGTATTTGGGACTGTGATGGGATCATCTCCCTGGTTGATGAGATTTAGTTAAGAACGGTTGTTAAACTGGATTAGGGGATGACATGTCTCCACCCATCTGAGTGGGTCTTGATTAGTTTCTGAAGTCCTATAAAAGAGGAAACATTTTGGAGAATGAGAGACTTGGAGAGAGCAGAGAATGCTGCAGCACCATGAAGCAGAGTCCACCAGCCAGCAACCTTTGGAGATGAAGAAGGGAAATGCCTCCCGGGGAGCTTCATGAAATAGGAAGCCAGGAGAGTAAGCTAGCAGATGACGCCGTGTCTGCCATGTGCCCTTCCAGCCGAGAGAGAAGCCCTGACTGCGTTCGCCATGTGCCTTTCCAGATGAGAGAGAAACCCTGAACTTCATCGGCCTTCTTGAACCAAGGTATCTTTCCCTGGATGCCTTTGATTGGACTTTTCTATAGACTTGTTTTAATTCTCGGCCTTAGAACTGTAAACTAGCAACTTATTAAATTCCCCTTGTTAAAAGCCGTTCCGTTTCTGGTATATTGCATTCCAGCAGCTAGCAAACTAGAACAGATTTTGGTACCGGGAGTGGGGTGCTACTGCTGCAGTTTGCAAATACCAAGCATGTTGGAGTGGCTTTTTAAATGGATATGGGGAAGATTCTGGAAGAGTTGTGAAAAGCTTGATAGAGAAGGCCTAGAATGCTTTGAAGAGACTGTTGGTAGAAATGTGGACTCTAAAGATACCTCTGATGAGGCCTTAGACAGAAATGAGGTCCGTGTTATTGTAGACTGGAAGGAAGGCGATCCTTGTTTTAAAATGGCAGATAATCTGGCAAAATTGACTGGTAGTTTTGGCTGGAAGGCAGATTTTAAAAGCCATGAACTTGGATATTTAGCAGAAGAGATCTCCAAATTAAATGTCAAAAGTGCAGTCTGGTTTCTCCTTGCAGCTTATAGTGAAATGCGACAGGAAAGAGATAAGCTGAAAACTGAACTCTTGAGTAAAAAGAAACCAGAAATTGAGGTCCCAGAAAATTCTGGGCCTACAGAAAGGGAGACTACAGAGTATAGTGTGGATTTAA
The DNA here is from genome assembly GCF_023851605.1 of Tamandua tetradactyla. NCBI lineage: Eukaryota > Metazoa > Chordata > Mammalia > Pilosa > Myrmecophagidae > Tamandua > Tamandua tetradactyla. The sequence goes on along the minus strand of NC_135353.1, from coordinate 104,094,996 downwards.
CCAAATGTGGAACCAGCCAGCCATTTCAGAGAAAGTCAGGATCGGACATGGCGTTATCCAGGAAAGATCTGTGGAAACTCCTTATGTCTGATGGGCATGATCCAAGGCTACTGCATAGAAAGCCAATGAGAGTGCTGTGGGACCTGTATAAACAGAGCCGCTGCCAGTCTGGACTGAGGGGTTCAGAGAAGGGACACATTGGAGGAAAAATAACTTCAGAGGCAAAACCGTGGAGACTGAGGTCTGAAGTCAAGAAGCCTCGGGCAAGGAGAGCAGACCCACCCAAGCCCATGGAGAGGGTGAGTTTGCCCCAAAGGCAGAGAATGGGCCTCCCACCTCATTGCAGTGGAAGAGTCATGCCACCTCAGGCCTTGGAGAGGGTGAAGCACGTTTCTTGGGGTTTGGGGGGAGCCTGGCTGCCACCACATGGAGGGGTTGAGCGTGTGCCCCGGAGATGGCAGAGAGCCCGGGTGTGGCCCCAATGCTTGGAGAGGGTGGAGCTGAGAGAAAGGTGGTCTCCCCAATATCCCCCAAGGTTGCATTCAGAGAGAGGCAGGCGTAGGCATTTGGAAAGGGTGGGACTGCCACTTTCTAAAGCCCTGAGGATAAATGAGTCTCAGACTTTGAACTCTAATGAACTTTGCCCTGTGGGTTTTCAAAACTGTATGGGTCCGGTGACCCCTGTGTTCCTTCCTCCCTATGGAAATGTGTCTATGTATCCTATGAATGTTCCTCCTTTATATGTTGGCAGCAAATAACTTGTTGTGAGTTTTCAAAGGTCCAGAGCAAATGGAGAGAATTTTGCCTTAGGACAGACCATGCCTGTAACTGACTTGATGAGATTTTATACTGTCTCTAATTTTGTACTTCATTGTATTGCTACTGAAAGGTTTAAGGTTTCTGATATTGTTATGAAGTTAATATATTTGTATATGGGAAAAACATGTCTTTTTTAGGGGCCAGAGGGTGGAATGTGCTGGTTTGAAAGGATATATGCCCCCTAAGAAAAGCCATGTTTTAATATAAATCCCATTTCTTAAAGGTAGAATAGTCTCTATTCAATGCTGTGTATTTGGGACTGTGATGGGATCATCTCCCTGGTTGATGAGATTTAGTTAAGAACGGTTGTTAAACTGGATTAGGGGATGACATGTCTCCACCCATCTGAGTGGGTCTTGATTAGTTTCTGAAGTCCTATAAAAGAGGAAACATTTTGGAGAATGAGAGACTTGGAGAGAGCAGAGAATGCTGCAGCACCATGAAGCAGAGTCCACCAGCCAGCAACCTTTGGAGATGAAGAAGGGAAATGCCTCCCGGGGAGCTTCATGAAATAGGAAGCCAGGAGAGTAAGCTAGCAGATGACGCCGTGTCTGCCATGTGCCCTTCCAGCCGAGAGAGAAGCCCTGACTGCGTTCGCCATGTGCCTTTCCAGATGAGAGAGAAACCCTGAACTTCATCGGCCTTCTTGAACCAAGGTATCTTTCCCTGGATGCCTTTGATTGGACTTTTCTATAGACTTGTTTTAATTCTCGGCCTTAGAACTGTAAACTAGCAACTTATTAAATTCCCCTTGTTAAAAGCCATTCCGTTTCTGGTATATTGCATTCCAGCAGCTAGCAAACTAGAACACCATGTATAGAATTTCTCACCCAGTTTGTTTCCTCCAGATTAGAAGCCTTTCACAACACTTCTCCTTACAAGAGGCTACACTCCTGTTCCCCATGCCTATCCAGCCACCACAATAGCATAGCCAGAGACTTCTATGCTCAAGTAGGGCCTATGACCCACTGATGCCTTGAAGCAATTACAGAAGATGGAGCATCAGCTGAAATTCCTCTAAGATTCAGAGGGGTTAGAAGTCTCTGAGGGGGAAATGAGATAGGGTTAAAATTAAGTGGTGACTTAGCTGAGTAAAGGGCAAATTCCCAGAAGTGGTCAATTCTCCTCTCTGAGAATAACAGCAATAAACAGCACCTGTAGGCAAATGACCCTCACCTGAGTGAGACACCACAGAAAAGGGTGGAGCCTAAAGACCCACCCAAATGTGCTATCTACTACCTTGCACTGTCCTGGAGAGAAGGGAGGGTAGGAGAAAGATCCCCAACAAGGAAGGGGAGGGGGGAGAATAAGTAAAGCTAATCTATAAAACTGAATTGCCTCACAGTGTCAGGGCCACTTGCCCCTCTCACCAATGTCTTTGTGAGAGTGGCCTCCTGTCCTCTCACAGATGTTCTCAATAAATTTTCTGCCTACTTACTGTATGCTGTGCTGTGCCCTTGAATTCTTTCTTGTGGCCAAGAAGAACCTAGGAAGCTGAATCTAGCAACAATACAGTTTATTTTACTGACCTGTCGAAATGATTCACGTTTATAAGAATCAGATGGCATTATTCTTGTTATACAATGCCATATTGGTAAATGACAGAACAGGAAACAGTATTGAATGATATATTTATAAATACTATAAAGAAATTATTGTTTAATGTTCTCAGAAATGGTTGTTAAAATTCTCCCAACCAGTTCAACTCTTGCAGATACCCCATGTTTGAGCCTTGTTTATGAGCACAGAATATCTTTAATGTGAATATCTAATTCTAAATTCTGTTCCATTAGAAGCAATTGGTAAGTCCTTAAGGTAAAAACTTTTCTCTAGTAATACATATTGACTCTTAAATTTTACTGTTGTAATAAAGAAAAATTTAACTATGGAATGTGGAAATAATGTATTCACTTTCCATGGGCTATGATAGAATTAATGTGTTTTTAAAACGCACATTTATCACTACAATTCTAAAATAAGTTTTAAATATTCCAGAAATTTACTGGAGGAAGAAATTTTACCTAAAATTGTTTTAATATGTAGTATAGCAATAAGACTTACTTTAAGTCATATTTTTAAGACTTTAACAGTCATAAACAATGGTCATATGCCTTTTCTGTAATGTCTGGAAATAGAAGCAATTTATTATGAACTTCTACAGGTTTTGATTTTTTAAATAGATTGAGCATGTTAGATATAAAATATGAATAACCCCAATTTTAAGTTGGCATTTTGCTTTTGGTTGAACTTTGATGTGTGTTAATTCACCACCCATCAGTTTCCCATCATGTTTGTATGGGGGAAATTGTAGCTAAACATCTATTTCTTTGTCCTGCTTATGGTCATTAAATCATTACTTTTGCACATTAAAAAAAAAAAACTCAAAAAGCACCTTTCACAGTCTTTGCAAATTAGCTCTTTCACTTCTGTTGTCCTTCAGAATTTAGTGTTCCTATCAGGAAAATAAGACTGACTTGAATGCAAAATACAAGGTCCTCTCCTTATCTGAGCCTGTGTGGAGCCTAATTCTTGTCCTGGGCTTGTGCTTGATTCTGGCCTTAGTAATTCCCCCATTTGTAGGAATCATTGCCCCTTCTTCTCCCTATGAAATAGACTTTCTCCCCCTCCTGAGTGCTCTATTGCATGACTTAAGCCAGTAATCATTTGCTCCAGGCTATTTTGACTTGTTTCTTATATAACCAAAAGGTTAGGATTTAAGAGCTAGTTAGGATTACTAAATCATTATACAGATATTCCCTTTTACTTTTGGGTATATTAGAGTAGTAAGAGGGAAATACCTGAAGTCACTGAACTGTAATCCAACTGCTTGATCTCTGATAATGACTGTATAGCCTTTATCTTGTGTCCTTGTGATTGTAAAAACCTTGTGACTGATCTTTACTTGTACCCATTTTATCCATTTACTTTTTACTTTATAATTTTATGGTCACTAAAGATAGCCCCTAATATTTATTAATAAAGGGCCTTGGGTCAGCCCATAACTGACCCACCCTAATTTCAAAGTTATCTTGATAACCAAAACTGGATCTAACCAAGATGGGCTTGCCTGATATATGCAATAGCTTAGACCTTAACCTATAAGTGACTTTATAGGTCATTATAATACTAAAAATCATGCCCATAATGTTAAGACCACCATTTTTGTGCCTGCCCATGTAAAAAAAAATTAAGGCCACCATTTTCTTACATACATTCTGTGACTAAACATGTAAATGATCTGCACATGCTCAATAATTAGCTCATTATCCTAAACCCTGCTCATCTTTTCCTCTAATAAAACAATTAGAGTTACCGCAGTTTGGGGAGACAGATTTTTGGACTGATAAGCCATCTGATCTGCTTCATGCCTAGCAATAAACCCTTTTTAATCTTTGAAACCCTGCTGTTTCAGTAATTTGTGATTTGAGCACATCAGACAGAGAATCAATCCATGGCAATCAGGTTTTCCCTGTTCTGCTGGCACTCCGGTCCATTTTAGCACCTTAAAATGCTTCAAAGAAAGAAACTACTTCCAGTTTCAAGTCCAGACATCTGACTGGATGAATGGGTCCAGTGGATCAGGTAAAAAGTGGATCAGGAAATTAGTACAGCTGGTCACATTTCCAGAATGATCACCCTTGCTCTGACCGCTACACCTTTCTGTTTTCTTGGTACCATTCTGTATGAGGTTTGAGGCCCTACCCTGTGTTTGTTGAGTATACTTCTAGAAAATAAGTCATACAACAGTGAATTGGTACTTATGAAATTAGATATATTAAATATGCTTGTTTGTTCACTGGTGTGTTTGTCTAGTTATTAATTGTTGCATTACTTAAATATATGTGTTGTGTCTTTAAATTTGTTACCTGGTGTCTTACTGCACTTGTATTGTTCAAGTGTTCCTAACTGGCTACTGATTATGGAAATTTCTTTACAATAAGAACCTTTGGGTTGTATTGAAAAATTGGAAAAATTTTAGTTATGAGCCTGTGCAAAAAAGTTTTATTTCTATAAAACAGCCTGGCCTCAATATGATTTTTTCCATTTATTTTTATTTATTTATTTTTGTTCATAATTTTTTTTGTGTAAGAAAATAAACAATGCACTTAGAACCACCAAAACTGAATATTTTAGTTAGATTAACCATAGGAATATTTAAATAAAATAGCCATATAATCACTGTAAAGCCTATGTTTGCACAGTAGGTTTCATAAACCAATTTAAAATTGAGACAACAAGGAAAAAATCTACATATTCAGATAGTAAAGTTCTTAAATTCGAAGTGTTAAACACTAGCTTAGATACCACTTGATCAGCTGTCAATACTGTGAATGTTCTCAAAATATCAAGTAAGAAATTCTTACAAATATCTGCATTGCTATAGTAATGGCCTATATTACTAAATATTTTCCTTATTTCAGGAAAATATGAAGATACAAATATTTTAACAATTAACATGTGGAAATCTTAACCACCTAAAATGAATATCTCAGTTAGCTTGTCCATAGGCAAAATAATAAAATAATCTAAGTGATCATCATAAAGCCAGTTTGTACAATATGTTTCATAAACCAATTTAAAATTAAAGCATGAAAGGAAAAAAATCTATAAATACAGATGTCAGTTACTTGAATTCTAAATATTAAACAGTATCTTAAATACCATTTGATTAACTATCAAAACTGTGTGCACTCTCAAAATATCAAGTAAAAAGTTATTACAAATATCAACTTTGCTATAGTAGTGAGCTATGTTACTAAATATTTTCAAATTTTTGATCTCTGCAATTTATTTGATCTAATATTACTATAACTGCCTATTGTTTTTAAGATATTTTTTAGTTGTAAAATATAATATATGTATATACATACAAAGTGGAAAGAAAGCAAAAAAAGTAATAAATTTTAAAGCCCACTTCAGCAAGCAGCTACAGAACAGTTCCCAGAGTTTGTCACGGGCTATCATGCCCTCAACTCAGATTTTTCCTTCTAGCTGCTCGAAAACACTGGCAGCTTTATCAGAGTTATAGTAATGGAATTATACAGTATCTGTCCTTTTGTGTCTGACTTATTTCACTCAACATTATGTCCTCAAGATTCATCCACCTTGTCATATGTTTTGGGACATCATTTTGTCTAAATGCTGCATAATATTCCATCATATGTTTATACCACATTTTGTTTATCCACTCATCTGTTGATGGGCAACTGGATTGTTTCCATCTCTTGGCAATTGTGAATTGTGCCACTATGAACCTCGGTGTACAAATGTCTGTGTCACTGCCCCCAACTCTTCTGGGTAAATGCCAAGTATTGGTATTGCTGGGTCATAGGGCAACTCAATATTTAGTTTTCTGAGGAATTGTCAAACTGATTTCCACAGTGGCTGAAAGGATTTTACGTTCCCACTAATAGTGAATAAGTGTTCCAATTTTCTGCATCCTCTCCAACATTTGTAGCTTCCTTTTTGTTTAATAGTAGCCATTCTTAGGTGTGAGGTGATATCTCAGTGTCGTCTTAATTTGCATTTCCCTTATAGCCAATGAAGATGAGCAGCTCTTCATGTGCTTTTTAGCCATCTATATTTGCTCTTCAGAAAAGTGCCTATTCATTTTCTTTGCCTATTTTATTATTGAGTTGTTTGTTCTTTTGTTGGTGAGCTGTATCATTTCTTTAATACACAGGATATCAAGCCTTTACCTGATATGTGGTTTCCAAATATTTTCTCTCATTGAGTTGGCTGCCTCTTCACCTTTTTAACCAAGTCCTTTGAGGCATAGAAGCTCTTGATCTTAAGGAATTCCCATTTGTCTATTTTTTTCTTTCACAGCTTGTGCTTTATGTGTAAAGTTTAAGAAGCTACCTCCTATTACTAGATCTTGAAGATGTTTTTGTAGAGGGTGTAAAGTAGGGGTCCTCTTTCATTTTTTTTGGCTATTGAAATCTAGTTCTCCCATGCCCATTTATTGAAAAGACTATTCTGTCACAATTCAGTGGATTTGGGGACCTTATCAAAGATCAAATGTCCATAAATTTGATGGTCAATCTCTGCACTCTTTTTTTTTTTTTTTTTTAAAGGAAAGACAGAGAGAAGGAAGGAAGGATAGAAGGGAGGAAGAAAGGGAAACATCTTTTTTAAACATTTTCTTGTTTTATTGTATTTTGTTTCTCCGTTTTTGTTACATGGGCTGGGGCCGGGAATCGAACCGAGGTCCTCCGGCATAGCAGGCAAGCACTTTGCCCGCTGAGCCACTGCGGCCCGCCCCAATCTCTGCACTCTTGATTTTATTCCACTGGTCAGTTCTTCTCTCTTTGTGCCAGTACCATGCTGTTTTGACCACTGTGGCTTTATAGTAAGCTTTAAAGCCAGTAAGTGATAAGCTTTCCAGGTCACTCTTTTTTTTTTTTTTTTAGGATATCTTTAGCTATTTGAGGTCTTTTCCCCTTCCATATAAATTAGATAACCAGTTTTTCCAAGTCTTCAAATTAGGTTGTTGGGATTTTTATTGGTATTGCATTGAATCCATAGATCATTTTGGCTAGAACTGACATCTTGATGATACTCAACTTTCTTATCCATGAGCATGGAATACATTTCCATATATTTATGTCACTTTTTATTTCTTTTGGCATATTTTTTTTTTGTAATTTTCTGTGTATAAGTGCTTGACATCCCTGGTTAGGTTATTCCTAGATACCCAATTCTTCTGGTTGCCATTCTGAATGGATTTTTTTCTTAGTTGTCACCTTAGATAGGTCATTGATTGTGTATAGAAACATTACTGATTTTTGTACATTAATCTTGTATCCTGCCATTTTCTAAATTTGTTTATTAGGTCAAGTAGTTGTACTGTAGATTTCTCAGGGTTTTCTAAGTATAGGATCATGTCATCTGCCAATAATGAAAGTTTTACTTCTTCCCTTCCTATTTGGATGCCTTTTATTTCTTTCTCCTGTCTAATTGCTCCAGCTAGTACTTCAAATACAATGTTAAATAATAGTCCTGGCAATGGGCATCCTTGTCTCATCTCCAGTCTCAAGGGGAATGCTTTCAATTACTCACCATTAAATATGATGCTGGCTATGGGTTTTTCATGTATGTCCTTCATGATATTGAGAAAGTTTCTTTTGATGCCTAACTTTTGAAGTGTTTTTATTAGGAAAGGATACTGGATTTTGTCAAATGCTTTTTCAGTATCAATTGATATGATCATGTGATTTTTCCTTTTCAATTTGTTAATGTGCTGTATTGCATTGATTGATTTCCTTATGTTGAACCACCCTTGCATTCCTGATATGATCCCACTTGATCATGATGTATAATTCTTTTAAGGTGGTGCTGGATAGTATTTGCTGGTATTTTGTTAAGAATTTTTGCATTTATATTCATTCGGGAGATTGGTCTGTAGTTTTCTTTTCTTGTATAAACTTTATCCGATTTTGGTGTTAGAGTGATGTTAGTTTCATAAAATGAGTTAAGCAGCATTCTTTTTTCTTCAATTTTTTTGGAAGAGTTTGAGCAAGATTGGTGTCAGTTCTTCTTAAAAAGTTTGATAAAATTCTTCTGTGAAGCCATCAGGTCATGGGCCTTTGTTTTATGAGAAGAATTTTGACGACTGATTGGATCTCTTTACTTGTAATTGGTTTGTTGAGGTCCTCTATTTCTTCTTGAGTCAGCATAGGTAATTTGTGTGTTTCCAGGAATTTGTCCATTTCATCTAAGTTATCTAGTTTGTTGGCATATAGTTGTTCATAATATTCTCTTATGATTTTAAAAAATTTCCTCATGAGCTGTGGTAATAATCCCCTTCTCATTTCTGATTTTATTTATTTGTGTCCTCTTTGTTTTTCTAGCTAAGGGACCAACAATTTTATTAATTTTCTCAAAGAACCAACTTTTAGTTTTGTTGATTCTTTCTATTGTTCTTTTTCTCTCAAGCTTGTTTATTTCTTCTTTAGTCATTCTTATTTCTCTTCTTTTATTTACTTTGAAGTTAGTCTTCTGTTCTTTCTCTAAATTCTCCAGATGAGCAGACAAATCCTCAAGTTTTGCTCATTCTTTCTTTTTTGTTGTTGTTGTTTTGCTTTGTTTTTGTATGGGCAGGCACCAGGACTTGAACCCATGTCTCTGGTATGGCAGGCGAGAACTCTGCCTGCTGAGCTACCATGGCCCGCTCTCATTCTTGTTTTTTAGTATAGGCATTTAGGGCAATAAATTTCCCTTTCAACACTGCCTTTGCTACACCCTATAGGCTTTGATATGTTGTATTCTCATTATCATTAATCTCCAGATATTTACTGACTTCTCTAGTAATTTCTTCCTTGACCCACTGATTATTTAAGAGTGTGCTATTTACAGAATGATCATATGTTAAGAATGTTTGTGTTTCTTTCTTGTCATATTTAAAAAATTTTTTTAATTAATAAAGAAAATTTTAAAAAAAGAGTGTGTTATTTAATCTCCATATATTTGTGAAAGCTCTGGTTCTTTGGTGATTATTAATTTCCAAATTTATTCCATTGTGATGAGAGAAAATGCTTTGTATAATTTCAATATTGTTAAATTTATGGAGATTCAGTTTAAGTTCCAGTATATGATCTATCCTGCAGAATGTTCCATGTGTACTAGGAAAGAATGTGTATCCTGGTGTTTTGGGATGTAATAATCTATATATGTCTATTAGATGTAATTCATTTATCTTATTGTTTAGGTTCTGTATTTCCTTGTTGCTCCTCTGTGTGTTGTTCTATGTATAGTGGAGAGTGAATTATTGAAGTCTCCCACTATTACTGTTGATATGCCTATAGCTCCCTTCAGTTTTTCCAATATGTCCCTCATGTACCTTGATGCTCCTTGATTGGGAGCATATACATTTATGATTGTTATTTCTTTCTGGTGAATTGTCCCCTTTGTTAATATTTAGTGTCCTTTGTCTCTTATGATGTTGTTCTAGTTTGCTAGCTGCTGGGATGCAATGTACCAGAAACAGAATGGCATTTAAAAAGGGGAATTTAATAAATTGCTAGTTTACAGTTCTAAGGCTGAGAAAATGTCCCAATTAAAACAAGTCTATAGAAATGTCCAATCAAAGGCATCCAGGGAAAGATACCTTGATTCAAGAAGGCTGATGAAGTTCAGGGTTTCTCTCTCAAGTGGAAGGGCACATGGTAAACACAGTCAGAGCTTCTCTCTCATCTGGAAAGGCATATGGTAAACACGGTCAAGATTCCTTTCTCATCTGGAAGGGCACATGGTGAACACAGCGTCATCTGCAGGTTTCTTCTCCTGGCTTCCTGTTTCATGAAGCTCCCCAGGAGGCATTTTCCTTCTTCATCTCCAAAGGTTGCTGGCTCGTAGACTCTCTGCTTTGTCGTGCTGCTCTCTCTGAATCTCCCTTTCTCCAAATTGTTTCTTCTTTTATAGGACTCCAATAAACCAATCAAGACTTACCCAAATTGGTGGAGACATGTCATCACCCAATCCAGCTTAACAACCACTCTTGACTAAATCACATCAACCAGGGAGATGATCTGATTACAGTTTCAAACATACAGTATAGAATAGGGATTATTCTACCTTTGTGAAATAGGATTTTGATTAAAGCATGGCTTTCCTAGGGGGCATACTTCCTTTCAAACCAGCACAGATGTATTTACATTTAAAGTCTATTTTGTCTGATATTTGCATAGCTACTCCTTTTTCCTTTTGGTTGCAGCTTGTATGGAAGATCTTTTCCCCCAATTAAAAAAGTTATTATAAACCCACAGTGGTCAAAACATCATGGTGCAGGCATGAAGATAGAGATATTGACCAATGGAATTGAATCAAGAACACAGAAATAGACCACAAAATCTATGGTCAACTGATCTTCAACAAGATCCTCAAATCCACTGAACTGGAACAAAGTAATCTTTTCAATAAATGGACATGGGAGAACTGGATACCAACAACTGAGAGAATGAAAGAGAACCCCCACTTTATGCCCAATACAAAATTAACTCAAATTGGATCAAACACCTAAATATAATAACCAGTACCATAAAGCTCCTAGAAGAAAATGCAGGGAAACATCTTGAAGACCTAGTAATAGGTGGAAGTTTCCTAAACTTTACACCCAAAGCATAAGCAACAAAAGATAAAATAGATAAATGGGAACTCCTCAGAATCAAAGTCTTTTGTGCCTGAACAGGCTTTGTGGAAAAAGGTGAAGAGGCAGCCAACTCAATGGGAGAAGATATTTGGAAATCACACATTGGATAATGGTTTGATATCTTGTATACATAAAGAAATCATACAATTCAACAGCAAAAGAACAAACCCAATCCAATTATAAAATGGGGTAAAGTTATGAACACATTTTTCTGAAGAGAAAATACAGATGGCTAAAAAGCACATGAAGAGATGCTCATCCTCATTAGCTATAAGGGGAATGCAGATCAAGACTACAATGAGATACCACCTCACAACAATAAGAAGGCTGCTATTAAAGAAACAGGAAACTACAAATGTCGGAGAGGATGTGGAGAAATTGTGACACTTATGCACTGCAGGTGGGATTCTATAATGGTACAACCACTATGGAAGATAGTCTGGCTTTTCCTCAGAAAACTGAATATTGAGTTGCCCTATGACCTGGCAATATCACTACTCAGCGTATACCCTGAAGAGCTGAAAGCAGTGATACAAACAGACATTTGTACACCAATGTTCATAGCAGCATTATTCACAATTGCTAAAAGATGGAAATAATCCAAGTACCCATCAACAGACAAGTGGATTAACAAAATGTGGTATATATGTAAGATGGAATATTATGCAGAAGTAAGATGAAATGATATTCTGAAGCATATGACAAGATAGATGAGCCTTGAGGACAATAATGCTGAGTTAAATAAGCCAGACACAAAAGGATTGATACTGTATGATTCCACTTTTATGACCACGGTAAAGGTAAAATCAGAGGCTTATGATACAGCATATAGGAGAATATAATACAGAGATACACAGAAGCTTGAGATGGGTGAAGTTAGCTAATGAGGTTGAACTTAACTTAAGGGTACAGAAGTGAAGGTGGTTCACCAGTGGGTCTATAAGTAGTATTACCAACATTGAAGGTAAATATATTTGAAAGAGGCTTTATAGACTCATGTGTCCCACTGATTAATACTACAGATATGATTAAGTTATTGCATGAACTACTGCTGAGGTATGAATCTTATACAAAGAGTGTATATTTTCCAGACTAGGGGCAAAATGACTATTGCATGCTATGGATTGTTTAACAGGAAACCATCAACAGTACCATAGCAATACCAAGGGTATATAATGTGGGGAGAGACAAGAGTTAGGGGGAGGTTTGGATTTTCTATCTGGTAAGGGTGTGTTTATTGGTTATCTTTCTTTTGGGAAAAAATGAAATTATCTACAATTGAGAGGGTTGATGGACTGATGACTTTGGATGTTATAATGAGACTCAGTAGACCGAACTCAATGAAAGATGCACTGACTGAGAAGTAGATTGATGAATGATGGTGTATAGATATGATTGAACATTTCACTGCTACAAAAAGGAACAATGTTGTGAGGCATGCAATCATGTGAGTGAACCTACGGGGCATTTAGTGAGGCAAAAATAAGCAAGAAACAAAACAGCAAATATTTGTATGATCTCATTTTGAGCAATGTTGGACATGACATTAGGAGTGAAAGTCTCCCTGGTGGTATGGTAGATGACTCCAAGGTATGTGCCTCACCCTGGCACCATGGGATCACCTTGCCACCCTGACCAAAAGAGGGGAAAGAAGTGTAACAAATAAAGTATCAGTGGCTGAGAGAGTTCACGTAAAAGTTGAGAGGCTACTCTGGAGGCCATGCTTACTCAAGCTTCAGTTAGACATTGCTACCTATCATAACATGAGAAGCCCAAACCACAACCATTCCTGTGAATCCCAAGGAATATCTAGAGCATTATATAAGGGTCTGCAAAGGTTCCATGCACCAGGGTAACTTTCAGAAACCTACAACTTCCAGTTGGGTCCTGAACCAGATAAGTCCTGAAACGCAGAGCAGCCAGCTGTTCCAGAATATCAAGTAGTTCCATCCCCCATCCCATATTATTGACAGCCCCTTCCAACATGAAAAAGTTAGAATGGACATAGCTGAAATACCCCTAAAGAGTGGGAGAAAGATCAAAGGTGATGGTGGAGTTATACAGAGAAGGTAGGGTTAAAAAATGAGTATGATTTCTGAATCATTATTCTGATATTTCTTTTAGTCTCCAGTACCTTAGGACAGCTAGAAGTAAAAACCTAAAATTGTGCAATTGTAACCCATACCAAATTCTGAAATCTGTTCTACAACTGATTGTTACTATGTACTTTGAAATGTATTGCTTTTTTCACATATGTTACTTTTCACACAAAAAAGGGAAGGATGAGTATAACAGAGAAGATAACATTTAACAAATGAGTATGAATCCTGAATCATTATGTTGATATTTCTTTTGTTCTCCAGTGTCTGGGAACAGCTAGAAGAAAAAATGAAAAAATCTGTTCTATAACTATTTGTTATAGAAATTTATTGCTTTTTTGTGTATATGTTATATTTCACAATAAGAAAAGCATTTAGAAAAATAAATAAGTGCTTTTATATAGATATATAGGTTAGCATGCCTGAAGTCCCAGGGAAAAAAGAAAAAATTCTCTGGGTATCATGGTTCAAAACCTTAGTTTTTTTTTATTGTGAAATATTCACACTCATAAGTCCATACATGATGTACAATCAATGGCTCACAATATCATTACGTAGTTGTGTATTCATCACCACATTCATTTTTAGAACATTTGCATCACTCCAGAAAAAGAAACAAACAAAAAGAAAAAAGTAAAACCTCATATATCCCATTCCCCTTACCCCTCCCTCTAATTGACTACTACTATTTTAATCCACCCAATTTTTTACCCTTTATCCCACATGTTATTTATTTATATTTATTTTTTATCCTTATTTTCTTACTCATCTGTCCATACCCTGGATCAAAGGAGCATCAGACATGAGGTTTTCACAATCACATGGTCACATTTTAAAAGCTATATAATTATGCAATCATCTTAAAAAACCAAGGCTACTGGAAAGCAACAGTTTCAGGTATTTACTTCTTGCTATTCTAAAACACTAAAAGCTGAAAAGGGATATCTGTATAATGCATAAGAATAACTTCCAGGACCACCTCTCTACTCTGATATCTCTCAGCCACTGACATTTTATTTTATCTCATTTTGCTCTTCCCCCTTTTGGTCAAGAAGGCTTTCTCAATCCCATGATGATGGGTCTAGGCTCATCTCAGGAATCCTGCCTCATGTCGCCAGGGAGATTTACACCTCTAGGAGTCATGTCCCATGCAGCCAGGAGGGCAGTGAGTTCTCCACTGAGTTGGCTTAGAGAGAGGGGGCACATCTGAGCAACCAAAATGGTTGTCTGGGGATGACTCTTAGGCATAATTATAAGTATGCTTAGCTTCTCCTTTGCAGGAATAAGTTTCATAGGAAAGAACACCAAGATTGAGGCCTATTGAATTGGTTGTCCTCACTGCTGGAATTCCCCAGAGGGGAAAATTGAATATTTCCTCCTTCCTCCCCATTCCGCAAAGGTAATTTGCAAATACTTTTTTGTTCTCTGCTAAAAATTACTCTGGGATAAACCACAGCATCACACTAACTTGTACAAACCTAGAGGATCTCATGCCCTCTTCAATTCCATGTAATTATCGTGTTCAAATAAACTGACCATACAAGTTAAGTTAAATAATGTGTGTTCTAGTTTGCTAGCTGCTGGAATGCAATATACCAGAAACAGAATGGCTTTTAAAAGGGGAAATTTAGTAAGTTGCTACTTTACAGTTCTAAGGCCAAGAAAATGTCCCAGTTAAAGCAAGTCTGTAGAAATGTCCAATCTAAGGCATCCAGAGAAAGATACCTTGGATCAAGAAGGCCAATGAAGTTCAGAGTTTCTTTCTCAAGTGGAAGGGCACATGGCAAACACAGTCAGAGTTTCTCTCTCATCTGGAAAGGCACATGTTGAACATGGTCAGTGTTCCTCTCTCATCTGGAAGGGCACATGGCGAGCACGGCATCACCTGCTAGCTTCTTCTCCTGGCTTCCTGTTTCATGAAGCTCCCCAGGAGGCATCTCCATCTCCAAAGGTCGCTGCTTGGTGGATTCTGCTTCTTGTGGCTATGCCATTTTCTACTCTCTCAGAAATCTCTCATTCTCCAAAATGTTTCCTCTTTTATAGGACTTCAGAAACTAATCAAGACCCACCCAAATGGGTGGAGATGATTAAATGTCCTCTCTAGGGAGATAATCTAATTACAGTTTCAAACATACAGTATTGAATAGGGATTATTCTGCCTTAATGAAATGGGATTTTGATTAAAATATGGCTTTACTAGGGGACATACATCCTTTCAAACCAGCACAATGTGCTACCCAAAATATTGATTTTGCCCCAAATAAACATCCCTTCCTTTGGTCTCACACAGAAGTTGAAGTTTTAAACTATGGACCATAGCATCCTTTACCTTGTAGTCTTATTTACCTTAGTCCTATTCAAATCAAAAGCCTAAGTTTTGTAGATACTGTAAACAAACCTGGGCATTAGAAAGAAAGTGCCCCTGGAATTTCCCTAGTTTTTGTGTCTTTTATTTTTTTTTTAACTTTTTTTATTGTACAGTATAACACATATACAAAGCAAAGAAATAAAAAGCAACAATTCTAAAAGCACTCCTCAACAAGTGGCTCCAGGACAGATCTCAGAGCCCATCATGGACCACCACACGATCCTCTCATATTTTTCCTTCTAGCTGCTCCAGAATATAGGTGGCTAGAGGGCTTAAATATATATTTTTTATCATTGCAATCGACTTTTTTCTTCTCTTTTTGTGAAAAATAACATGTATACAAAAAAGCTATGAATTTCAAAGCACAGCACCAGAATTAGTTGTAGAACATATTTCAGAGTTTGACATGGATTACAATTTCACAATTTTAGGTTTTTACTTCTACTGTTCTAAAATACTGGAGATTAAAAGATATATCAATTTAATGATTGAGCATTCATATTCATTTGTTAAATCCTATCTTCTATTTATAACTCCACCATCACCTTTGATGTTTCCATACCTCTCTTTAGGGGTGTTTGGGCTATGGCAATTCTAAATTTATGATATTTGAAGGGTCAGTCATTAATATGGGGTAGGGAGATGGAACTATCTGGTGTTCTGGAGAGGCTGGCCTGGGTTTCAGGACTTATCTGGACCAGGGACCTATCTGGAGGTTGTAGGTTTCTGGAAAGTTGCTCTAGTGAATGTAACCCTTGTGGAATCTTATGTATTGCCCTAGGTTTTCTTTAGGATTGGCTGGAATGGAATGGTCCTGGTTGGAGGTTGGCAGGTTATGATAGGTAGCAATGTCTACCTTAAGCTTACATAAGAGCAACCTCCAGAGTAGCCTCTCAACTCTATTTGAACTCTCTCTGTCACTGATACTTTATTAATTACACTTCTTTTCCCCATTTTGGTCAGGATGGAATTGTTGATCCCATGGTACCAGGTCTGGATTCATCCCTGGGAGTCATATCCCACATTGCCAGGGAGACTTTCACCCCTGCATGTCAAAAAGGGTGAGGGCAATGATTTCACTCGCAGAGTTGGGCCTAGAGAGAGTGAGGCCACATCTGAGCACCAACAGAGGTCCTCCAGAAGTAATTCTTAGGCTTACCTATAGGTAGTCTAAGCTTCTCTGCTGCCTGTATAAGCTTCACAAGAGTAAGCTTCCAGATGAAGGGCATGGCCTATTGATTTTGGTGCCCCTGAAGTTTAAAGGGATTCCCTGATGGTAAAGTTTAATTGTTCCATATTCTTTCTCCTCTCCCTCAGGGGATTTTGCCCATACTATTCATCTGCTTATTATACTCTAGGATGTTTCCAGGCATTACAATAATCTATACAGGATTAAAAGACCACCTATTTCTTATTCTGTGCTCCGTGTTTGAATTGTTCAAATGAGCTATACAGATAGGTTGAATTAGATTATGCACTACAGAAATTTTCAGTTCCAGATCAAATAAACCTTTCTTCCATTGGTTTCAAAGAGTATATGTGGTTCTAAAATATAGACACTGTCTTCCTTACCCCTATGTTCTGAATAACTTTAACCCCAACCTGTTTGGCTTCATTCTTATCTCTAAATATCAAATTAATTATATAAAACAACCTCTCAAAGTCCAGAAGTATTAATTACCACTCCAGAATTAATATATCTGCTCTAAAAGCTTATAATCTAGGCCCCTGTTTTCTTATAAGCATTTTCTAAAGTTGACCATACCGTTGTTTTTCTTTTGCTTCTGGCTTATTTTGTCTCCCAAATGTCCCACATGTTCATTCACATGGTTGCATGTCTCACAACTTTGTTCCTTTTTGTACCAGCACAACCTTCGTTCATAATTATACACAATCGTTCACCAATCTACTTCTCCATCAGTGCATCCTTCAGCCACCTGCATTCTTTGGGCATCATGTAGAAGGCCCAAAGTCCACAGTCCATCAACATTCTCAATCCTAGATAATTTCATTGTTCTCAAGAAAAAGAAAACCAATAAACACACCCTTGCCAAATAGGAAATCTAAACCTCCTCTTAACTCTTGTCCCTCATCCCATAATTTATGTCTGCTGTTGTTGTGGTAGTGCTGATGGTTTCCTTTTGAACATAGCTCATAGCACACAATAGCAGTTTCCCCCTGTACCCTGGACTTAAACAATCTTTATACAAGAATCATATCTTTGAAGTAATTCTTATGAGAAATAATTCATATTTCTAGTGTGAATCAATGGGACATGTAGGTCTATAAAACTCCTTTCAATCTTGTTCATCTTCATTTATGGTAATAGTACTTGCAGACGCACTAGAGAATCACCTTCGCTCCTATCTCTTCCCTTGCATTGGAGTTCAACTTCATTACCTAATGGTTCACCCCTCTCCAATTTCTACATATTTCTAAGTCTCCTATATTCCGTATTATAAGCCTCTGATTATGCCTTTGTGCTAGTCATAAAAGTGGAATCATGCAGTATCTATCCTTTTGTGTCTGGCTAATTTCACTGAGCATTATTTCCTCAAGGCTTATCCATCTTGTCATGTGCTTCAGGACATCATTTTGTCTTACTACCTCATAATATTCCATCATATGTATATACACCATTTTGTTGATCCACTCATATGTTGACAGGCATTTAGTTTGTGTTCATCTTTTGGTGATTGTGAATAATGCTGCTATGAACATCGGTGTGCAAATGTTTGTTTGTATTGTTGCTTTCAGCTCTTCTGGGTATATGCCAAGTAGTGCTATTGCTGGATCATATGGCAATTTGATATTTAGTTTCCTAAGGAACAGGTGTAGAGTCTTCCACAGTGACTGCACCATTAAACACTCCCACCAGCAGTGCATAAGTGTCCCAGTTTTCCCAATATGCTCTCCAACATTTAGTTTCCTGTTTGTTTAATAGCTGCATTCTTATAGATGTGAGGTGATATCTCATTGCAGTCTTGACCTGCATTTCCCTTTTAGCCAATGAAAATGAGTATCTTTTCATGTGCTTTTGAGCTATCTGTTTGCTCTTCAGAAAAATGCCTATTCATATCTTTAGTCCATTTTATAATTGGGTTGTTTGTTCTTTTGTTCTTGAGTTACATGATTTCTTTGTATATACAGGAAATCAAACCTTTATCCGATATGTGATTTCCAAATATTTTCTCCCATTGAGTTGGCTGCATCTTCACCTTTTTGACAAAACCTTTTGAGGTGCAGAAGCATTTGATTTTGAGAAGTTCCCATTTATTGATTTTTTTCTTTTGTTGCTTATGCTTTTGGTGGAAAGGTTAGGAAGCTACCTCCTATTACTAGGTCTTGAAGATGTTTCCCTAATTTTTCTTTTAGAAGCTTTATGGTGTTAGTTCTTATATTTAGGTGTTTGATCCACTTTGAGTTAATTTTTGTGTAGGGTGTATGATAGGGGTCCTCTTTCATTCTCTTGGCTATTGATATCCAGTTCTTTCATGCCCAATTATTGAAAAGACTATTTTGTCACAGTTCAGAGGATTTGGGGGCCTTGTCAAAAATCAGTCGACCATAGATTTGGTGATCTATTTCTGCACTTTTGATTCAATTCCATTGGTTAATGCTTCTGTCTTTGTGCCAGTACCATCCTGTTTTGACCATTGTGACTTTGTAATAGGTTTTAAAATCAGGGAGTGTTAATCCTCCCATTTCGTTCTTCTTTTTTACAGTACTTTTAGCTATTTGGGTCTCTTTCCCTTCCAGATGAATATGGTAATTAGCTTTTCCAAATCTTCAAAATAGGTTATTGGAAATTTGATTGGTACTGTGTTGAATTTGGGACTCTTTGATTAGACTGTTTCCATGGAGATATGGCATGCCTTATTGTGTGTATGATCTTTGATTAGATTATTTCCATGGAGGTCTGACCCTTGTCCATTGAAGGTGGGTCTTAATTATTTTGCTGGAGTCCTTTAAAAGGGGGAACATTTTGTCAAAAGCACAGAGGCAACATAGACACAGACATTTGGAGATCCTTGGTGTGCCCACAGAGATCCTTGGAGAGCCAATACAGAGAAAGCTGAGACTCAGACATTTGGAGGTGAAGAATCCTCAGGAGATGCCAGGAGTCGGAAAAGCCAACAGAAGCTAGACAGTAGCCAAAGTTCTTCCTTTTCCAAGGAAAATGTGAAATGCCCATAGTCAATATTGCTAAAAGATGGGGAAGCATAGCCCTCCAATGAGAATCTCAATTACAATACCATTTTCCAATCTGTAAAAGACTCAGAAAGTAGTAAAAAATCCCCTATGCCCTAATGTTCATGGCTCTCTCTCAAGACAAAGACCTGAGAGTGACTTGCCACTTGTGTTATGCCCATATCTCAATTTCCATTATAGGAAAACTTATTTGCTAAAAAGGCATGAGAAAATGCACCACCAAGCTAGTTAATTGTAGTTAATTGTAGTCAGCTAAGGGAGATCACTTAGGAGAAAGGAAAACTTGACTGTGTTACAAGGAAAGCTAGCAGAAGCTTTTAAAAGTTAGACTTTCCTGGGAAGGTCAAATTTTCTGGGCACCCATTTCATCAGTAATCTGCCCCTAATTTTCAGAAAAAGCTGCAAAAGTTCTTCATGGGCCTTCAAACTCTCATTAGTGACTTATTAGAAACTGCCTTTTCTGGCTTTAACAATCAAAACAAGGCTGAGGAGGAAAGGAAGGCAATGAGAGAGAAAGCAAAAAACCAAGAACAAGCTCAGTTTATTTCAGTTGCTGTTAACAGCGCCCTGTCCTCTCAAGATCACCTAAATCATGGCTCCAAGTTTCAAAGGTCTTACTGCAAATGTGAGTCACAAAGTCACTGGCAAAAGGGTGCCAGTAATCTTGGGAATATTCTGAACCTCAGGACACCCTTTGGCCTTGTCCCAGGCACCACCAACATGGACTTTGGACCCAGGAACTGCACTGCCTCCCAATGCAGGGACAGGATAGCCTCTCAAGCCCTACTTGCAGCAAGTGGAGAAAACTGAGGGTGCCCAAGGCCATGTATGGCTCTGGCGACTTCACATTTGACCACTTAGTGAAGCTCCAGGTGATACTTGATGGGACAGATAAGGTATTAATTTCTTATTTAACACTGGAGCCACTCTTTTCTGAACTGCCACTCTGGGCCTACCTCCACTCAGACTTGCCTAGTTATGGAAGTTAACAGTAAAGCAAAAGCCAAGCCTTCACTATACCCTCTTCTTTGTAAGGTTAGAGACATTCTGATATCCTGTCAATTTCTCATTGTCCCTGAATGGCCCATAGCGTTTCTAGGGAAGGATCTTTTTCACTCCCTAGGAGCCACTTTAGGACTATTAAAGCTAGTGTTTACCCCTCATTTTCCCTGAGGTCCTACTAAATCAAGGCCTCTTGGCATCTCAAAATAAATCCTTAAGCAAACAAACCAGTCTGTATAGGATGAAAGCATCCCAGGGCGAGCCTACCGAGTAACCCCCGACTACATTCAAGTTTTCAATTCTAGATCTTAAAAATGCATTTTTTGTATCCTTCTTCACTCTAGCTCTCAAAACCTATCTGCTGTTAAATGGCATGAGCTTTAAAAATAATATTTCCACCACATTCACTTAGACAATGCTGCACCAAGAGTTAAAAAAAATCCCCATATCTTTAAAAATGTTTTAGTAGCAGACCTTGCTGACCTCCAACTAACACAGAGCATGGTCTTGCAAACTGCTAACTTTGTAAACTAATATATTTCCAATATGAAAATAAAATTTCATTTGTTATGGTTATTGTGCTCATTTGAAACTGTTATGTACCCCAGAAAAGCCATGTACTTTTCCTAATCCAATATTATGGGGGCAACCTATTGTTTAGGATGGAAACTTTGGATTATTTCCCTGAAGATGTGACACACCCAGCTGTAGGTGTGACCTACTGATTAGATGTAGATGAGACTCCACCCATTCAAGGTGGATTTTGATTAGTTTACTGGAGTCCTTTAGAAAGAGAAACAGTTTTGAGACAGTCCAGACTCAACATAGATGCAAACGTTTGGAGATGCTTGTAGTGCCAACTGAGAGAGCAGACACATAGACTGATCATTTGGAGATGTAGAGCCCAGCAGACATCACCATGTACCTTCCCATGGCTAAGCAACCCAGAACTCAGAGATTGCTCTGGAGAAGCTAAGTGAAGACCCACAGATGCTTAGAGAGGAAGCCACTGGAATCAGGAGCTGGAAGGAATTGAACTAGGAACAAGGAGCAGCAGATGCCAACCACATACCTTCCCATGTGACAGACATCTACCTTTCCTTGGACTCAATGTATTTTTCTCTGGGTGCCTTAGTTTAGACATTGTTAAGACCTCAGATCTATACATTTGTGACTTAATACATCTCATTTATAGAAGCTGATCCATTTCTGGTATATGCATTCTGGCAGCTTTAGCAAACTAAAACAGATTTTTGTACAAGAAAAGTGGGTGCTTCAGTTTGCAAGTATCAAAAATGTTGGAACAACTATTCAAATGGATAGTGGGAAGATTCTGGAAGACTTGTGAAGAGCTTAATAGAGAAAGCCAAGGCTGCTTTGAAGAGACTTTTGTAGAAATCAGGACTCTAAAGATACTTCCAATGATGCCTTAGATAGAAATGAGGAATGTGTCATTGCTAACTTGAAGAAAGGCAACCTTTGTGTGCTGGTTTGAAAGGATGTATGTACCCTTGAAAAGCCACGTTTTAATCTTAATCTCATTTTGTGAAGGCAGCCATTTCTTATGTGATTTAATCAAGAGTGGTTGATAAACTGGATTAGGGGAGATGTGTCTCCACCCATTTGAGTGGGTATTGACTGGTTTACTGGAGTTCTATAAAAGGGGAAACATTTTGGAGAATGAGAGATTCAGAGAGAGCAGATCAGAATGACACAGCCACAAGAAGAATCCACCAACCAGCGTCCTTTGGAGATGAAGAAGGAAAATGCCTCCCAGGGAGTTTCATGAAACATGAAGCCAGGAGAAGAAGCCTACAGATGACACTATGTTCACTATGTGCCCTTCCAGATGAGAAAGGAACCCTGATTGTGTTCACCATGTGCCTTTCCAGATGAGAGAGAAACCCTGACTGTGTTCAATATGTGCCCTTCCACTTGAGAGAGAAACCCTGAACTTCATTGGCCTTCTTGAACCAAGGTATCTTCCCCTGGATGCCTTTGATTGGACATTTCTGTAGACTTGCTTTAATTGGAACATTTTCTCAGTTTTAGGACTGTAAACTAACAACTTATTAAAATCCCCCTTAAAAAGCAATTCTGTTCCTGGTATATTGCATTCCAGCAGCTAGAAAACTAGAACACCTTGTTTTAAAGTGGCAGATATTTTGGCAAAATTGAGCCATGGTAGTGGATGGAAGGTAGAATTTGAAGGCAATGAGTTTAGATATTTGCTGAGGAAATTTCCATACTAAATATGGGGAATGTATCCTGGCTGCTCCTTGCAGCCTGTAGTAAAATGCAACAGGAAACAGAAAAGTTGAGAACTGAACTCTTGGGTACAAAGAAACCAGAAAGTGATGGTCTGGAAAATTCTGGGCTTCCAGAAATGGAGACCCCAAAGAATAATGTCCCATGTAAGGATTTAACCAAACATGGAACCAGTCATTCATTAAAGTATAGGACAGGATTGGAAATGGAGTTATCCAGAAGGAATTTGTGGAAAGTCCTATTGTCTGATGGTTATGATCCTTGCATATGGCATAGAAAACTGACAAGAGTGTTGCAAGATCTCTATAAATGGAACCACTGTCAGTCTGGACTAAGAGGAATAGAAAAGGGAGAAATTGAAGGAAAAATGACTTCAAAGGCAGAGTCATGGAAGCTAAAGTCTGGAGCCAAGAAATATCAGGCCAGTAGAGTGTATCCATTTATAGAGATACACTATATGTGGAGAGGGTGAGTTTGTCCCAGAAGAAGAGGGTGGACCTTCTGCTTCATTGTTCAGGAAGAATTTCACTGCTTCAATCCTGAGAGAGGGTGGAGCACATTTCCTGAGCATTGGGGGAACCTAGCAGTCAACCCATTGTTCTGAAGGGGTTGACTATGTGCGCTGGATATGGCAGAGAGCCTGGGTGCTGCCCCAATGCTTGGAGAATGGGGAATGAAGAATAAATCATCCCTCCAAAGCCCCCAATGTTGCAATTCTCATCCCAGTGTTTGAGAAAACAGAGCTGCTATGTAGGTCCTCAAAGATGTAGCTGTGGCTCTCTGAAGCTGCAAGGATAAAGTGTCATTCTATAAATGACTCTCAGACTTTGAAATCTAATGGAGTTTGCCTGATGGTTTTAAGAACTGTGTTGGGTCCGGTGTCCCCTGTGTTCCTTCCAATTTCTCCCTATGGCAGTGGGAACATTTATCTTTTGACTGCCCCTCCTCTGTATATTGGAAGAAGATACCTTGTTCTGAGCTTCACAGGTCAACAGTTAGAGAAGAATTTTTGCCTTAGGATAAACCATTCTTTTAACTGACTTTGATGACATTTTGTACTTTTCCTGGCTTCGTATTGTATTTGTATTGTTTACTTAAATAGCTTAAGGCTTTTGTGATATTGTGATGGAATGAATGTATTTTGTATATGGAAAAACATGTCTTTTTGAGGTCCAGAGGGTAGAATGTGCTGGGCTACTGTTATGTACCCCAGAAAAGCCATGCTCTTTTCCTAATCTGGGAGCAGATTTAGGGTGGAAACTTTGATTTTTAAAAAAGAACTTTTTTGTAAAACCATGTATGCATACAAATCTGGAATTTAGTTTTCTCTGTTAAAATAATGTAAATTGTTAGTCTACTCTTTTTTTTTTTGTATGCTATATGGTGGGGGTCACATTTCATTCTTTTGTTCATGTGAGTATCCTATTATTGCAGCATCATTTGTTGAATTTTTTTGTGGGGGGAAGTACATGGGCCAGGAATCAAACCCAGGTCTTCTGCATGGCAAGTGAAAATTCCGCCATTGAACTACCTTCCACTCTCTGTTAGTCTACTCTTAATAAGAAGTTATAAAAAGTTTTTCTTAACCATCTGAGTACTCTGTCTAAAATATAAAAATTTTATATCATATCAATATAATATCCTTCTTAATGTTTATGTTAACTTTATCATCTTTTAATTCCAGAAGTCAAACCTTCTCATTCTTAAAGGAAAACTGTTACAAAGGATTTGTTCTTTCACCTCTTAAAAATAAGATAACAATAATTAAAAAGAATTTTCTATCCTTTTATTAACTAAGTTTGCATGGGTAAAATACTATCCATATATTTAAAAAATTTTACAATTCCTAAAAACTTAACAATGTTCTATCCTAATACTAATCAGGATAATGTTAAAAGTTACAAATCATGGGAAAAACCAAATTTGCTTGTCAATTACATTACTATAAAGCTTCTCTAAAAAGTACAAGTGGTCAGCTATTAGTCAAAATTTCATCTTCAATAAAAAGGACTTTAAAGAAGCAACAAGGCAAGTATATTAATTATGGTCTACCTGTTAGTGAGCATAACCCTGGTAAATGTGTAAAGGAAACAGCACAAAACGCCTTGTAATTTGTCAAATATTTTTACTTCTAAAAGTAGTTTCATTAACAAATAAACAAAGAAAGCAAAGTAGGCAGTAGTTAGCTAAACTAGGGTGAAGCCAAAGCCCTGTCCCCAGGGACTATAGGTCAGAAAACAAAACTAATTCCCCCATGTGAACGCTAGAACCAGGAAAAGGCAAAAGGCTATGCTTTCCTAGTCCTGCATGCTTACACAGCAGTGCAGTAAAAACAAGGCTTTCTCCCAATTAAATGACACAAGAAATACACAATCTTTTAAATGCCATGCTCTTGCTAACAGAAATACCTGTAGTTCATTGCCCTGGCCATCAGAAAATAATACTAACATCTCTCTCTAGGAAATTATTAGACTGGCACAGCAGTCAAAGCTACAGTCCAACTAACTGAGCCCATTCTAAGCCTCATTCTCATACCTCTTAATTTGGCACATGTGCCCTCTTGTTCCCCAGTTGAACAGGAATGAGCTGCCCAGCTAGTATTCATTCTTTTCTTTTTGCATGCTCTATAGTAAGGTCATATTTCATTATTCTTCCATGTGAGTATCCCGTTAGTGCAACACCATTTGTTGAATTTTTGTTTGTTTGCTTGGTTTGCTTGTTTGTTTTTTGGGAAGCACATGGACTAGGAATTGAAATTGGGTCTCCTGCATGGCCGGTAAGAATTCTACCACTGAACTACCCTTGCACCCCCTCTTTTTTTTTTTTTGTATGTTATATGGCGGGGTCACATTTCATTATTTTTCCATGTGAGTATCCCATTATTGCAGCATCATTTGTTGAATTTTTTTGTTTGCTTTGTTTGTTCATTTGTTTTTGGGAGAAAGTGCATGGAAGTATTCACTCTTAAACCTAAAGGATGGTAGCTCCCTTCCTTCTTCCTCAGTCTTGGAGTGGTTGTGAATGATGGCAGTGAAATTACTAGGGTTTAATTTATTTCAGTTTCATAGGGGAAGTTGGTAACCAGATAGAACTGTTGAAGAAAGGGAACCAAGAGCCCAGTATTCAAAACTAAGGAGATATACATAAATTATGTAAATTTAGAACCTATACTTAGGCCAACAACTTGCACTTGTGGTTAATTACATCCTGCTTCTCTGGTCAAGCAGAAAAACTGGATTCAACCAGTTGCAAGCACAGGCACAGTAGTCCCCAAAATGCCTTTAGGATGACCTCTGCCTTATTCACATAGTAAAAGATACACCCAGACATGGAGATGTTCCACCATTTTTGAACATGCAATGTATGAAATAGTATGTAGACAGCATAGGATTATATAACCCTAGGGACATATTCATTAATTAGTAGTCAACAAATAATCATAGATGCAAATGATGCTAGCTTTATGTAAAACATCTGGCCCAAAGCTGCACAAGGCTATACAAGCCAAGCATAAGATAGCTTAGGAGTTCTAACTTCTGGATGAGGGTTGGATCCTTGCCTTTGAAGAAGCATTTAAACTCTTTGAAACTCCTATTCACATTGTGGTTCTTCTAACATAGAGTGGTCATCGTTGGTTCCCCTAAGAAGTTGGTGGTTTCCTAACCTAACAATTGGCAACCCAGAGTGGGACTCTTAATTATCATCCTTCCCAGCAACTGGTCTTCTGACTGGGGACTCGCTATGTTCCCTTCCCTTGGACCCAGAGCTCTGCTCTCAGGAGCTGCCTGAACTCCCTTTGTTTGGACAACAGTATTCTGTGGGGTCAGGACTTGGCAAGCACCCTTGAGGGCCAGCAACCACAATTGTCTGGTGAATTCGCTGAGAGCCCTTTCCTTCCTTTGAGAGTAAGTTTGTTCCATTTTGTGTTCACATCATCTGGTCAATGATTCTCATTTTAGATCCCTTTGTGCAATTTACTGAAGGTCTGTTTTAGGTCTCATTGTGAGAACTGTTGGAGGTCTCCCTTTGGATAGGTTTCAAGAGGCTGGTGAGTTTGGGTCCCACACCCTCACTTGTGAAGAGGTCTTTGAACTAACACCTCTTCCTAAATCTGGTTTCTGCTCTCACACAGCACCATGCTGGTTTTCTCTTACCTCCCTTAGTTTGTCTAAATAATTGTCGTTAGTCATGAGGGGTCTGTTCCTGAAAAGCCCCACTTAGGATGCATCCTTAAAGACTGATCAAAGATTACAGGTTACTCACTCTAGAGCAAAAGTGAATGATCTTTTTGTGTAACACTGTATGGCCCCAGTGTATCCTGGAGAATAGAGAAGCTTGGCAGGAGAGCAGAACTTTGAGAACTGAGACATTTGTAGAGCTGGATTTATTTTTCAGATGAATAGGAAAGTGTGTGTGGGGGGAATTCCCTAATTCAGATTTTTGTGAGTTAAGTCAGAGTAAGGACATTCAGAAGTGGTGTGGATTAATGATCTATATCAAGCCAGAAAATGGGGAAAAAATGACAAAAACTCTATTCCCAATTCAGAGCCAGAGGTTATAGATGACCTTATTGACCTGGCATCTGCTTGTAACCTGACTGCACCCCAACCAGCATTGTCACCCCCACCCCAATATCCTGGACTTCCACCTCTGGCTACCACAGGGCTTCTACCTTCCCCAATAGAGGCTTCTGGGGCCATCCAGTCTCCCTCTCATACTAGAAGTGGAGCCACTATTAGTCCGAGGGCTCTATGTGCCCCAGAATTGAGCCATTGGTAATTTTTTCCAAATGGTTTAGACAAACAGGGAAGGCCCCACAGACTCCTTTTCATACACACCCCCATCACAACCTCTGATCTTTTTAACTGGAAACAAAATTATCCTTTATATTGAACCAACTCAGAAAAAAAGAATTCTCTTTTCATGACCATTTTTGCAACCCACAACCCTACCTGGGCTGACATTCAATCTTTGTTAAACATCTTCTTCACACCCAAGAAAAGACACATGGTGTTAGACAAGGCAAAAAAGAAGCCAAAAGTCTGAGGGATGGAGCCTCTCAACACTCAGCTTACAGGCAAGCTCTGGAATCTATCCCAGATATCAATCCAAAACAGGACGCTAATGAATCCGGGGACATTTACAAACTCAACCATTATAAAGTGTGCATTCTAGAGAGACTGAAAAAGGGCACCCTAAACAGAAAATCTTTACCAAATAAGGGAAGTCCAGAAAACAGATGATGAAAATCCCTCTACCTTCTTTGAGCATATTTTCAAAACTTTTCAAATGTACTCTGATATAGACCCAGAAAAGCCTGAAAATTCAAGGCTGGTCAATATCACTTTTATCACCCAGAGCGCCCCAGATATAAGAAAAAAAAATTACAAATCAGCAACAGACCTGACAGAGTGCCCATCTCTCAGTTGGTAGAAATAGCTTTTGAAGTCTACATCAAACAATATTGAGCATTGGAAAAAAAACAGCAAAAATAAGCCATGCAACACGCTATTTTCCTAGTGGCTGCAATAGCAGCCCATCCAAGAAAATAACCACAGTTGTGGGGAGTCTGTGTATTTTCTGGGCTTTCTAACCCATGGAATGGAGGAAGAATAAATAAAAAGAACTCAGACTACCTCCACCTTAGGCCCCAACAATGGGCTTATTGCAAGAAGGAAGGGACTGGATGAATGAATGCCCAAGTAAATCAGAAAGCATCCTTTCTGGGAGCTCTGAAAGCTACCCAGAGCAACTCAGACTGACAGGGCCTGGGAAAAGGGGACAGGTCTCCCAGTAACGAATCAGGAACCCCAGCTTCAAATGAAGGTGGGATACTACACTGTTGACCTGTTAATAGATACAGGACCTACCTATTCAGTCCTCAACTCTGCCATGGGGTCCCTCACAAAGGAAGGGATAACTGTCAAAGGGATGGCTGGATAAACTTACACACAAATTTTATTGCCCACATCTGTTGTAAAACTGGAATTTATAAAGCTTCTCACCAATTCTTGCATATGTCTGAGTGCACTACTCCTCTATTGGGAAGAGACATTTTAGCCAAATTAGAAGCAGAAATTACTTTCAAAGGGGAAGTACTGACAAGATAGTGGCATAGTGAGGTATGGAATTTAGTTAGTCTCCCAGAGCGCCTAACAAATAGCCAGGAACTGTATGTAACAACGGTTAGGGTGTGTCAGCAACTGGACACACATTATACAACAGCCTGGAATGGGTGGAATGGCTAAGATCCCATAGAGAACTGTATGTCTCCCAAGCCACAGAGGCCAGCATTCCTCCATCAAAGCCACAGCAGGCTGGTTCCTAAAGGGGAAAGGAAATAGATTTTACTAGAAGCAAGGAAGTTAGCTCAACCAACCACTAATTGCCGAATAAATTAACAAATTCTGACTGCTGAAAACAGGCCCTGAACACAGACAAATCTGGAGAAAGCACTAAAAGAATCCAGACATTTCATCCCAGCAGAGAGGGTGTGGGGCAGACGGGAAAAACAAAACAAAACAGAGGATTTTTTAGTTGGACAGCACAAAGAACTGGAAAAGGGCTGGACCCAAAGTAAAGGGAACACATAGAGCCTGGGGACTCATACAGCCACATACCAACTCCACGTATTGATTGGCAAACTCAGGGAGCTGGGGACTGGCTCTGAAAATGCTATTTTTGTCTTTTTTGTTTAACTCCTTGACAGCTCACTATGTAGAACTGCCAGCACTCTCAAGTTTCAGCTCTACCCCAGGCAAGGGCAGAATTAAGGCATATTTGAGAAAGGAAGTGAATGGTCAATTGAATGGGGACAACCCTTAAAGGGTGTATCTTCTCCAAGTAAAAGGGGGCCTAGCTCAAGAGGCTGCCTTCCATCAGGGAATTCAGGGCCCAGGGGCTGGAAAAAAGAAGCCAACTAAGCACCCTCAACATCAGCATCTGCCTCAACCACAATCACTGGCAAAGGGAGACTGCTGAAATTAAAGGCACCACATCGCTTTACCCTATTGGGAACTTGCAGGCAGACAAATGCCATATGATGGGCAGGATAAGAAAAACACAAAGTCTAGAGTCTTCATAGGACAGGCTGACAGCCTACTAGGTCTCACCTTCAGGGAAACCTGATACTGGTTACTCTTTCCTCCTGAGATATTGACCTGTATGGTCTGGGGAAATCTGACTGGGATTGATCACATCTAAGGACTGTCCTCAAAAAGGTTCCATATAGGCAAGGCAAGAAACAGAAAAATAAGAGCTGAAAATTCTAATCAGTGAAATAGAAGCTATGCTAGAAGTCTAGAATAAGTTGAACTGAATACCAAAGAACAGAAAGAGAACAAAACCATCCAACAAGAAAACCTTAGGTGAAAGAGTGAAAATGACCTCTGGAATAAACTAATTTAAGAAATCAAATGCCCAGTCACCAGCAAAAAATAACAATTCATACTAGGAAAATCAAAGATATGGCCCAGTCAAAGGGACAAACCAACATTTCAAATGAGACACAGGAGTTGAAACAACTAATTCAGGTTGTTCAAAGAGACATGCAAAATCACATTAAAAATCAAATCAATGAGTTGAGGGAAGATATGGCAAAAGAAATAAAAGCTATAAAGAAGATATTGAGTGAGCATAAAGAAGAACTCAAAAGTTTCAAACAACAAATCACAGAACTTATGGAAATGAAGACATCAATGGAGACCTGCAACTGAAGATGTGAAGAGGCAGAAGAAAGGATCAGTGAACTAGAAGAAGGATATCCTACACACAAAAGGAAAGATAAGGAAAATAATGGAAAAATATGAGCAGGGTCTCAGGTAATTGAATGACAACATAAAACATATGAATATTTGTGTTATGGTGTTCCAGAAGAAGAAGAGAAGAGAAAAGGAGCAGAAAGACTAATGGAGGAAATAACTTGCTGAAACTTTCCATCTCTTATGAAAGGCATAAAATTACAGAACCAAGAAACACACCATACCCAAACAGAATAGATCAGAATAGACCTACTTCAAGACATTTACTAATCAGATTGTCAAATGTCAAAGACAAAGAGAGTATTCTAAGAGAAGCAAGAGAAAACCAATCCATCACATACAAAGAAAACGTGATAAGACTATGTGAGGATTTCTCAGCAGAAATCATGGAGGTGAGAAGGCTGTGGTATGAAATAATTAAGACTCTAAAAGAGAAAAACTGCCAGTCCAGAATTCTATAACCAGCAAAAATGTCCTTCAAAAATTAAGGGGTGTATAAAATATTTTCAGACAGTCACTGAGAGAGTTTGTGACTAAAAGGCTGGCTCCACAAGAAATACTAAAGGGAGCACGATGGGCAGATAAGAAAAGACAGGAGAGAAAGGTCTGGAGAAGAGTGTAGAAATGAAGACTATCAGTAAATGTACAAAGAGAAAAAGAAGAAGATATGACATATAAAATAAAAAAGATGAAATGGTAGAAGAAAGTACTACCTTTACGTAATAACATTAAATGTTAATGGATTAAAGTCCCTAATCAAAAGACAGAGACAGAAGAATGGATTAAAAAACAGGACAGATATGCTGTCTACAAGAAACTCACTTTAGACCCAAAGACAAAAGCAGATCCAAAACAAAAGGTTGGAAAAAGATATTTCATGCAAACAACAAACAGAAAGAGCAGGGCTAGCTATCATAATATCCAACAAATTAGACTTCAAATGTAAAATAATTAAAAGAGACAAAGAAGGACACTATGTATTAATAAAAGGAAAATTCATCAAGAAGACATAGCAATCATAAACATTTATGCACCAAGCCAGAGTGCCCCAAAATACATGAGGCAAACACTGACAATACTGAAAGGAGAAGTAGACACCTCTACAATAATAGCTTGAGACTTAATTTCCATGCTGTCATCAATGGATGGAACATTTAGACAAAGTATTAATAAAGTAGCAGATTTTGAATAATACAGAAAACTCACAAGTCTTAACAGACATTTACAGAACATTACATGCCACAACATCAGGACACACATTTTTCTCAAATGCTCATGGATCATTCTCAAGGATAGACCACATGCTGGGTCACAAAGCAAGTCTCAATAAATTTAGAAAGGTTGAAATTATACTAAACACTTTCTTGTGTTATACTGGAATGAAGTTGGAAAACAATAGCAGGCAGAGGGCCAGAAAATTTACAAATATACGGAGGCTAAATAACACACTCTTGAAAAAACAGGGGGTCAAGGAAGAAATTAGAAGATAAATCAGTCAATATCTCAAGGCAAATGAAAATGAAAACATAGCATATCAAAATTCATGGGATGCAGCAAAGGTGGTACTGAGAGGAAAATTTATTGCCCTAAATGCCTATATTAAAAAAGAAGAAAGAAAAAAAATCGAGTAATTTTCTGTTTATCACAGGTAAGAATTAGAGAAAGAAGAGCAAATTATCCCCAAAGCAAACAAAATGAAAAAAAACAATGAAGATTAAATAAGAAATAAATGAAATAGAGAATATGCAAACAATAGAGAAAATCAACAAAACCAGAAGTTGTTTCTTTGAGAAAAATCAATAAAATAGATGGACCTTAAGGTAGGCTGACAAAAAAGAGAAAGAATGCAAATAAAGTCAGAAATGGGGGTGAGGACTTAACCACCGACCCCCACCGAAATAAAGGAGGCAATGTGAGGATACTATGAGCAATTATATGCAAATAATATGGACGATGTAGATGAAATGGACAACTTAGGAGAAAAGCATGAATAACCAACATTGACTCCAGAAGAAATAGATGACTTCAACAAAACAATCACAAGTAAAATTATTGTATCAGTCATAAAGAAGCTGTCCCAAAAAGAAAAGCCCAGAACCAGATGGCTTCACATGTGAGTTCTACCAAGCATTCAAGAATTATTATAGAACTTGCTCAAACTTTTCAAAAAAATTGAAGAGGAGGGAAAGCTACCTAACTCATTCTATGAAACCAACATCAATTCCTATTACCAAAGCCAGACAAATATACTACAAGAAAAGAAAATTACAGACCAATCACTTAAATGAGTATAGATGCAAAAATCATTAAAGTGATTGGCCTGTAATTTTTCAAATTGAATCCAGCAGCACATTAAAAGAAATATGCATCTTACCAGGTGGGATTTATTCCAGGTATGCAAGGCTGGTCCAACACAAGAAAATAAATTAATATAATACACTGTGCTGGTTTGAAAGTATTATGTACCCCAGAAAAGCTGTTTTAATCCTGATCCAATCTCATGGGAGCAACCATTTCTTTTAATCTTACTTCAACACAGTAAGTTGGAAACTTCTGATTAGATTCTCTCCAGAGATGTGACTTGCATAATTGTGGTTATGAACTTTTTATTAGATGGAGATTTGATTCCATCCACTTGAGGTGGGTCTTGATTAGTTTATTAACGTCTTTAAAAGGGGAAACATTTTGGAGAAACTTCAGAAACAACAGAGCCTACCAAAATGACAGAGCCAATACACAGAGAGAGATGACACACATGCTTGGGGCCTAGAAGCAAACATTGCCATGAGATGTTAAGCAAACCAGAACCTAGAGAGAGCCAAGGGAAGCCAAGAGATGAAAACCAGCCCTGGAGAAGCAAAGTGAGGAACCCCAACAGGAGTTGAGGCTGAAAGCAACAGAACCCATGAGCAAGGAACCAGCAGATGCCAGCCAAGTGACTACCTAGTTGACAGAGGTGTTCCTGACATATCGACTTTCCTTGTGTTATGGTATCTTTACTTGGATGCCTTAGTTTGGAGTTTTTATAGGCTCAGAATTGTAAACTTGTAACTTATTAAATTCCCCTTTCTCAAAATGGTTCCAGTTTTGGTATATCACATTCCTGCACCTTGCCAATGAACACATACACCATACCAGTAAATCAAACTGGAAGAACCACATGGTCATCCCTATTGATATAGAAAAGGTATTTGATGTAATTCAATGTCCTTTCTTGATGAAAACACTTTAAAGATAGAAATAGAAGGGAACTTCCTCAACATAACAAAGGGAATAGATGAAAAACCCACAGCTAACATCATTCTCAATAAGGAAAGAGTGATAGCTTTCCCTCTAAGGTCAGGAACAAGGCAAAAAGCCCACTGTCACTATTGTTATTCAACATTGTGCTTGCAGTTCTAGTGAGAATAATTGCTCAAGGAAAAAATAAAAGGCATCCAAATTGGATAGGAAGAAGTAAAACTCTCACTGTTGGCTGATGATATGATACTATATGTCAAAAATCCTGAAAAATCTACAGTAAAGCTATTAAAGCTAATAAATGAGTATAGCAAAATGACGGGGTACAAGATCAACACCCAAAAATCAGCAGTGTTTCTATACATTAGTAATGAGCATCTTAGGAGGAAATCAAAGGAAAAATCTATTTATAATAGATAGCAAAATAATCAAATATATAGGAATAAATTTAACTTTCTCCACATTTTATCCAGCACTTGGTCTCCAGTGTCCCCAGAGGAATCTGCCATCCAAACTCCATCTAATGAGATTAACCCTTCAGTGCCCAGGGAAGCAGCCCTCACTCTTCTGTCTGGAATGACTAATCCTGTTTCACCAGATAAAACTGCAATGGAATGCTCTGAGGTGATTGGCTTGAAAGACACTTTTATTTCTTTTCATGACCCCCTACCCCTTTTTTCTTCAAGACCTATAAATAGACTAAAGTCCCAAAAGGTCCTGAAATGTGAGGTACAGAGTATGACCCATGAAGAGTTATACTATATTCCAAAAGAACTGCATGAATTTTCTAATCTATATAGACAGAAATAAAGAGAATATGTGTGGGAGTGGATATTAAGGGTACGGGATAATGGTGGAAAGAATATAAAGTTGGATCAAACTGAATTTATTGATATAAGCCCACTAAGCAGAGATTCTTCATTCAATGTTGTAGCTTGAGGGGGTTAGAAAGGGGTTTGGATGGTTGGCTGAAACATGGATCAAAAGATGGCCAACATTATCTAAGGTCAAAATGCCAGAACTGCCCTGGTATCATGTAGATAAGGGAATCCAGAGGCTTAGAGAGATGGGAAGGTTAAAGTGGATTTATCATGGGAGACCTGCTCACACACTCCAGGAATGTTTAATTGACACATCTTTTACCAGAACCTTGAGAAATAGATTCATGAGACTAGCTCCATCATTGCTGAAAAGCTCTGTAGTTGCCCTTTTCTGTAGGTCAGACATTACTGTGGAAACTGCTTTCACTGAACTGGAATCCTTAAACATAATGGGTATGATCAGATTGTGGGTTGGCAGAAGCCATATGGTGACAGTTAATCACCATAGACAAGGTGGGCATGGCCACGATAATGGACAGCAAACTCAAAGCAGGAGTCAAAATAATCTGATTTGAGAAGCAATTTCTACAAAAGAAGGGAAATGTGACCTCGGTTTTATTTTCAGTCAAATATAATGTCATCAGAGTGACATTCTCAAATAGGCAAGGATCTAAAAAACACAGAATCTTGAGCGTTTTTATAAAAACATACATACACATACACACACAAGCCAAAGATGAATTAATAGTACCAGTAGCTGAAGAATGGAGAATCTCTGATTATAAAAAGGTGGTGAGCATCAAAGTTATTTAATTATGGATTAAAAATAAAAGCTTTAGGAATTATAAAATAGAATACAAATGTTATAAACTGTGATAATATAAGCATAGTAATAACAATGATTCAGGATGAGGGGAGGAAATATTGTTAAGTGACAGTTAGCTAATTTCCTTATATTTAAAGCATGGAGTTAATATCTAGTACCTAATGTTGAAATAGATAATGAAAAATAATCCAATATTCTAAAGGTTTTTTATTTTTTTCAAATTTGTAGTGCTTTTTCAGAAAAGAGAGCATATTTTGTGTTTAATATACATTTAAAATAATTTTGGTGATTCCTTCAGTTTTTAGTTCAGTTAAATTCAATGTGAATTTAAATTCAGTTTCCTAGTTAAATTCTATATGAATAAAATATCACATTAAGAAATTAAATTGCATATGTAATTTGTGTCTACTTTTCTTAAATTTACTATTTATGTATGTTTAAATCTCACTGATCCATCTTTCTATCTTCACATATATTGAGGTATGTCTGGAATAATGTTATTTGATGTTAGAGATGGTTATTTCTTTGTGTTAAAGGGGGTTTGGATCACCTAAAAAGAAACTTTGCATGAAACTTTTCTATATCACTAGTAGTTTTCATATGGGACATCTCAATAATACAATAAAATCATTATTTAAAAAAATTAATCTGATTCTCTGAGACTTGTGGCATTGGCTAATAGATCATGGAATACCTAGAAGCAAAATAGATGGCCAGTCTACTAAATTCTTGTTTGAGTTGTATAGGCAGAAGAATTCTAGGTCAAGTGAACAGAAGTCTAACTTGAATTACAAAAACAGAGAATTGTGGACCCTTAATCAATTCCCAGATTTGAGACAGTTTACAGACCCAGAGCCTCTTGAGTGAGGGAAGGGCCAGGTAACTTTGGGGAAGGATTCTTTTACACTGCCCCAAATTTATACTGATAACCTTACTCTCAGC
This sequence comes from Tamandua tetradactyla, assembly GCF_023851605.1. Lineage (NCBI taxonomy): Eukaryota > Metazoa > Chordata > Mammalia > Pilosa > Myrmecophagidae > Tamandua > Tamandua tetradactyla. The sequence continues at coordinate 104,058,489 of NC_135353.1, read as the reverse complement.
CTTCCCCAAGGAAACCTACAGTCTTTCACCAGGGTGACTGCGCACTTGGGAAAAGGAAATGATCATATACTTTGGGGATTGTTAGAAACTGGCTCAGAAGTGACACTAATTCCAGGAGACCCAAAACATCACCCTGTTCCCCCAGTCTGTTCAGCAGCTAATGGAAATCAGATGATTGATGGATTTTTGGCTCAGTTCTATTTCACAATGGATCCAGTGGGTCCTCAGACACATTCTGTGGTCAGTTCCCCAGTTCCAGAAAGCATAATTGGAATAGACATACTCAGCAGCTGGCATAATCCCTACACTGGCTTTCTGACTCATGAAGTGAGGGCTCTTATGGTAGGAAAGGCCAAGCAGAAGCCACTAGAACAGCTCCTACCTAGCAAAATAGTGAATCAGAAGCAATATCAGATTCCTGGATGGATTGCAGGGATTAGTGCCACTCTTAAGGACTTGAAGGATGGAGAGGTGGTGATTTCCACCACATCCCCATTCAACTCTCCTATTTGGTCTGTGCAGAAAACAGATAGGCCTTAGGAGATGATGATGGATTATCATAAACTTAGCCAGGTGGTGACTCAAATCACAGCTGCCATCCCATAAAAGCTGTGAGTTTTGAGTGGGGACTGGAACAAGAGGTGGCTCTGTGATGGTCCAGACTGCAGTGCAAGCTGTTCTGCCACTTGAGGCATATGATTCAGCCAATCCAGTGGTGCTGGAAGTATCAGTGCAAATAGGGATGCTGTGTGGAGCCTTCGGCAAGTCCCTATAGGAGAATCACAATGCAGACCCTTAGAATTTTGGAGCAAAGCCTTACCATCTCCTGCATACAACTACTCTCCTTTTGAGAAACAGCTTTTAGCCTGTTACTGGACCCTAGTAGAAGCTGAACACTTAACAGTGGGCCACCAAGTTACCCGAAACTTGAATTGTCTGTCATGAGCTGGGTTGTCTGTCCCACCAAGCCATAAAGTTGGGCATGTATAGCAGCTCTCTATCATAAAATGGAAATGGTATGAGAGATAGGGCTCAAGCAGGTCCTGAAGGCACAAGTATGTTACATGAGTAAGTGGCCCAAATGCCCATGGCCCCCACTCCTGCCACATTACCTTCTCTTTCCCAGCCAAAAGCTATGGCCTCTTGTGGAGTTCCTTACAGTCATTTGACTGAGGAAGGGAAAACCCAGGCCTGGTTTACAAATGGTTCTGCATGATATGCAGTGACCACCCAGAAGTGAAGAGCTACAGCACTATAAGACTATTCTGGGATATCCTTAAAATACAGTGGTGAGGAGAAGTCCTCCCAGTGGGTGGAACTTCAAGCTTTGTACCTGGGTATTCATTTTGCTTGGAAGGAGAACTGGCCAGAGGTGCATTTTTTTTTTTTATTAATTAAAAAAAGAATTAACAAAACAATTAGAAATCATTCCAATCTACATGTACAATCAGTAATTCTTAATAACATCACATAGTTGCATATTCATCATTTCTTAGTACATTTGCATCGATTTAGAAAAAGAAATAAAAAGACAACAGAATAAGAATTAAAACAATAATAGAAAGAAAAAAAAACAAAAAAACAAAACAAAAAACCTATACCTCACATGCAGCTTCATTCAGTGTTTTAACATAATTGCATTACAATTGGGTAGTATTGTGCTGTCCATTTCTGAGTTTTTATATCCAGTCCCGTTGTACAGTCTGTATCCCTTCATCTCCAATTATCCCTTCTCTTTTTTTGTTTTTTTAATTAATGGAAAAAGAGAAATTAACCCAACATTTAGAGATCATACCATTCTACACATGCAATCATTAATTCTTAACATCATCACATAGATGCATGATCATCATTTCTTAGTACATTTGCATTGGTTTAGAAGAACTAGCAACATAACCGAAAAAGATATAGAATGTTAATATAGAGAAAAAAATAAAAGTAATAATAGTAAAATCAAAACAAAACAAAACAAAACAAAACAAAAACCTATAGCTCAGATGCAGCTTCATTCAGTGTTTTAACATGATTACTTTACAATTAGGTATTATTGTGCTGTCCATTTTTGAGTTTTTGTATCTAGTCCTGTTGCACAGTCTGTATCCCTTCAGCTTCAATTACCCATTGTCTTACCCTGTTTCTAACTCCTGCTGAACTCTGTTACCAATGACATATTTCAAGTTTATTCTCGAATGTCCGTTCACATCAGTGGGACCATACAGTATTTGTCCTTTAGTTTTTGGCTGGATTCACTCAGCATAATATTCTCTAGGTCCATCCATGTTATTACATGGTTCATAAGTTTATCTTGTCTTAAAGCTGCATAATATTCCATCGTATGTATATACCACAGTTTGTTTAGCCACTCTTCTGTTGATGGAGATTTTGGCTGTTTCCATCTCTTTGCAATTGTAAATAATGCTGCTATAAACATTGGTGTGCAAATGTCCGTTTGTGTCTTTGCCCTTAAGTCCTTTGAGTAGATACCTAGCAATGGTATTGCTGGGTCGTATGGCAGTTCTATATTCAGCTTTTTGAGGAACCGCCAAACTGCCTTCCACAGTGGTTGCACCCTTTGACATTCCCACCAACAGTGGATAAGTGTGCCTCTTTCTCCGCATCCTCTCCAGCACTTGTCATTTTCTGTTTTGTTGATAATGGCCATTCTGGTGGGTGTGAGATGATATCTCATTGTGGTTTTGATTTGCATTTCTCTAATGGCCAGGGACATTGAGCATCTCTTCATGTGCCTCTTGGCCATCCGTATTTCCTCTTCTGAGAGGTGTCTGTTCAAGTCTTTTTCCCATTTTGTAATTGGGTTGGCTGTCTTTTTGTTGTTGAGATGAACAATCTCTTTATAAATTCTGGATACTAGACCTTTATCTGATATATCATTTCCAAATATTGTCTCCCATTGTGAAGGCTGTCTTTCTACTTTCTTGATGAAGTTCTTTGATGCACAAAAGTGTTTAATTTTGAGGAGTTCCCATTTATTTATTTCCTTCTTCAGTGCTCTTGCTTTAGGTTTAAGGTCCATAAAACCGCCTCCAGTTGTAAGATCCATAAGATATCTCCCAACATTTTCCTCTAACTGTTTTATGGTCTTAGACCTAATGTTTAGATCTTTGATCCATTTTGAGTTAACTTTTGTATAGGGTGTGAGAGATGGGTCTTCTTTCATTCTTTTGCATATGGATATCCAGTTCTCTAGGCACCATTTATTGAAGAGACTGCTCTGTCCCAGGTGAGTTGGCTTGACTGCCTTATCAAAGATCAAATGTCCATAGATGAGAGGGTCTATATCTGAGCACTCTATTCGATTCCATTGGTCGATATATCTATCTTTATGCCAATATCATGCTGTTTTGACCACTGTGGCTTCATAATATGCCTTAAAGTCAGGCAGCGCGAGACCTCCAGCTTCGTTTTTTTTCCTCAAGATGTTTTTAGCAATTCGGGGCACCCTGCCCTTCCAGATAAATTTGCTTATTGGTTTTTCTATTTCTGAAAAATAAGTTGTTGGGATTTTGATTGGTATTGCATTGAATCTGTAGATCAATTTAGGTAGGATTGACATCTTAACTATATTTAGTCTTCCAATCCATGAACACGGTATGCCCTTCCATCTATTTAGGTCTTCTGTGATTTCTTTTAGCAGTTTTTTGTAGTTTTCTTTATATAGGTTTTTTGTCTCTTTAGTTAAATTTATTCCTAGGTATTTTATTCTTTTAGTTGCAATTGTAAATGGGATTCGTTTCTTGATTTCCCCCTCAGCTGGTTCATTACTAGTGTATAGAAATGCTACAGATTTTTGAATGTTGATCTTGTAACCTGCTACTTTGCTGTACTCATTTATTAGCTCTAGTAGTTTTGTTGTGGATTTTTCCGGGTTTTCGACGTATAGTATCATATCGTCTGCAAACAGTGATAGTTTTACTTCTTCCTTTCCAATTTTGATGCCTTGTATTTCTTTTTCTTGTCTAATTGCTCTGGCTAGAACCTCCAACACAATGTTGAATAATAGTGGTGATAGTGGACATCCTTGTCTTGTTCCTGATCTTAGGGGGAAAGTTTTCAATTTTTCCCCATTGAGGATGATATTAGCTGTGGGTTTTTCATATATTCCCTCTATCATTTTAAGGAAGTTCCCTTGTATTCCTATCTTTTGAAGTGTTTTCAACAGGAAAGGATGTTGAATCTTGTCCAATGCCTTCTCTGCATCAATTGAGATGATCATGTGATTTTTCTGCTTTGATTTGTTGATATGGTGTATTACATTAATTGATTTTCTTATGTTGAACCATCCTTGCATACCTGGGATGAATCCTACTTGGTCATGATGTATAATTCTTTTAATGTGTTGTTGGATACGATTTGCTAGAATTTTATTGAGGATTTTTGCATCTATATTCATTAGAGAGATTGGACTGTAGTTTTCTTTTTTTGTAATATCTTTACCTGGTTTTGTTATGAGGGTGATGTTGGCTTCATAGAATGAATTAGGTAGTTTTCCCTCCACTTCGATTTTTTTGAAGAGTTTGAAGAGAATTGGTACTAATTCTTTCTGGAACGTTTGGTAGAATTCACATGTGAAGCCATCTGGTCCTGGACTTTTCTTTTTAGGAAGCTTTTGAATGACTAATTCAATTTCTTTACTTGTGATTGGTTTGTTGAGGTCATCTATGTCTTCTTGAGTCAAAGTTGGTTGTTCATGTCTTTCCAGGAACCCGTCCATTTCCTCTAAATTGTTGTATTTATTAGCGTAAAGTTGTTCATAGTATCCTGTTATTACCTCCTTTATTTCTGTGAGGTCAGTAGTTATGTCTCCTCTTCCATTTCTGATCTTATTTATTTGCATCCTCTCTCTTCTTCTTTTTGTCAATCTTGCTAAGGGCCCATCAATCTTATTGATTTTCTCATAGAACCAACTTCTGGCCTTATTGATTTTCTCTATTGTTTTCATGTTTTCAATTTCATTTATTTGTGCTCTAATCTTTGTTATTTCTTTCCTTTTGCTTGCTTTGGGGTTAGCTTGCTGTTCTTTCTCCAGTTCTTCCAAATGGGTAGTTAATTCCTGAATTTTTGCCTTTTCTTCTTTTCTGATATAGGCATTTAGAGCAATAAATTTCCCTCTTAGCACTGCCTTTGCTGCGTCCCATAAGTTTTGATATGTTGTGTTTTCATTTTCATTCGCCTCGAGGTATTTGCTAATTTCTCTTGCAATTTCTTCTTTGACCCAGTCGTTGTTTAGGAGTGTGTTGTTGAGCCTCCACGTATTTGTGAATTTTCTGGCACTCTGCCTATTATTGATTTCCAACATCATTCCTTTATGGTCCGAGAAAGTGTTGTGTAAGATTTCAATCTTTTTAAATTTTTTAAGACTTGCTTTGTGACCCAGCATATGGTCTATCTTTGAGAATGATCCATGAGCACTTGAGAAAAAGGTGTATCCTGCTGTTGTGGGATGTAATGTCCTATAAGTGTCTATTAAGTCTAGTTCATTTATAGTAATATTCAGATTCTCTATTTCTTTGTTGATCCTCTGTCTAGATGTTCTGTCCCTTGATGAGAGTGGTGAGTTGAAGTCTCCAACTATTATGGTATATGAGTCTATTTCCCTTTTCAGTGTTTGCAGTATATTCCTCACGTATTTTGGGGCATTCTGATTCGGTGCGTAAATATTTATGATTGTTATGTCTTCTTGTTTAATTGTTCCTTTTATTAGTATATAGTGTCCTTCTTTGTCTCTTTTAACTGTTTTACATTTGAAGTCTAATTTGTTGGATATTAGTATAGCCACTCCTGCTCTTTTCTGGTTGTTATTTGCATGAAATATCTTTTCCCAACCTTTCACTTTCAACCTATGTTTATCTTTGGGTCCAAGATGTGTTTCCTGTAGACAGCATATCGAAGGATCCTGTTTTTTAATCCATTCTGCCAATCTATGTCTTTTGATTGGGGAATTCAGTCCATTGACATTTAGTGTTATTACTGTTTGGATAATATTTTCCTCTAACATTTTGCCTTTTGTATTATATATATCATATCTAATTTTCCTTCTTTCTACACTCTTTTCCATATCTCTCTCTTCTGTCTTTTTGTATCTGACTCTAGTGCTCCCTTTAGTATTTCTTGCAGAGCTGGTCTCTTGGTCACAAATTCTTTCAGTGACTTTTTGTCTGAGAATGTTTTAATTTCTCCCTCATTTTTGAAGGATAATTTTGCTGGATATAGGAGTCTTGGTTGGCAGTTTTTCTCTTTTAGTATTTTAAATATATCATCCCACTGTCTTCTAGCTTCCATGGTTTCTGCTGAGAAATCTACACAAAGTCTTATTGGGTTTCCCTTGTATGTAATGGATTGTTTTTCTCTTGCTGCTTTCAAGATCTTCTCTTTCTCTTTGACCTCTGACATTCTAACTAGTAAGTGTCTTGGAGAACGCCTATTTGGGTCTAATCTCTTTGGGGTGCGCTGCACTTCTTGGATCTGTAATTTTAGGTCTTTCATAAGAGTTGGGAAATTTTCAGTGATAATTTCTTCCATTAGTTTTTCTCCTCCTTTTTCCTTCTCTTCTCCTTCTGGGACACCCACAACACGTATATTTGTGCGGTTCATATTGTCCTTGAGTTCCCTGATACCCTGTTCAAATTTTTCCATTCTTTTCCCTATAGTTTCTGTTTCTTTTTGGAATTCAGATGTTCCATCCTCCAAATCACTAATTCTATCTTCTGTCTCTTTAAATCTATCATTGTAGCTATCCATTATTTTTTCTATGTTTGCTACTTTATCCTTCACTTCCATAAGTTCTGTGATTTGTTTTTTCAGTTTTTCTATTTCTTCTTTATGTTCAGCCCATGTCCTCTTCATGTCCTCCCTCAATTTATCGATTTCATTTTTGAAGAGGTTTTCCATTTCTGTTCGTATATTCAGCATTAGTTGTCTCAGCTCTTGTGTCTCATTTGAGCTATTGGTTTGTTCCTTTGACTGAGCCATATTCTCAATCTTTTGAGCGTGGACAGTTATCTTCTGCTGCTGGCGTCTGGGCATTTATTCAGATTTCTCTTGGTGTTGGACCCAGCAAGGTTGTAATATTTTTCTGTGAAATCTCTGGGTTCTGTTTTTCTTATCCTGCCCAGTAGGTGGCGCTCGTGGCACCCGTTTGTCTGCGGGTCCCACCAGTAAAAGGTGCTGTGGGACCTTAAACTTTGGAAAACTCTCACCATCCTGGGGGTTCGCTAGCCGAGGCGGCTTGAGCCGGCCCCGGGTCCGAACGCAGGGAGGGTTGCTGGTCGCCGCAGCCAGGGAAAGAGCCCGTCCGAATTTCCTAGTCGGCCCTGGGCAACAAGCGTGGCGGGAGGGCGCCAGCGGCAGCGGCCCGCCCAAGAGAGTGCACGTTCCCCGGGAGTCACGGGGTCACCGTTCTCCGCGGCCTGGGGGTTTCCGATCCAATTCTCTCAGTTGGTCCGGGGGCTGCGCGTGGTGTGGGCGCCAGTCGCCTTGGTTTCAGGGGACCACCTCTCCAATTCTCCCAGCCGGCCCGGGAAGGGGGAAGGGAGTAACTCCGGCCGCTTGCCACCCCGCCCGGTAAGGCCCGCGCGCCTCGGCGATCTCACCCGAGCTGCTTCTCTCAGCCAGCCAGCCGTTCCAGGATGGGGTACGCTGTCTTTTTTTATCTCTGTTGTGGCTTTGGGCGCTTTCTGTATCGTTTCTACTCCCCTAGTAGGTGTCCTGGAGAAGAAACTAAGATCCGCGCATCTTACTAAGCCGCCATCTTCCAGGAAGTCCAGAGGTGCATTTTTAAACTGACCCCTTGGCTGTTGCTAATGGATTGGCTTGATGGTTAAGGACTTGGAAGTAACATAATTGGAAAATTGGTGACAAAGAGGTCAGGAGAAGAAGTATATGGATAGACCTTTCTGAGTGGGCAAAGAACTTGAAGATATTTGTGTCCCATATGAATGTTTACCAGAATGTGACTTCAGCAGAGGCAGGTTTTAGTCATCAAGTGGATAAGATGACCCGTTCTGTGGATACAAGTCATTCTCTTTCCTCAGTCACTCCTACCATTGCCTAATGGGCTCATGAATAAAGTGGGCATTGTGGTAGAGATGGAAGTTATGCATGGATTCTGTAACATGGACTTCCATTCATCAAGGATGACTTGGCTATGGCCACTGCTGAGTGCCCAATCTACCAGAAGCAGAGACCCATACTCAGTCCCCAATATGGCATCTTTCCCTGAGATAATAAGCCAGCTACATGGTGGGAGGTTGATTACATTGGACCACTTCCATCATGGAAGGGGCAGCAACTTTTACTAAGTGGGATAGAGATGATATTGTGAGCCATTGATTGTACACCAAGTACGGAATGTTTATATGTTAAGTATGGTCATGTTTATATGTTGTTTTGGTTTGTCAATTAAAAAAGAAAAGAGCCACCCCAGAGAACCTCTTTTGTAGCTCAGATGTGGCCTCTCTCTTTAAGCCAAGTGTAATCAGTGCCCTCCTTCCTATGTGGGACATGACCCCCAGGGATGTAAACCTCCCTGGCAAAGTGGGACCAGAAATCCTGGGATGAGATGGGACCCAGCATCAAGGGACTGAGAAAACCTTCTTGACTAAAAGGGTGAAGAGAGAAATGAGACAAAATAAAGTGTCAATGGTTGAGAGATTTCAAGCAGAATCAAAAGGTTATCCTGGAGGTTATTCTTATGCATTATATAGATATCCCTTTTTCAATTTATAGTGTATTGGAGTGGCTGGAGGGAAGTACCTGAACTGTAGGGCTGTGTTCCAACAGCCTTGTTTCTTGAAGATGATTGTATAATGATATAGCTTTTACAATGTGACTGTGTAATTGTGAAAGCCTTGTGTCTGATGCTCCTTGTATCTATGGTATAGACAGATGAGTAAAAAAAAATGGATAAAAATAAACAAGTAATAGGGGAACAAAAGTTAAAATAAACTGAGTAGATGGAAATACTAGTGGTCAATGAGAGAGAGGGGTGAGAGGTATGCTGTGAATGAGCTTTTTCTTTTTTAAGTTCTTTTTCTGGAGTGATGCAAATGTTCAAAAAAATTATCATGTGATGGTATTTTGAGCCATTGATTGTATAGCATGTATGGAATGTTTGCATGTTAAGAATGTTTGTGTGTTTGTATGTTGTTTTATTAATAAAAATATTTTTAAAAAAGAAATATTGGTGGAGTATTTTCTATCTTTTGTAGCATCATTCATTTCCTGGAAATTGTTGCCCCAGACTTTCATCTAATGGCTGGTACTGTAAAGGGTAGGCAAATGAGGCATTCAGTAATGACATTTTAAATTAAAATGTAAAAAGGCCATGGCAAATTTGGGCAGTAAAAACAATGTCCTACCACATTACTTTAAGCAGTCAGGATTTCTTGCCTCTGAATTTCAAGCGTCATCAATCCAGTTGGGAAAATGCCAAGGGAGTTGAACAACTCAAGCCATTTGACAGCAATCTATCTGAACTCTTACCACTAAGGCAACTTCAATGAAACAAGTATTAACAGAAAGGATGTAAGTTTAGATATCCTACACTTGATGCAAAGAGAGTAATGGCTTCTCATTTTTCATCTTCTAAAAAGAATACAAATATTACCTCGAATTCAACACACGGGCTTCATTTTCAAAATGCATTTCTTTCCTCATAAGGCAGCCATATATTAGAAACCCGGAGTCACATTATTTCTTTAGTAAGCCCCCAAGTCTTTCAGGAGCATTCCTGAAGCCTAAAGCTAATGGAGAAGTCCTTGGGTGTCTAATATTAAAACTTTTTCCACAGTCACAAGTTCCTCTGACGTTTGGGTTATTGAACACAAACTCACTGGATAATTTGTCTTCTATATGGTCCATTTCTGTTCCTAACAATGTAAGCTGTGCTTTCTTTTCAATGAACACTCTGACTCCATCTTGAACAGCTTCTTCATCATAATCTCCTTTTGTCTTCATATAATCTAAAGCATAAGAAAGGCCATTACACCCCCTTTGTTTGGATACCAACTTTCACACCTACATGTTCAGGCTTATCGTTAAGAAGTTGTTTTACCTTGTTTACTGTTGAAGGTGTCAGGGTGAAGGCAGCCTGAGTGGGTTGCAGCTTCTTTTTGCTCATAGCCCAAACAGTGGCCTGGACTAGTGAAGCCAACACCTTGGCCGTCCTGGTGCCCGGGTGCCTCTGGTCAGAATTTTGTCAACTCAACCTCTCTGCATGGACACAACTGGTGCATTTAAAGCCCAAAATCTTTAGCTTAGCCTCAAGGTCCCCTAAGATCTAGCTCCTTCCTATCTCTCCAGCTTTATCTTCTGTCTCTTTCCCTTTTGTATCACTTTATCAAGGTATGCTGAAATTATTTCAACTTCTTCAAAGCATCTCATTTTCTCTTACTTCTGATCCTTTTCAGACTGAGTTTTCCCCACCTGGAATGGTCTCCCTTTTCCCTGATTTTTAACTTGATTAACTATACATCTCAGCTTCAATAAATCCTTCCCTTCTAGACTAGGTTAAGTCCTTTCTTTCTTCATGCTCTTAACACATAACATATGTTGTGATTATTTCATGAATGTCTGCTTTTCTACTAGACTGTAAGCCCTGTGAGGGCATGTATGCTTGTTTGAAGATGTTATGTACCCCAGAAAAGCCATGTTCTTTTTCTTAATCTAATCTTGTGGGGACAGACCCATTGTTTAGGGTGGAAACTTTGATTGGATTGTTTCCATAGAGAAGTGATACACCCAGTTGTGGGTGTGAATTTTTAATTGGATGGAGATGTGACTTCACCCATTTAACATGGGTCTTAATTAGTTTACTGGAGTACTTTAAAAAGGGAGACAATTTGTAAAAGCACAGTTGTTTCAGAGCTGACAGAGGCACAGATGTTTGGAAATGTAGAAGCCCCAGGAGATGCCAGGAGCTAAGACAGCTGGCAGAAGCTAGACAGAAACCACAATCAACATAGATGTAGACATTTGGAGATGCTTGGAGGGTCGATGGAAAGAGTGGATGCCTAGACATATGGTCACTTGGAGATGCAGAGTTTAGTAGGTGTCACCTTCCCATGCCTTCCCATGAGATGTTAAGCAAGCCAGAATCCAGATTTTTTCCCTGGAGAAGCTAAATGAAGGCCAACAGATGCTTAGAGAGGAAGCCACTGGAATCATAAGCTGGAAGCAATGGACCAGCAAATGCCAGCCATGTGCCTTCCCATGTGAAAGACATTGGCATTTCTTTGGAGTGAAGGTATCTTTATCTGGATGCCTTAGTTTGGACCTTTTTAAGGATTCATTTTGAGTTAATTTTTGTATAGGGTGTGAGACATGGATCCTTTCTCATTCTTTTCCATGTGGATATCCGCTTCTCCAGGCACTATTTACTGAAGAGATTGTTCTGTCCCAGGTGAGTTGGCTTGACTGCCTTATCAAAGATCAATTGGCCATAGATGAGAGGTTCTACATCTGAACAATCTATTCGGTTCTATTGGTCAGTACATCTATCTTTATGCCAGTACCATGCTGTTTTGACCACATTAGCTTTGTAATATGCCTTAAACTCAGGTAGTGTGACACCTTCGACTTCATTTTTCTTTCTCAGGATATTTTTAGGTATTTGGGGCACCTTACTTACCCTTCCAGATAAATTTGGTCATTGGTTTTCTATTTCTGAAAAGAAATATTTTGGCATTTTGATTGGTATTGCATTGAATCTGTAAATTGATTTAGGTAGAATTGATATCTTAACTGTATTTAGTCTTACAATTCATGAACACAGTAGGCACTTTCATTTATTTAGGTCTTCTGTGATTTCTTTTAACAATTTCTTGTAGTTTTATTTGTTTATGTCTTTTGTATCCTTAGTTAAGTTTATTCCTAAATATTTTATTCTTTTGGTTGCAATTGTAAATGGAACTTTTGCCTTGATTTCCTGCTCCGATTGTTCACTACTAGTGTACAGAAACACTACAGATTTTTGAGTGTTTATCTTGCAACCTACAACTTCTCTGTACTCATTTATTAGCTCTAGTAGTTTTTAAATTTATTTTTAATTATTTACTTTTTAATTTTTTTATTAATGAAAAAAATTACAAGAAAGAAACACAAACATTCTTAAAATTTGCTCATTCCATTCTACATATATAATCAGTAATTTACAATATCATCACATAGTTGCATATTCATCATCATGATCATTTCTTAGAACATTTGCATCAATTCAGAAAAAGAAATAAAAAGACAACAGAAAAATAAAACAAAAACAGAAAAAAAAATTATGCAGACCATACTCCTTACCCCTCCCTTTCATTGATCACTAGCATTTCAAACTAAATTTATTTTGACATTTGTTTCCCCTATTATTTATTTTTATTCCATATGTTCTACTCGTCTGTTGACAAAGTAGGTAAAAGGAGCATCAGACACAAGGTTTTCACAATCACACAGTCACATTGTGAAAGCTATATCATTATACAATCATAATCAAGAAACATGGCTACTGGAACCCAGCTCTACATTTTCAGGCAGTTCGCTCCAGCCTCGCCATTGCATCTTGGAAAACCAGGTGATATTTACTTAATGCATAAGAATAACCTCCAGGATAAACTCTCAAATCTGGAATCTCTCAGCCATTGACACTTTGTCTCATTTCACTCTTCCACCTTTTTGTCAAGAAGGTTTTCTCAATCCCTTGATGTTGAGTCTCAGCTCATTCTAGGATTTCTGTCCCACGTTGCCAGGAAGGTCCACACCCCTGGGAGTCATGTCCCATGTAGACAGGGGGAGGGTGGTGAGTTTGTTTGTTGTGTTGGCTGGAGAGAGAGGCCACATCTGTGCAACAAAAGAGGTTCTCTTGGAGGTGACTCTTAGGCCTAATTTTAAGTAGGCTTGACCTATCCTTTGTGGGGTTAAGTTTCATATGAACAACCCCCAAGACTGGGGACTCAGCCTATAGCTTTGGTTGTCCACACTGCTTGTGAGAATATCAAGAATTCAAGTTGGGGAGGTTGAATTTTCCCCCGTTCTCACCATTCCCTGAAGGGGACTTTACAAATACTTTTCCACTTTCTGATCAAATCACTCTGGGATACATTGGGGCATCACTCTGGACAAACCAACAAAATCTCATGTCCTATCCAAGGTTCCATGTACTTATGTTGTTCAACCAACTATCTACATAAGTTATATTAGGAGATGCACTAGTCAAAGTATAAATTTTGTATCAAATAAACATTTTTTGCTTTAGTCTCACACATAAGTTGAAATTTTAAAATATTAATTACCATCTATTTTTAGCACCCTGCAGTAATGACATTCCTTTGTTCTTCCTTATGCAAAAACATTTTTAAAATTTTTACATTCAGTCACTATCATTATATACACTCTAGGCATTCCTCGATTACACCATCTCCATTTTTATTGTCTATCTTTCTTTCTGATTTCATTTATGCCCCAGCCCTCCTCCCTCTATCATTCTCACATGTAGCGTCATTCAGTGTTTTAACATGATTGTATTACAGTTAGGTAGTATTGTGCTGTCCATTTCTGAGTTTTTATATTCAGTCCTGTTGCACAATCTGTATCCCTTCAGCTCCAATTACCCAATATCTTACCCTATTTCTATCTCCTGATGGTCTCTGTTACAAACGAAATATTTCAAGTTTATTCACTAATGTCAGTTCATATCAGTGAGACCATACAGTATTTGTCCTTTCGTTTTTTGGCTAATCTCACTCAGCGTAATGTCCTCAAGGTCCATCCATGTTGCTACATACTTCATAACTTTATTCTGTCTTACAGCTGCATAATATTCCATTGTATGTATATGCCACAGTTTGTTTAGCTACCCTTCTGTTGATGGACATTTTGGCTGTTTCCATCTCTCAGTAATTGTAAATAATACTGCTATAAACATTGGTGTGCAGAAGTCCGTTTGTGTCCTTGCTCTCATGTCCTTTGAGTAGGGACAGCATGTAGATTGGTCCTGTTTTTTAATCCATTCTGCCAGTCTATGTCTTTTGATTAAGGAGTTGACTCCATTAACATGTAGTGTTATTACTGCATGGGTAGTCCTTTCTTCGACTATTTTGCCTTCTGGATTTTATATGTCAAATCTAATTTTCCTTCTTTTTACCTTTATCGATAGTCTTCCTTTCTACATTCTTCTCCACACCTCTCTCTTCTGTCTTTTTGTATCTGTCTCTAGTGCTCCCTTTAGTATTTCTTGAGAGCTGGTCTCTTGGTCACAAATTCTCTCAGTGATTTTTTTGTCTGAAAATGTTTTAATTTCCCCCTCATTTTTGGAGGACAATTTTGCTGGATATAGAATTCTTGGTTGGCAGTTTTTCTCTTTTAATAATTTAAATATATCATCCCACTGTCTTCTTGCCTCCATGGTTTCTGCTGAGAAATCTATGCATAGACTTATTGGAATTCCCTTGTACGTGATGGATTGCTTTACTTTTTCTGCTTTCAAGATTCTTTCTTTCTCTTTGACCTCTGATATTCTGATTAGTATATGTCTTGGAGTACATGTACTTGAATCTATTCTCTTTGGGGTATGCTGCACTTCTTGGATCTGTAATTTTAAGTCTTTCATAAGAGTTGGGAAATTTTCAGTGATAATTTCCTCCATTAGTTTTTCTCCTCCTTTTCCCTTCTCTTCTCCTTCTGGGACACCCAAAACATGTATATCTGTGTGCTTCATATTGTCATTCAATTCCCTGAGTCCCTGCTGATATTTTTCCTTTTATTCTGTATATTTCCATTTTCTTGTCATATTTGAGATGTTCCATCCTCCAGTTCACTAATTCTGTCTTCTACCTTTTGAAATCTACCATCATAGGTTTCCTTAGCTCTTTTCATCTCTTCTACTATGTCTTTCAGTCCCATAAGTTCTATGATTTGTTTTTTCAGATTTTCAATTTCTTCATTTTGTTCATTCCTTGCCTTCTTTATATCCTCCCTCAATTCATTGATTTGGTTTTTGATGAGGTTTTCCATGTCTGTTCGTATATTCTTAATTAACTGTTCCAGCTCCTGTATCTTATTTGAATTGTTTGTTTGTTCCTTTGACTGAGCCATATCTTCAATTTTCCTAATGTGATTTGTTATGTTTTGCTGGTGTCTAGGCATTTAATTACCTTAGTTGGCTTATTCTGGAGATTGCTTTCACTTCTCTTACCTAGTGTTTTCTTGCTGGATGAATTTGTTGTCTATCTATTCTTTGACATTCAGTTCAGTATTATATGGACCTCTAGCTTAGGTTTTGCTTAACAGAGGAGAATTTTTCAGTTCTTGTTTTCTTGTTTCTTTCCCTGATTCTATTGTACCTTCCCCCACACACTTAGCAGGGTCTGCTTAAGTATTATAGACCCCAGCCAGATTTTCCTAGACCAAACTGGCCTCCTATCAGGAGGAAAGAGTCACCTGCATCGGTTTTCCTCGAGGGTGAGACCCAGCAGGTTGAAAGCCTTTTCTATGAAGTCTCTGGACTCTGATTTTCTTATCCTGCCCAGTATGAGGCACTTGTCTGCCTGCAGGTCCCACCAGCATAAGATGATGTGGAACCTTTAACTTTGGCAGACTCTCCTTGCTGGGGGTGTGGTGGAGACAGAGGAGAGGTTGAAGGTTGGTTTTAATGGCTTCAAATTACTGAGGCCTGGTGTCTGAATTTCTTGAAGGATAGATTCCACCTGAGTTGGGCTTCACCCCTCCCCTGGGGAAGGCACAGGCTCCAGACAAGCCCTCAAATGAGCTTGTTTCTGCCTATGCCTGGGGCAGTTGCAGCCTGAGAAGCCCTGCCACTGAATCCAAAGGCAGTCAAGCCTTTGTAGAAACACAGCCACTAAAACCTCTGTTTCCTTTTTTTTTTTCTTTTTCCATCAGCCCAGCCCCCTTGGTGCCAGGGCACAAATGAGCGACCTACACTTTGACCAGGTTCACTTCAGCTTGGGGCCTATTTTTAGTAGTATGAATTTGTTAATTAATTCCACAATTGGTGTTTGGTTGTGGTCAGCCCCTGCTGCTGGTAAAGTCCCTTTACTTTCCCCTCTGGAAAGCAGCCTGTAGGGGAGGGGCACCGGCTACCACAGCTTGAGAAACTCATGGTTCTGGGGAGGCTCGCAGCTGGTCCAACTGATCCAGAGTGGTGTATGCTGTGTGTCTGGTCACTGATGTGGCCCCAGGAGCTGTTCTGTACTGTTTCTGGTTATTTAGTGGTTGTTCTGGAGGATAAACCAAAATGTGCACATTGTTAAGCCATCATCTTGGCCTGGAAGTCCAGCTCTAGTAGTTTTGCTGTGGATTTTTCAGGGTTTTTGACATATCGTATTATATCATCTGCAAATAGTGAAAGTTTTACTTCCTTTCCAATTTTGATGCCTTGTATTTCTTTTTCTTGTCTAATTGCTCTAGCTAGAACTTCCAACACAATGTTGAATAACAGTGGTGATAGTGGATATCCTTGTTTTGTTCTTGATCTTAGGGGAAAATCTTCAGTTTTTCCCCATTGAGGATGATGTTAGCTGTGGGTTTATCATATATTCCTTTTATCATATTGAGGAAGTTCCCTTCGCTTCCTATCCTTTGAATTGTTTTCAACAAGAAAGAATGTTGAATTTTGTCAAATGCCTTTTCTCATCCAATTGAGATGATCATGTGATTTTTCTGCTTTGATTTGCTGATTTGGTGCATTACATTAATTTATTTTCTTATGTTGCATCATCCTTGCATACTTGCAATGAATCCTAATTGGTCATGGTGTATAATTCTTTTAATGTGCTGCTGGATTCGATTTGCAAGAATTTTGTTGAGGATTTTTGCATCTATATTCAGTAGTGATATTGGTCTGTAATTTTCTTTTCTCGTAGTATCTTTGTCCGGCTTTGGCATGAGGGTGATGATGGCTTCATAGAATGAGCCAGGTAGTCTTCCTTCCTCTTCAATTTTTTGAAGAATTTGAGCAGGATTCATATTAATTCTTTCTTGAATGTTTGGTAGAATTCACATGTAATGCCATCTACTCTTGGACTTCTCTTTATTAGGAGCTTCTTAATGACTAATTCAATTTCTTTACTTGTGATTGGTTTCTTGAGGTCATCTATTTCTTCTTGAGTCAATGTTGGTTGTTCATGCCTTCCTAGGAACTTTTCCATTTCATATACATTGTGTAATTTATTAACATAAAGTTGTTCACAGTATCCTCTTATTACTTCCTTTATTTCTGTGGGGTCAGTAGTTATGTCTCCTCTTCCATTTTTTTTAATTTTATTTTTTTGCATCCTCTCTCTTCCTCTTTTTGTCAACCTTGTTAAGGGTCCATCAATCTTATTGATTTTCTCATAGAACCAATTTCTGGTTTTGTTGATATTCTCGATTGTTTTATGTTCTCAATTTCATTTATTTCTGCTCTAATCTTTATTATTTCTTTCATTTTGTTTGTTTTGGGGTTAGTTTGCTGATCTTTCTCTAGTTCTTCCAAATGGACTTTTATTCCTCGATTTTTGCTCTTTCTTCTTTTTTATATAGGTTTTTAGGGCAATGAATTTCCCTTTTAACACTGCCTTTGCTGCATCCCATAAATTTTAATATGTTGTGTTTTCATTTTCATTTGCCTCGAGACATTTACTTATTTCTCTTGTAATTTCTTCCTTGACCCACTGGTTGTTTAAGAGTGTGTTATTGAGCTTCCATATATTTCTGAATTTCCTGGCCCTCTGCCTATTATTGATTTCCAACTCAATCACATTATGATCTGAAAAAGTGTTTTGTGTGATTTCAATCTTTTAAAATTCATTGAGACTTGCTTTGTGACCCAGCATATGGTGTATCCTTGAGAATGATCCATGAGCCCTTGAGAAAAAGGTGTGTCCTGCTGTTGTGTGATGTAATGTTCTATAAATGTCTGTTAAGACTAGCTCATTTATTGTATACTCAAATTCTCTGTTTCTTTAATGAGCCTCTGTCTAGATGTTCTGTCCATTGATGAGTGTGGGGAATTGAATTCTCCCACTATTATGGTAGATGTGTCTATTTCTCTTTCACTGTTTGCCTCATGTGTTTTGGAACACTCTGGCTCAGTGCATAAATATCTATGATTGTTGTGTCTTCCTGTTGAATTGCTTCTTTTATTAATATATAGTGTCCATCTTTTCCTCTTCTAACTCTTTTACATTTGAAGTCTAATTTGTTGGATATTAGTATAGCTACTCCTGCTCTTTTCTGATTATTGTTTGCATGAAATATCTTTTCCCAACCTTTCACTTTCAATCTATGTTTATCCTTGGGTCTAAGATGTGTATCCTGTACACAGCATATGGATGGGTCTTGTTTTTAAATCCGTTCTGCCAGTATATGTCTTTTGATTAGGGAGTTTAATCCATTAGTATTTAGTGTTATAACTGTAAGGGCAGTACTTTTTGCACCATTTTGCTTTTTGGATTTTATATGTCGTATCTAATTTTAATTCTTTTTACCTTTATTGATAGTCTTCATTTGTACACTCTTCTCCACACCTCTCCCTCCTGTCTTTTCATATCTGCCTCTAGTGCTCCCTTTCTTATTTCTTTCAGAGCCAGTCTCTTTGTCAGAAATCCCTCAGTGATTTTTTGTCTGAAAATGTTTTAATTTTCCTCTCATTTTTGAAGGAGAATTTTGCTGGGTATAGAATTCTTTGTTAGCGGTTTTTCTCTTTTAGTATCTTGCATATATCATCCCACTGTCTTCTTGCCTCCATGGTTTCTGCTGAGAAATCTATGCATAGACTTTTTGGGCTTCCCTTGTATGTTATAGATTGTCTTTCTCTTGTTGCTTTCAAGATCCTATGTTTCTCTTTGACATCTGACATTCTGATTAGTAAGTGTCTTGGAGTACATCTGTTTGGATCTATTCTTTTTGGGATATGCTGCACTTCTTGGATCTGTAATTTTAAGTCTTTCATAATAGTTGGGAAATTTTCAGTGATAATTTCCTCCATTAGTTTTTTCTCCTCCTTTTCCCTTCTCTTCTTCTTGGACACCCACAACTCATATATTTGTGTGCTTCATGTTGTCATTCAATTCCCTGAGTCCCTGCTCATATTTTTCCATTCTTTTCCCCTTATTTTCTTTTGCTTGTCAGATTTCAGATGTCTCGTCCACCAGTTCACTAATCCTATCTTATGCCTCTTGAGATCTAATATTATTGGTTTCCATTCTTTTTTTAATCTCTTCTACTGTGCCTTTCATTCCTATAATTTCTGTGATTTGTTTTTTCAGACTTTTGATTTCTTCTTTTTGTTTGTTCCTTGCCTTCCTTATATCCTCCCTGAATTCACTGATTTGATTTTTGATGAGGTTTCCCATGTCTGTTTGAACATTCTAAATTAATTGTTTCAACTCCTGTATCTCATTTGAGTTGTTGGTTTGTTCCTTTGACTGGGCCATATCTTCAATTTTCCTATATGATTCGTTATTTTTGCTGGTGTCTAGGCCTTTAATTTCCTTAATTAGTTTATTTTGGAGATTGTTTTCATTTTTTTTTACCTAGGATTTTCTTGCTGGATGACTTTGTTATTCTTTGACATTCAGTTCAGCTTATTCTAGACCTCTTCCTTAGGTTTCTTTTCTTTTTTTTTTTTTTAACAGATTGACATTTTTCAGTTCTCGTTTACTTGTTTCTTGCCCTGCCTGTGTGGTGCCTTTTTTTTCCCCCCTTAGGAGGGTCTACCTAGGTATTTTAAACCCCAATCAAATTTTCCCAGACCAAACTGGACTTCTCTCAGAAGGAAGGAGTCACCTGCATCAGTTTTCCTTGAAGGTGAGACCCAGCAGGTTGAAAGAATCTCCTATAAAACCTTCGAACTCTGTGTTTTTCCTATCCTGTCAAGTATGTGGCACTTGTTTGCCTGTGGGTCCCACCAGCATAAGATGATATGGTACTTTTAACTTCAGCAGACTCTCCCTGCTGGGGGCATGGTGAGACAGAGAAGAGATTGTAAGCTGGTTTTAATCACTTCAGTTTTCCATACCCAGGTGTCTGAATTCCTTGAGGAAGGGATTCTACCTTAGCTGGGTCCCACCCTTCTGCTGGGGAAGGCCCAGCCTCCAGGCAAACTCTCAAACAAGCTTAATTCTGCCTATACCTGAGGCAGCTGGAGCCTGAGAAGCCCTTTAGTTGTATTCAAACAGCAGTCAAGCTGTGGAAACATAGCCACAAAAAGAAAACGAAAGAAAATCTTTTTCAGAGCAAGATCCCCATTCCTCAGGCTTGCTAATCAAGATCTTAAGTTGTCACATTGCTCTGTGCATCTCCAGGTCCTATGTACCCACTCTTTCCTTTAGGGCCCTGATCCTTTCAAGTATTTTGTGTTGCCTGATCCAAAAAAACCTCTGGATTTTTTGTTTTTTTTCCTTTTTCTGTCAGCCTTGTCCCCCCTGCACTGGGGCAAAGCCCACAACCTCAGCTTTTACTTGAGGTTCAGCTGAACTGGGAGCCTATTTTTCGTAGTCAAAATTTGTTAACTAATTCCACAGTTGGAGCTTGGCTGTGCTCAGCCCCTGCTGCTAGTAGAGTCTCTTTCCTATCCCCTCTTGGAAGTAGTGTGTGGGGAAGGTATGCTGGCAGCCGCAGCTTAGGGAACTCACTGTTCTGGGTGGGCTTAAAGCCAGTCCAGCTTGTCCAGATTGGAGTACACTGTGTGTCTGGTCTCTGACGTGGCCCCAGCAGTTGTTCTGTACTGTTTCTGGTTATTTACTAGCTGCTCTGGAAGATGAACTAAATCCCACTCCTCACCAAGCCACCATTTTGGCTCCTGCCTTCTCTCCCTCTTGAGAGGGTTCTACCCACAGAGAATACATACTCTTCATGGTTCTTCACCAAGAAATCACTGTAGCAGAAAAGGCACTGCCCTTATGTGGAGGCCTGGGATGGTTCAGCTCTGTGGACAATTGAGTGGGTAAACTTCTCTATTTCTGGGTTTCAATATTAGGAAACCAATTTGGTCTCAATATATGCCATATTCTAATTCAGCTGTATGTGTATAAAGAAAATATTTTGGTTTCTGTATATTTTCTTCCTTTTTCTCATTTCTCAATGTGTTCAGAACTTAGGCAGGGAAGACAGGAACTTGAACTTCTCAAATCACTTACACCCTCCAACAAATTCTCTACTCTCACTCTCAGCAGCCAGGTGCCTACCCTTTGGGTGAAATATCAGAGGATTTTTCTCTAAAGAAATTGGCTCCACAGAAGATATCTCCATACTCTGATATTTTGGAGTTTCCAAGTGTAACATCTAGCTCACTATCCTATGTAAGTCTACCAGTTGACAAGCCCCTCCCACCATCTCACAAATTTTAAAAAATGCTTATTATGAAATTACTTCAGATCTACAGAAAAGTTGGAAAAAATCATCTCCATATATCCTTCATCCGGAAATATAAAATGTGAGCATTTTACCACATTTTCTTTGTCTCATTCTCTTTCTATATATATATTTATGTTATTTATATATTTATTATTATTGAAATATGAGAGGATATTGCAAGCATGATGTCCCTTTACTCCTAAATCCTTCAGTATCAATTTACTAGATCAAAGACAGTCTCTTACATAATCAAATAGCGACAGTATTGTTATGAAAAGCATGAAATTAACATTGATACATTTATATTATCCAATCTACAGACCTTATTCATATTTCATCAATTAACTTACTAATATATTTACAGCAAAAAAAAACAACAACCACTTTTCTAGTCCAGGATACAATCCAGTCTTATTTAATCTGTATCAGTTATAAAGTTTTTCTGTTTTTCACAACATGACCTTGATATTATTGGATAATATAGGCCATTTATTTTATAGAATGAATTTTCCTCACTTGGAGTTTGTCTGCTGTTTCCTCAAGATTAAGTTTGTGTTATGCATTTTCATCAAGCATACTACAGAAGGGATTTTTATCCTTTTGAGTGCATATTTTGGGATGCATGATGTCTATTTGCTGCATTAATGACAATGCTGTCTCTGACTACCTGATGAAGGTGTTGTTGCCATTTGTTAACTGTAAGTCACTATATCATTGTATTTCATTATGGGGTTTCCCCATCATTGTTGATTCTGTTATTTATTCATTTTATTCCCAACCATAAATCATCATAATAAAATATGAATGGAAAATCAAGTATCTCCATACTATTAGAAAGAAAGCCATACCTGAAAGAGAGTAAATGCTCACCCAATTGTGGAGAAGAAAATAATTTATTCACAATCTTGCAAAAATGGGCTTCCAACCAAATATGGTGGCTGGCACACCAAGCAACCCAAAGCAGTAGTGTTTATTTCCTAAACCTAGCATGCAGGTCCTTCCCTTGTTTCTCCATTGACTGGATACTCCAGAGGTTACAGCTTATCTGGATAGTCTAATTCAAATTTCTCCCCAAAGGTTCCTATTTTTTATTGCACTTTACATTTCAATGACCCTGGCTGTTGTTTATTTAAACTTGTGTATACCTATTTGGAGCCAATTCTAAGCTTGTGTCAGAGGCTCTCTCTCCTTCCCTACCTGCAAGACCGGTTTGAGCTGTCCTGAAGCCCTTTACTGTGCCATCTTGTGTGAAAGCTAAACTTAATTTTATTCTTACAAATCCTCCCTCTTTCTTTTTGAACTCTTTTAGTTTTCACATTTTCTTCAAATTTGATAAGAGCCTTTTAACACTCTTCATCATAGGGATCTTCCTCTTTGGGGGCATACAAATTGTTTTGCCTGTACTGAATAGACATTTGCTTGGTTAAAGCAGCCTCAATGAGTCTCTCAACTAACCCTTGGGCATATGGGATAATATAGCATCCAAATGCTATGAGTACCCCAGTTACAATAATTAAAGAAGTTAGCATGCACAGTGCCACCCCTTTCCATTTCCCAAACCAACATCCCATGAGGGGAGTATCAATGTCCGAATTTTTTGTCAATTCTTAAAGCTTTGGTGATAGTACCATTTGGGGTTGTATTATTGGAAATAAATGCACAACAATTATCCCTGACCATAACACAAATGCCTCCCTTTTCAGCTAGCATCATGTCTAGGACCATCCTATTCTCCCACATCATTTGGCTAGTAGTATCTAACTGTTCTCTGTTCCTTAAACTGCATCCTTGACATAATTGATAAATCTTTGCTGAGCCACATTTTTGTTGATGGTGACCCACCAGAATAAGGATGACTCAAATCTTACATCTGCTTGATTCTTAGCTTTAAACTCATTCGGGATTCCCAATGGCACCCCTATCAAAGGAACTAAGTAAGCTTTTTCCTTTATTTTTCTTCAAATTTTCTGCCTTGACCACCCTGACAACTTTGGGATCATTCTGTTAACTGGAGAGGGCATTGTTGGTGTCAGGGAAAGGACTTTTATCCTGAACCTTCCTAAAGGGTCTTTCCCAATGAGGTCTGCCCCCATCCCATATATTCTATCAACTACTACTGCATCTCTGCTGCCACCCTCTGCTGGATGTTTGTCTGCTTTCTTGATGGTTATCACCACCGGATTATACTTAAGATTTCTGCAATTTGGTGGGGAGTTTCCTTTCCTTTAATGGCCTCTAAGTCTGTGAAATTAATCCCATGTTCACAGTACACCCGTGAAACTGGGTAGTCCATCATATATCATCCCAGGAAGGGCAAGGAGAGGCTTGAATGTAACACCCCCTACTGGTTCTGAACACAAGTACTTGTTTTCCCTACTCAATTGCCATTCAATTGTTAAGTCTCCATAGTCTATTATTTGGCAAGCATCAAACTGTACAGTTTAGGATTCTTTACATTCACTACCAATTTGATGGGGCTTGTTGCATCTCCGATTTGGAACATTATGACTAGTACAACTACTCTCATTTTTAAATTGGGCCTCAGATCCCTCATCTGTCTTCCTTGGGTAAGACAGGGTCATAATTAACTATGTTAGATTAAAATACAGAGTCCAAAACCTAAATCCAAAATTCCCTTCTACCCTCCTAACTATTGTCCCTGTAATGTAATTTTTTTTATTAATTAAAGAAAAAAAAGAACTTAACACAACATTTAGAAATCATTCCATTCTACATATGCAATCAGTAATTTCTAACATCATCACATAGATGCATGATCATCATTTCTTAGTACATTTGCATCGATTTAGAAAAAGAACTAGCAAAACAACAGAAAAAGATATAGAATGTTAATATAGAGAAAAAAGTAAAAATAATAATAATAGTAAAACAAACAAAGACACAAACAAACAAACAAACAGGCAAACAAAAAAAAAACCTATAGCTCAGATGCAGCTTCATTCAGTGTTTTAACATGATTAATTTACAATTAGGTATTATTGTGCTGTCCATTTTTGAGTTTTTGTATCTAGTCCTGTTGCACAGTCTGCATCCCTTCAGCTCCAATTACCCATTATCTTACCCTGTTTCTAACTCCTGCTGGTCTCTGTTACCAATGACATATTCCAAGTTTATTCTCGAATGTCGGTTCACATCAGTGGGACCATACAGTATTTGTCCTTTAGTTTTTGGCTAAACTCACTCAGCATAATGTTCTCTGGGTCCATCCATATTATTACATGCTTCATAAGTTTATTCTGTCTTAAAGCTGCATAATATTCCATCGTATGTATATACCACAGTTTGTTTAGCCATTCGTCTGTTGATGGACATTTTGGCTGTTTCTATCTCTTTGCAATTGTAAACAACGTTGCTATAAACATTGGTGTGCAAATGTCCGTTTGTGTCTTTGCCCTTAAGTCCTTTGAGTAGATACCTAGCAATGGTATTGCTGGGTCGTATGGCAATTCTATATTCAGTTTTTTGAGGAACCGCCAAACTGCCTTCCACAGTGGTTGCACCATTTGACATTCCCACCAACAGTGGATAAGTGTGCCTCTTTCTCCGCATCCTCTCCAGCACTTGTCATTTTCTGTTTTGTTGATAATGGCCATTCTGGTGGGTGTGAGATGATGTCTCATTGTGGTTTTGATTTGCATTTCTCTAATGGCCAGGGACATTGAGCATCTCTTCATGTGCCTTTTGGCCATTTGTATTTCCTCTTCTGGTAGGTGTCTGTTCAAGTCTTTTTCCCATTTTGTAATTGGGTTGGCTGTCTTTTTGTTGTTGAGTTGGACAATCTCTTTATAAATTCTGGATACTAGACCTTTATCTGATATGTCGTTTCCAAATATTGTCTCCCATTGTGTAGGCTGTCTTTCTACTTTCTTGATGAAGTTCTTTGATGCACAAAAGTGTTTAATTTTGAGGAGCTCCCATTTCTTTCTTTCTTTCTTCAGTGCTCTTGCTTTAGGTTTAAGGTCCATAAAACTGCCTCCAATTGTAAGTTTCATAAGATATCTCCCTACATTTTCCTCTAACTGTTTTATGGTCTTAGACCTAGTGTTTAGATCTTTGATCCATTTTGAGTTAACTTTTGTATAGGGTGTGAGATATGGGTCTTCTTTCATTCTTTTGCATATGGATATCCAGTTCTTTAGGCACCATTTATTGAAGAGACTGTTCGGTCCCAGGTGATTTGGCTTGACTGCCTTATCAAAGAGCAAATGTCCATAGATGAGAGGGTCTATATGTGAGCACTCTATTTGATTCCATTGGTTGATATATCTATCTTTATGCCAATACCATGCTGTTTTGACCACTGTGGCTTCATAATATGCCTTAAAGTCTGGCAGCGTGAGACCTCCAGCTTCGTTTTTTTTCCTCAAGATACTTTTAGCAATTCAGGTCACCCTGCCCTTCCAGATAAGTTTGCTTATTGGTTTTTCTATTTCTGAAAAATAAGTTGTTGGGATTTTGATTGGTATTGCATTGAATCTGTAAATCAATTTAGGTAGAATTGACATCTTAACTATATTTAGTCTTACAATCCATGAACACGGTATGCCCTTCCATCTATTTAGGTCTTCTGTGATTTCTTTCAACAGTTTTTTGTAGTTTTCTTTGTATAGGTTTTTTGTTTCTTTAGTTAAATTTATTCCTAGGTATTTTATTCTTTTAGTTGCAATTATAAATGGGATTCGTTTCTTGATTTCCCCCTCAGCTTGTTCATTACTAGTGTATAGAAATGCTACAGATTTTTGAATGTTGATCTTGTAACCTACTACTTTGCTGTACTCATTTATTAGCTCTAGTAGTTTTGTTGTGGATTTTTCCGGGTTTTCGATGTATAGTATCATATCGTCTGCAAACAGTGATAGTTTTACTTCTTCCTTTCCAATTTTGATGCCTCGTATTTCTTTTTCTTGTCTAATTGCTCTGGCTAGAACCTCCAACACGATTTTGAATAATAGTGGTGATAATGGACATCCTTGTCTTGTTCCTGATCTTAGGGGGAAAGTTTTCAATTTTTCCCCATTGAGGATGATATTAGCTGTGGGTTTTTCATATATTCCCTCTATCATTTTAAGGAAGTTCCCTTGTATTCCTATATTTTGAAGTGTTTTCAACAGGAAAGGATGTTGAATCTTGTCAAATGCCTTCTCTGCATCAATTGAGATGATCATGTGATTTTTTTGCTTTGATTTGTTGATAGGGTGTATTACATTAATTGATTTTCTTATGTTGAACCATCCTTGCATACCTGGGATGAATACTACTTGGTCATGATGTATAATTCTTTTAATGTGTTGTTGGATTCGATTTGCTAGAATTTTGTTGAGGATTTTTGCATCTATATTCATTAGAGAGACTGGCCTGTAGTTTTCTTTTTTTGTAATATCTTTGCCTGGTTTTGGTATGAGGGTGATGTTGGCTTCATAGAATGAATTAGGTAGCTTTCCCTCTGCTTCGATTTTTTTGAAGAGTTTGAGGAGAGTTGGTACTAATTGTAATGTAATTTTTTAAGGATCCAAAGTCGGACTTATTTCCCAGGAATCAGACTGTGTTGTTGGGTACTTATCTGGCTCAAGTACTGGTCCTTTCACTTGCGTGTAGTGAGTTCAGCTTTTCTCTGCCATCTGGATGGCCATCTCAGTTGTCAACAAAACTTGATAGGGTCCTTCCCAGGTCAGTTGGAGTTTGGACTCTTTCCATGATTTGATCAGGATCCAACTGCTAGGTTGGTGTTGATGGACAGCAAATTCAAGAGGAGGGGTCTG
Source organism: Tamandua tetradactyla (assembly GCF_023851605.1). NCBI lineage: Eukaryota > Metazoa > Chordata > Mammalia > Pilosa > Myrmecophagidae > Tamandua > Tamandua tetradactyla. Next base: position 104,031,352 of record NC_135353.1, on the reverse strand, counting down.
GCCCAGCAAGCCAATGTGCCTGAGGGATGACTGAGTAGAAGACAAAGCTAGTATATAATTCTTAAGAAAGAGGTCCTTTGCAAAGTCAACTATTCACATAGTCTGTCCTAAGGCAAAATTCTCCTCTGGCTCTGGACATGTAAAACTCAGAGCAAGTTATTTGCTGCCAACATACAAAGGAGAGGCAATCATAGGATAAATACTCCCATTTCCATAGGGAGGAATTGAAAGGAACACAGGGGTCACTGAAACCAAACAGCCTCAAAAACCTGCAGGGCAAACTCCACTAGATTTCAAAATCTGAGAGCCATCTATCTTCGGGGCTCTAGAAAATAGCAGTCCCACCCCTTCCAAGGGCCCACAGTGTCTGGCCTCTCCGAATGCAACCCTGGGAGACATTGGAGAAACCACTCTCTTCTTGGCTCCACCTTTTCCAAGTATCAGGGCTGCGCCTGGGCTCCCTGCCATCTCTGGGCCACACGACCAACCCCTCCATGTGGTGGCAGCCAAGCTTTCCCCAAACCTCAAAGAATGTGCTGTACCTTCTCCAAGCCTGAGGCAGAACAACTACTCCACTGCAATGAGGTGGAAGGCCCACCCTCTGCCCTCAGGGCAAACTCACCCCCTCCAAGCACCTGGGTGGGTCGACTCTCCTGGCTGGAGGCTTTCTGACTTCAGATTCCAGCCTCCACAGTTCTGCCCCTGAAGCTATTCTACCTTCACATTGTCCCTCTTCTGTCCCTCTTAGTCCCAACAGACAGCAGTTCTCCTCATACAGATCCTGCTACACTCTCCTCTGGCTTTCCATGCAGTAGTCTTGGACCATGCCCACCATCCAGTCCCATGGGTCCACGTCCCTTCCCAACAAGTTACTCCTAGCTTCTGGAATGTACAGCAGGGGGCGTATATTTGGTTATCTTCCTAACAGCAGGTTTGAAAATGGGGACTTTAAATTCTTCCCTTTTTACCCCCCAAACTGTGAGGGAGCTATCAGAGAATTTAATTCCCTTTGGGATGTGGTTCACAAAAGATTGAGCTGCCCTGGTGTCTATCAAAAATATAATTTCTTCCTGATATGGGCCCATCTTCAGATTTATCAAAGGCTCCTGGTGGATCCTTGAGGTGAAGAGCCTCTGACCCCCCCATTCCTCAGAATTCACCAGGGGTATCACCCCTCCCCCTCCTTTCTTTAAACTCCCTTTTGAAATGACCAGGTTTCCCACAGTTATAAGACCCTGCTGAGTCTTGTGCCCTCTTCACCCTTTATCCCCTTTGGCCCAGACTGTTTTTTTTATCTCGCCTCTGCCTGTCTCCTCCCTGCTTTATTTCTAATCTCTTCTTGACCATGTGGTCGACCCTACTTAACATAACTTTAGCTTGTTACTCCTGCTTTTCCTCTTCCTTTCTCACAAATGCTTTCTGAGATTTTCTCAATAACTCTCCTACTGTTTGATCCATCCAACCATCTATTTTCTGGATCTTTTCTGAATGTCAGGCCAAGACCCCTTTACATTCTTGGGCCACAGGACTATCAGGGTCCATCCCTGAGTATTTTTTCACCTGGTCTTTCAACTTTTGCAGGCAAGCAGAAGGAGTCTTGTCTAAATTCACTCCTCAAAAACATAATATCCAACAAGATTTTGCTGGAAAAGATTCATAAAATATGTGGTTCAATGTCCAAGAGATTATTTGAGGTTTTTGGTTCCCAAATGAAATCTTCAGTTTAACCTGTGTCTCTTTTAATCATCCAACCTCTCCTTGGCTCAGCTACTTGCCCAAATACATCAGAAATCAGGCATCCTTCCTGCCACCTCAAATAATGTCAACCTTATTGCCCAGAAGTAGTTGGCAGGTTCTGTCAGGAGACACCATAACTCTCTTAGGAGTCCAGTTCCTGCACTGCCACATTCATTAAGACTGAACTCCTATAGGAAAATGCTCCCACATCAAGATAGTTTTATTCACTCATTTGCTTAACTTTTACCAGTAGCAAGTCTGCAACTCCTGCATTTGGCAAAAGGATTTGTTATAGAGAAACCCAGACCCAGCATTAAGTGGCCAGATTTCACTTTGAAATAGTTCTGTTGAACTAAAGAGATAAACTAGAGAATTACCAGAGTATCAGTAACACTGGGTAGCTTCTTCAAGTCCTTTTTAAGGACTAAAAATTACAGGATAGTTTAAGCTGTCTTTTTCTTGACTGACCTCAAAGGCTTTATTTAAGTTCTGAGATTTTGGTACAGACAATTTTATTCCCTGTATAAGTGAGGTCTTTAAGATCTCTCATTTGTGCCTTGTCTTCCTGATCATTATTATTCCAATTGGGATCTACCTTGGGGAATTTCTGCTCTGCTGCCATTATCCCTTATCCAGGCAGGTGTTGCCTCTCCTGTTCTTTCATAGCTGCCCTTCTCACCATTCCCCTTTGTTCCCCCATAAACAGGATATTTAGGATAGCCATAAGTTTAGACCAGATATATGACCAATTTCCCCTGGTCCAATAGGTACTTCTCTCAGAAGGTATAGGGACTCAACAGGTCTATGTTCTTTCACCCTTTTTCCTCAGGAGCACCCAGAAATGGAAAATTTCATATATCTTTTTTACACTGATCCAACCCCTTCTTCAGCTATTAATGGGTTGTCATGGGTGGAGCAGTTGGCCCTGATTGTCCCTCCAGTTCCCCAGTTAAAATGCAGGCTAGTTCCATTGAGCCTTCAGGGCTCAATAGTCCCTGCTACAAGGGAGAAGCATAGGGTGGGGAATGCTCAGTAAAGGATTGTGGACTTTAGCTTCTAAAGACTTAGGCTTTGGCTCTGGGGGTTTGATATTTACAGGATAAAGAGGGGTCGCCCTTCCCTTCCGACAACACATGACTCTTCTTTGGAGAAGGGCTACTTTTCTTTTTTTTTTTATCCTAGAGGTTATTCTTTTTTTTTTTTTTTTTAACTTTTTTTTTTTTATTAATTAAAAAAAGAATTAACAAAACAATTAGAAATCATTCCAATCTACATGTACAATCAGTAATTCTTAATAACATCACATAGTTGCATATTCATCATTTCTTAGTACATTTGCATCGATTTAGAAAAAGAAATAAAAAGACAACAGAATAAGAATTAAAACAATAATAGAAAGAAAAAAAACAAAAAAAACAAAAACAAAAAACCTATACCTCACATGCAGCTTCATTCAGTGTTTTAACATAATTGCATTACAATTGGGTAGTATTGTGCTGTCCATTTCTGAGTTTTTATATCCAGTCCCGTTGTACAGTCTGTATCCCTTCATCTCCAATTATCCCTTCTCTTTTTTTTTTTTTTTTAATTAACGGAAAAAAAGAAATTAACCCAACATTTAGAGATCATACCATTCTACACATGCAATCATTAATTCTTAACATCATCACATAGATGCATGATCATCATTTCTTAGTACCTTTGCATTGGTTTAGAAGAACTAGCAACATAACCGAAAAAGATATAGAATGTTAATATAGAGAAAAAAATAAAAGTAATAATAGTAAAATCAAAACAAAACAACACAAAACAAAACAAAAACCTATAGCTCAGATGCAGCTTCATTCAGTGTTTTAACATGATTACTTTACAATTAGGTATTATTGTGCTGTCCATTTTTGAGTTTTTGTATCTAGTCCTGTTGCACAGTCTGTATCCCTTCAGCTTCAATTACCCATTGTCTTACCCTGTTTCTAACTCCTGCTGAACTCTGTTACCCATGACATATTTCAAGTTTATTCTCGAATGTCCGTTCACATCAGTGGGACCATACAGTATTTGTCCTTTAGTTTTTGGCTGGATTCACTCAGCATAATATTCTCTAGGTCCATCCATGTTATTACATGGTTCATAAGTTTATCTTGTCTTAAAGCTGCATAATATTCCATCGTATGTATATACCACAGTTTGTTTAGCCACTCTTCTGTTGATGGAGATTTTGGCTGTTTCCATCTCTTTGCAATTGTAAATAATGCTGCTATAAACATTGGTGTGCAAATGTCCGTTTGTGTCTTTGCCCTTAAGTCCTTTGAGTAGATACCTAGCAATGGTATTGCTGGGTCATATGGCAGTTCTATATTCAGCTTTTTGAGGAACCGCCAAACTGCCTTCCACAGTGGTTGCACCCTTTGACATTCCCACCAACAGTGGATAAGTGTGCCTCTTTCTCCGCATCCTCTCCAGCACTTGTCATTTTCTGTTTTGTTGATAATGGCCATTCTGGTGGGTGTGAGATGATATCTCATTGTGGTTTTGATTTGCATTTCTCTAATGGCCAGGGACATTGAGCATCTCTTCATGTGCCTCTTGGCCATCCGTATTTCCTCTTCTGAGAGGTGTCTGTTCAAGTCTTTTTCCCATTTTGTAATTGGGTTGGCTGTCTTTTTGTTGTTGAGATGAACAATCTCTTTATAAATTCTGGATACTAGACCTTTATCTGATATATCATTTCCAAATATTGTCTCCCATTGTGAAGGCTGTCTTTCTACTTTCTTGATGAAGTTCTTTGATGCACAAAAGTGTTTAATTTTGAGGAGTTCCCATTTTTTTTTTTTTTTATTAATTAAAAAAAGAATTAACAAAACAATTAGAAATCATTCCAATCTACATGTACAATCAGTAATTCTTAATAACATCACATAGTTGCATATTCATCATTTCTTAGTACATTTGCATCGATTTAGAAAAAGAAATAAAAAGACAACAGAATAAGAATTAAAACAATAATAGAAAGAAAAAAAACAAAAACAAAAAACCTATACCTCACATGCAGCTTCATTCAGTGTTTTAACATAATTGCATTACAATTGGGTAGTATTGTGCTGTCCATTTCTGAGTTTTTATATCCAGTCCCATTGTACAGTCTGTATCCCTTCAGCTCCAATTATCCCTTCTCTTTTTTTTTTTAATTAACGGAAAAAAAGAAATTAACCCAACATTTAGAGATCATACCATTCTACACATGCAATCATTAATTCTTAACATCATCACATAGATGCATGATCATCATTTCTTAGTACATTTGCATTGGTTTAGAAGAACTAGCAACATAACCGAAAAAGATATAGAATGTTAATATAGAGAAAAAAATAAAAGTAATAATAGTAAAATCAAAACAAAACAACACAAAACAAAACAAAAACCTATAGCTCAGATGCAGCTTCATTCAGTGTTTTAACATGATTACTTTACAATTAGGTATTATTGTGCTGTCCATTTTTGAGTTTTTGTATCTAGTCCTGTTGCACAGTCTGTATCCCTTCAGCTTCAATTACCCATTGTCTTACCCTGTTTCTAACTCCTGCTGAACTCTGTTACCAATGACATATTTCAAGTTTATTCTCGAATGTCCGTTCACATCAGTGGGACCATACAGTATTTGTCCTTTAGTTTTTGGCTGGATTCACTCAGCATAATATTCTCTAGGTCCATCCATGTTATTACATGGTTCATAAGTTTATCTTGTCTTAAAGCTGCATAATATTCCATTGTATGTATATACCACAGTTTGTTTAGCCACTCTTCTGTTGATGGAGATTTTGGCTGTTTCCATCTCTTTGCAATTGTAAATAACGCTGCTATAAACATTGGTGTGCAAATGTCCGTTTGTGTCTTTGCCCTTAAGTCCTTTGAGTAGATACCTAGCAATGGTATTGCTGGGTCGTATGGCAATTCTATATTCAGCTTTTTGAGGAACCGCCAAACTGCCTTCCACAGTGGTTGCACCCTTTGACATTCCCACCAACAGTGGATAAGTGTGCCTCTTTCTCCGCATCCTCTCCAGCACTTGTCATTTTCTGTTTTGTTGATAATGGCCATTCTGGTGGGTGTGAGATGATATCTCATTGTGGTTTTGATTTGCATTTCTCTAATGGCCAGGGACATTGAGCATCTCTTCATGTGCCTCTTGGCCATCCGTATTTCCTCTTCTGAGAGGTGTCTGTTCAAGTCTTTTTCCCATTTTGTAATTGGGTTGGCTGTCTTTTTGTTGTTGAGATGAACAATCTCTTTATAAATTCTGGATACTAGACCTTTATCTGATATATCATTTCCAAATATTGTCTCCCATTGTGAAGGCTGTCTTTCTACTTTCTTGATGAAGTTCTTTGATGCACAAAAGTGTTTAATTTTGAGGAGTTCCCATTTATTTATTTCCTTCTTCAGTGCTCTTGCTTTAGGTTTAAGGTCCATAAAACCGCCTCCAATTGTAAGATCCATAAGATATCTCCCAACATTTTCCTCTAACTGTTTTATGGTCTTAGACCTAATGTTTAGATCTTTGATCCATTTTGAGTTAACTTTTGTATAGGGTGTGAGAGATGGGTCTTCTTTCATTCTTTTGCATATGGATATCCAGTTCTCTAGGCACCATTTATTGAAGAGACTGCTCTGTCCCAGGTGAGTTGGCTTGACTGCCTTATCAAAGATCAAATGTCCATAGATGAGAGGGTCTATATCTGAGCACTCTATTCGATTCCATTGGTCGATATATCTATCTTTATGCCAATACCATGCTGTTTTGACCACTGTGGCTTCATAATATGCCTTAAAGTCAGGCAGCGCGAGACCTCCAGCTTCGTTTTTTTTCCTCAAGATGTTTTTAGCAATTCGGGGCACCCTGCCCTTCCAGATAAATTTGCTTATTGGTTTTTCTATTTCTGAAAAATAAGTTGTTGGGATTTTGATTGGTATTGCATTGAATCTGTAAATCAATTTAGGTAGGATTGACATCTTAACTATATTTAGTCTTCCAATCCATGAACACGGTATGCCCTTCCATCTATTTAGGTCTTCTGTGATTTCTTTTAGCAGTTTTTTGTAGTTTTCTTTATATAGGTTTTTTGTCTCTTTAGTTAAATTTATTCCTAGGTATTTTATTCTTTTAGTTGCAATTGTAAATGGGATTCGTTTCTTGATTTCCCCCTCAGCTTGTTCATTACTAGTGTATAGAAATGCTACAGATTTTTGAATGTTGATCTTGTAACCTGCTACTTTGCTGTACTCATTTATTAGCTCTAGTAGTTTAGTTGTGGATTTTTCCGGGTTTTCGACGTATAGTATCATATCGTCTGCAAACAGTGATAGTTTTACTTCTTCCTTTCCAATTTTGATGCCTTGTATTTCTTTTTCTTGTCTAATTGCTCTGGCTAGAACCTCCAACACAATGTTGAATAATAGTGGTGATAGTGGACATCCTTGTCTTGTTCCTGATCTTAGGGGGAAAGTTTTCAATTTTTCCCCATTGAGGATGATATTGGCTGTGGGTTTTTCATATATTCCCTCTATCATTTTAAGGAAGTTCCCTTGTATTCCTATCTTTTGAAGTGTTTTCAACAGGAAAGGATGTTGAATCTTGTCGAATGCCTTCTCTGCATCAATTGAGATGATCATGTGATTTTTCTGCTTTGATTTGTTGATATGGTGTATTACATTAATTGATTTTCTTATGTTGAACCATCCTTGCATACCTGGGATGAATCCTACTTGGTCATGATGTATAATTCTTTTAATGTGCTGTTGGATACGATTTGCTAGAATTTTATTGAGGATTTTTGCATCTGTATTCATTAGAGAGATTGGTCTGTAGTTTTCTTTTTTTGTAATATCTTTGCCTGGTTTTGGTATGAGGGTGATGTTGGCTTCATAGAATGAATTAGGTAGTTTTCCCTCCACTTCGATTTTTTTGAAGAGTTTGAAGAGAATTGGTACTAATTCTTTCTGGAACGTTTGGTAGAATTCACATGTGAAGCCATCTGGTCCTGGACTTTTCTTTTTAGGAAGCTTTTGAATGACTAATTCAATTTCTTTACTTGTGATTGGTTTGTTGAGGTCATCTATGTCTTCTTGAGTCAAAGTTGGTTGTTCATGTCTTTCCAGGAACCCGTCCATTTCCTCTAAATTGTTGTATTTATTAGCGTAAAGTTGTTCATAGTATCCTGTTATTACCTCCTTTATTTCTGTGAGGTCAGTAGTTATGTCTCCTCTTCCATTTCTGATCTTATTTATTTGCATCCTCTCTCTTCTTCTTTTTGTCAATCTTGCTAAGGGCCCATCAATCTTATTGATTTTCTCATAGAACCAACTTCTGGCCTTATTGATATTCTCTATTGTTTTCATGTTTTCAATTTCATTTATTTGTGCTCTAATCTTTGTTATTTCTTTCCTTTTGCTTGCTTTGGGGTTAGCTTGCTGTTCTTTCTCCAGTTCTTCCAAATGGATAGTTAATTCCTGAATTTTTGCCTTTTCTTCTTTTCTGATATAGGCATTTAGAGCAATAAATTTCCCTCTTAGCACTGCCTTTGCTGCGTCCCATAAGTTTTGATATGTTGTGTTTTCATTTTCATTCGCCTCGAGGTATTTGCTAATTTCCCTTGCAATTTCTTCTTTGACCCAGTCGTTGTTTAGGAGTGTGTTGTTGAGCCTCCACGTATTTGTGAATGTTCTGGCACTCTGCCTATTATTGATTTCCAACATCATTCCTTTATGGTCCGAGAAAGTGTTGTGTAAGATTTCAATCTTTTTAAATTTGTTAAGACTTGCTTTGTGACCCAGCATATGGTCTATCTTTGAGAATGATCCATGAGCACTTGAGAAAAAGGTGTATCCTGCTGTTGTGGGATGTAATGTCCTATAAATGTCTATTAAGTCTAGTTCATTTATAGTAATATTCAGATTCTCTATTTCTTTGTTGATCCTCTGTCTAGATGTTCTGTCCCTTGATGAGAGTGGTGAGTTGAAGTCTCCAACTATTATGGTATATGAGTCTATTTCCCTTTTCAATGTTTGCAGTATATTCCTCACGTATTTTGGGGCATTCTGATTCGGTGTGTAAATATTTATGATTGTTATGTCTTCTTGTTTAATTGTTCCTTTTATTAGTATATAGTGTCCTTCTTTGTCTCTTTTAACTGTTTTACATTTGAAGTCTAATTTGTTGGATATTAGTATAGCCACTCCTGCTCTTTTCTGGTTGTTATTTGCATGAAATATCTTTTCCCAACCTTTCACTTTCAACCTATGTTTATCTTTGGGTCTAAGATGTGTTTCCTGTAGACAGCATATAGAAGGATCCTGTTTTTTAATCCATTCTGCCAATCTATGTCTTTTGATTGGGGAATTCAGTCCATTGACATTTAGTGTTATTACTGTTTGGATAATATTTTCCTCTACCATTTTGCCTTTTGTATTATATATATCATATCTGATTTTCCTTCTTTCTACACTCTTTTCCATATCTCTCTCTTCTGTCTTTTTGTATCTGACTCTAGTGCTCCCTTTAGTATTTCTTGCAGAGCTGGTCTCTTGGTCACAAATTCTTTCAGTGACTTTTTGTCTGAGAATGTTTTAATTTCTCCCTCATTTTTGAAGGATAATTTTGCTGGATATAGGAGTCTTGGTTGGCAGTTTTTCTCTTTTAGTATTTTAAATATATCATCCCACTGTCTTCTAGCTTCCATGGTTTCTGCTGAGAAATCTACACAAAATCTTATTGGGTTTCCCTTGTATGTAATGGATTGTTTTTCTCTTGCTGCTTTCAAGATCTTCTCTTTCTCTTTGACCTCTGACATTCTAACTAGTAAGTGTCTTGGAGAACGCCTATTTGGGTCTAATCTCTTTGGGGTGCGCTGCACTTCTTGGATCTGTAATTTTAGGTCTTTCATAAGAGTTGGGAAATTTTCAGTGAAAATTTCTTCCATTAGTTTTTCTCCTCCTTTTCCCTTCTCTTCTCCTTCTGGGACACCCACAACACGTATATTTGTGCGGTTCATATTGTCCTTGAGTTCCCTGATACCCTGTTCAAATTTTTCCATTCTTTTCCCTATAGTTTCTGTTTCTTTTTGGAATTCAGATGTTCCATCCTCCAAATCACTAATTCTATCTTCTGTCTCTTTAAATCTATCATTGTAGCTATCCATTATTTTTTCTATGTTTGCTACTTTATCCTTCACTTCCATAAGTTCTGCGATTTGTTTTTTCAGTTTTTCTATTTCTTCTTTATGTTCAGCCCATGTCCTCTTCATGTCCTCCCTCAATTTATCGATTTCATTTTTGAAGAGGTTTTCCATTTCTGTTCGTATATTCAGCATTAGTTGTCTCAGCTCTTGAGTCTCATTTGAGCTATTGGTTTGTTCCTTTGACTGAGCCATATTCTCAATCTTTTGAGCGTGGACAGTTATCTTCTGCTGCTGGCGTCTGGGCATTTATTCAGATTTCTCTTGGTGTTGGACCCAGCAAGGTTGTAATATTTTTCTGTGAAATCTCTGGGTTCTGTTTTTCTTATCCTGCCCAGTAGGTGGCGCTTGTGGCACACGTTTGTCTGCGGGTCCCACCAGTAAAAGGTGCTGTGGGACCTTATACTTTGGAAAACTCTCGCCGTCCTGGGGGTTCGCTAGCCGAAACGGCTTGAGCCGGCCCGGGGTCCGAACGCAGGGAGGGTTGCTGGTCGCCGCAGCCAGGGAAAGAGCCCGTCCGAATTTCCTAGTCGGCCCTGGGCAACAAGCGTGGCGGGAGGGCGCCAGCGGCAGCGGCCCGCCCGAGAGAGTGCACGTTCCCTGGGAGTCACGGGTTTGGAAGGGGCCTCCCCCTCCCGTCACCATTCTCCGCGGCCTGGGGGTTTCCGATCCAATTCTCTCAGTTGGTCCGGGGGCTGCGCGTGGTGTGGGCGCCAGCCGTCTTTGTTTCAGGGGACTGCCTCTCCAATTCTCCCAGCCAGCCCGGGAAGGGGGAAGGGAGTAACTCCGGCCGCTTGCCATCCCGCCCGGTAAGGCCCGCACGCCTCGGCGATCTCACCCGAGCTGCTTCTCTCAGCCAGCCAGCCATTCCAGGATGGGGTACGCTGTCTTTTTTATCTCTGTTATGGCTTTGGGCGCTTTCTGTATCGTTTCTACTCCCCTAGTAGGTGTCCTGGAGAAGAAACTAAGATCCGCGCGTCTTACTAAGCCGCCATCTTCCAGGAAGTCTTCCCTACTTTTCATTAACATAAGTATGAGGTCAGCACAAAGCCAATCCCAACCTGCCCTGTATTTTGGCCAGAATACATTGGGCTGCACAATGCTTTCTTTAATCCAGATATAACAACAATATTTAACCATTCTTTTTTTGTCCTTTCCCTTGGTCTATCAGTATTGATCCAATGTTCTGACATTCTCCCTATGGACTATCCAGGGGAATGTTCCTGGAAGACTCCATAGATACCTCCTCCCTTTTTCCCTGGCTTGCTGGATGCCTCTAACCATTCTGTGTCTTTCCTGGGTTTCTTTCTCTCACCACTGTTTCACTTCATCTGACTCCAGCCCTTTCCCTTGTGGGAGAAGGGAACCGTGGATTGGGACTCTGCACTTGCTTACTCAACTCTAGGCTCATCAGAATTCATCCTGACCACCAAGGCAATACTAATTAGTCTTTTTCTTACTTTGGTCAGTGCACAGAGTTGCCCGGTCACTGTGAGGCAGATTTTCCCTTCCCCTTTTGTCATCCACAATTGACAGATCCAAGTGTCTGGTCTCGGGTTCTTCTGGCTGTTGGAAGTAGGCCCCCAACAGCAGAGTCTGAGACCGTTCTATCAGTGGGGTGCATCTTCTCTTCTTCCTCCCTGGGGGTCCTGCTCCAAAGCCTTGGATCCTGGATGAGCCTTCAAAATTGTTAGAAAGAATGCCATACCTGAAAGAGAATAAACATTCACCAATTGTGGAGAAGAAAATAATTTGTTTACAATCTTGCATAAACAGGCACCCAACCAAATGTGGTGGCTGGTATACCAAGCAACCAAAGCAGCAGTATTTATTTCCTAAGCCTAATGCATGGTCCCTCCTCTGTTTCCCCAATGATTGGATACTCCAGAGGTTACAACCTATCCAGGTTGTCCAACTAATTCAAATTTCCCACTGAAGGTTCCCACATTTGATTATGCTTTACATTTCAATTACCCTGGCTGCTATTTATTTAAACTTGTTTCCACCTATTTGGCTCCAATTCTAGGCTTGTGTCAGAGGCTCTTTCTCCTTCCCTACCTGCAAGACCAGTTTGAGCTGTCCTGAAGCCCTTTCCTGTGCCATCTTGTGTGAAAGCTAAACTTAATTTCATTCTTACAATACACTTAATGAATGTTTCCAACATTGAATAGAGAAGAAGATAAACATCCAAAAGTTATTATTATAGAAAAAACATTAAGAATTCAGGGAATAGACGTGAACTTAAACTCTAAGTTGTCTCTACAGAGTGACTTGATAAGAATGCATTTAGAAAGTAAGAGCAGACTGTTAAGAGAAATATAAAAAGAGAACTAAAAAGGAGTTCCTGGGATTTAAAAAATTATCTCTGAAATTTGAACATCAATGGAAGAATTGGTGGATAAAGTCAAGAAAAATTCTCAAATAGGAGAACTGAAAGACAAGGAGATAGAAAGCATAAGAAATCAAGGTAAGGGACATAATCAATCCAGGAAATTCATCATCCAAATAGTAAAGATGCAAGATAGAGTGAGGAGAGAAAGTATAGAGGCAGAAAAATATCAGAAGAATAATGCAAAAGATGTTCCCAGAGCCAAAGGCCATTAATGTCTAGATTGAAAGGGTAAAATAAATACCTACCCAAGAAATGAAAAGGAGCCCCATGTATAATCACATTATTATAAAATTTCAGAACATTAAGGGCAAAACAAACATCCTGAAAGCTTCAAAAGAGTAAATAAGTCATCTGCATAGAAATAAGAACCAGACTAATCTCACACATCTTATCAAAAATTAAGAAGTATTTGCAAGATCCCCTTAGGGAAATGGAGAGGAAGGGGGAAAGATTCAGCTTCTCCATTTGGAGAATTTCTGATACTCTCACAAGCAAGTGGGGACAAATAGGCTGAGCCCCCAATCTTGGGGATTGCCCCTATGATACTTATTCCTGCAAAAGATAGGCTAGGCTTACTTAAAATTAGGCCTAAGAGTCACCCTCAGAGAAACTCTTTTGTTACACCAATGTGGCCCCTCTCTCTAAGCCAACATGGGAGGGAACCCACTGCCCTCCCCTCCCTCCTACATGGGACGTGACTCCCAGGGGTGTGAATCTCCCTGGCAACATGGAACAGAAATCCCAAGATGAGTTGGGACCCAGCATCAAGGGACTGAGAAAACCTCCTTGACCACAAAAGGGAAGAGAGAAATGAGAAAAAATAAAGTGTTGTTGGTTGAGAGATTTCAAACAGAGTTGAGAGGTTATCCTGGAGGGTATTCTTATGCATTATATAGATATCCTTTTTCAGTTTATGGTGTATTTGAGGGGCTAAAGGGAAGTACTTGAAACTACAAAGGTGTTCTCCAAGAGCCTTGTATCTTGAAGATGATTGTATGAAGATGTAACATTTACAATGTGACTGTGTGATTGTGAAAACTTTGTGTCTGATGTTCCCTTTATCTAGGGTATGGACAGATGAGTAAAAAATATGGATAAAAAGTAAACAAATAATAGGGGGAACAAAGGTTAAAATATATTGGGTAGATGAAAATATTAGTGGTCAATGAGAGGGAGGGGTAAGGGGTATGGTATGCATGAGTCTTTTCTTTTTTCTTTTTATTTCTTTTTCTGGAGAGATGCAAGTGTTCTAAAAAATGATCGTGGCGATGAATATACAACTATGTGATGATATTGTCAGCCATTGATTGTACACCATGTATAGAATGTTTATATGTTAAGAATGTTTGTATGTTTCCCTGTCAATAAAAATATTAAAAAAATATTAGAGTAGGAGGAGGGAAGACTCCAGGACGGAGAACTCTGAATAAAAAGAAATTTGCTAGAATACCTAACATGATAGAAATTTTGATAAAAAAATGAGACTGCAGTGAAAAATCAGTAAAAGAAGGGGAAAATAGAACCAATTAGAAGTGTTGGGATAAAACAAAAATTATACAAGAAAAAATAAAATTATAGTACATTTAAAATTATAGTATGAATAGAATTTTATTGCTTTCAACTTTTAGAATCAAACTATAGATGAAGCACAGGGGACAAGAATAGATATTCAGAAAAAGTTAGAAATGAAATAAATCTTATCAATATGTCAATATGAAAGTTAAAGTACAGGTGACAAAAGTTGGGAAGTGGGGAAGAAAACTGAAGAATAACAATAAACAAGGATCATTGTTAATATCTCCCTCTCCTCTATGTGATATATTATTTACACTAATAATCATGATATTAATGGGCAGAAATGAAACGCAGAGAATGGAGCCTTTGTTAACTATTATTTATAATCACAGTGCAGTCATTGTTTATTTCAAATATACAGTGTGAACTCAGGAATAAACCACAGGAACTGGAAACACAAACTGCACCTAAAATGAGCTCAAGCAATTCTGAATGATCCTGAACTGTTACAAATTTATTCGCATGCATGTTGCTAAATATGTGTTGTTATGGGCTGATTACATAAATGGCAATTCTCCAAATCCAATTTCCATGTACAACACAAACTTTATTAAAGGATAAATAATAAAAACAAGATAATTGGACACTTGCATACATCCTATTAAAACCCAACAGTAGGGTGCACAGGTAGTTTAGTGGTTAGAATGCCCGCCTTTCATGTGGGAGACCAGGGTTTGATTCCAGGACCATGCACCGCCCCCCCCCCCAAAAAAAAACCCAACAGTAAAAGAACAAAACAAAAAAACCCAACAGTAACTGTGGCTGTAATTGTTTAACAGTTTCAGATCAACAAAAGCTTCTTTTTCAGAGAGGAGTATTTTCCCACCAACATTGTTTAGAATTGCTGGTTCATGGTTATAGTAAGAAGGAGACTGATTTTTAGTCAGTATGATTATTCTTTCAAAATTCTCTGGACAATGCATCTGTCTGCACCTGGGGCAGAACACTCTCACTGTCTTGCCCTTGGAATGCTAGAAACAGAGCCTGAGACAGGGATTTGAGATTTATTGAGGGAGTGCTCTCAGGAGAAAGATTATGAGGGAAATGAGAGAAGGCAGGGGAAGGAGCTAAGCAAGGACATAGTTTCATCTGGAGACAACCTTCAGCCTGTTCCCACCTGTAACTCTAAAACATGAATTACAACAAAAAGTGAGTCCTACCTTGAGGCAATGGGGTTGGTCTTCTCCACCCCATTTCAGTCTGTCATTGGTCACAGGTTGCAGTGGGGGAGAAATGGGAGCAGGAAGGGAATCACCTCCCAAGCTTTCTCCTATCTAGCTGAGGGTAATTTGTCTGGAGAAGGGCACAGCTGTGAGTATTATCAACTAACATTCACAGTGAGGGGATGGGGAGGGTATCAACATCTAGTTAAGAGAAATAGAGGTGGAACAGGTATAAACAAACCAAATCATCACCTCTCATAGGAGGGAGTCAATAGATAAAATGTGAAACTGATAACAATATAAATAGCAATATTTTAGAAGAAACACCTGAAAAGAATAAAAAGGGCATCACTCTGGAGAGCCAGAACGGGGGTTGGAAGGGGAGGCCAGAGGACTTTTGATTTTCATTGTAAGCCCCTTTGAACTATTTGATTTTAAAAGTATGTGTGCACATTACATTAAGAAATGTTAAATTTTTTGAAAAATATTTTACAATACCAAGTGTAACATGGTGTGCTGCTTTGAAAAGATGCATGTCCCCTTGAAAAGCCATGTTTTAATGGGATTTTAATCAAAATCCCATTTCATAGAGGCAGAATAATCCCTATTCAATACTGTATGTTTGAAACTGTAATCAGATCATCTCCCTGGAGATGTGATTTAATCGTGGTTGTTAAACTGGATTAGGTGATGACATGTCTCCACCCATTTGGGTGGGTCTTGATTGGTTTACTGGAGTCCTGTAAAAGAGGAAACACTTTGGAGAATGGGAGATTCAGAGAGAGCAGAGCAGAACAACATAGCCACGAGAAGCAGAGTCCACCAGCCAGTGACCTTTGGAGATGAAGAAAGAAAATGCCTCCCGGGGAGCTTCATGAAACCAGAAGCCAAAAGAGAAAGCTAGCAGATGATGCCATGTTCGCCTTGTGCCCTTCCAGCTGAGAGAGAAGCCCTGACTGTGTTCACCTTTTGCCTTCTCACTTGAGAGAGAAACCCTGAACTTCATCAGCCTTCTTGAACCAAGGTATCATTCCCTGGATGCCTTTGATTGGACATTTTTATAGACTTGTTTTAATTGGAATATTTTCCCAGCCTTAGAACTGTAAATTAGCAACTTATAAAATTCCCCCTTTTAAAAGCCATTCTGTTTCTGGTATATTGCATTCCAGCAGCTAGCAAACTAGAACACGTGGCAAAATAATTCTCATCTACTGCTGATAGAAATTAGTGCAACCATTTGGAGAGTAATTTAGGAATGTGTAGTGAAATCAAAGATGTAAATACTCTAAGGTCCAGCAAGTTCACTTCTAACTATATACTGAGAAACACATATGTGTATAAGGAGACACGAACAATGGCATTCATTGCAGCACTGTTTGTGAAAAATATGAAACAACCCAAATGGCCATCAATAGGGGAATTCATAAGTTACAATGCTTATTAATTAGAATTAAACTAGAAAAACATGTGAGAAAAACAAGTTACAGAAAGTTATACAGCCAGATAATATTTATGTAGACATTAAAAAATGACCCAAAATACTTTATATTGCTGATGGGTGCAGGTGTATGTAGTAGACTTGAATTAAATCATGCAAGAGAATGATATACAGTATACCAACTTCAGGATAATTCTTACTTTGAGGGAGGGAGGGAAAAGGGAAAGAGTCCAAAGGGGGCTGAAGTAAACATGATGAAATATTTATTAATTGTGGGTGGTTGGTAACCTGAGTGTTATATTAATCTATAGTTTTGAATGTTGAAAATATTTTTAAATTTAAAAACAGATTTGAAAATACTTTCAATTTAGCACTGTACTTTGTACTTGTAAATTCATCCATTTCATGGATGAGGAGATTGTGGGGCAGACAGCTACAGTGGTGGCTTCAAGACTGTAATGCTCTCTGAGCACAATGTGATAGGTTTGTTCCTGCATCCATTTGCAGAGGGAAAAAGGCCCCGAATCCAATGGCTTGGACAAGGGCCACATCGTGAAGGCAGAGGCTGTGAAGTTCCCCATTCCCCAAGGCCTTGCAGATGACCCAAAGGTTGGGGAAGATACAGCAGTTGAGATTTGCATTGGCAAAGGATAGGCCCTGTGAAAAGAGAAGGAAGAAGTATCCATCATTGCCTGCCAGAAAATGTCTGCACACACATACATACAAAGGGAAGGTAAAGGCCTGCTCCCACTTGGCTAGGTGCTTCTACTCAGCTTCATGAATGGCTACTGATCAGGTGCCCACAAGGTGGTATAGTCATGGTTTACAAAAAAAATTCCTGAAGAGCCATGGCCAATGGCAGAGGGGTTTGCTCTAAAGGGGGCCACAGAGGAAGAGGCAGACAGCTCACAGGGATGAATGAGGGAGGTGCTTGCAAGTGAAGGGTATACGGGTCCTCACTGTATATTGCCAGGGTGAGGTGAGGACAGAGAGCTATGTTCTGTGGGCAGCACAAAGAAACCCTCACAGCCCATAGCCGAGAGCACCACCCTGGCTGTGCCTGCCTTGTACCCCAAAGCACCCGGGAAGGAGGAACACTGTGCTAAGCTCAGAGCCATGGGCTGGCAGGGAGTGGCCCAAGCCAGGGCCACTTAACCTCTCTCGGAAACCCTCCCCTAATCCATGAAAAAGGGGCCACTCATTCCCTGCTGCCTTCCTCCTGGAGCCACTGAAACAATGCAGCAGTCCATGATCACCTTCCAGGCATGGGATGGGGCAGCTGGAGGCAGGGAACCCAAGCCCACTCAGTCCCTGCCAAGGCCCTCTCCTGCTCCCCCAGCCCCAAACAAATACCAAGCAAGGTGTCAGCCTGATGGAGAGCTGGCCCCTAGAATCCACACAACAGACCCACTGCCCATGACAGCATGATAGTGGCTGTCTCTATGAGTGTGCCACACACAAGGTAGGCTGTTGCCTGACTTTACTAGCCTATGTCAAAATGGCCAGAGTTTTCTGCTGCAGGCTGATGGAACACCTCACCTCCATGTCACTCCCACAGGTGGTCTGCCCTGCCCCTGCTCAAGTGAATAGGTGGTTCGTCCTCCAAGCAGCACTTTCTGATCTTGGCATAAAGCTGGGCCCGGACCCTCAGAGCAGGGTGCCCACTCCACCCCACCCCCATCCCTGCCCTTCCAAGGAAGGGCACACTAAGGTAAGGAGGGATGAGGAAAGGCAAACCCACTTCTACCATAAGCCCCTTGCCTTGCCGGCATCACCTCTACCATACACATACACAAGTGATGAGGTCAGAGGAACCCCCCCACAGGTACACCTCCACATCCATCACCCACCCCCCCCACACACACACACTCCACCCAATTTAGCTTCAGCCCTCTGGCTGGTCTCAGTTTCTTCTTCTGGAAAGTCAGGGGACTGGGCTCTGGTGTCTAGGATTGCCCCTTTCCAGAGCATTCTCTGCTTCTATGAGCTCCTCTGTGGGTTCCTATGGGAGGATGGCTCCCAGAAGCCCAACACCTATTGGCTTCTATGGGGGAAGGGATGAGAGGGGCATGAGGGTCCTCTGAAGATGAGTGGAATAGCTGGGGGTCAGACCAGAAAGAGGAGAGGAGAAGGAAAGGGGAAGACTGAGGGGAAAGGCAGGGAAAGGGAGGGAGTAGAGGCTAAGGCAGCATGGAAGGTTGGAGACCTGGTCTCTGCCCCCAGCTCATGCTGGGGATGTAGGCACCCACAGTCCCTGAACAAAGCTCAGGCTTCTGCCACTTGTCTGGTACCCTTCCCTGCATCCTTCCAGGGTTTCAGCTCCCAAGACAAAGTCTGGGAAAGTGAGGAGGAGAGAAGGGGCTCTTTCTTCCCACCACCAGCACCATGGCCTGGCTGTACATTGCACCCATGATGGGAGAAGGGGTGACTTTTACTGGCCTGGCTCAACCCTGGAGTTATGGGTCTCCAGAGCTTGGCAATCTTAATTCAGGCAAGTATCAGCCCTCCCTAGCAAATCATCCATGCTGTGTTCTTTCAATTAATGCAGAAAAGTCATTTGACAAAATACAGCATCCTCTTTTCATTAAAAACACTTTGAATGACAGGAATAGAAGGAAACTTCCCCAACATGATAAAGGGTATATATATATATATATAAACACACACACAGCTAACATCACACTCAATGGTGAGAGACTGAAAGCTTTCCCTCTATGTCTAGAATGAGACATGGATGCCCACTGTCACGTCTATTATTCACCATTGTACTAGAAGTTCTATATACAGCAGTTAGGCAATAAAAAGAAAAAAGTCCATCCAAATTGGGAAGGAAGAAGTAAAACTCACTGTTTGCAGGTGTCATGGTCCTACATATACAAAGTCCCCACAAATCTACCAGACAGCTACTAGGGCTAATAAATGAATTTGGCAAAGTGATGAGATACAAAGTCAACATGTAAAAATCTGTGGCATTTCTATAGAGTAGTAATGAACAATCTGAGGAATAATGCAAGAAAAATTCCATTTGTTGTAGCAACTAAAAGAATAAAATATCTAGGAATGAGTTTGAACAAGGATGTAAGGGACTTGTATACAGAAAACTATAAAACATTCTTATAAGAAATCAAAGAAAATGAAAATAAAATTGTTCATGGATTGGGAGACTAAATATTGTTATGATGTCAATTCCACCAAAATTCTTTTACAGGTTCATCACAATCTCAATCATAATTTCAGTAGCTTACTTTGCAGAATTGGAAATCCCAATTATTAAATTTATTTGGAAGGGTAATATACTGGTTTGAAACTGTCATGTACCCCAGAATAGCCATGTCCTTTTAATCTAACTTTGTGTGGGCAGACCTATTGTTCGGTGCAACCGTTTGGTTAGGTTGTTTCCATGAGATGTGACCCCACCCATTCAGGGTGGGTCTTATTTCATTTATTAGAGTCCCTTAAGAGGGAGAGATTTCAGAGAAAGCACAGATGCTTGGTGACAGAAAACCACCCAGGAGATGATAAGCTAAGAGATGCAATCCAGAGTCTGCCCCAGAGAAGTTAAGAAGCTAAGTTTGCCCCTGAAATCAGAAGCTGAAAGCAATGAACTGGGAGCAAAGATCAGCAGATGACAGACACATGCCTTCCCAGTTGACAGAAGTGTTCCAGATGCTGGTGACCTTTCTTCAGAGTTCAAGAAGCATCTTGAAATGCCTTAATTTGGACATTTTCATGGCCTTAAAACTGTAAATTTGTAACCTAATAAACTCCTTTGTAAAAGCCAATCCATTTCTGGTATATTGCATTCCAGCAGCTTTAGCAAACCAAAAGGAGCCCCAAATAACCAAAAACAAAGTTGAAGGACTCACATTTCCTGATTTTACAAGCATATTATTCTTGGACCACACCCCCCCCCAAAAAAAAGAAGAAAAAAGCATATCAAAAAGCTATAGTTGTCAAAATAACAGTTAGTAGCATAAAAATCAATATATTGGTAAATGGAATTGAATTAAGAGATCAGAAATAAACCTTCACATCTATGGCCAGTTGATACTTGACAAGGCAGTCAAGTCCACTCAATTCAGACAGAAATGTCTCTTCAACAAATGGTGCTAGGAGAACTGGATATTTATACGCAAAAGAATAAAGGAAGAAACCTATTTCACACCTTATACATAAATTAATATAAAATGGATCAAAGACCTAAATGTAAGAACCAAGACCATAAACCTCCTAAAAGAAAATAGGGGGAAGTGTGCTGGTTTGATTCTGTTATGTACCCCAGAAATGACCATGTTCTTTTAATCCATTCTTGTGGGGGCAGACCTATTGTGGGTGGAAATTTTGTTAGGCTATTTCAGTTGAGATGTGACCCAGCCACACCTGACTGGTGGGCCTTAATCCTTTACTGAAGTC
The DNA here is from genome assembly GCF_023851605.1 of Tamandua tetradactyla. NCBI lineage: Eukaryota > Metazoa > Chordata > Mammalia > Pilosa > Myrmecophagidae > Tamandua > Tamandua tetradactyla. The sequence goes on along the minus strand of NC_135353.1, from coordinate 104,010,403 downwards.
CTTTGTGAAGAGAATAAAAGACAGTAAACCCCAGAGAGTTGAGGGAGAAATGCCCCAGAAGAAACAAGCAAGGACCCAGAGGAGCTGAGAGAAAAAGTCATTGAAACCAGAAACCCAGAAGAGAAGGACCAGCAGACATCACCATGTACTTCCCATGTGACAGGGGAACCCCAGATGTCATCAGCCTTTCCTCAGAGAAGGTATCCTCTTGTTGGTGCCTTAATGTGGACATTTTTCATAGCCTTAGAATTGTAACTTGTAACTTTATAAATTCCCATTGTTAAAAGCCAGTCCATCCCTGTGTCTGCCCATGCAAAAAAAAAAAAAAAAAAAAAAAAGCCAGTCCATTTCTGGTATGTTTTATGTTGGAAGCTTTAACGAATCAAAACAGGAAGTATCTTCAAGATCTTGTGGTTTCTTAGACTTTAGACCTAAAACACAGACAACAAAAGAGAAAAAATATAAACGAGACCCTCTCAAAATTAAAAACTTTTGTGCTTCAAAGGACTTTGTCAAGGTAGTGAAACAGCAGCCTACTCAATGGAAGAAAATATTTGTTAACCACACATCCAATAAGGGTTTAATATCTAGAATATGTAAAGAAATTCTACTACTCAACAATAAAAAGCAACTCAATTAAAAATGAGCAAAAGTCTTGAATACACATTTATTCATAGAGAACTTACAAGTAGCTTAAAATCCCATGAAGATACACTTGTCAGTATCCTGTGCAGATTGAATGAACTAATGCATATAAATCTCCTAGCATGTACTACAAATTCAACAAATGGAGACTATTATTGTTGTGTAGTTGCAGTTTTGAGGGTGAGAGAGATTCAGAAGTTGAAAATGGCCAGAGATATCATCTGGAATGAGACTGAGATAGAATTCCCAAGAGCTAGACTGATTCAAATGCTGGACATGCAATGGCTCAGGCTGGCAGAGAAAAGCTAAGATCCTTGGCCAGGCCACAGAGAAGAATCCACCAGCAAGGCTGCAAGCTCTAATCTCTGCCTGCATTTGCATGAAGAGAGCACATGGGGGCATACTTCCCTCATTACAGGCTGTCATAGAGATACCCAGAGAATTTTGAGGCTCTCACTTTTTTTTTCTACCTCCTGGGCAACAGGCCCAGGCCCTGCAAGTATGAAAGAGGCTTAAGGATGGAATAGGAATAGCAGGCTAACAGGTCCTCTCTGGGACACAGCAGGGAAGATGCCTTGTGTTGACCCAATGTATAGATAGGGTTCTATATGAAGTACAACATGTCCAGTAGAGTTGGAGATTGAAGCAAGGGGGAACAATGAAGGGGATTGAAATGAATCCTTTGCCTGAGGACCAAGCAAGTAAGGAGTTTATTACACACACACACACACACACACACACACACACACACACACACACACAGTATACGAGAGAACTGAAGAAGGGAGCCTGAGTGAGGCATAGGAACGTCCAGCCAGAGGAATTTTATTCAAACACAGTCTCATTCTCCATATTGTGATTATGAAGATTAAACAGAGTGAAGTTTTACATCTTTATGGGGTCACTATGTGGAAAAGGCTGAGCTGATCACTCCAGTGAGAAAGGCCCAATAATATCAAGCCTTCTTGAAGTTAAGAATCTCAAAGAACTTCTAAAGCCTGAAACGGAAGATTTAAATTTCATAATTAAGGGAGTAAGGGATGGTAGCAAGATGCACCATCTTTGAAAGCAGGTACACTTATTACATACATGCTATCAGTGTGGCCTTGGGGGAGTTACATAAACTCTAAGTTTTCCTCATTTTCATATGGGAATAATAATAATAATAATAATAATAACTTTCCGTTTCTAAAGCCTGAAACGGAAGATTTAAATTTCATAATTAAGGGAGTAAGGGATGGTAGCAAGATGCACCATCTTTGAAAGCAGTACACTTATTACATACATGCTATCAGTGTGGCCTTGGGGAAGTTACATAAACTCTAAGTTTTCCTCATTTTCATATGGGAATAATAATAATAACAGTACTTCTAAGTTAAAAGTTAAGTTAGATACTGGATTTGGAAGTGTCTGACAAAGAAGGTGTCTGGAAAATGTTAGTTTTTCAGCTATTTATAAGTAACATTTGAGAACCTTCTTTGGTGGGAATCTTTGAGGACAGGAGACACCCTTGAGGCAGACTGTCCTACTTGGGTGAGTAGACTACTGCCAGGAGATAAAACTTATGTAAGATGGGGTCTGAGTTAAATGAACTTTTAAGGAACTTTCCAACCCTGAGTCTCCATGGTCAATCAGCAACACATAGTATGCACTATGGGCTATATGCAAAGAACTGTGGGATATGCAGAAAGATGCATCTTATTCAGGTCTCCACTCAAAGGCCACCTTCTCAGAGAACCTTCTCCAACCATCCAAACCAAACTGCCACTACCAAACCCTAGGTTTGTCACCTTTTTAAAATTTTCACGTAACACTTATCACAGTCTAAGATTACCATTTGCTTGATATGTTTACTATCTGGCACAAAATAAAATTTCAATAAAGTTTGTTGGATGTAAATATGAAAAATGGATCCTGGTATAAAAGAGATAATAACTGAAGAGATGAGACAGGTGTGGGAGTGGTTGAGGGCTGTGTCAAGTCCAGGAGCTCACTTCTAGCCAAGACACATGAGTTCCAGGAGTTGCTTAAATGAAACTTTGAAGCATGAATGATGCTTGAGAAAATGAGGATAAGTGAATTAAGTGAGGGGAGAGGAGTAGATGAAAGATAACAGCAGCAACATCTCTCATTTGACCACCACCACATTACCAGGCCAGGTTCTCAGACCTGGTCACGTGAACAAGCTGAAAGGTGCTCCCAAAGATATACAAGTCCTAATTCCTGGAACCTGTAAATGTTACCTTATTTGACAAAGGGGTCTTTGCAGGTGTGAAATAAGTTAAGGATTTTGAGATATGGTGATAATTCTGAATTTTCTGTGTGGGTCCCAAATGCCCTTATTATGTCTTTATAAGAGATAGGAAGTGGGAGATTCAAGATTCACATAGAAAAGGAGGTGGCAAGGTGACTACAGAGGTAGAGATTGGAGTGATGTGGCCACAGTCAAGAAATGTTGGCAGCCACCAGTAGCTGGAAGAGGTAAGGAACAGATTTTATCCTAGAGCTGCCAGAGGAAGAGCATCTCTGCCAAAATTCTGATTTCAGCCCAGTGATTCAGATTTCAGAATCTTGGCCTCCAGAACTGTGAGAGAATACATTTCTGTTGCTTTAAGCCACCAGGTCAGTGATAGTTTGTTACAGCAACCACAGGAAATTAATAAAAATTGTGTCAAGTATACATTTTTCTGAGACCTTGCATTTCTAGAAACCATTATTTCTCTCAGAATTTTGAAGATATTGCTCTGTGGTACTCTAGCATTCTGAGGTGTTTATAGAAGTCTGAGGTAAGTCTGATTGTTATTCTTTTGCGGTTCACCCGCTTTTTCTGGCTTCACCTGTAACCACTTCTCTGTCCAATTTTCATATTTCTTAAATTTCTGACTGTCTCTTGTCTTCTGATGCCCATCTCCTATTTTCTATCATAGTGCATATCTTTTAAACTCTTTTACTACCATCAGTGAAGATTCAGATTGGCACATAGGTATAGAAGAAATAAACACACCTTCCTTCTTTAACTGAATATTGGATCTGTTTTGATTTGTTTGTTCAGAAAACTGATAACACCATAAGGAATGGAAGAATACCTTAGAAAAGAGATGGTGGCAAAGTGAGACGAGAGAGGAACTCCCTCAAGAAACTGCTGTAGTATTTCAAGTGAAAGATGAGGAGTGTCTAGTCTGGGATAGCGGCTGGGAGGATAAAGGGAAGTGGCTGGATAGGAGATGCATTTATAGTCAGTAGGAGTTAGACACTGATTAGATAGGGGGAAGTAGAGGGAGTAATCCACTGACTCCCAGATTTCTGGCCTGGTTTGGCTGACTGGCTCATGGTATTTGTTTTAGCATGCCAAAGCTGCCAGAATGCCACACATCAGAGATGGATCAGCTTCTTTTTTTTTTTTTGACTTTTTAAATTGTATCATATAACATATATACAAACCAAAGAAAGAAAAAAGCAGTAGTTTTCAAAGTACTCTTCAACAAGTGGTTACAGGACAGATCCCAGAGTTTGTCATGGGCTACCAAACCATCATCTCAGGTTTTCCCTTCTAGCTGCTCCAGAACATAGGAGGCTAGAAATAATAAATATTTTTTTTATCATCATAATCGACTTTTTTTCATGAAAAATAACATATATACAAAAAAGCAGTAAATTTCAAAGCACAGCACAACAATTAGTTGCAGAACAGATTTCAGAGTTTAGTATAGGTTACAATTCCACAATTTTAGTTTTTTACTTCTAGCTGCTCTAAGATACTGAGGACTAAAAGAAATACCATTTTAATGATTCAACAATCATATTTGTTTGTTAAACCCTACCTTCTCTGTATAAATCTACCATCCCCTTTGATCTTTCTATCCCACTCTTTAGGGGTATTTGGGCTATGGCCTTTCTAAATTGTTCATGTTGGAAGGGGCTGTCAATAATATGGGGTAGGGAGATAGAACTAGCTGATGTTCTGGTGAGGCTGGGCCCTCTAGGTTTCAGGACTTATCTGGTCCAGGGATCCATATGGAAGTTGTAGGTTTCTGGAAAGTTACCCTAGTGCGTGGGACCTTTTGTAGAATCTTATATATTGCGCTAGGTATTCTTTAGGATTGGCTGGAATGGTTTTGGTTGGGGGTTGGCAAGTTATGATAAGTAGCAGTGACTAACTGAAGCTTGCATAAGAGTGACCTCCAGAGTAGCCTCTCAACTCTGCCACTGACACTTTACTAGTTATATTATTTTGCCCCTTTTGGTCATGGATCAGCTTTTAATAAAAGGGGATTTATTTAGTTAAAAATTTATAGTTCTTCAGAAAAAAGGCTGCTAATTTTCATCCGAGGTTCTCTTTTACATGGGAAGGCACATGGCGACGTCTGCTGGCTTCTGGGTTCCAACAGCCTTCCCTGGGCTGATTGCTTTCTGCATCTCCAAATGTCTGGGCTGAGCTGGGAGAGCTGAGATGAGGTAGGCTGAGCTGCCTGAGCTGTACTGCACTGACTTCTCTTCTGACCTCTCTCTTTTAAGCCTGCAGCTAATTAAACATCACTCATTGCGGTAGGCAGTCTGCTTAGCTGACTGCGGATGTTATCAGCCATATATGAGTTTCACATGCATATGATTCAAGTCCACAGCAACAAAACTAGACACCATCACCTGGCCAAGTTGATACCTGAACCTAGCTACCACAGTACTATTTACTGAGAATGCAGAGTATAGACAGCAGGGTGCCTAAGGATTAAGAGCACGGGCTGTAGAATTGAACTGCCTAGGTTTGAAGGGCAGCTCTGCCACCCATGAGTTGGGTGATCTTGAGCAAATCATTTTAACTCTTTAAGCGAGCCTCAGTTTCTTTATTCATAAAATGGTAATCATTATAGTAAATAATTTATAGGGTTGTTGTGAAATTTAACTGAACTATGTGTGTAAAGTTCCTCAATTTTGGACACATAAAATTTGAAATTCCTGGACATCTACCAGACAGACTGTGGACTGGAGTTCAGGAGAAAGATTTCAGCTAAATATACAGATTCATGAATTGCCAGAATCAAAACAGAAATACCATATAGAGGACAGTGCTTCTGTGTAGCTGTGTGTAGGTTGGGCTCTGCACAAACAAGGGTACCAGCCAAGTGGGCACAGTGGGACTAACCTGCACTTCAATCACCAAACCATGTGGAGCTGCCTCAGCCCAAGAAAGGACCTTTTACTAATTGTTCAACCCAGGGGGAGCACTTCTGAGTAGTTCACCTACACAGAGGGACTTTTTATCTGATTTGCACAAAGTTTCCATGTGTGCCAGCAGCAGGCCTCATAGAGGGTATGATCAAGGTAGGTCTAACATATTGGCAACTAAGAGTGTCACTGAGCATTATTGTCTTTGGTTGATTTACCCAACTCTGGTTGCCAGCATTTTGGGCCTGGTGCCTAACTTTCTCAGTACACCCACAGATTTGATTTCTAACACTGGCTTTTCCTTTGCAGACATCAGAATTTTCATGTTCTCTATCCATGGTCTTTCTTTTCTGGTATCGTAGCTCATCTCTGACATCCAGAATATTGCTGGAAAGACATGACAATAATGCAAAGTGAGGGAGAGAGTCCTGAGGGCTCACTTGGGAAATATTTCTACTCCACAGCAGAGAAGGCCATATAGTGAGTTCAGGGCCTGTAAGGAACAAATAACAAAACTCTCTCCCTTGTGCAGCAGTGGACACACCCAACCAAAGTGCAAGCGCCTGAATTTGTCTTTTCTAATGCAGCACCCCCTTCTGATAACCCTTTCCTTCCTTCATTCCATGCATTAGTACTACTGATTAAATTGTGAGTCTGGTAGCTGATCCAATGAGGCTAAAAGACATTCTGTCTGATCTAATTACTATTAGTTTACATTTTGTATGCTAACCTTATTTTTCTAACCCCCAATTTCTTAGGGTAACATACCACTGAAGTCATTCATCAGAGGTGGTAGGCGAAGCTATAGGAGTGGCTGAGAACACCCAAAAAGAATGCACTAAAAAAGAAGTGCACTAGGATAAAAGGTGGGGGAAATAAGAGGAATTTATGAAGAAAAAGAAAGTCAGAAGTGTGGACGGAGAGAACTAGTAGTCAGACAGCCATACCCCAGAAGTCAAGGGAGGAGAATTTCAGAAAGAGAAGAAAGACCTTCCTATTTAGAAAGATCTAAATTTGCTTCCTACAGAATCAGTAATAAACCTGTATACAAGTAGTCACTTATATTTACTTAAATATAAGTGGAGATGATCTCACACCAGGTTCACATAATCTAGGAAATTTGTAGCATCCCTCTGTTGGGGGTACAGCGTGCCCTCCCTGGTCATCCTGGTCCCCTTCTGTCAAAGAGACTAGCAGTTGTTTTGGCCCTTTAGGAGAAAAGTGGGCTTTAGATCGTGGGTGGCTTTGGAATAGGTCACTGACTTAACCAGTAATTGGCACTTGAACCAAATGTTAGGACCAGCCAGTGGCATGTGGAGCAGGCTGGCATGACTGAGAACTTTGCCCTACATGCACACCCTGTACTTTCTAGTGACTAACATAACCAACTGAATCCTCTCTCTCAGGGAAAGGGACCATAAGAATTACAGAAGACAGCACAGACAGTGGTGCAAGAGAGACTCTGGGACTTGGCAGTGGCAATGGGAGTGGAATCCTGTTCTTGTGATTACCTGCCTTCATCATTACCTAGAAATCTGTTCCTCGCACATTCCTCCTGGAGGCTATGTCCCCTGATTCAGGCAGAAGTGGTTCAGCAGGACATGTTACACAGTCCATGCTCTAAACAGAGACCCCCTCTTCCACAGCTACACAGGTAAACCTGTTGTCTTTTGTTCAGCCTTCTTCTGGCTCCTTGCTCTAAAAATTAGTTCAGATCCACTTCTCTAACTCCCCTCTTGATTTTTATCTGCAGACACAATTCTGGCAAATGCTCTTAAGATGCAGGCACCATGGTAACAAGTCATCCATATTTCCACTTTCTGATCTGGCTGCCCAAGACCTTGGCTATCTGTGCTAGCTGCCTCAACTCTGCTTCTTCTTCCCCTTAACACAAATATCTCAATGTTAACAAGAAAGCCTGGTGCGGCTTGTAACCTTGGACAGAATAGAAAAGAAACAATGGACATGCACCTATTCAAGTGGGCGAGTTCTGTTCCAATTTCAACCCTACACCCATACCCAGCAAGTAGCCAGCCCACATTCTCCCACTCGTTCATTCATTCATTGCAAATACCTATTATACATTAAGCAATGTAAATATAGAAATAAATCCTCAAGGAGCTCAGAGTTCAATACAAGAGCCAGAGATGCAGACAAATAATATAAATCCAATTTGTAAGAGGATAAGGGAGGATCTTTAACCCTGGATGTAAGAGATAACTGAGCTGAGCTGGGAAAGCCAATTTAGATTGTGGCAGGCAATGCACAAGGTGAAGAATGTTCCAAAAAAGAAGAAACAGTCTCTGAAAGAGGTCCTGGGGAGTGAGAGAGTGTAATGTAGCAGAAAAGCTCCAAATGTTTGGGGTGATTGGGATGGAGGGTAAAAAGTGAAGAGCATGAAAGATGTGGCTAAATATAAGATGGGTGAAATAATGGGGAACCAAACTAAGGGATATAGATCCTATATGGTAGGTGTTGAGGGATATTGAAGAGCTTGAAACAGTTTTGAGTGATCATATTTGTGTTTCTAAAACATCATTCTGAAGGTGATATCACCAAGATGGTGGAATGACATGGTTCAGGGTTCTACTTCCCCTCCCCGAATATGCAGAAGTTTTGAACCACAAGCAAAATATTGAAAGCATCCTTCTTAGAGCTCTGGAAACTTGTTAAAGAGTTGCAATAAATGGGTGAGTATTGAATTCTGAAAAAGGGCAACTTAAAAATGGTAGGAGAACCTTGTGGTTCATTTGTTGGCCTTCCCCCTGCCCCTTCCTTGGATCAATGTGTTGTAAGCCTGTGCTACCAGTGTAGACCCTTGCTCTCAGTTTCAGAGGGAGCAGAGTAACCCTTATGCACATTTTTGAGTGAATATGTGTTTGTACCAATCCACCTGATGGCAGCCTGAAGGATTGAACCAAGGTGCTTGTCTGGCCATTCCCAGAACTTTCTTGAGATGTAGATGGACATCACAAGGCAGCTAACATGCTGTAAGAAAACAAACAGCAGTTCTCTGATGCACAGGATTATTGGCTTTAAGATATACAATAGAACATCTGGGACCAGAAGGAAAGACTAATTTCCTGGGGTAAGAGGCGCATTCAGAGTTTCCACATAAACAAGGGAATTTATAAGACCATCTGTTCATGCCCGGAACAAGATACATGCTCAGAAAAGTCCAGAGAGGACCCAACATGTTTGCCTTGGGCTGTTGTATAGGCTCATTGTAAGGCTGGCTAAAAGAAGGAAAGCACTTGCACAGATCCTATCTGCAAAGATTTGGAAAAGTGCTACTTTCTTTCTTTTTCTTTTTTGCGTGGTGTTCTAGTTTGCTAGCTGCTGGAATGCAATATACCAGAAACAGAATGGATTTTAAAAAGGGGAATTTAATAAGTTGCTAGTTTATGGTTCTAAGGCTGAGACAATGTCCCAATTAAAACAAGTCTATAGAAATGTCCAATCAAAGGCATCCATCCAGGGAAAGATACCTTGGTTCAAGAAGGTCAATGAAGTTCAGGGTTTCTCTCTCAAGTGAGAAGGCACATGGCGAACACGGTCAGGGGTCCGCTCTCATCTGGAAGGGCACATGGCAAACACAGCGTCGTCTGCTAGCTTTGTCTCCTCACGAAGTTCCCCAGGAGTTTTCCTTCTTCATCTCCAAAGGTCGCTGGCTCATGGACTCTCTCCTTCGTGGTGCTGCAGCATTCTCTGCTCTCTCAGAATCTCTTCCATTCTCCAAAATGTTTCCTTTTTTATAGGACTCCAAATAACTAATCAAGACCCATGTAACCACGGGAATACAGAGTCCAAAATCCACAGGGCAGGTTGTGAAGCCGACGATTCCGATGAAGAATCTGGATGAACTCCACAGGAGAGGCTTGCCAGATGAAGCAGGAATAGAGTCTGTCTCTTCTGAATCCTTCTTAAAAGACTTCCAGTGATTAGATTAAGCATCACTCATTGAAGAAGACACTCCACTTTGGCTGATTACAAATGGAATCAGCTGTGGATGCAGCTGACATGTTCATGATTTAATTCTATGACATGTCCTCATTTCAACAGACAGACCAGCACTTGCCCAACCAGACAAACAGGTACTACAACTTGGCCAAGCTGACACATGAACCTGATCATGACACATGGTGTGCTGGTTTGAAAGGATGTATGGACCCTAGAAAAGCCATGTTTTAATCAAAATCCCATTTCGTAAAGGCAGAATAATCCCTATTCAATACTGTGTGTTTGAAACTGTAATCAGATCATCTCTCTGGACATGTGATTTAATCAAGAGTGGTTGTTAAGCTGAATTAAGTGACGACATGTCTCCACCCATTTGGATGGTTCTTGATAAGTTTCTGGAGTCCTATAAAGGAGGAAACATTTTGAAGAAGGAGATTTGGAGAGAGCAGAGAATGCTGCCACACCACTAAGCAGAGAGTCCATCAGCTAGCGCTTTGGAGAAGAAGAAGGAAAACGCCTCCCGGGGAGCTTCATGAAACAGGAAGCCAGGAGAGAAAGCTAGCAAATAACGCTGTGCTCACCATGTGCCCTTCCAGCTGAGGGAAAAATTATGATTGTGTTCACCATGTGCCTTGTCGGATGAGAGAGAAACCCTGAACTTCATCGGCCTTCTTGAATCAAGGCATCTTTCCCTGGATGCCTCGGATTGGACATTTCTATAACTTGTTTTAATTGGGACATTTTCTCGACCTTAGAACTGTAAGCTAGCAACTTACTAAATCCTCCTTTTTAAAAGCCATTCAGTTTCTGGTATATTGCATTCCAGCAGCTAGCAAACTAGAACACATGGGTAGGCACTGGGAATTGAAACTGGGTCTCCGGCATGGCAGGTGAGAATTCTGCCACTGAGCCACCAGCACACTGCCCTTTTTTTTTTCTTTCTTCCTTCTTTTCCTTTTCTTTTCTTCCTCCTCCTCCTCCTCCTTCTCCCCCTCCTCCTCTTCTTCTTCTGTTAGCTCTTGGCATTCAACAGAGTTTCTGACATAATACTAGCTGGACACAAGTTTAAGGAAAAGACAGTTTAGAGACTAAATTCCACAGTTCACAGATTAAAATACTAAAATATTAAGTGTTCAGAAGAAAATAAAGGCATATAAAGAAATAAATAATGATGATCCATTCAAGGAAATAATATAAATTTTCATAAACCTTCAATGAGAAAGCTCTGATTTTGGACATACCGAAGACTTAAAAACTGTCTTAAATATGCCAAAAGAACTAAAGGGAAACATGGACAAAGAACCAAAGGAAATGAGGAAAATTATATATGAACAAAATGATAATTTCAATAATGAAATCGAAATGATGAAAAGGAACCCAGTGTACTTAGAGATACATAGAAGCTAAAGATGCATGAATGGTTAGCTAATGAAGTTGAACTCAAATATAAGGGAATAGATAGAAGTGAAGACAGTTCTCTAGTGGGTCTATTAGTAATATTACCGTATTGAAGGTGAACAAAATTGAAAACGGTTGTATAGTCCTATGTGTCCCACTGATTAACACTAGAAATAAAAATAAGTTATTGCAAGAACTACTTCAAAGATATAATTTGTGTACAAAGAGTGTTTAAGTCCAGGGTACAGGGGAAAACTGCTATTGCATGCCATGGACTATGTTTAACAGGAAAACAGCAGTACCACAGCAACAGTACAGGTAAATAACTAGGGGAGGGACAACAGTTAAGGGAAAGTCTAGGTTTCCTATTTGGTGAGGGTATGTTTATTGGTCATCCCTCTCTTTGAAAAAATGAAATTATCTAATATTGAGAGTGTTGATGGACTGTGGACTTTGGCACTATGCATGATGTCTAATGAATGAAGGTGGCTGAAGGATGCACTGACTAAAAAATAGATTTGTGAATGAGGGTGTATTCATATGATCAGATATTGTGCTGCTACAAAAAAGAACAAAGTCATGAGGCATGCAACGATGTGGAATCTGTGGAAGATTTTGGTGAGGCAAAATAAGCCAGAAATGAAAGAACAATTATGGTATGGTCTCCTTTAGAAAATACTTATAAGAAAACAGGAGCTTAGATTGTAGGCTCTTATAGCAGACACATTTATTTCTGTATTTTAAGATGCTGTTTTATTTATCTATGACCTGGTATTTAGAGAAAAGAACGAAGTTGATCAGGTTGAGATTAAGGTACGTCAGAACAGAAGAGTAAGGAAGACATTGTCTATATTTTAGAACCTCACTTACTCTTTGAGATCAAAGGAAGAAAGGTTTATTTTGTCTGTAATTCGAATTGTCTGTGGCACATAATATAACTCAACCTGTCTGGATAGCTCATTTGAACAATGGAAACACAAGGAGCCCAGAATAAAAATGAGGGCCTTTAATCCTATATAGCTTAATGTAATTGCTGGATACATCCCATAGTATATTAAGCAGATAATCCAAAAGTATTGGCAAAGTACCTTGAGGGATGGGAGGAAAAAATATGGAACTATGAAACTTTACCATCATGGAATCCACTGATACTGTGTCAAACATTAGGGACACCCAAATCAATAGGCCAAGCCCTTGATCTTGAGGCTTACTCTTGTGAAGCTTACATAGGTACAGCGATACTTAGCCTATCTATAGGTATGTCTAAGAGTTACTTCTGGAGGACTTCTTTTGTTGCTCAGATGCGGCATCACTCTCTCTAAGCCCAACTCTGCAAGTGAAATAATTACCCTTCCCCCTATGTGGGACATGACATTAAGGGATGAAAGTTTCCCTGGTGGCATGGGAGATGACTCCCAGGGATAAGTCTAGCCTTAACACCATAGGATCAACAATTCCATTGTGAACAAAAGGGGGAAAAGAAGTGTAACTAATAAAGTATCAGTGGCTGAGAGAGTTCAAATAGAGTTGAGAGGCTACTCTGGAGGTCACGCTTATGCAAGTTTCAGTTAGGCATTGCTACCTATCATAACTTGCCAAACCTCAACCAAAACCATTCCAGCCAATCCTAAAGAACATCTTGGGCAAAATATAAGATTCTACAAAGGTTTCCAGAAACCTACAACCTCCAGATGTGTCCCTGGACCAGATAAATCCTGAAACCTAGAGGATCCAGCCTCTCCAGAATGTCAGCTACTTCCATCCCTCATCCCATTTTATTGACAACCCATCCCAACATGAAAAAACTAGAATGTGTATAACCCAAATACCCCTAAAAAGTGGGATAAAAATCACAGGTTATGATGGAGTTATACAGAGAAGTTAGGGTTTAACAATTGCGTATGATTGCTGAATCACTATAGATATTTCTTATAGTCTCCAGTACCTTAGGGCAGCTAGAAGTAAAAACCTAAAATTGTGGAGCTGTAATCCATATCAAACTCTGAAATCTGTTCTGCAATTAATTGTTGTGATGTGCTTTGAAACTTATGCCTTTTTGTATATATGCTATTTTTCACAAAAAAGAAAAAAAGAGAGAATACTTGGAATGTTGGTGCAATTTCAGTCTTCAAGACTTTAATTTATAATAAAAATTTACATCATAAAAAAATGTATAAGGAAATGTAACGGACCAAGAATTGCTAAGACAATCTTGGAGTACTTACACAACCAGAGTGTAGCTACAGTAATTAAAGTATTGTGGTGTTCACACAAAGGCAGAAAAATAGACCAATGTAATAGAAAAGAGGGTGATCATGTCACAAATGATACTAAATTGAATGAATACTCATATGAGGAGAAAAATGAATCTTGATCCTAACTCATAATTTTGTACAAAAATTAATTCTAGATGAATCAAATTATGGATCAATTCAAAGGGTAAAACATTGTAGCTTCTATATTAAGATAATGCAATATCTTCATGACTTGGGGGTAACCAAATATTTCTTAAACAAACAAGCACACACATGTTCAGGAAAAGATTATAAACTCGACTATATTAAAAATTAAGGGGTGGGCCACGATGGCTCAACAAGCAGAGTTCCCGCCTGCCATGCTGGAGACCCGGGTTCGATTTCTGTGCCTGCCCATGTGAAAAATAAAAAAAAGGACTTCAGTTCATTAAAATAAACTTTTAAGATAATAAAATGAGTGGAAAAAGATATTCACAATGCATTGATCTGATAAGTGACTTGTATCCAGAAATTCTACAAATCATTAAACAAAGACAGACCCATTAAAAAAAAATGGGTAAAAGTCATAATCAAACTCTTCCCAAGAGAAGAAATTCAAAAGGTTAGTATGCTTATGAAAAGCTGCTCAGTGCCATTGGTCAACAGGAAAATACATACTGAAACCACAGTATGTGTTAACAAAGGAACAAAGTGTTTCAATATCAAGTGTTAGGGAAGATTTGGAACAACTGGAACTCTAATACAGAAGCGGGATTACAGCCACTTTGAAAAATGTTGGGCAGTCTCCACCTAAACTGAATTTATACTTACTCTATGACCCAACAGTTCCACTTATAGACATGTGTAAAAGAGAAAGATATGTGTGCACTAAAGGACATTTATAAGAATGTTCATAATAACATTAAATGTCTCCAAATTGGAAATCAAATGTCTGTCAACAATAAAATGGAATTGTGAAATATCCATACAATGGAATACCATACAAAATTTTAAATGAATGAACTATAGCTACACAAAGCAATGTGGTTGATTCTCAAAAACATAATGTTGAGCATAAGTAGCCAGAAATAAAAATATGTATTTTATGATTCTGTTTATGTAAAGTTTAAAATTAAGCAAAATAATATATGGTGAAAGATTTTGGAATAATAATTCTGTTGGGTGGTTAAGATCTGGAAGATGACACAAACGAGGCTTCTGCATAGTTTGCAATGTTCTTTATCTTGACCTGTTTGGTAGTTACACAGACATGTTCATTAAAAACTCATCAGGTTGCACACTTGAAATTTATATGACTATTATATATATATCAATTAAAAACCTCTAATGCCCAAGCAGGTTTGAAAAAGAATCACATAGAACTTCTAGAAATTACATGTGGTTACATCTCTGAAATCACGTTTCTGAACTACTTTGGGACAATCATGAGAACCTGTTGGTAAACTGCTACTTATACCTTTTACAAAGTCCAGAGCGTAGATTCTTCAGCAAAAGCTGGGTAACAGTGTTTTCAGAACCATTATACATCAAAGTAAGTTGGGATGTACTACAGTAAAAAATTACCTCTCAAATCTCTGTGGCTTATCACTAATAGCTAATGGTGGAACCATATTATAGAGCTGGTGGGGTGTGTGTATGTAGCCTGGATCCAAAGGACTCAGATTGGGTGATGGTGGTGGAAAGGGGCAAGGTTGGGTCCAAACACCAGTTACATGGGATGAATGGAGGTAGGGTGGGGCCTTGGTGTCTCAGGAAAGATCAGCAAAGAAAAGAATGTTTTAGGATACCATCTCAGGTAGGGTTTTTTTTTTTCCTTCAAGAAACAGTGAAAGACTCAGGCCAGCTCAATTTGTGAAGGTTTTATGTTTACAGAGCAATAAGGAAAGACATATTATGGAACTTGAAGAATCAGAACCTTAAGATGATCAAGTCTCGTGAAGGTTGGAACTGGATTCAAAGCTACTCTTGGGATTCCAGCAGCTGGAGTTCATAAATATTATAAATATATTTCGACAGAACTTCCTGTCACACTACCTTGTAAGAAACTACCTGGTTAACTGAACAATAATGATGCTATCATTATCAGGTGTTTACAACATAGCAGGCACTGAGACCTTTTCATGCTTAACTCATTTAATCCTCACATCAGCCCTGTAAGATAGATACTAATTTTATCCCCATAATACTGTTGAAGAAACTGTGGCTTTAGAGGTGTGAAGTGTCTTGCTCAAGATCACAAGGTAAGGGACAGAGCCAGGAATTAAATACAAGCAACCTGGCTCTCAAGAATTTGCAAATTACATGAAATCTGAAAGGTTAGTAGATACATAAAATGATGGTGAATCAAGCTTCAAAGTATTCTCTACAGGCTGGAATGATGAGTTGAAATGGACATGAGATGTCATAGACCCAAATGGAACTTTCTTTGCCAGTTGTACCCCCTTCTCCAAGTTCAACTGCACAAGCGTAGGAAGGGGGAAGATTATAAGCAGCACATTTGAAGGCCCTTTTTAACTCTATCCTTTCCCTCATGCCCTATAATCAATGATTGGCCAAGAAGGTTGCAGTCACCTCCATGGTATCTTTCCCACCCATCTTCTTTTCTCTACCTTCACTACCCCTGTGTAATGTAATAAAAGAAATTATATTTGGTGCCTCATCATCCTACTTGGCCTAGTCATATTTTTTCCTTCTAAGCGATCACCCCAGTTAGCTCTGCCCTGGGCAGAGCTGCAATTAGCAAAGCCTACACTTCTGGATGGTTTGGAATGAGAAAGGTCACCTCTAGTTCTCTGTGAGGCCCTTTGCGACTTCTACCTTCTCACATATCATAAATTATGCCAGGGCAGTTACTTCCATATGGTTTGGATGATAAGAAGCTGCCCTCAGCTTCTCCAAACAGCCCTTGATGCTTCTGGCTTTTGCACTGTACAGTTTGAAACCGCCAAGATCCAGTATCTGTGAGAAAATCTTCCCCCTCCCCTCTGAGTCATACTAAATGTAAGAGCCCAGTAACTCTATCTGCTCTCCACCCCACCCCCCACTTCCACAGATTCTTGCAGAAGCCTGAAAGACAGGGCTACTCTGCTACCCTCATTCTCCCCCTCTCCTCCTCTAGGCTCTATGATCCAATAAAGCTGTCCTTTCATGTATTCTTAGCTGCCTGGCTATCTATGTTTGGATCTCATCACCCAAAGAACCTTCACATAACATTTAAATCAATTGGCCTAGTAAGCAGGATGGTGTGGGTCTGACCAATAGTGACCAGGTGGGAATTACTTTATGCTGTTCTTGCTTACTAACCTGCTGTGTGTTATTTGGCAAGGCTCCACTGCTTGCTGTTATTCATTTGTGCTGCTCTGTGCTGCTCGTACTTCTGTTGCCAGGTGTTGGCATGGGGTATCTCCCTAAATTCCCATGGCTGTAGGGAGTGCAAAGCACTTTTAGGCTCCCCTCCAGTTGACCATGGGCAGGCTCCAGTGTAAGGTGGTATATTTCTCATGGTGTCCTTGAGTAGCACCTTGGCTGCCTTTCCTGGGCTCGGAGTCCTGCACAACAGACCACTATTCTAGGGTGTGTTGCCTTTAAATCAGGTAGACTGTTCCAGTGACTTGGGAATCTCAGGAATGGTCAGGACTGTATTGTCTATTAAGTTACAAAAGTCTTGGTGTGAGTAGGAAGACTTGAGCTGGTGGGGCCAACAAAGACAGTAGGGTTCCTCCTATCTCAGTGGTGATAGAGACACAAGATAATAGGCTCCAGAGCATAATGCCACCCTGGTAAAGGTCAGAGAAGGTGATATGACCTTGGACTCACTGTGAATGAGTGGAGCCACGCGAGGGAATAATAAGTTCATACCTAACCTGTGTTATGGGTAACTCTACCCAAGTTTTCCATGGCACCCCACAACAGTAAATGCTGCTGGGAAAAGTGCCTTCTCTGTTGCTGTTCTCTCCACTGCTATTGCTTTTTGTTACCTTCATCACACACCTCATGAATTATAGAGGTTCCAGTCCTTGGCTGAAGACCCTAACCCTTTAGCTCAGTTGTGACACCCTGGAGAGAGATGTGGTAGAATATGAGATAAGGTGGAGGGACCTCTTCCTCAAATTTTTCTGGCAACGACCTACAAGGTCAAATGAACTCTGGACAGGGAGGATACTGAAACCCAAACCAGGAATGTTATCAGGCTAGAAATTCAAACCATTCTAAAGAATTTTGTTCAGTAGGAGGGAGAAACAGTGGCTGGCTGGTTGCTAAGGGTATTCAACGTAGGGTCTGAATTGTTCCCCAGGAGATAAGAAAATTAGCAAGCATTGCTAAGGAATCCAAATTACATCATTAATGCTGGGAACTTCCTGCTTCCATGATAAATTTATCCACAATCACCAAATTCCTGCTGTATTTAGAAGGGAGAAGGGCCATTCCCATACCTGGAGTGTGGTGGTTTGAAGCTGTATGTAACCCAGAAAAAACCTGTTTTGAAATCTAATCCATTCTGATGAGTATAAACTTATTGTAAACAGGACATTTTGACGAGGCTACTTCAGTTAAGGTGTATGCACTTCAGTTAGCTTTGGACTTAATCCTATTACTAGAGTCCTTTATAAGAGAATGAAATTCAGTCAAAAAGAGAGAAGGCTACAGAGGCAAGTAGCTGAAGTTGATGAAAATTGGAAGAGAAGGGAAAGACCAGCAGATACACCATGTGCCTTGCCATGTGGTTGAGGAGCAAAGGCTCACCAGCAGCTGGTCTTTGGGAAGAAAACATTGCATTTATGATGACTTGATTTAGACATTTTCATGGTCTCAAACTGTAAGCTAAGAATCTCTCATTGTTTAAAGCTAACACAGTTAATAGTATTTGCTTTGAGCAGTCTAGGAAACTCAAACAGGGGTAAAAAGGCCAATGATATAGAGGAAATAAGGGACTGTCTATATAAAATAGGAATTGTACAGTTGGCATATAATTCTGATGCCCACCCTAATAAAGATTTAGTTCAAAGAGACATAGAAAAGGTGAAGATTTGTTATTGAGAGGCTTTAATATGAGGTCCTAATTGCCACTGTCAACCCCAGAGGGGAAAAAAAAGGGAGAGAGAAAGACATGCGCTGGTATCACTGACCCCCTATTGACCTGAAAAAAGGAAAAAAAAAAAACACACCCATCCATAGTGAGATGCCTTCTGGGCAAACTGTTAATAAAGCCCCATTGTTACCTAAAGAGTGAGGTGATGCAATGAACATAGTGAGGGTTTTTTTTTTTGTTTTGTTTTTGAGCATTCACACAGAGACATGGAGTTCATCTCCAACCCTGATGAGGGGGCCCCCTTTGACGTTGAGTCATGGAAAAATTTCTTACAGGGAGTCCCCTCACCTCAAATTACAGGGTAGCCTTCTTCAGCCTTATTGGCAAAACTCATGCTATCTGGAGGCTATGGAAGTGGTGGAGCTATTTACCTAGGAGGCCAGTCTGCAAGCCCCTAGATACTGTGGGTCTCTGGTCTACAATCCAAGATCCCCTCAAAAACATAGTAATTCATCATACCTACCATCTCCCCCTACAGTAGCTCTATAGGGTCAGTTCTTAAGACTTCCACCAGTAAAGGACAATTAACCATCAATTATCCCAACCTTAATGCACAAGTCCTGCCTATCACTGCTCCTATTCTTAACATCATATAATCAATAAAAGACATACACAGGAGCATGGGCAACTGCTTTTTTGTGACTGACTTGTACAACATGTTTTACTCAGTATCAATACCTAAAAAAAAATCCAAACCACAGCTGCCAAGACTTTTACAAATGGTCTTTAAAAACTGCTTCCAACTGGCACTATGTAGATGACATTCAATTAAGGGATGACTCTAAAAAGGACCTCAGAAAAGACCTAGCCAGACTCATGTGTCATTTACAGTAATGAGGCTAGGCCATAGAACCCCAGAAAATACAAGGGCCATCAAACTCTGCCAAATTCCTAGTCATCTACAAATCCCCTAAGGACAGATAGATTCCTTCTACCATCAAACACAAGCCCATCTCAGACCACTAAGACACCCACAACACTTAATAAGATTATTCATATTTTGGAGGCATTACTTCCCACATCTCTCACTCTCATTACAGCCCATATACAACAACACATGTACATCTGCTGCTTTCTACTGGAGAAAGTCCCAACATTGTGTCAATATTGGCCCAATAAACCACTTCAGAAGCCATGCCCCTTGTCCCACTGGGAACAGATTTTAAATTAGAGGCCTTGGCCACCTCCGAATATGCCTTTTGGAGTCCTTGGACTAAACATGTCAAATCCTGGCTGCTTATTGGAATCCTCTAAAATCAGAGGAGCTTACAGGGCCACAACTAGTCAGTCTGCACACACAGATTTCCATAATGCCATAGGTGAGAGTTAATTCTCAGTAAGAGCTCAGCACAGCCACTAAAGCCTCACTGGTAAAGTGGAAATGGTACCTAGAGAAGAGGGTTAATCCAGATAAGCAGGAACTTTTCAAAGTATAGGAATATGTAACTTCCCCCATGCTCAGCCACTTGCCCATGGATCTTGAGACTCCGGTGATGGTGTCCCCATTGCCCCTTCCTCCAGCTAAGTGAGGACCCCTTGGAACCAACTTTCTGACATAGGAGTAGGTATATCTCACCAATGGCACCACTACTGTATACAACACAGCTCACTGGAGGGCCACTGCTGGCCCTCAAACACATGCTAACCCAAGATGGCTATTCAGGGTCTGCAAGGTTGGCAAGAACTGGAAGAAGTCCAGTTAGCACTTCAGGATGCCCTTAGCTGTCAGTTGCCCAGCCTCTGCATCTTCACTAATTCTTGGATGGTGGCTAAAGGGCTGACAGGGGCATCAGGCCAATGGGAACAAAATAATTCTCTCAGACAAGGAAGGTACTTGTGGGGAACTCCACATTTGGAAATAGCTCATAGCCTCACCTATTTCACATACACCAGAATGACTGTTCAATGACACTACCTTAAATTCATTTTTATACAGTATACCTGGAAGGTTCCTCAGAGACTGCCCACTCAGGCCCCCCAACCTTCCCCTACCAATGGTCTGGTCCCATATCACCTCAGGCCTCAGAACCTCCTTTGCTCTGGTGGAGTGGGCACACAAAAATTAATTGATTCTAAGCCTATCACTAAAGTTACTAAAATAGTTACTAAAAGCTGTGACTTGTGATCCAAAACCAAACATTGGCATCCCATAAATGGGATCACATTTCTCAGGGTGGGGTTAAACCCTTTTCTTATTGCCACATTAATGACATCACTGCAGCATCACCATGAAGTAAAGGTTATAGCTCCCAAACCAAGCAGTGGAATGGACTGTGTCACCTTTAGATGTTTAAAGAAGCTTCATCTGTTGTATGCCAGTTCACATATTAAAAAATTACTTCCTTTTACCCTGCCATGTGTGCTTATTACCCATATAAACACAACACCCAGCCCGGCATGCCCCAGACATAGAGCAAGCTTTGAGAGAAAACATTACACAGTTTCTTAGCAAGGGAGAAACAACACCAGGTCCAGCAGTCATGATACAAGTAGCAGCCCCAGAAGCCAGTTCCCCCCAACTGATGCAATGTCAATGTTTACCCTGACTCTGGGATTTAGTATTTTCTGGCCTCATGAATCATAGGTTTACTTACCAACCAACAAGTCCTCACCATGCTATCTCTGGAATGCTAAAAAATATTTGACTAATCCTAAAATTCTACACAGGCATAAGACAGAGGAGATTGCTGGCTATTTTTCCTCAACCACTGTACCTGATATGCCACCAAATGTGGCTAATGACCCAAAGCTACCCAATCTATATATTAAATGGGCCCACTGGCACCAATGCATAAATGATTCATGACCCAGGCATAATCTAAATAAGCTTCTCATACAGTTCCAGTGGTCTCTAGAATGTAATCAAATCAAACCTGCATGGTGAAATGTCCTCTACTCTAGCCTGCAGGACATACTGTTCTAAGGCAAAAGCTTGGATTGCAAAGAGAGTCTACAAAGAATTAACATTCAATTGACATATAAGTGTAGGCAAAGGGAAGGGAAGCAGAAGGAGGCTACATGGGAACCCGCAGCAAAAGGTTTGGCTAAATGCCTCTTATATGACCCCTAAAAGTCATAGAGATCTGTAGTGACAGTCATTTTAACAAACTTGAAGATATCATGACTAGAGCTACCCAGTGGTATTTAAAATCCTTTGTGGATTGCCACTTGGGAGGCGTACCCACCCCAGTGTTGGCCCCAATTATCACCACCACAGATGACATCAACCCAGTCCGTGGTTTTGTCACTGCAGAGGGTGTTTTCTTCAGTTGAATATACCACAGGAGTTGAAATACAGTAGCTTTAGCACTGTTTGCAGCCCTGGAAGTCAGATTTGTAGCTATACTCTGCATAGATTGCCAACTGCCTGCCCAGTGGGCCCAATGAATATCTTAAATCTTGCAAAACTGTATGTCACTTCCTCCACTATTGTCAGCTCACCTGTTGGCTAAGGAAGAGGTAGTCTATGCTATGACCAGCACAGCCTATCACATATACATCAGCAACTCAGGGCAAGTCCAGTATAATTTATAAAGATGCAATTTATAAGATGCATAAAAGATATGCATTATTAATAATACCTCTAATACCTTTTTAAAGATGTATACATCCTCCTAAACATTCATGGAAACTTACTCCATGGCTAAGCCCCACTACTTGAGGAGATTGGCTCAGCCAGGCCTCCCAATTACTAGTCACAGGACTAGTCCTAAATATGATTATGGTGCCCTTATTTAAGCTGGTCATTCAAGCCAAAGTTAACAGTCTAAACGTGTCCCCAAATATCTCAACTACTTAGGCCCTAGCCATCTTAAAGAATGATTCCAAGTCACCACAGGATGCATTGCAATGGCATAAAAGAAATTATATTTGCTGCCCCATCATCCTGCCTAGCCTAGTCATAAGTTTCCCTTCTAAGCAACCACCTCAGTAAGCCCTGCCCTTAGGAAAAACCTCAATTGGCAAGGCTGGCACCTCTATATGGTTTGGAATGGTAAGGTTTGTCCCTAGCTTCTCTGAAAGGCCTCTGCCACTTCTTCTCCAAATGGTTCCTTGCCAGTTCTTCCCTTTCACATAGCATAAATTAATAGCAGGGAAGCTACTTCCATACAGTTTAGATAAGAATCTTCCCACAGCTACTCCAAACAGCCCCTGCTGCTTCTGCCTTTTGCTCTGTATAGTTTGACATCTCCAACCTCCAATATCTGTGAGAAAATCTTACCCTTGTCCTCTGGGTTACAATAAATGCAAGAGCCCAGGACCCACATGTGCTATTCTCTCCCTCCTTCATGGACCCTCACAGTTGCCTAGTTGGTTAAGACAGGGCTCCACTGCCACCCTCATTCTCCCCTCTCCTCTTCCACACTCTTTGATCCAATACAGCTGTTCTTTCATGTATTCTTGGCTGGTTGGACATCTCTGCTTATGTTTCATCTCCCAAAGAACCTTCATATAGCATCTGAAACACATTGCCCTAGTCCAACAGACCACCATCAAAAGTCTCCATGTGGTGAACTTGCCTAAAATCGCTCTTCTCTACACCTTGAGTGATCATCCTAATAACTAACTTGGTATACTTTCCCATCAGAGTCTCTGCATATCTTTAGTATGGCTTCAAGGCTCTACCTAATTGGTCTCATCCCTTACCTTTTAGCCTCATCTCTTACTACTCACTTCCTCTCACATCAACCTCATTTGCCTACTGATTATTTCCCCCAAATAATTCCTGAAACATCCTGTGCCCTTGACTATGCTATCTTCTCTGAAGGTCAGAAATCTACCTATCTGTTTTAGTTTGTTAAAGTTGCCAGATTGCAATATACCAGTAACAGAATATCTTTTAAAAGGGAAGTTTATTAAGTTGCAAGTTTACAGTTCTAAGGCAATGCAAATATCCAAATGAAAGCACCAACAAGAGGTTAACTGCATTCAAGAAAACCTGATACCATCTGGAACACCTCTGTCAGCTGGGAAGTCATGTGGCTGGTGTCTGCTCTGGCTAATGACACCTCTATCAGCTGAGAAGTCACATGGTGATGTCTGCTAGCTTTCTGTCCTCATTTCATAAGGCTTCACTGGGGGTATTTTCCTTATGGTACAAAGGTCCCTGGCTGTGTGGGCTCTGTCAGCACTGAAGCTTTTTCCAAAATGATTCTCTCTTAAAGGGCTCCAGTAAGCAACTCCACCTTGAATGAGTGGAGACACATCTCCATGGAAACCATCCAGTCAAAAGTTATCACTGACAATTGGGTGGGTCAAATCTCCATGGAAACAATCAAAATCTCCCACCCAACAATATTGAATGAGGATTAAAGAACATGACTTTTCTGGGGTGCACGACAGTTTCAAAATGGCACATATCACCCTTTGAACCCCTAAAAGACATATTCTTTACATATACAAAATACATTCATTCCATCACAATATCAGAAAGACTTAAGCAATTTCAGTAATAATAGAAATGCAATACAAAGTCAGAAACAGTACAAAATCTCATCAGCTGCAGGCATGGTTTGCCCTAAAGCAAAATTCTATTCTGGCTGTGGACCTATAAAAACCCAGTATGTGCTATCTGCTGCCAACGCACAAAGGAGGAACAATCATAGGATACATATTTCCATTTCCACAGGGAGAAATTGGAAGGAACACAGGGGTCACCAGACCCAGATATTTCTGAAAACCTGCTGGACAAACTCTATTAGATTTCAAAGTCTGAGAGTCATTTATCCTCAGGGCTTTAGAAGGTGGCCATCCCAACCTTTCCAAGACCTATGCAGTGGCCTGGCTCTCTCCAAATGCAACCTTGTGAGACATTGGGAATACCATACTTTGTCTCAGTTCCACCCTCTACAAACATTGGGGCAACACACAGGATTTCTACCATCTCTGGGGTACATGCTCAACTTCTCCAGAACAATGGGGTGGCAGCCAGGCTCTCCCCAATCCCCAAGGAACGTGTTCCAACCTCTCTGAGGCCTGGGGCACAGAAACTCCTGTCTTCTGCATTTAGGGCAAACTCGTCCTCTCCAAGTGCATGGAGAGGGTGGGTCCACTCTCCTGGCCCAAGGTTTCTTGGCTTCAGACCTTAGCTTCCATGGCTCTGCCTTTGAAGTTGGTTTTCCTTCAGTTTGTCCCTTTTCTGTACATTTTAGTCCAACCGGCAGTGGTTCAGTTCATACAGATCCCACAACACTCTTGGTTTTTTATATAGTATGCAGGGATCATAACCATCAGACAATAGGACTTTCCACAAATCCTTTCTGAATAACTCCATTTCCAATCCTGGCTTTTCCTGAAATGACTGACAGATTCTATGTTTGGTTAAATCCTCACATGGAGCATTATTCCCTCCTTTATGGAGGACCAGAAATTCCCAGACCATCAATTTATAGTTTCATTGCACACAAGAGTTCAGTTCTCAGCTTATCTCTTTCCTGTAGCATTTCACTACAAGCTGCAAGGAGAAACCAGGCTGTACTTTCCATTTAATTTGGTAATGTATTCTGCTAAATATCCAAGTTCATAACTTTTAAAATCTGCCTTTCATCCAAAACCAATAGTCAATTCTGCTAAATTTTCTGCCACTTTAAAACAAAGATCACCCTTCTTCCAGTTTACAGTAACACATGCATCATTTCTATCTAAGTTCTTATCAGAAGTATCTTTAGAGTCAATATTTCTACCAACAGTCTCTTCAAAGCATTCTAGGTCTTCTCTATCAAACATCTCACAGTTCTGCCAAAACCTTCCCCTTATTCATTTAAAAAGCCATTGAAACATGTTTGATATTTGCAAACCACAGTACCCCCCTTCTCTGGTACCAAAATAGGTTTTAGTTTGTTAAAGCTACGAGAATGCAATATACCAGTAATGGAATGGCTTTTAAAAAGGGAATTTGTTTCATTTCCTGGTGCCTGCCCATGCAAAAATAAAATAAAATAAAAATAAAAAGGGAATTTGTTAAGTTGCAAGTTTACCGTTCTAAGGCTGTGAAAATTTCCAAATGAAGGCATCTACAAGAGGTTACCTGCAGTCAAGAAAAGCTGATACCATCTGGAACACCTCTGTCAGCTGGGTGTTCCAGATGGTATCACGTGGCTGGTGTCTGCTCTGGCTTCTGGATTCCTCTCTCAACTGGGAAGGCACATGATGATGTCTGCTGATTTTCTTTCCTCATTTCATAAGGTTTCTTCATTTCCACTAAGATTTCCTTACCAGAAATCCTAAGAAAGTTGCATTGGGAGTCCTTATGGGTGAAAGGAAAGGACATCAGACAGAGACTTGATGTCATATGAAGAATTAAAGATCCACAATAAAAGTAAATACATGGGCAAATATAAATGCCAATATTATTGTACTCCTGGTTTGTAACTCTACGTTTGTTTCCTTACATGAACTAGAATACAAATGCACAAAAATCATAAATCTATGTAACTGAGCAAACAAAATATAGATGTAATTTTTGACAAGAAGATATAAAGGGGGAAGAATAGGGTATAGAAGCAGAGATTGTGTATTCTTTTGAAGTTAAGTTGGTATCAATTCAAACGGGATTTTTATAGATTTAAGATGTTAAATTTAAACCTCATGATAACCAAAAAGAAGATATTCGAAAAACATGCACAAAGGGAAAAAGAAGGGATTTAAAAAATGTTCACTACAAAAAAATCAACTAAATAAAAAAGGCAATGCTGGCAGAATTGAAGGGCCAAAATGTATAAGACTTATAAAAACCAAAGAGTAAAATGGGAGAAGAAAGTCTATTTTATCATTAGTTACTTTAAATATAAATGTGTTTAACTCTCCAGTCAAAAGATGCAGGTTGGCAGAATGGATTTAAAAAGAACAAACATGACCTGGCCATATGTTGCTTACAAGAGACTCACTTTAAATTCAAAACAACAGGTAGGCTGAAAGCGAAATGAAAGAAAAGAAAATATTCCATGCAATTATTAATTAAAAAAAGCAAGTATGCCTATACACTTAAGGTAAAAAAACTAATAAAGGGACACAGAAGTGCACTATATATTGATAAAAGAGTCAAATCATCAAGAAGATATAATTATTATATATATATGCACCTAATAAGAGAGTCCCAAAATGTATGAAACAAACACCAATAGATTTAAAGGGAGAAACAGACAGTTCTACATTAAAAGTTGGAGACGTCAATACGCTATTTTCAATAATAGGCGGAACATCAAGACAGAAAATCAATAAGGAAACAGAGGACTTGAACGACATTATAAACCAAGTAGGCCTAATCAACCCAACTGGAACACTCTACCCAACAACAGCAGAATACACACTCTTCTCAATTGCACATGAATCATTCTCCAAGATAAACCATATGCTTGGTAGAGAACAAGTATCAATACATTTAAAACAAGTAAAGTCAAACAAAGGATATTTGCTTAACCAAAATGGAATGAAACTAGAAATTAATAGCAGAGATAAAACTGGAAAATTCACAAATATGTGGACATTAAACACACACTCTTGAATAACCAATGGTCAAAGATGAAATCAAAAGGTAAATCAGAAAATTGTTAAACATTAATGAAAAAGAAAATACAACATATAAAAGCTTTGGTGTGTAGCCTATGTAGTGTTCAGAGGGAAATTTATAGCTGAAATGAATTACATAAAAAAGAGGAAAGATCTCCAATCAATAACCTAACTTCACATCTTGAGGAACTAGAAAAAGAAAAGCAAACAAACCTAAAGTTAGAAAACAAGGAAATAGTAAAGATTATAGTGGTGATAAATGAAGTACACAGTAGACAAACAATTGAGAGACTCAATGAAACCAAAGTAGGTTGTTTAAAAAGATCAATAAAATTGACGAACCTTTAGCTAAACTGGCAAAGAAAAAAGAGTATGCAAATAACTAAAATCAGAAATGAGAGTGGGAGAATTACTAATGATCTTGCAGAAATATTAAGAATCAGAAGAGAAGACTATGATAGTTGCCTGCCAATAAATTAGACAACCCAAATGAAATGGACAAATTCCTATAAAAACACAAATTACCTAATTTGACTCAAGAAGAAAGAAAAAATCTCCTTAAATGTTTAACAGGTAAAGGAATTTAATTTCTAATCAAAAACCTCCAAACAAAGCAATGTCCATAACCAGATGACTTTACTGGTGAATTCTAATAAACATTCAAAGAATAATTAACACCAAATATTTTCAAACTCTTCCAAAAAACTGAACAGGAAGGCTTAATAACTCATTCTATGAAGCCAGCATTACCCTGACCTTGAAGACAGATAAAGATGTTACAGATGAATTTATGAATATAGATGCAAAAATCCACAACAAAGTACTAGCAAATTGAACCCAATAACATATTAAAAGGATTATACACTATGACCAAGTGATATTTATCCCAGTGGTGATTGAACATAAGAAAATCAATCAATATAAAGTGCTACATTAAGAGAATGAAGGGAAAAAAACCACACATCTCAGTTGACTTGGAAATGGCATTTGACAAAATCCAATGCCTTTTCATGATAAAAACACTCAGAAAATTTTGGAATACAAGGGAACTTCCTCAACATGATCAAGATTATTCATAAAAAATACTCACAGTTAACATATTCAACAGAGAAAGATTGAAAGCTTTCCTCCAAAGATCAGGAACAAGACAGGATATACATTTTCACCACTACTACTCAACATTATACTGGAAGTTCCAGCCAGAGCAATTAAGCAAGAAAAAGAAATAAAAGTCATACAAATTGGAAAGGAAGAAGTAAAACTATGCTTAGTCAAAGAAAACATAATCTTATATAGAGAAAATTCCAAAGAATCTACAAGAAAACAATTAGCGCTAATAAATTCAGCAAAGTTGCAGACTACAAGATTTACATGCAAAAATCAGTTTTATTTCTAAACACCACTAATGAAATGACATAAAGGAAATGAAGAAAACAATTTCATTTACAATAGCATCAAAGGGAATAAAATACCTAGCAATAAATTTAACCAAGTAGGTGAATAATTTGTACACTGAAAACTACAAAACATTATTGCAAGAAATTAAAGATGACCTAAATAAATGGAAAGAAATCCTGTGTTCATCGATTGAAAGAGTTAGTATTCTTAAGATGTCAGTATACCCAAAATGTTCTATGGATTCAATGCAATTCCAATAAAAATTTTAGCAGCCATTTTACAGAAATGGAAAGGCCAATCCTCAAGTTCATATGAAATCCCATGGGCCCCAAATTGTCAATACAATACTGGAAGAGAACAAAGTTGGAGATCTCACACTTTTGGATTTCAAAACTAACTACAAATGCAGTAATCAAAACTGTGGTACTGGCATAAGAATAGACATATAGACAAATGGAAGAGGATTGAGAGTTCAATTATGTCTAATTGATGTTTGACAAGCATGCCAAGTATATCAAATATGGAAAAAATAAACTTTTCAATAAATCATGCTAAGAAAACTGTCTGTCCACATGCAAAAAAAAATGAAGATGAATGCCTATCTTATTCCTTATATAAAGTTTAACTCAAAATGGATCATGTACCTAAATAAAAGACCTAAACCATAAAAAATATTGAAGAAAACATAGGAGAAAATTTTCATGACCTTGGATTTGGCAATTATCTTAGGCATGATGCCAAGACTATGAGGAAAAAAGAAAATATTAATTGGACTTCACCAAAATTAAAAACTTGTACTTCAAAGAACATTATTAAAGACATGAAAAGTTGGCCTCAGAATATCAGACTACAGCTGTAAATCATTATGTGGTAAGGTTTTAATATTCTGAATATATAATAGAGCTCTTACAACTGAAACACAAAAAGTCATTCAAACCAATATTGAAAGTGGGCAAAAGACTTGAACAGAAATTTCTCCAAAGACACACAAATGGTCAGTAAGCACATGAAAAGACGCTCAACATCATTAGTCATTAGGGAAATGCAAATCCAAACTACAATAAGATACCTCTTCCCACCTACTACGATTGCTATTATTTGAAATAGGAAAAGTAACATGTGTTGGCAAGGATGCAGAAAAATTGGAACCATGTACATTGTTGTATTGCTGTTGAAAACAGTTGGATAAAGAATTACAATATGAACCAGCATTTTCACTTCTGGGTACATACCCCAACGAATTGAAAACAGGAACTTGGACATTATCCACAATAGCCCAAAAGTGGAAGCATCCCAAGGGTCCTTCAACAAATGAATGGATAAACAAAATGTGGCATATACATACACTTGCCATGAAGACAAAGAGAAGCTATGAAATCTTCTCTTCCAAATCTCCTTCAGCAGTAGTTCAGTTGACACTAACTCCAGACAGGGATTGTACCAGGTTGCTTCCAGACAGGGTATATGTTAGGCTGATCTCTGCCCCCTGTGCATTCGCACTGGGACAAATATCATTTATAAGCAATAACTCACTCAGGTTTCCACATTTCCTGAAAGCAATTGGGACCAGACCACGGGAAGAAAATTGAAGACAGGTCTCTTCCACTTCAACAGTAAAGCAGGAATGTGGGTGTGTTAACAGCTCACAGATTATCCAGAAATGACTGTCTTGTTCAAATAGTGGCTGCTGATGGCTGGAACAAAATGAAGAGCAATAAAGTTAATTGCCTGTAGAAGTAAAAACCTAAAATTGTGAAAATGTAACCCATGTCAAAGTCTGAAATATGTTCTACAACGAATTGTGGTGCTGTGCTTGGAAATTTATAGTTTTTTGTATATATGTTATTTTTCACAAAAAAAAGAAAGAAAAAAGTTGATTGTGATGATAAAAAATATTTAAGCCCTCTAGTCTCCTATATTCTGGAGCAGCTAAAAAAAAAGGCACAATATGAAAGGATCGTATGGCAGCCCATGACAAACTCTAGGATCTGTCCTGTAACCACTTGTTGAAGAGTGCTTTGAAAACTATTGCTTTTTTATTTCTTTGTTTTGTGTATATATATCATACTATACAATAAAAAAAGTTAAAAAAAAAAAAAAAGTTGATTGCCTGCAAGGACCAGAAGAACCATTTCTTCCAGGACTCTCTAGGAACATAGGAAACACCCAATCAGGCTGGGGATCTTTCTGGGGCTTCCATTTGCTGCTACCTGTGAGATTGTGCCAGGGTTCAACGAATTGACACAGACTTGCTCATCTTTATCGTCAAAAGGGCAGGAGACCTGGAGTCAAATCTCTTCTTTATTGATTACTTTTACTTAAGCTCTCTGAGCCCCAATTGTCAATTCTGTAAAAAAGAGGTAACTAATATTTACCTAAACGTGTTTTAGGAGGCTTACAGAAGAGCGTGACATGAAAGAGCTCTGTAAACCATAACCACTGCACGAGTGGAAGTGTTTTGCCAAAAATTCTTCTTACTGTCTGAACAGCAGCCCCACCTTTCCCACGGCCTCCTCTTTGCTGTAGTTTCAGCCTCTTGTTAATCCTTATTCTTAGAAGTGGGATGAAGTGTCTTCCAAATGCCACGGCTTGCCTTACTGAATTTTGTGTAGTGTTCCTGCCTCCCATACTTTTTCCGTAAAAGTAGAGTCTCTGAGGGATGTGGTCTCTGACTTTAGACTTCTGAGGTGCTGTTATGGGCAGAGATTGTGGATGGATCTCACCCCTGTGGAAAGTAAGTACTCATAAGCCAAAATGGCAACATTTCCCTTTGTTCTTGCTCCTTCCTTTTCCCCAGCAGCCATTCTTCCAAAAGTAGGCACCCAGTCCCATGAAGCCACCACAAGAATCTGCATTTTTAACATGCGCCCTAAGTGATTCCAATGAAGGATTCATCAAAACAAGCTTTGAGCACAGTAATTCATCTACACGGTTGAGAATAGTAGCCTTCCTGTGTTCTTTGCAATTTAACACAAGGCAATATTTTGCTTCAAGTGGTAGCCATTGAGGCACTGTGAGTGACAAGTAGGAGTGTCATTTGAGGTCCAGGGTCTCTAACTCTCTCGGATGGTACTTCATGTGTGTTCCCATAGGGGCCCACAAGTGCAAATTTGTTTTGAGCTGTTAACACTTAAGTGAAGTGAGCTTCATTTTCCCATGGCCTCTTCTATAATCCTGCCTGGAGTGGCTGCGATCACCATCGGAAGCACAGATGACGTTGCGTCAAGAAATCGATTTTATTGACTCTGGAATAATGACTCTGGAATGAACTTTCTCAAAACTGTGGAAGACAATTGAGAATACAGAACAATGAAGAACACCTTCAAGCAATAGAGAAGTGACTGGAATAACTTCCTAGTCCGGGTCTCTCTCCCATGCTTGGATCCACAAAGCAGTTTGTGTAACTCACAGTGGTGTTTCTGCAACCTATGCAAACTCAAGTGAAGGTCCCAGAGATCTGATTGAACCACAGTGCAGCCAGGCAGCTTTAATGCATTCAAGTGCGGGACCTGAGTCCAGACTCATACACAGCAGTAATTTGTCAGGTCATACACATTTTCAGTGCAGGTCCCTGGGGCCTGATTACTGGCAAACCTAAATGAAAATATTGGGTGTGTTTGTACATCGACCTCAACTGGCTCCATAGAAGGCAGACTCAGGGCACAGGTCTGAACCTGGGTCCCCTAAACCAGAAAGTGGGAGCTGAGCTGCAGATAAAACGAGCAGACCCAGTGCTGAAAGCTGAGGTATGAAGACAACCCAGAATTCAACAGTGGAGCAGAGTTGATTGCAGCTGCCAAGGAGAAAAGATTGTAACAAAATCAAAGAGCACAGCCCAGGGACCCAGGAGGAGAAGCTGGGGAGAGAGATACCTTTCTTAGATAGGAAATTGTTACACATACTGAGGAATTCCCTTATCTCCTCTGTTACTTATTTATTTTTCTCTTTATTTGCTTACTCATCTGTCCATACACTGGATAAAGGGAGCATCAGACACATGGTTTTCACAGTCACATAGTCACACCGTTAAAGCTATATAGTTATTCAATCATTTTCAAGTATCAAGGCTACTGGATTACAGTTCAACAGTTTCAGGTATTTCTTTCTAACTATTTTATATACGAAAGAAGTAAAAAGGGATATCTATATAATGCATAAGAATAACCTGCACAATGGCCTCTTAACTCTATTTGAAATCTTTCAACCACTGAAACTTTAATTTGTTTCATTTCTCTTCCTTGTTTTGGTCAAGAAGGCTTTCTCAATCCCATGATACCGGGTCCCAGCTCATCTGGGAGTTCTGCCCCACATTGTCAGGGAGATTTACACCTCCGGGAGTCATGTCCCACATAGGGGGGAGGGCAATAAGTTCACCTGCTGAGTTGGCTTAGAGAGAGAGAGGCCACATCTGAGCAGCAAAAGAAGTACTCAGGGATGACTCTTAGGTATAATTATATGTAGATTTAGCTTCTCCTTTGCAGGAATAAGTTTCATAAGTGCAAGTCCCAAGATTGAAGGCTTGACCTATTGAATTGGTAGTCTCCAATGCTTGTGAGAATATCAGGAATTCCCCGGGTAGGGAAGTTTAATATTTACACATTTTCCCCCAGTCCCTCAAGGGGTCTTTTCCAATACTTTTTTATTCTGCCCAGATTTCTCAGGGATGTATCGGGGCATCACACTAACCCGTACAAACCAATAAGATCTCACTCTCTATTCAAATTTCCATGTAATTATGATGTTCGAATAAGCTGACCATACAAGTTAAATTAAATAATGTGCTACAGAAAATATAAATTTTGCACCAATAATCATCTCTTGCTTTGGTCATCCACTGTTTAAAATGCAGTCGATATAATCCTTTGCCATTTAGTCTGATTTACCTTAATCACAACCATATCAGCTTCATTGATATTTATAACTGAAGTGTGAATTCTTTTTCAGCTTTTTCAACAGTTGCTTTATGGGGTAATGCTGACTTTCATAGCAGCAAATCTCTAGCTATGAGTCTCAGATGTCAGACAGATTATCAAAGTTCCAGAGAATGACCAGGTTGTACACAAAGAGCTCAGCCTCTCAGAATTTAGAAGTAACTGCTACAACTCGGGAAAAGATGTGACTGCTGTTAAGAGCTTAAAATCTAGGAACCTTCCCTTGATAACCTATGCTCTCGAATTCAATTTTCAGAGTTTGCATATTATAGTTAGACCATATTAGTGAGGCATTATAATATTTGTCTGTAAGTTTATTTATTTGTTTATTGTCTCTCTCCCCATACTAGCCTCTAAGTAAGTTACGGTAGGGACTTTGTCTTATTCACTGCTTAGAACAGTACTTGGCACATAGTAGAAGCTTGATATATATTTGTTGAAGAGCCATTACCACATTGTACTGGGTTTCTGCATGTTTGTTATCAAATGGTATAGAAGTAAGCACACGAGTTGCTGAGCCAGACTACCTGGGTTCACATCGAAGTTCCATTCCCTAGCAGCTGAAGTTCCTCTAACAAGTTCCTTCACCTTTCTGTGTCTCAATCTCCCCATCTCTAAAATGGAGATGATCTAAGTTCCTATCTAGCTGCAAGTCACACTTAGGAGCTGAACAGTGCCTTTCCCTCAGATGGGAACAGTGAGATCATATGGCATGGGACGCTTGCCTCCAGTTAGCTCCCCTTGCCCCTCCCCACACCTGCCTCAGATGAGGCCTCTGAGATCCCTTGACCTCTAAAAGGAATTGCATAATGTGGAGGGGAGTGTTCCTCAATGACTGCTTCTAAAGCATGTACTTTGGGCACAGAATTTGTCCTTTTTCTATGAGCACTGGTTAAAACTCCTGGTTTCCCTTAGTGCTGATAGCATTTCCTCTTTCTCCAAAGTACTTTTGCACAGGTGGAAAGGCCTGTCCCAGAGCCTACAGACGTTCTCAGCTAATAAAGCCTTTAGAGGCCTCCCCTAAATATAGGGGAATTCTGCTGTAGGAGCCCAGAGAGGCCAAGGAAGTTATCCTAAATCACACAGGCATTCCGTCACACAGGAAGACCAGGAGTAGAACGAGATTTCTGATCACCGGACCAGTGATCTTTTGATTATAACATGATATCAAATTCACTTTCACATCTAAACATCCTCCCCCAACCCAGGTAGGACCTCAAAGGACCTCAGATAGTTACAAAGAATGTATTTTCCAGACAGTCTCAAAGGCAACCTGGAAGAAGAGTGACTAAGGCAATATGTAAATGGCTGGGAGGCCCTGACTGGTGCTCGAGTTTTTCCAGCCAGGGCTTGGTTTTCAATAAAACTGAGCAGAAGCGTGTATATCTGAGGCTACCCTCAAGCAGGATGCACATCTCTCTGGGCCATTTCCTTTAAGACACTGCAGCTCTCACAGAGAATTCAGATGTGTATATGTGTGCAAGATCAAAATGTTCAAGCCTCTGCACATTGATGCACACTGAAATATGTGTATTGATAAAGACATTCATCATTCATTCATTCATTCAACAAAAATGTTCCTTTACCCAGAGACTAGGGTACTCCAGACAACATTATTACTGTTTCTCATCATACATCTTATTGACTGCTGTTTTACAGTTTTAAAAATGTTTTCTCATCTGTTTTTATGATTTGCTCCTTATAAAACCTATTTAAAAGGTAGACCTGGTGATCTCACTGTTAAAAATGGGGAAACTAAGGCTCAAAGACCAGATTGAACTTTGTCAAGATGAGAGAAAGGAAATAAGAAACCAAGTGCAGGAAAACAAGTTCCCACCCACTGCCTGATTTGTTTCAGGTCCTGGACATGTGGGCTGGTGCTTATTTGCATATTTGAAATCTGTTCCCACTGGCCACCTCTGCTCACTTGCTTCTCTCCCAGTATAACTCGTTCTTCTGTGTACTTCTCTCTTATCTTCCAGAATACCTCACACAGTCTGAGCACCTGAAATATATACATACTGGTAAATTACCCAATTTCTGAAAAAACAACTAACTCCCATATAGCACTACATTTAACAGTTTGGAGAGTGCATTCACATAAATTATCATATTTACTCCCCCTCACTAAAAAGCCCTATCAAATAATTCTTCATATGCCAATTTGACAGATGAAGAAATTGATATTCAGAGAAGTACCATGAGAGGGAGATGGTAAGTGGAAAGCACACTGAACAGGGATTCAAGAATCCTAGATATAAGTCCTAGTGTGGCTACTTACTAATTCTGTGGACTTGCCAAAACTTATTATTTCCCCTTTCTGCACCTCAGTTTCCTTAACTATAAAATGAAGGGGTTAGATCAGATCAAGGATGAAACCATCAAACAAGTGATAGTAGCTTATTGGAGCACAGCCTGGAGATAGATTCTGAGGCACTTCTGGGGTCAGGAAAAGAGTCCCTTGGTGGGCTTAGTGGAGTCTTCCACAGAGGAGAACAGTAGCACAAGGGTAGCCCATTTGCTCTTTTTGGACTAGAGCACATTCCATCTCTGAGATTTTTTTGTTTTTCAACTGATTTGTCGTTGAAGTCACTCAGTGAAATTAATGACATAGTAAGGATTAGGCTCCTCTGTTTACCCCATAGGCTTTCTAGCTCCCTTCCAAATTCCATTGTAGAGCATGGACTCATACTTTTTACTTCTTTCTGTCCTAGATCTTTAATCAGTTTGCTGATTATTTGTCTTGTAGCTTGGAGAGATCCACTTTCCTCTCTTAGAATTCCAGGTTCCTTCTTCATTGGCAAAACAGGGCAAAGATTAGATGTCTGTCATTGAGTTAGGAGAATTAAATGAGATAAATTGTTCACAGCATGTCCACCACCTTTTTATCCTATTTTGAAAATGGGGAAACAGCCTTAGTAGGAGGAAAGACTTATGGCAGTCAATGGTGTGGGCTTTTGGAGCCAGGCTGCCTACATTCAAATTTTTAATCTGACACTGTTTAAATTTAGGCAAGTTACTGGGTTTTGCCTCAGTTTCTCTATCTGTAAGACATAGATTTAAATAGCACCTATCTTAAAATGTTGATATGAAGACTCAAGGAAGTAATACCTAAAAAAGAAAAAGAAAAAGCTTGGAAGAGTGCCTGGCTCATTAATAATGCTTATGCTATGACTCCCAGGGGTGTAAACCTCCTTGGCAACATGAGTCAGAAATCCTAGGATGAGCTGGTTTTCTTAAGGGATTGAGAAAAACTTCTCGACCAAAAGGGGGAAGAGAGAAATGAGACAAAATAAATAAAGAGAAATGAGACAGTGTCAGTGGTTGAGAGATTTCAGAGTTGAGAGGTTATCCTGGAGGTTATTTGTTCTAGTTTGCTAGCTGCCGGAATGCAATATACCAGAAACAGGATGGCTTTTTAAAGAGGGGAATTTAATAAGTTGCTAGTTTACAGTTCTAAAGTCGAGAAAATGTCCCAATTACAACAAGTCTATAGAAATGTCCAATCAAAGGGATCCAGGGAAAGATACCTTGGTTCAAGAAGGCCGATGAAGTTCAGGGTTTCTCTCTCAAGTGAGAAGGCACATAGCGAACACAGTCAGAGTTTCTCTCTCATCTGGAAAGGCACATGGTGAACACGGTCAGGGTTTCTCTCTCATCTGGAAGGGCACATGGTGAACATGGCATCATCTGCTAACTTCTTCTCCTGGCTTCCTGTTTCATGAAGCTCCCGGGGAAGTGTTTTCCTTCTTCATCTCCAAAGGTCACTTGCATGTGGGCTCTCTGCTTCTCGTGGCTATGTCATTCATCTCTGCTCTCTCTGAATCGCTCTCATTCTCTAAAATGTTTCCTCTTTTATAGGACTCCAGAAACTTATCAAAGACCCACCCAAACGGGTGGAGACATCTCATCACGTAATCCAGTTTAACACCCACTCTTGATTAAATCACACCTCCAGGGAGGTGTGATTACAGTTTCAAATATACACTATTGAATAAGGATTATTTTACCTTTATTAAATGGGATTTTGATTAAAACATGGCTTTTCTAGGGTACATACATCCTTTCAAACCAGTACATTATTCTTATGCATTATATAGATATTCCCTTTTTAGTTTAAAGTGTATTAGAGAGGCTATAGGGAAGTACCTGAAACTATTGAGCTGTGTTCCAGTAGCCATGTTTCTTGAAGATGATTGTATAATGATATACAATGTGACTGTGTGATTGTGAAAACCTTGTGTCTGATGCTCTTTTTATCTATGGTATGGACAGATGAATAAAAAATATAGCTAAGAAAGAAACAAATAATGGGTGAACAAAGGTTGAAATAAATTGAGTAGATGGAAATGCTAGTGGTCAATGAGAGGGAGGGGTTAGGGATATGGCACTAATGAGTTTTTTCTCTTTTCTTTTTTACTTCTTTTGCTGGAGAGATGCAAATGTTCAAAACAGTGATTACGGTGATGAATATACAACTATGTGATGATATTGTGAGCCGTTGATTGTAACCATGTCAAGTATGTCAAGAATGTTTGTATGTTTGCATGTTGTTTATAATAAAAATATTTTTAAAAAAGTGATAATACTTATGCTAGTTTGAAACTGTTATGTAACCCCAGAAAAGTCATGTTCTCTTCCTAATCCAATCTTGTGAGGACAGACCTTTTGTTTAGGGTGGAACCTTTTGATTGGATTGTTTCCATGGAGATGTGACACATCCAATTGCAGGTTGTTTCTTTTGATTAGATAGAGATGTGACTCTGTTCATTCAAGGTGGGTCTTAGTTTACTGGAGTCTTTAAGAGAGCTCACAGAGAGGAAAAGAGTTTCCAGATGCTTGGAGTGCCAACAAAGAGAGCAGGTGCCTAGTCAGAGACCAGCAGATGTCCCCATATGCTTTCCCATAAAATGCTAAGCAAGCCAGAAGCCAGAAGCATCCAAGGGGCTGAGAGAGTGATTTGAAACTAGAAACCGAGAGAGGATCCAGATGCCAGCCGTGTGCTTTCCCGGGTGACAGACATCAGCCTTTCTTGAGTCAAGTATCTTTCTCTGAATGCCTTACTTTTATGGCCTTAGAACTGTAAATTGGTAACTTAATATATTGCCTTTCTAAAAGCCATTACATTTCTGGTATATTGCATTCCAGCAGCATTAGCAAACTAAAACAGTGCTCAAAAGATGTTCAGTATTATCATTGCCCAAGGTAATGTAGCAAGAAAAGGGCAGAACTAGGGCTCTGTATTTCTTCTATCAGGGTGACCCAGGAATGGGTGGGTGAGCTTGGTCTGAACTCTGCTTCAGACAAAATTTATGCTGGTGGTGGCTGCCCAGCTGTGTAGCTGTGTGAGTTTACACAGTAGACTTCTCTGCTTACCACTTAGGTACCAGAAGGGAGGGAGCCTGGAAAGCCTCCAGGTCTCTGGACTGTTCCTGCTGGGGTACTGGGACCACCGAGGAGAAAAAGTCTTATCTCTGGGGCACTCTGTACGTTTTCCTCTTCCCTTTTCTTCCTCTCTTCTCCCTTCTCTCCCTCCTTCTCCTTCTCTTTCCTATCTTTCTCCTCTAAACTTGGATTTTGTTGTGATATTCATGTAACGGCTTTATTGAGATAAAATTCTTATACCATACAATTCGCCCATTTCAAGTGTAAAATTCAGTATGTTTTAGTATATTGAGAGTTGTGTAACTATTACCATAATCAATCTTAGAATTCATCTCAGCACCCCAAAAAGAAACCCTATATCCTATAGCCATTACTGCTCAATCTTTCCTTTCCTGATCTTAGGCAATCACTAACCTACTTTTTGTCTCTATGTAGTTGCCCATTCTGTGAATTCATATAAATGGAACCATGTGTTATTTGTCCTTTTGTGTCTAGCTTCTTTCACTTAGCATAATGTTTTCAAAGTTTATACATATGGAAGCATGTGTCAGTACTTCATTATAGCATGTATTTTATGTACAAAATTTGGTAACTATAGAGAAGAAAATAACCTAGGGTAATCACTGTTTAATATTTTGGTGATGTATATATAAGTTAAAAATTGAGATAAAACTGTAGAGACTGTTTTAAAATTGTATACACAGTTTTATACCCTAGTTCTGTTAACCTAACATTTTGTGATAAATTCTCCATGAGGCTCCAAAAAAGTGAGTTTTAGTTAGCTTAATAGTTCCATCCTATGAATGAGATGTAATTTATTTGAACAGTTTTCTATTACTGGATATTCAGGTTGTTTTCCATTTTTCTTAAGCTGAAAAGTTTTAAGAGCACAAAGATTCTCCTTAGTCTGTGCTGAGTTCAGGGTAACCCAGCTCAGGGACAGGGAAACAGCTGAGATACCCTCTTAAAAGTTCCTCTTGTGTTAAATGCTCTCCAAGGTGTCTCTTCGCTTCTTTTCTCCTTCGGAAGCTTATTTCAGCAATATCTGGGATTACTTTTATTTTTGCTTCTGTCTAAGTTATCCCTACCAGTTCTCAAGCTGCACTTACACTAAGTCTTGCCTGCTTATAGCCTTGGCCTTCTTGGTGACAAATCCCAGTTCCTGGCTAAACCATTCTGTCTTAGTTTGCCAAGGTTGTTATGACAAATACCACACAATGGGTTGGCTTACGCAGCAAGAATTGATTTATTCATGGGTTTGTAAGCTAAAAGTCCAGAATCAAGGTCTCAACAGACCATGCTTTCTCCTGGGGTCTGTAGCATTCAGGTGCTGGCTTGCTGCAGTTCCTGGGGTTCTTTGGCTTGTATCTCTTCGTTATCACATGGCAATCTCTCTCTCTCTCTCTCTCTCTCTCTCTCTCTCTCTCTCTCTCTCTCTCTCTCTCTCTCTCTCTCGTTCTCTCTCTCTTCCCCTAGTTCTGGCTACTTGTGACTGCTGGCTTTGACTGATTGCATCCAAATTTCCTTTGCTTATAAGGACTCTAGTCATATGGATTAAGACCCACCCTGATTCAATTTGACCTCATCTAAATAGAATCGTCAAAGATTCCATTCACAAATGAGTCCACACTTTAACTAATAATACTATCTTCAGAAGTTCTATTCACATCCACAGTAACACAGATTAAGACTTGAACACGTCTTTTGTGGGATACATGACTAAATCCCCAACATACCCTCTTTGGCAGCTACCAAGAAGAGGTATTCTACCAGGACCCACAAGGACAGCTTTAAGAGTACCACCCATGGCCTGGTGGTCAACAGCAGTAGCCAAAATCCTACCAGAGAAGGAGGTGGGAGAAAGGTGGGGGCAGCTAAAGACAAGGTCTGTGGGGGCAAGAGGGTCCTTAAGGTAAGTGGCTTAGCCTGGATATTCTTTTGTTCAGGGCTAGGGACTCCTGTGAGCTTCTGGTGGAAGAGACGGGTGCAAGAAAAGTTGGTGGAGCCAGAGACTGGAGGCCCATCAAGAAGCCAACATGCCTCCAGAAGGTAGAAATAGAAGGTGCAAGCAAGGACAGATAATACCAATGATTTCTCATGCCCTTTCCAAAGTATACCAATAGACAAGGATTTTGATCCTCATTTGAAGGATGAGGAAAATGAAGCTCAGAATGTGAAGTAACTTGCCCAAAGTCACATAACCAATTACTGAGGTCCGCTTAGAGAACTTATCCATTCATTCAATAAGTAAATAGTGAGTACCCCCTCATGTCAGGCACTTTGCTAGTCACAAAGTTGGATACTGCTCAATTCCTGTCCTTTTTGGGGCAACAACCATATGACAAGAATGATAAACAACAGAGGTATAGTTTCTACCCTTAAGAAGCTCTCATCTGTCCCTGCAAGCATCATGTCTATCAAGTTGTACAGGCTGCCCTGGTCAGGCACTGGCTGAAACTACATACTAAGGTGTTAAATGGGGTACTTAAAACTTTTGAAGACCTGACAAATTATTTTAGCCCTCCACACCTCTATGTTCCCTGATTCGAGTAGGGACAGACCAATCCCCTGGAAATATATCATTCCCCTGCAGTGACATCTGAGTTTTGGCAGCACAGTCTAGTGGAGAGGGTGATCCAAATGATATAGCAGAGAGTTCAGGCGTTTCCTCCTATGGGAGTAGTGAGCAACCTGTGGTGGAAGTGTGCAAGCAAATACTATGAGAACACTTGCCTGGGATGCAACAAAAGGATTTGAGCCTTCAGATGGTGGTGGCAGGGGGCATGGAACGCAGTTAGATGAATTCCATGCTCCTTCAAGCTCTGAAAGCTGGGATTTAAGACTTCCAAGCTGTTTTTCAGAGATGACCTCACAGTTTCCCCATTGTGTTAGTTTGCAAGCTGTTGGAATGCAATATACCAGTACTGGAATGGCTTTAAAAAAAAAACTTTTAAAATTATATAGTATAACATAAATACAAATCAAAGAAATAAAAAAGCAATAATTTTCAAAGCACTCTTCAACAAGTGGTTACAGGATAGATCCCAGAGTTTGTCATGGGCTACCACATGATCCTCTCATATTTGTCCTTCTAGCTACTCCAGAATATAGGGGGCTAGAGGGCTTAAATGCTTTTTTATATCACAATCTACTTTTTTCCTTCTTTTTTTTATGAACAATAACATATATGCGAAAAAGCTATAAATTTCCAAGCACAGCACTACAATTAGTTGTAGAATATATTTCAGACTTTGGCATGGGATACAATTTCACAATTTTAGGTTTTTACTTCTAGCTGCTCTAAAATACTGGAGACTAAAGGAAATATCAGTATAATGATTGAGCATTCATATTCATTAGTTAAATCCTATCTTCTCTGTATAACTCCACCATCACCTTTGATCTTTCCATACCTCTCATTGGGGTTTTTTGGGCTATGGCAATTCTAAATTTTTGACATTGGAAGGGTTTCTCACTGATATGGGGTAATGAGATGGAACTATGTGATTTCTGGAGAGGCTGGGCTAGGTATCAGGACTTATCTGGACCAGGAACCCAACAGGACGTTGTAGGTTTCTGGCAAGTTACTCTAGTGCCTGGAACCCTTGTGAAACCTTATTAATTGCCCTAGGTGTTCTTTAGGACTGGCTGGAATGGTTTTGATTGGGGGTTGGCAGGCTATGGTAGGTAGCAGGGTCTACCTGAAGCTTGTATAAAAGCAACCTCCAGAGTAACCTCTCGACTCCACTTGAACTATCTCTGTCACTGATACTTTATTAATTATGCTTTTTCCACCCATTTGGTCAGGATGGAACTGTTGATCCCACGGTGCCAGTCTGGCTTCATCTCTGGGAGTCCTCTCCCATGTCACCAGGGAGACTTTCACCCCTGGATGTCACGTCCCACATGGGGGAAAGGGAATGGTTTCACTTTCAGAGTTGGGTTTAGAGAGACTGAGGCCACATCTCAACAACAACTTCCTCCATAAATAACTCTTAGGCATGCCTATAGGTAGTCCAAGCTTCTATGCTACTTACATAAGCTTCACTAGAGTAAGTCTCATGATTGAGGGAATGGCCTATTGATTTGGGTGTTCCTAAAGTTTGACACAGTATCAGGGGATTCCCTGATGGTAAGGTTAAATAGTTCCATAGCCTTTCTCCCATCCCTCAGGAGACTTTCCCAATACTTTTTGATTATCTGGTTAATATACTCTAGGATGCTTCCAGGTGTTACAATAATCTATTGCAGGAATAAAGGACCTCCTTCTCATTCTGTGCTCTCTGTGTTGCAGTTTGGAACGGCTTTTAAAAAGAGGAATTTAATAAGTTACAAGATTATAGTTCTAAGGAAGTGAAGGCAACCAAATTAAGGCAGCAACAAGAGGTTGCCTTAATTCAAGGAAAGCTGATGGGTCAGGAACACCTCTGTCAGATGGGTAGTCACATGGTTGGCCTCTGGTGGTCCCTTGCTCCTGGACTCCATTGCTCTCAGCTTCTGTTCCTGTGGGGGTTCCTCACTTTACTTCTCCAGGGCTGCCTTTCATTTCTTGGCTTCCCTTGGCTCTCTCCAGGTTCTGGCTTGCTTAATATCTCATGGAAATGTCTGCCAGTCTCCAAACGTCCATGTCTATTCTCCACATGTCCACCTCTGTGTCAGCTCTGCTCTGAATTTTTGTTGGTTCTGAGGCTTCTGTTAGCTCTCTCTCTCTGTCCGTTCTATCATTTCTGTTGTTTCTAAGTCTCTCCAAAATGTTTCCTCTTTTAAAGGATTCCAGTAAACTAATCAAAACCCACCT
Source organism: Tamandua tetradactyla (assembly GCF_023851605.1). NCBI lineage: Eukaryota > Metazoa > Chordata > Mammalia > Pilosa > Myrmecophagidae > Tamandua > Tamandua tetradactyla. Next base: position 103,966,873 of record NC_135353.1, on the reverse strand, counting down.
GGAATGGGTGGGGTCACATCTCCATCTAATCAAAGGTCACACCCACAATTGGATGTGTCACATCTCCATGGAGATAATCTAAACAAAAGATGTCAACCTACATTATTGAAAAGAAATGGCTGCCCCCACAAGACTGAATCAGGATTAAAACATGGCTTTTCTAGAGTACATAATACTTTCAAACCGGCACACCCATAGACAGGTAGTGAGGGGTAGGGCAGTTCCCTAGCCAGGTCAGAAAGTTTCCCATGGGGCTAGTGCTTAGTCTCAGAGAAAATCTCTGACATCTCTGTCGTTCTCTGATGTACTTGAGTTCCCACCCTCAATGCAGCCCTAGTTGTTAGGTGAGGGATGGGCTTTGGACATTATTTGTTTCTTCCTAATTCCCTTTCAGGTAACCAAGGAAGACTTTAGTCTCTATTTGGAAGGGGGTGAGTGAAGCCCTGTTGAGGAAACCAGCTGCTCAACTTCTGAGAGGAGCAGCAACTTGCCAAAATTTCCCAGGCCCAAGCCCTGCTGTGTCTTTCATTAAGCGGCTTAATGTGATATGGAAACACCCAGTGGGAGTGTTAGGTTAAAGACATCCTGGCCAGCTCTACCTTGTTCTTAAAATTCTTCTTCCAGTCTCTCTCTCCTTCCCTCTGCCCTCACCCCATATTTTTTGAGTGCCCTTTCTGTGCCACCTATATGGGTGCTGGGGATATACAGATGAAGCTGGCAATTTTCCCCTCAAAGAGCTCATAGTCTAGTGGGGAAGGCAGGAATAAACAGGCAATTACCACTTTTATCATTGGGAAGTCCTTTCCAGCATCTTATATTAATCTTTCCTGCTACAGTCCAGCTCCTTTACGCCAGTCCTCCCTCAGTTTCTGGATACTACCATAGTAGGGCTATTGTAGGACATTCAGCAGAACTTCTGGTAATGTTCTCTGTTCAACAGGTTCAAAGATTTCCAATATTACTTTGGCTTTTCTGTCTCCACTATTCTATCCTTCATCACCCAAAACCCAGAAGAAAAATATTTATTTGAGCTTGAACTAGTGGCAGGGGTTGGATGAGGAGGGGCTCACCAGAAGATTACGCACTCTGACCCTCTCTGAAATCAGAGAATGGAAGGGGACATTGGAGTTGGACTAATTCCAGGGACAGTGTTAGAAAATGTCCTGGGACCCTAAGGGGTTAGGTGGCAAAAGTCAAAGGAAAGACACTGAAAAAACAGGGAATCACTTCAATCCCTTACCCCTCCCAACCTTCTCAAGCCATACTGAGTGTTAGCCAGCTTACGGGTGTCCAGCCATTCCTCCAGGAGGCACAGGAGGAAGTCACTCTCCTCTAAAAGAGTGAAGTTTTGGGAACCAGGCTGGTGGGGTTTGATTTTGTTATGGTAACACAAACAACTCAAATTTTCCCATTTTAACTGCTTTCAAGTGTACAATTCAATAACATTAATTAAATCACAATATTATGCTTCCATTGCCAATATCCATTGCCTTAACGTTTTCATCACCTCAAACAGAAACTTTTCACCCTTTAAGCAATAACTCCTTCTCCTCCCCACCCTGATTCCTGGTAACCTAAAATCTATTATCCATCTCTTTGTAATTTGCTTCCTATAATTATTTCATATAAGTGAGAAAAAACATTTGTCTTTTTGTGATTGGCTTATTTCACTCAACATGATATCTTCAAGGTTCATCCATGTTGTTGCCTATCTCAGGACTTCATCCCTTGTTATGGCAGAATAACATTCCATTGTATGTTTGCACCACATTTTGTTTAACCATTCATCTGTTGATGGACACCTGGATCGCTTCCATCTTTTGGCTGTGGTAAATAGTGCTCCTATAAATATTGATGTACAAATATCTGTTCAAGTCTCTGCTTTCAATTCTTTTGAGTATATACCAAGAAGTGGAGTTAATGGGACATACGATAATTCTATTTTCAACTCATTGAGGTATAGTCAAACTGATTTCCACAGTGGCTGGACTATTTTATAATGCCACCAGCAATGTATAAGGGTTTCTATTTCTCCATTTCCTCATCAATATTTGTTATTTTCTGGTTTTTAAAGTAATAATAGCCATTCCTAGTGGGTATGAAGTGGTATTTCATTGTGGTTTTGATTTGCATTTCTCTTATGACCAATGATATGGAGCATCTTTTCAAATATTTATTGTCCATTCATTCATCTTCTTTGGAGAAATGTTTATTCAAATCCTTTGCCCATTTTCTATTTCAGCTGTTTGTCTGTTTGTTGTTGAGTTGTAGCACATCTTTATATGTTCTGGATCTTAAACCTTAATTAAATAAATAGTTAACTGTTATTTTCCCCCATTTTGTATCTTGTCTTTTCATTTTCTTGATAACATCCCATGACATACAAAAGTTTTTAATTTTGATTAAGCCCATTTTATCTATTTTTTTTTCTTGCTTATGCTTTGTATATCATATCTAAAAAATCACTACCAAACCCAATATGATGAAGGTTCCCCCCTACATTTTCTTCTAGGAATTTTATGGTTTCAATCCTTAATCCATGTAAAGTTCATTTGTATTTGATATAAGGTAGAGATCCAGCTTCATTCTTTTGCAAGTGTAAATCCAGTTTCCCAGCACCATGTGTCGATGAGACTGTTCTTTCCCCCCAATTAATGTATTTCGCACCCTTGTCAAAAATCAGTTGGTTATAGATATAGGAGTTTATTTCTGAACTCTTAATTCCATTCCATTGGTCTTTATGTCTTATCTTTATGGCAGTACCACCGAGTGTTTTGATTACTGTGGCTTTGTAGTAAGCTTTCAAGTTGGTAAATGTGAGATTTCCAACTTTGTTCTACCTTATAAATATTGGCTTGGCTATTTGGAGCCCCTTGTGATTCCATGTGAATTTGAGGATCAGCTTTTCCATTTCTGCAGAAAACACTGTTGAGATTTTGACTGGTATTTCATTGAATCTGTAGATCACTTTGGTAGTATTAACATTTTAATAAAAATGTCTTCCTACCTATGATCATGGGATGTCTTGCCATTTATTTAGGTCTACTTTATTTCTTTTGGCATTTAAAAAATATTTTTATTGAGAAATCACATGTACAATCCAATCACATCATACAAGCAATGGCTCACAATATCATCACATAGCTGTGTATTCTTCACCATGATCATATTTAGAACATTTGCATCACTCCAGAAAAAAGAAATAAAAAGAAAAAAAAGAACTCATACATTCCATACCTGTTACTCCTCCCTCTCATTGACGCCCAGTATTTCAATCTACCCAATTTTTACCGTTTCTCTCCCCTATTATTTATTTATTTTTGCCTATTTTTCCCTCATCTGTCCATATTATGCATAAAAGGAGCATCAGATGCAAGATTTACACGATTACACAGTCACATTGTAAAAGCAATGTACTTATATGACTGTCTTCAAGAATAAAGGCTACTGGAACACAGTTCAGCAGTTTCAGGTGCTTCCCTCTAGCCTCTCCAATAAGAATAACCTCCAGGATAACCTCTCGACTCTGAAATCTTTCAGGCACTGAGACTTTATTTTGTCTCACTTCTTTCTCCCTCTTTTGGCCAAGAAGACTTTCACATTCCCATGATGCTAGATCCTGGCTCATCCCCAGAAGTCAGGTCCAATGTTGTTAGGGAGATTTACATGCCTGGGAATCATGGCCCACGTAGGGAGGTGGGCAGTGAGTTCACCTGCCAACTTGGCTTAGAGAGGGAGTCGGCACTGTTTTATAGATTTCACCTCCTTGGCTAAATTTATCCCTGGGTATAGTATTCTTTTAAGAGTTATTGTGAATTAAATTGAATTTTAGATTTCCATTTCAGAGTGTTTCTTTGCTGGTGTACAGAAACACAACTGAATTTTGCATGTTAATTTGCACCCTCCAACTTTGCTGAATTCATTTATTAGTTCAAGTAGTTTTCTTGTGAATGCTTTGGGATTTTCTATATAAAGGATCATGACATGACGTCCAAGTGTGAAAGTCTCCCTGGTGGTGTGGAAGATGACTCCCAGGGATGAGTCCAGCCCTGGCATCATGGGATAAACAACTCCATCCTGACCAAAAGTGGGAAAAGAAGTGTAACTCATGGGGTATCAGTGGATGAGAGAGTTCAAATAGAGTCGAGAGGCATAAGAGGTTGCTCTTATGCAAGCTTCAGTTAGGCATCACGACCTATCATAACTTGCCAAACTCCAAGCAAAACCATTCCATCCAATCCTAAAGAACACCTAAGGCAATATATAAGATTCTACAAAGGTTCCATGCACTAGGGTGTTCTAGCTTGCTTGCTGCTGGAATGCAATATACCAGAAACGGAATGGCTTTTAAAAAGGGGAATTTAATAAGTTGCTAGTTTACTATTCTAAGGCTGAGAAAATGTCCCAATTAAAACAAGTCTATAGACATGTCCAATCAAAGGCATCCAGGGAAAGATACCTTGATTCATGAAGGCTGATGAAGTTCAGGGCTTCTTTCTCAAGTGAGAAGGCACATGGTGAACACAGTCAGAGTTTCTTTGTCATCTGGAAAGGCACATGTTGAACACAGTCAGTGTTCCTCCCACTTCTGGAAGGGCACATGGTGAACACGGCGTCGTTTGCTAGCTTCTTCTCCTGGCTTTCTGTTTCATGAAGCTCCCCGGGAGGCATTTTCCTTCCTCATCTCCAGAGGTCACTGGCTGGCAAACTCTGCTTCTCGTGGCTATGTCGTTCTTCTCTGCGCCCTCTGAATCTTTCTCCAAAATGTTTCCTCTTTTATAGGACTCCAGTAAACCAATAAAGACCCACCCAAATGGGTGGAGACATGTCATCACCTAATCCAGTTCAACAACCACTGCTGACTAAATCACATCATCCAGGGAGACGATGCAATCACAGTTTCAAACATACAGTATTGAACAGGGATTATTCTACTTTTATGAAATGGAACTTTGATTAAAACATGGCTTTTCTAGGGGGCATACATCCTTTCAAACCAGCACACTCCACTTTCTGGCCCCTAAAAAAGACATGTTTTTCCCATATACAAAATACATTAATTTCACAATATCAGAAACCTTAAACCTTTCAGTAGCAATACAAATGAAGTATAAAATTAGAGACCGTATAAAATATCACCAAGTCAATTACAGGCATGGACTGTCCTAAGGCAAAATTTTCTGCATTTACTCTGGACCTTTGAAAACTCATAACAAGTTATTTGCTGCCAACATACAAAGGAGGAACATTCATAGGATACATATACACATTTCCATAGGGAGGAAGGAACACAGGGGTCACTGGACCCACACAGTTGTGAAAACCTGCAGGGCAAAGTCCATTAGATTTCAAAGTCTGAGAATCATTTATCCTCGGAGATTCTAAAAGCAGCAGTCCCACCCTTTCCAAGGGCTTACGCAGAGGTTTGCCTCTCTTCGAATGCAACCTTGGGGAACATTGGGGAGACCACCTTTTCCTAGGCTCCACCCTCTCCAAGCAGTGGAACTGCACCCGGGCTCTCTGCCATCTCTGGAGCACACACTCAACCCCTTCATGTGGTGGCAACCAGGCTGTCCCCAACCCCCAAGGAATGTGCTTCACTCTTTCCAAGGCCTGAAGCAACAAGACTCTTCCACTGCAGCGAGGTGAAAGGTCCACCTTCTGCCTTTGGGCAAATTCACGCTCTCCACGGGCTTGGGTGGGTTTGCTCTCCTGGTCCGAGGCTTCTTGACTTCAGACCTCAGCCTCCATGGTTTTGTCTCTGAAGTTATTTTTCCTCCAATGTGTCCCTTCTCTGAAGTCCCCAGTCCAGACTGGCAGCGGCTCTGTTTATAGGTCCCACAGCACTCTCGTTGGCTTTCTATGCAGTAGCTTCAGATCACGCCCATCAGACATAAGGAGTTCTCACAAATCCTTCCTGGATAACTCTATGTCCAATCCTGGTTTTCTCTGAGAAGGCTGACTGGTTCCACATCTAGTCAAATCCTCACATGGAGCACTATTCTCTGGGGTCTCGGTTTCTGGAGGCCCAGAATTTTCCAGGACAAAATTTCTGGTTTATTTGTACTCTAAGAGTTCAGTTTTCAGCTTATCTCTCTCCTGTCACATTTCACTATAAGCTGTGAGCAGAAACCAGGCTGCACTTTCCGCATTTAATTTGGAGATGTCTTCTGCTAAATATCCAAGTTCATGGCTTTTAAAATCTGCCTTCCAGCCAAAGCCACTAGTCAATTTTGCCAGATTGTCTGTCATTTTAAAACAAGGCTCATCTTCCTTCCAGTCTGAAATAATACATGCCTCGTTTCTGTCCAGAGCTTCATCACAGGTAGCTTTAGAGTCCACATTTCTACCGACAGTCTCTTCAAAGCATTTTAAGCCTTTTTTGTCAAGCTCCTCACAACTCCTCCAAAATCTTACCCTTATCCATTTAAAAAGCTGTTCCAACATGTTTGGTATTTGCAAACTGCAGCAGCAGCACCCCAGTCCTGGTACCTAAATCTGTTCTAGTTTGCTAGCTGCTGGAATGCAATATACCAGAAATGGAATGGCTTTTAAAAGGGGGAATTTAATAAGTTGCTAGTTTACTATTCTAAGGCCGAGAAAATGTCCCAATTAAAACAAGTCTATAGACATGTCCAATCAAAGGCATCCAAGGAAAGATACCTTGATTCAAGAAGGCCGATGAAGTTCAGGGCTTCTCTTTCAAGTGAGAAGGCATATAGTGAACACAGTCAGGGTTTCTCTCTCATCTGGAAGGGCATATGGTGAACACAGCGTCATCTGCTAGCTTCTTCTCCTGGCTTCCTGCTTCATGACGCTCCCTGGGAGGCGTTTTCCTTCTTCATGTCCAGAGGTCACTGGCTGGCGAACTCTTTCTTGTGGCTATGTCGTTCTGCTCTGCTCCCTCTGAATCTTTCTCCAAAATGTTTCCTCTTTTATAGGACTCCAGTAAACCAATTAAGACCCACCCAAATGGGTGGAGACATGTCGTCACCTAATCCAGTTCAACAACCACTGCTGACTAAATCACATCATCCAAGGAGACGATCTGATCACAGTTTCAAACATACAGTATTGAACAGGGATTATTCTACTTTTATGAAATGGGATTTTGATTAAGACATGGTTTTTCTAGGGGGCATACATCCTTTCAAACCAGCACATAGGGTAACTTTCCAGAAACCTACAACCTCCAGGTGGGTCACTGGACCAGATAAATCCTGAAACCTAGAGGAGCCAGCCTCTCCAGAACATCAGATAGATCCATCTCCCTACACCATATTATTGACAGCCCCTTCTAACATGAAAAAATTAGAATGAACATAACCCAAATACCCCAAAAGAGTGGGATAGAAATATCAAGGGTGATGGTGGAGTTATACAGAGAAGGTAGAGTTTAACAAACAACATGATTGCTGAATCATTAAATTGATATTTATTTTAGTCTCCAGTATCTTAGAGCAGCTAGAAGTAAAAACGTAGACTCTGAAATCTGTTCTATAACTAATTGCTGTGCTGTGCTTTGAAATTTATTGCTTTTTCTCTATATGTTATTTTTGATAAAAAAGAAAAAAGAGTCGATTGTGGTGATAAAAAAATATTTATTTCTTCTTACCTCCTACATTCTGGAGCAGCTACAAGGGAAAATCGGAGATGATGGTATGGTAGCTCATGACAAACTCTGGGATCTTTCCTATAACTACTTAACTGAAGAGTGAGACCTGTCCTATAACTACTTGTTGAAAAAACACTTGCTTTTTCCTTTCTCTGCTTTGTATATGTGTTATATGATACAATAAAAAAAAGTTAAAAAGAAAAAGAATTTTTTAAAAAAAGCATGTGGGGAACAAGTGGAGGAAGGGTAAGAAAGTCCAAAAATCCTGTCTTCTTCTAGGCTGAAGACAAGAGTAGGATCTCAGCAGAGCACAACTTACTGGTGTCAGAGACGTTCCTGACTCTGCTGGAATGCATAGTCAGACTCTGGGCAAGTTTCCTTGTCTGGTATTTAGGCTCCTAGTAGATAATGGTATTTATCTCCAAACCCTGTAAGAATCCTTAAAAAATGATATCTAAAAGTATGTTCATAGCATATTTATTCTTTATAGCACCAAACTATTAACAGTCCGGGTTTCCATCTATGGGAGAAAATATAAACCATTGGTGATAATTCTTACAACTGGAAATGACTAAACACTTAAACAATTAACTACTGCCATATACGGCATTGTTATGCTGAGTGAAAGTAGCCTTACCCAATAGACTTCATAAAGTATGATTTGATGAATATGAACCCCTAGAACAGGAAAAACATATCCATGGTGGAACAAAATAAGATCACTGGCTGTCTTTTAGGAACAGAGTTTGGATTGACTAATAGGTGGGGATTGACATGAAAGTAGCATGGGGATGGGCTTGCGCTGAGGCCAGGGTCTTATGAAAGGGACTCGGTGTGGCAGGGCAGCAGAGAGGTGGAGGCTCTTAGGGTGCCCAGCAAGTTGGGACTTTATTCTGAAAACCACATTGAGCCAGTGGTCTGTAAGCCTGGAGGTGACAAAGAGAGCTACATTTAGAAAGGAAAATTTCAAAAATGTTTCAAATTCCTGTGGAAAATCTTGACAACTTTGGAAGGTGCATAAAACAGTGAAAGACATTCCTGTGAATATTAGACTGGACAGCTGTAAGGCATTGCTGAAGGTCCTTAAAGGCTTTAATTCAGGAGAGAAGTATTTTCATAATATATCATGGGGAGATGTATCTTTCTGGGAACCTTCTGGAAATAAAGTGAAATACCAAACACAGCCATGCTGTTGTAGCCTCTGTAAATACTCAACAGGGTGCTTACTTCATTCAAAAATCATTTGCATCATTACCACAAAGATGAGATTGCCCAAGAGCTAGTAGTCCCTTGCCCGAACTGTGTGTTTGCATCTCAACCCAAAGTTGTGGGGAAGCACTTCAGAATGTTTCATGAGCCTGTTTGGAAGGTCCAGAACTACACAGTGAGTATTTTAGGTGAAACTAAATAATCAAGAAGCGATGTTGTAAGTTGTACATGTATAAAATGTAACTTTTCGAACACTTTGTTCTATGGCATGAAGAAGCATATGTCAATAGCCCATTTTCACTACTTAATTAACTCCTACTTTGGCCTGCAGACAGAGGAAATGTGTGGGCATTTGAAAACTAATGATACTCTTTCTGCTGAGAAGAATTATTGTAAAACATGCAGTGTCAATGCCAGCAGCCAGGATGCATTAATGTATCATATTTTGACATCAGATATACACAGGAATTTGGACAACAAGCTTAGATTTATGATTTCAGAACACATTAAGAAAACTGGACTTTCAAAGCAAATCACATTGCTCGAAAACTAGCTGCAAGTTTGGCCATAACAACCAACAGCTGTGCTCTAGGCATTTTGGCCGCATCTCCTTGCTTTCATCTTGACTTGCCACAGAGTAACCAAAGCCAAGCCATAGTGCCACCAGTTCGGAGAACAGTTCAGTCAGTGACTGTGGCCCTGGGCCCCTCTGGGAGGCTCACCATCTCTCCCCCTGCCATGGCCCAGTCCCAGGTGGCCCTCGTCCCTCGTGCCCTATCAGTGGGTCAGAACAGTATCACTCTGCAGCCATCCACACCTCAGCCTGTCTTCGTTTCACATGGTGTTCCACTTAGTCAGTGAACCCTACTGTTTTATCCCTGAGTCAAACCATAAGACATATAAATAAGTCTGTTTGAACTGGCATTCTCCCCATCAATCAGACCATCTGTCTGGGGATTTTACCCCTTCATCAGCCTATCGGGCATGGAGTTTTTTCTGTTAACAGGCTTGTGGGATCTGGCATCCTCCCTGTGAATCACTCTGCTGCCCCTGGAGTTGTACAGGCGGTCTCACCAGGGGTGATTTCTGCAAGTCAGGCAGGGCCAGCAGGTATCCCTCCTGCAGGCCAGATGAGTCTTGCTAGGGTTATCCCTTTGGGACTGACAGCTTTTTCTGGGGCTCTACCTGCTGGCTAGGTGGTCCAGTCAGGTGTGCTCCTCATTGGTCTAGTGGACCCATCAGGCATCCTCCCCACTGGACTCACAGTGCCATAATGAGCTCTCCCTCCTGGCCGGACAGTCCCATTGAAGGTCCTTCCCACAGGTCAGAAGGCCTAAGAGGTTCTTCCAGTAGGTCAGGTGAGCCCATTAGGGCTTCTTGCTCTAAACCAGACAGTCCCATCAGATATCCTACCTGTATACTAGAATGTCAATCCCAGCATTCTGCAGCTCAGCCAGCCTGTAATGTCAAGAGTTCTTTCAATGGGCCAGTCTGTGAAACCTTGGGCCCTGTGACTGAATCAGTCTGTTAATACCAACCTCCTGCCTATGACTCAGCCAGTTAGAGCCAGTGCTTCACAGAACACCACTTTCCTAAATTCTGGCTCTATTCTCTGACAGCTGATACCAACAAGCAAACAGATCAGTGGGATCCCTACATACACACTGCACCAGTGTCTGTCACTTTGCCTGTTGTCCCCCACCTGCCCCAATAGGTGCCCATTGAGCTCCTGCAGCAAATGGCAGCTACACAGATGGTGAGTTCCAAGCGGGCCTGCATTTTCCCACAGTAGTGGTCAATACCACTCAGAATATGTTTGGTCAGCCTTCTTCAACAGCTTCCCCGGGCCCCTGTGCATTCTTTTGGCACTGTTAGTTCTGGCAGCTCTGTTGTTTCTGGCCCCCTCCAAAATGTTTCCTCTTTTAAAGGATTTTAGTAAACTAATCAAGACCCACCTGGAATGGGTGCAGTCACATTTCCATCTAGTCAGAGACTCACAACCACAATTGGGCATGCCACGTCCCTGTGGAGATTATTTAATCAAAAATTTACCTTCAATATTGAATCAGGATTAAAAGAAATGGTTGCCTTCACAAGATTGAATCGGGATTAAAACATGGCTTTCTTGGGGTACATAATGCTTTCAAACAGGCACACCTTTTCTCTTTCTATTCTCCTTTTTGGACTCCCATAGTGCATATGCTGGTATGCTTCATGGTGTCCCACAGGTCACTTAGGCTCTGCTCAATTTTTTTCCCCATTCTTTTCTATATCTCTCTTCAGACAAATGAGTTCAATTGTCCTGTTTTCTTGTTTCCTGATTCTTTCTTTTGCCTTTTCGAATCTGTTCTGAACCCCTCTATGTATTTTCATCTCTGTTATTATGTCTTTCATCCCCAAAAGTTCTATTTAATTCTGTTTTGAAATTTCTAATTCCTCCTTTGGTTCTATGTCCATGTTTTCCTTTATCTCATTGAACTTATTTAGGAGAGTTGACAATGTATTTGATTAGTTGCTTCTGTGTCTATGCTTCCTCTGTTGCTTTATTTTGTCCCTTCAAATGGCCATCTCTTCCTGCAGCTTTGTGTGTCCTATAATCTTTTGTTGAAGACTTGGTATTCGATTATCAGAATCTGTGGAAAATTCCTAAGCTTCCAAAGCTTCTGTTTCATCATTTGTAAAGTGGGGTTGTTAAACTGTGCTAAACAGTTGCTAAACTGTCTACTTCCCAGGGCTAGTCTGAGGCCCACAGAAGATGGAAATTTTGCAAGCCCTTTGATTCTCAAACTTCTGGTGCTAAGCCTCTCTTGGGGTACTTGTGAAATAGACAGCTTCCAAGGCACATTCCCTGGAGATTCTGAAGAAGAGGCCAGAAAGAGTATGGTTAATAAGTACCCCCCAGCTGATTCTAACGTCAGGGATGTTTAGGAAACCCTGGATCAGTGGTTCTCAAGCCTGGATGCACATTAGAACCACTGGGGAGCTTTGAAATACCCAGATGGCCAAGCCATACCATAGACCATTTGTATCGGAGTCTCTGCGGGTGGGATGCAGGGTGGGTATTTTAAAAAGCTTTCCAAGTGATTCCATTGTGTAGCCAGGTTTGAGAACTACTATCCTATATGGGCTCTGAACAACCTTTCAACCCTAAATTCCTTAGCCAAGATACTGAGACTGATAAGGCTCTTGGTGAAAGGGAACACTGGGGTAAGAGCAGCAGGTCTTTCTAGAAAGAGCATGATGAAGTGAAGAATACACTGGGCTTGAAGTCAGGCAGTCCTCAGTTTTAACCTCCACTTACTAGCACTGTAAGATCGGGCAGGTCACTTCTCTTTCCCAAAACCATGTAGTCTTTAGCAGTCAAATTTTGAGTGTGTATGTGTGGGGAGATGGTGGTGGTGGTAGCAAGCTTTGTCCTATAGTGCTCCAAAGTATTCTGATAACCACTTGTGTTAAGGTATGGCAAAGCATTTTGTAAAAGCCTGAGTAAAAACACAAGACCAACCTTAAGGTCTCATCATTTTTACCATGGTGCAATTAATCATCTCTGTTATCAGTAATTTCTCCAGGACATCTGGGGGATAGCAGGAGGCTTTTTACACCAATGTATCTAATTTTCTCCCCTATCTCCATGAGGAATGAGGCATAAACAGATCCAATTTACAAAGAATAACAATTATAATGCTCCCTAAAATTTGTTTCCATGCCTTGAATAAGTCTAACAGGGAGCCTTGCTTGTGGCAAAGAAGAAAGAGGAGAGAGGGAAGTAACTATCCTTTGCTAACTCCCCTTCTGAGTCTAACTACCCTCACTGACTCCTCGCAACAACCCTGTCAAATGTACACTTATCACCTCCATTTTGCTGATGAGTCAACCGAGACTTAGAGAGAGGAAAAGATTTGTGTGAGGTCTTACAGGTAGAACATTACAGAACAAGGACTGAAATACAGGGCAGCCTGCTTCCAGATTATGGGCTCCTTCCACCAGCCTGTCTGATGAAGGGCAGTGGTAGAGCCAGAGAAAATGATATAAAGGGCAATATGATATGTGTGCGTCCCCTCTGTTTACTTTCGCCAAGCAAGAATCTGCAAAGACAGTAGGAGATTGGTGCCCAGATCCAGTGGGACCCAGTGCTGTGCCAGAGCCAGCGAGAAAGTCAATTGTACACACTTCTTCCAACTCCATGTTCAGTCACTTCATGTTGGTCGCTTGAAATTGGCCATGGTGGGAGTATTCACGCCACAGAAATCAGCAAAGGTTACCAAGAAGACTGTTTGATTGCTTGTTTGTTTGGAAAGCTGATTGTTAAGCACTAACCAGCACACCACTGGAGGGGAAGGTCCCCGCTTGCCTCCTTTTACTCCTACTATAAGGTCCAAACATATGGTGTCCTCAGTCTAGGATTCGTCTCTGATGGGGGCCATGGAGACTCTGGGGAAGAGGTGAGGTCTTATATCCTAAGAGCAACCTTACTTCCCTTAATTCCCAGTTATATATCTGCCAACCAGAAATTTTTCTAAAGCCCTCTAGAACCTAATTGGAATTTATTTTGTACTTTCCCTTGAAGATAATGAGGTCTATAAATTTACTACCTGCTGAAAAATGTAGTTAAGATGATAGAGGACAATCAGGAGTTAAAATAATAGTACTTCTCAGGCACTGTTTAAGAACATTGCCTGACTTTTTTCTCCTGTAACATTTTTTTAGCATTTACCTTGTCCCAGCTTCTGTGATAAATGCTTTATAAGCATCATCTTGTTGAAACTTCATACCAAACTTATGAGATGGGCACTAATATTGCTTCTACTTCCCTTTTCAGGAACTCAATTTTAGCTCAGTAGAAAGCAGCACCTTGTAACTGTCAGGATTCGAATGGCTGGTGGGAGAAGTAATGAGAGCCCCGTCAATGGAGGTATGTAGCAGAGGGAGGACAACCAGTCAGTAGGGATGTTATTTCAAGGCTGCAAACATCAAACACATAGGTTTATGACTAAGGGAGCCTAGAGGTTTTTTCTATACATGAGAACAGATAAATACTAAGCCATAAATATTCTGTTCTTTCATATTTTATTTTTCTAAAGAAACTTTGTATCAACAAAAACTGTAATATGAAAATAATTATTTGCATAGAGACTTGCAATAACAGTCATTTGTCCTATAGAAATGGTGGTGTTAAAGGGATTTTGCCAACTCTGAGTTTAGTTTAACATAGCGAGTTAAAAGTAATATGTTGTTTGCCCAGACCTGATAAAAACAAACCTAATGTCATGAGCAAACTCTGAGGCAGCACATAAGACCAAACTAAGATCACTCAGTTCCCAAACTATCCAAATAAATCATAGGAGAGATCAGAGCCACCATCTGTAAACAGGAAAGAAGCTGCCTGAGCAGTTGGCCCCTCAGATCTAGTATCTGCAGCATGGGCAGCACATTTCCTATATGCTCAGAGCTCTTCTCTCACTCTTCTATCTTCCCTTCTTCATCCCCTCCCCTTTTTTCTTTTTCCTGGGTCATTTCTTCACTTCCTTGTAAAAAAAATAAATTTGCCTGCCATCCTTAAAAAAAAGAAAGTCTAGCTGCTTCAGGGTTGGTAGTGGAGGGAGAAACTCCACATGAGAAAAAATGGCCAAACCTTATTTACCAAAACTCACCTTCACTTTGGGGATTTCTCCTCAATTGCTGCGACTCCACTCCATACACAGAACAGCCAATCCCCATTTAGTGCTATGCCCTGAACCTAGGACTTGCCCTTAGTTCCCTGACCTCGGCCTGGAACATATATACATAGTAATTATTTTTTTATTTATTAAATATGTAAAGATCTCACTATGTGAGATCTCACTGTTTTAATTATTAACTAATGACTAATGCATTTAATTTTCACAATGACCCTATGATGTGGATGATATTATTGGCATTCTCTAAAGATGAAGAAATTGAAGCATAGAGGGGTTAAAGTGACAGAGTCGGGATTCAAACTCAAGAGGGTGGGCTCTAGAAGCTGACTTCTTGTCCATTAGGAAATGCCTACTCAATGTCACCATGGTAATGATCATTATCATTCTCCCTTACAGAATCTTGGTATAAATCACTACTGGATCCTCCAGATCTTACCTTAAAACCACCCCAAGTCTCATCTGGGGCCTTCCATAGAGGTACTGATTTTCAGTCTATGTATCCTAATAGACTAAAGATCTAGTTTGCACTGGAGTAGGGGATGTGGCAAATTCAATACTGAATGTTTGTTGACCACCTGAATGATTTAGGTTAGACAGGAAGAACATCCTGATGGTGAGACTTGTGAAAAGCAAAGGGAGGGAGCCCATCTGTCTGGAGACGGGGTATATTTGGAAACTTTTTTGAGCCCAGTTATCAGAGAATACTGTGAAAGGCCCCCAGAGGTAGCTAACTAATTATTGGCAGTGGCGATGGGGAGCATAATCTTGGAGACTTCCTCTCTGACCTCTGCATGTGTCTTCTCCTCCAACCTCTCAGGGCTGCATCTCTCCCACCCTGGCTTCAAGTTCTGGTTACAAAACCTTGACTTACTAGAACCTCAGGCAGCAGGGAAGTTTTGAAAGTACCTGGGCCCTGCAGGAGCTTGTGGGAAGTAGCAGATGGCTGGGGAGAAAGGGTTATAAGGCCTGAGAGAATAATACTGACAAGGCCAGGAGTCAGCCTAAGCCTAAACCTGAAGAGTTCCCATAAGCATGGGAGGTCAGGGAGTAGTGAGATACTCCCCTAAGAAGAAGAGAAGGCCCTGGCTGGACTGATTAGGGTGATAGCACTGTGTGTTTGTGTGTGAGAGACACTGTGTGTGTGTGTGTGCATCTGTGTGTTGGGGAGAATGTGAGGCAGTGATGAGAGACAGTACCCTGTACCAGGCCAATCATCTCCAATTGCAGAGCCAGCTCAGTCTGTGTGTGCCCATTATCCTACTAGGAAGGAGAAAGGCTATAGGAGGATCTCATGTGAAGAATACCTTTCTGGTTCAATAGAAAAAGGCCCCTTCTTCATATAAACTGGACAAGCCTGACCTGAATGAGGGGAGAATAGCCCCATCCCCATCCCATGGCAAGATAGTTGTATTAGTTAGGGTTATCTAGAGAAACAGAATCAACAGGGAACACTTGCAAATATAAAATTTATGAAAGTGTCTCACGTGACCGTAGGAACGCAGAGTCCAAAATCCACAGGGCAGGCTGCGAAGCCGATGACTCCAATGGATGACCTGGACGAACTCCACACGAGAGGCTCACCAGCCAAAGCAGGAATCGAACCTGTCTCCTCTGAGTCCTCCTTAAAAGGCTTCCCATGATTGGATTTAGCATCACTAATTGCAGAAGACACTCCCCTTTGGCTGATTACAAATGGAATCAGCTGTGGATGTAGCTGACGTGATCATGACCTAATCCTATGAAATGTCCTCATTGCAACAGACAGGCCAGCGTTTGCCCAATCAGATGAACAGGTACCACAACTTGGCCAAGTTGACACCTGTCCCTAACCATGACAGTCCACCCCTTGTCAACTTGGCACCTATATATATATATCACCTTAGACCATACTTAATTTCCAAATGAAAACAAATAAGCACACATTTTTTCTTTTACCTGACAATACTCAACTGTCCTGCATATAACTGGAAACACATTAAATCTCTCCAGAATAGCTTGCAAATCCTTGGGCAACATTCATCCTTAAACTTGATATCTTACAACTTAAATAGTATAACACAAACAAAACAGCATTACAACCCCTTTCTGGGGTGTCCTTGAAGGACAGTGGTGAGGGGAAATCCTCCCAGTGGGCAGAACTTCGAGCAGTGCACCTGGTTGTTCATTTTGCTTGGAAGGAAAACTGGCCAGAGGTGCATTTGTATACTGACTCATGGGCTGTTGCTAATGGTTTGGCTGGATGGTCAGGGACTTGGAAAGACCATAATTGGAAAATTGGTGACAAAGAGTTCTGGGGAAGAAGTATGTGGATAGACCTTTCTGAGTGGGCTAAAAACATGAAGATATTTGTGTCCCATGTGAATGCGCACCAGAGGGTGACTTCAGCAGAGGAAGATTTTAATAATCAAGTGGATAAGATGACCCGTTCTATGGATACCAGTCAGCCTCTTTCCCCAGCAACTCCTGTTATTGCCCAATGGGTTCATGAACAAAGTGGTCATGGTGGTAGGGATGGAGGTTATGCATGGGCTCAGCAACATGGACTTCCACTCACCAAGGCTGACCTGGCTACAGCCACAGCTGAGTGCCCAATCTGCCAGCAGCAGAGACCCACACTCAGCCCCCGATATGGCACCATTCCCCGAGGTGACCAGCCAGCTACATGGTGGCAGGTTGATTACATTAGACCACTCCTTTCATGGAAGGGGCAGCGATTTGTTCTAACCAAAATAGACACATACTCTGGATATGGGTTTGCTTTCCTTGCACGCAATGCTTCTGCCAAAACTACTATCCGTGGGCTTACAGAATGC
The DNA here is from genome assembly GCF_023851605.1 of Tamandua tetradactyla. NCBI lineage: Eukaryota > Metazoa > Chordata > Mammalia > Pilosa > Myrmecophagidae > Tamandua > Tamandua tetradactyla. Next base: position 103,949,558 of record NC_135353.1, on the reverse strand, counting down.
CTTATCCATCGTCATGGTATTCCACATAGCATTGCTTCGGATCAAGGAACACACTTCACAGCAAATGAAGTGCGGGAATGGGCACATGCTCATGGAATTCTCTGGTCTTACCATGTTCCCCATCATCCAGAAGCAGCTGGATTGATAGAACAGAGGAATGGCCTTTTGAAAACTCAATTACGGTGCCAACTAGGTGGCAAAAACTTGAAAGGCTGGGGTAATGTTCTCCAGGAAGCTGTATATGCTCTGAATCACATCCACTGTATGGTGCTGTTTCTCCCATAGCCAGGATCCATGGGTCCAGGAACCAAGGGGTGGAAATGGGTGTGGTGCCACTCACTATTACTCCTAGTGATCCACTAGGAAAATTTTTGCTTCCTGTCCCTGCTACCCTGAGTTCTGCTGGTCTACAGGTTTTAGTTCCAAAACGGGGTGTGCTTCCTCCAAGAGAAACAACAGTGATACCACTGAACTGGAAGTTAAGATTGCCACCTGGCCACTTTGGGCTACTTATGCCTCTGGATCAACACACCAAGAAGGGGATTACATTATTGTCTGGGGTAATTGACCCTGACTATCAGAAGGAAGTAGGACTGCAACTACATAATGGAGGTAAAGAAGAGTTTTCTTGGAATATAGGAGATCCCCTGGGGCGTCTATTAGTACTACCATGCCCTGTGATCAAAATCAATGGAAAACTGCAACAACACAATCCAGGCAGGACCACTAATGGCTCTGAGACTTCAGGAATGAAGGTTTGGGTCACCCCACCAGGCAAAGAACCACGGCCAGCTGAAGTGCTTGCTGAGGGGAAAGGGAACATGGAATGGGTAGTGGAAGAAGGTAGTGATAAATATGAACTTCGACCACGTGATCAGCCTATCACCTACCCCCACATCTGCTCCAATGCCCTCTTATGCAGGACTGACCACGTAAATGATTCAGCCCTGGGGAAGGACAAGAGCATGGTCAGAGGCTGGGCCCAGGCCTGGGACTCGAACAGTACTTCCTGCTCATCTCCAGGAATCTCTAGCAGAACCAACTCCAACAACCTTCAGATAAGCAGTTCATCCAGTATCCATATTTTGAGGGGTTGTCCATAACTACATGCCTCTTCTCTGATGTGTCCACCACATGAACTGATTTTAGCACAGGCTGGGTCACAGGGACACCTTCCCCCACCAAGACCCAAAGATACATAAACAATAAATGAACTGAAGAAAGGAGTGGTGTTAGAAATTCCTGTGTGTTTGTGCAGGCAGTTGTGAGTCTGTGTGTGTACATGTGTCTTAGTGCCTGGGGTGGTTTTTCTGTGCCACTATGTGGACACATGCTTGCATGCCTGTGTGAATCCATGCCATAAATTGGACACATCCTGACACAGAGGACATTTTTAGGACCATTCTGCTGAACACCCTTGGTCATTCTAGTCCCACTGTAAGTCTATCTCTACATTTTCCAAAGCCCAGCCCTATTCCACCCTCCCAGCCCCAACTCCTCCGGACTGCCTGGGATGTCATGTGTTGTTATTCCAGAGGGCTAGGTTTCTGAGCACACTGTGCCAAGAAGTCCATGTTAAGATGAAAAGTTACTGTGTTTTTAGTATTAAGTAATGGGCTCCGCCGATATCCTTGAATCTCCCCTCATTTCTGAGCTCCACCAATGATTACAGCCAGAGCTAGGGTCACCAATTGAGTGAGGTTAAGAGATAAGGTGACAATGTTCTTTTCAAATAGCACTGGATAATAACATTTTTAATAGCTGAAAGTTTAATGGTTTAATATTAGGCCTTGTAAAAATATCTTCATCTCAAAATCACTCCATTAAAGCAGTTAGAACAAAATGTTCCTAGTGTCTAAAAAGATACATCAAAGCAGCCAGGTCAAAATCATGTAACCATGGACATGTGTGTGTCTGTGTATGTATCACTGTATGAGTATACAAAGGCTGCTGGTTACAGGCTCTGTGTTATGAGCATCCCTGGGAGCCTGGAGGCCTTGTTCCATGTGCACAGTGTGTATATATATGAAGACTGGTGTTCATCAGCATTTTCCACAAAAAAAGGCCTGTCAGGATATTTCTACCTGTAACCTTGATTCCCCACTTTGCCAGGGTAAGTAAGTGAAGTTGCTCCATGGAGAGAGGAGCTGCTTTTTGTACCTTCTTATAGTCCAGACCTCTCCCTTCTCCATTTCATCCTTGCCACCAGCTCAGCTATCCTTTCCAACTAAGTCTCTCTGGTGGAAGTAAAAAAAAAAAAAAAAAAAAAAAAAAAAGCTTTATTAAAAGAGAGAAGTCTGGGGCTGGGACCTCCCAAGCTGAAAAATCTCACTAGAGAAAAATGTAATTGAGGACTGTGAGCCTCATGGAACCCCAGCCTTTCAAGATTGCATGATGAAGAGAGGCCAGAAACCTAGCCCCCTGGAATAACAAACACATGGCATCCCAGGCAGTCTGGAAGAATTGGGGCTGGGAGGGTGGAATAAGGCTGGGCTTTGGAGAATGGAGAGATAGACTTACAGTGGGACTAGAATGACCAAGGGTGTTCAATTCTGGGCTGTGGACAAGCTTTGGGGGCACAAACTAGGTCCAATTCAAATGTGAGACAAGGCCACAACCTTATTACCACTGCACATTTGCTCTGCAGCAGCTTCAATTTCTCTAGCCTGAACTATTGCAGCAGTATTCTTCTGATCCCTGTTGCTCTTCTCACCTTCTCCAGTCCCTGATCCACACAGTATCCAAAGTGAGACTTTTGAAACACAAACTCAATCTCATCACTCAGCCTAAAACCTTCTGCTGGTTCCCAAGGGTCTACAGCAGGATTTCTGAAACTATGTGGCCCGAGATGGTCAACTGGAACCTGGTGACAAAAAAAAGGGTTCCAAAGACTAATAAATTAGTGGAATTTCAGGCTCAAAATGTAAAACAGTGTTTTTACTTTAAGACATATCAGCATCTTTACTAAATATGTTATACATATATATATATCTTTACTGTATGTACTGGGTCTTGCCAAAAGGAGTAAGCTAGAGAGCGCCTCTTTTCCCAACTTCTTTGACACAAGATCCTTCTTCCATCCTGCCTATCTCATAGAACACAAGTTCAGCATAACTACGTTTGGAAAACACTGGCTCAACATACCATATGACTCTCTGGGACATGGCACTTGCTCACATCTCCAGCTCCTTCAACATTGTTCAGGCTGTTCCCTCAATTGGAATGGCATCCTTGCCCTTCACCATTACCTGGCTAATTCCTACTTACCTTTTAAGACTTTTCAGAGTTTTCCTCTTCCAAGAAGCCTAAACCTGGTTCTCCCCTAACCCATGACCTATTTCTCACTCTCTTGGCTGGGCTTATGTATATGTTCCTGTCCTACTCTATGTCTATCTCTGATTTGTCAGTTACCACAGTGGATTGCAGCTGCTTCCATATTGGTCTCCTGTAATGGATTTGAGCTACTAATAGGGAAGATCTGGGTTTCATTCAATTCTGTGCCCAAAAGCCAACATAGACCCTGCCAGTCTTCAGTAAATGCTGGATAGTTAGGAAAGAAAGATAAAGAAAGGACTTCCAGCAAGATGGTAGAATAGGGAGTTATAGGGCTCATGTTTCTACTAAAAATAGTTAAGTGACAGGTAAAAACTGTCCAAAACAACTGCTCTGTGGCTCCTGAGGCATGGAGAGTACTGTACAGTATGCAGGGAAAAGTGGGACAAAAAGACAGAAACTGTGGTAAAAACTGTCACTCAGGCACAGATTGTGGTGCCCACCCCTCACCCTCAAGCAAGTAGCCTCCAGTGGGCTCAGTCCCTTTCTGGCAGGTTGCTGCTGACTGGGAGGGCTGTGGAAGTCTACCTCCCTAAGAACAGAAGGGAACATGACCCAGTATTGATCCTGGTATTGGTGGTAAATTTTGACACTCAGTCATGCTGCTGTAGCTTGTATTGGACATTTACTGCCATGCCATTGTTTTAATCCATGTCAGAGGCAGAGCCACCAGTGGGCCAAGAATACCCTACCTTTTTAAGGCTGTGGGGAGTAAGTTGCCAAAGGGAGTCATCTCCTTGGCAAGCCAGGAAAGTGTACATTCTGGGAACCATCAAAAAGACTTCATAGCAAAGAGCAGCATCTGCTAGGCAGGCCATGACAGCACAGATGGAAAAAAAAGAGAGAGTTTGGAGTCTTTCCTGACCCTCTCCCCAGGGCCCTTTGGAAATGGTCTGCACCGCGAGCATTGATCTCTGGCCTTGTTTTGGCTGGGAAATACTGATGAGCCAAATATTTAAAAGAGCCTTAAGACAAACCCAATCAGCAACAAAATCCTAGACAAAAGAATAATCTCAGGATAATCTCATCAAGATAGTCAGGTATCCATATAGCAGCAAAAAATTACAAGTCATACTAAGAAAGAGGAAGATATGGCCCAGTCAAAGGAACTAAATTTTAAAAAAGAGATACAAAGAATTTGGAACAATCAATCAAAGATCTTCAAAGTGATCTCCTAAATCAGCTCAAGAAGATAAAGGAAAATATAGCCAAAAAGATAAAGGATACTAAGGAAGAAATGAGTGAGCATAAAGAAAAATTTGAAATCTTACAAAGAAAAATAACAGAACTTAGTGGAGTGAAAGACACAATAGATGATATTCAAAATGTGCTACAGTCATACAACAGCAGATTTGGAAAGAGGGCATCCAAAATCAAACAGACAGAAGAATAGATAGAGAAAAGAATGGAAAAATAGAGCAATGTCTCGTGGAATTGAATTACAGCATGAAACGTATAAACATCCATGTCATCAGTGTCCCTGTAGTAGATGAAAAGGTAAAAGCAGCAGAAAAAAATATTTGAGGAAATAAAGGCCAAAAACTTCCCAACTCATATGAAAGGCAAGAATATACGTATCCAAGAAGCACAACATACACTATACGGAATAAATCCAAATTACCCTACTCCAAGACATACTCATCACAGCAGCGGGAGAAAAGTGATACATCACATACAACATATAATTCAATAAGACTAAGTTCCAATTTCTCAGCAGAAACCATAAAGTTGAGAAAGCAGTGGCATGATACATTTAAGATGCTGAAAAGAAAAAAATGCCAGCCAAGAATTCTTCATCTGGAAAAACTGTCCTTCAAAAATGAGGGTGACCCTTAAAATCAGGAAAAAGACAAGGATATCCACTGTCACCACTGTTATTCAACATTGTGTTGGAAGTTCTAGCCCAAGCAATTAGACAAGAAAAAGAAATATAAGGCATCCAAATTGGAAAGGAAGAAGTAAAATTCTAACTGTTTTCAAATGATATGATGCTATATGATACAATCATACTATATGTCCCCAAACCCTGAAAAATCCATGAAAAGCTACTAGAGGTAATAAATGAGTACAGCAAAGTGGCATGTTGCAAGAGCAACACTCACAAATCTTTAGTGTTTCTATACACTAGTAATGAGCAATTTGAGGGGAAAATCAAGAAAAAAATTCCATTTACAATTGGAACCCAAAGAATAAGATATTTAGGAATAAATTTAACTAAGGATACAAAAGACCCATACAAAGAAAACTACAAGAAATTGCTAAAAGAAATCACAGAAGACCTAAATAAATGGAAGAGAATACTGTGTTCATGGATTGGAAGACTAAATATAGTTAAGATGTTAATTCTACCTAAATTGATTTATACAGACAATGCAATACTAATTAAAATCCCAAAAACTTACTTGGCAGAAATATAAAAACCAATAACCAAATTTCCCTGGAAGGGCATGGTGCCCCAAATAGCTAAAAATATCTTGAGAAAGAAAAATGAAATTGGAGGTTTCCCACTCCCTGACTTTAAGGTGTATTATGAAGCTACAGTGGTCAAAACAGCATGGTACAGGCATAAAGATAAATATACTGACCAATGGAATTAAATAGAGTGTTCAGAAATAGACCCTCTCATCTATGGACAATTGATCTTTCATAAGGCAGTCAAGCCAACTTACCTGGGACCGAACAATCTCTTCAATAAATTGTGCTTGGTGAACTGGATATCCACATGCAAAAGAATGAAAGAGGATCCATATCTCACACCCTATACAAAAAAAAATAACTCAAAATAGATCAAAGATCTAAACATTAGAGCTAAGACTATAAAACATTTGGAAGAAAATGTAGGGAAACATCTTATCAAACTTGTAATAAGAGGCAGTTTCCTAGATTTTACATCCAAAGCATGAGCACTGAAGAAAGAAATAGATAAATAGGAACTCCTCAAAATTAAACACTTTTATGCATCAAAGAACTTTGTCAAGAAAGTAAAAAGGCATCCTACACAATGGAAGATAACATTTGGAAATGACATATCAGATAAGGATCTAGTATCCAGAATATATAGATTGTTCAACTCAGCAACAAAAAGACAAACGACCCATTGCAAAATGAGCAAAAGACATGAACAGACATTTCTCAGAAGAGGAATGCAAATGGCTAAAAGGCACATGAAAAAGATGCTCAACTTCCCTGGCTGTTAGGGAAATGAAAATGAAAAGCACAATGAGATATCATCTGACATCCACCAGAATGGCCATTATCAATAAAACAGAAAACGACAAGTGCTGGAGAGGATGTGGAGTAAGAGGCACACTTATCCACTCTTGGTAGGAATGTAAAATGGTACATCCTCTGTGGAAGGCAGTTTGGTGTTTCTTCAGGTAGCTAAGTATAGAATTGCCATATGATCCAGTAATACTATTGCTAAGTATCTATTCAGAGGACATGAGGACAAGTGCACAAATGGACACTTGCACACCAGTGTTTATAGCAGCATTATTTACAATTGCCAAGAGTTAGAAACAGCCCAAATATCCATCAACAGATGAGTGGCTAAAGAAGCTGTGGTTTATACATACGATGGGATATTATGCAGCTGAAAGACAGAATAAAGTCATGAAACATATAACTACATGGATGGACTTTGAGGACATTATGCTGAGTGAAATTATCCAAAAACAAAAGGACAAATACTGCATAGTCTCACTGATATGAACTAACATAAATGAGTGAACTTGGGGAATTTTCAGTTAAGAACAGAGGTTATTAGGGGATTGTGTTGGTTTGTATGTCTCCTAGAAAAGCCATGTTTTAATCTAAATCCCATTTTGTAAAGGCAGAATAAACCCAATTCAATACTGTATGTTTGAATCTGTAATTAGATTATCTCCCTGGAGATGTGATTTGATCAATAGTTGTTGTTAAACTGGATTAAGTGGAGGCATGTCTCCACCCATTTGAGTGGGTTTTGATTAGTTTCTGGAGTTCTATAAAAGAGGGAACATTTTAGAGAATGAGAGAGATTCAGAGAGAGCACAGAATGGTGTTGCACCATGAAGCAGAGTTTACCAGCCAGCGATCTTTGGAGACGAAGAGGGAAAACACCTCCTGGGGAGCTTCATGAAACAGGAAGCCAGGAGAAGAAGCTAGCAGATGACACCGTGTTCTCCACGTGCCTTTCCAGCTGAGAGAGAAATCCTGACTGTGTTCACCATGTGCCTTCTCACTTGAGAGAGAGAGACCCTGAACTTCATTGGCCTTCTTGAACCAAGGTATCTTTTCCTGGATGCCTTTGATAGGACATTTCTATAGACTTGCTTTAATTGGAACATTTTCTTGGCCTTACAACTATAAACTAGCAACTTATTAAATTCTCCTTTTTAAAAGCCGTTCTGTTTCTGGTATATTGCATTCCAGCAGCTAACAAACTAGAACCGGGATAGAAATAAGGTAGAGATTGGATAACTGGAGCTGAAGGGATACAGATTGTGCAACAGGACTGATTGTAAAAATTGAGAAATGGATAGCACAATGCTACCTCTTTGTAGCACAATACCCATATTCGCCTTTGATATATTCACCTTATTGCCATGGTCTGGAAACAAAACACTATATCTCTGAGCAGGCCAGAATTATGTAGCTGAGGATAAATGAAGTAACCTCCTTAGACCCAGAGAAGGAAGCCCCATATTTAGGAGGGCAGAAATGCCACACCAACCTGGGTCTCTGGATGGACTCATAGAATAAAGTCTGTCAAATCCTCCCTGAAGTCTTAACATGAAAGAGAAATAAACTTCTATCTTATGTAAAAAAATAAAAAAGTGTGAGTTTAAAGTATTCAGAGATGAGAGAGTTGATTAACAGCCTGACTTATAAGAAATACAAAAATAAGAGTATAAAAATAAAGGGGCAGGGGGCTAGCCACAGTGGCTGAGTAGGCAGAGTTCTCGCCTGCCATGCCAGAAACCCTGGTTTGATTTCCAGTGCCAGCCTATGCAAAAAATAATATACATATATATATTTATATATATATAATGTATATATATATATAAAGGGGGTTGGGTGGTGCAACGGTGGCTCAGTGGAAGAATTCTTGCCTGCCATGCCGGAGACACAGGTTTGGTTCCCAGAGCCTGCCTATGTCAAAAGTAAGTAAGTAAGTAAGTAAGTAAGTAAGTAAGTAAATAAATAAATAAATAAATAAATAAATAAATAAATAAATAAGTAAAGGGAGCTCTTCAGGCTGAAAGGAAAAGGAAAGGACAGAGAAGCTTGGCGAAGCATGTAGAAATGAAGATTATCAGTAAGGGTAAGCAAAAGGGTAAAAAGAGAAAACAAAAACAAATTATGACACATAAAAGACAAAGGATAAAATGGTTGAAATAAGTACTGCCCTTACAGTAATAACATTGAATGTTAATAGATTAAACCCCCAAATCAAAAGACATAGATTGAAAGAATGGGTTAAAAAATATGATCCATCTATACACTGTCAGTAGGAGATCCAAGGTTACAAATATGCTGCAAATAAAAGGCTTGAAAAATATATATCATGCAAATAGGAAACATAAAAGAGCTGGGGCAAGTATACTAATATCAGACCAAATAGACTTTAAATGCAAAAATGTCATGAGACTTCAACACACACTCTCATCAACAGATAGAACATCCAGACATAGGATCAATAAGGAAACAAAGAACCTGAATACTATGATAAATGAACTAAACCTAACAGACAAACAGAACATTATCCTCAAAACTGAAGGATATTTATTCTTCTCAAGTACTGATCATTTGCAAGGATGGGCCACATGATGGGTCTCAAAACAAGTCTCAATAAATTTAAGCAGATTGAAATTATACAAAGCACTTTCTATGACCATAATGGAATGAAGTTGGAAATCAATAACAGGTGAAGGACTGGAAAACTCAAATATATAGAGAGGTTAAACAACACACTCAAACAAGTAGTGGGTCACAGAAGAAATTGCAAGAGAAAACAGTAAATAACTTGAGACAAATGGAAACAAGAATTCAAAACATCAAAACTTATGAGATGCAGACAAGACAGTGCTGAGAGGAAAATTTATAGCCCTAAAGGCTATGCTAAGGAAGGGAGAAAGAGCTAAAATCAAAGATCTAATTGCACACCTGCAGGAGCTAGAGAAACAACAGCCAACTAACCCAAAGCAAGAAGAAGGAAAGAAATAACAAAGGTTAGAACAGAAATAAATTAAATGAATAAAAAAAATTAAGAAAATTAAAAAACGCAAAGGTTGTTTGTTTGAGAATATCAATAAAACTGACAAACCACTAGTTAGACTTACAAAGAGAAATGAGAAGATACAAACAAATAAAATCATAAATGAGAGGGCAAACCTTACTATTGGCCCCACAAAAATAAAAGAGATCCTAAGAGGATACTATGAACCATATGCCAAAAACTTAGATGACTTAGATGAAATGTATAATTAACTGGAAACACATGAACAACCTACATTTACTCTAGAAAAAATAAAAGATCTCAATAAACCAGTCATAAATAAAGAGATTGAATCAGTTATCAGAAACCTCCCATCAAAGAAAAGCCCAGGACAAGAAGGCTTCATAGGTGGATTCTACCAATCATTCCAAGAAGTATTAATACCAATCCTGCTCAAACACGTCTATAAAATTGAAGATGAGGGAACACAACATAACTCATTCTATGAAACCAAAATCACCTTAAGACCAAGTCAAATAAATATAATAGAAGAAAATAAAATTACAGACCAAACACACTAATGAATATAGATGCAAAATCCTCAACAAAATACTTGCAAATAAAAACCAAAGGCACTATGAATCTTACGATTGGAGGCGGTTTTATGGACCTTACACCTAAAGCAAGAGCACTGAAGAAGGAAATAAATAAATGGGAACTCCTCAAAATTAAACACTTTTGTGCATCAAAGAACTTCATCAAGAAAGTAGAAAGACAGCCTACACAATGGGAATCAATATTTGGAAACGACATATCAGATAAAGGTCTAGTATCCAGAATTTATAATGAGATTGTTCAACTCAACAACAAAAAGATAGCCAACCCAATTACAAAATGGGAAAAAGACTTGAATAGACACCTCTCAGAAGAGGAAATACAAATGGCCAAAAGACACATGAAGGGATGCTCACTGTCCCTGGCCATTAGAGAAATGCAAATCAAAACCACAATGAGATATCATCTCACACCCACCAGAATGGCCATTATCAACAAAACAGAAAATGACAAGTGCTGGAGAGGATGCGGTGAAAGAGGCACACTTATCCACTGTTGGTGGGAATGCCAAATGGTGCAACCACTGTGGAAAACAGTTTGGCGGTTCCTCAAAAAGCTGAATATAGAATTGCCATATGACCCAGCAATACCATTGCTGGAAATCTACTCAAAGGAATTAAGGGCAAAAACTCAAACAGACATTTGCACACCAATGTTTATAGCAGCGTTATTTACAATTGCAAAGAGATGGAAACAGCCAAAATGTCCATCAACAGACGAGTGGCTAAACAAACTGTGGTATATACATATGATGGAATATTATGCAGCTTTAAGGCAGGATAAACTTATGAAGCATGTAATAACATGGATGGACCTAGAGAACATTATGCTGAGTGACTCTAGCCAAAAACTAAAAGACAAATACTGTATGGTCCCAAAGATGTGAATCGACACTCGAGAATAAACTTGGAATATGTCATTGGTAACAGAGTTCAGCAGGAGTTAGAAACAGGGTAAGATAATGGGTAATTGGAGCTGATGGAATACAGACTGTGCAATAGGACTAGATACAAAAACTCAAAAATGGACAGCACAATAATACCTAATTGTAAAGTAATCATGTTAAAATACTGAACAAAGCTGCATCCGAGCGATAGGTTCTTGTTTTGTTTTGTTTTGTTTGTTTTGTTCTTATTATTACTTTTATTTTTTTTCTCTATATTAACATTCTATATTTTTTTCTGTTATACTGCTAGTTCTTCTAAACCGATGCAAATGTACTAAGAAACGATGATCATGCATCTATGTGATGATGTTAAGAATTACTGATTGCATATGTAGAATGGTATGATGTCTAAAAAAAAAAAAATGGTCAGCACAATACTGCCTAACTGTAATGTAATTATGTTGGAACGCTGAATGAAGCTGCATCTGATCTATAGTTTTTTTTTTTGTTTTTTTTTTTCTTTCTCTTATATATTTTTGTACTTTTTATTTTTATTTGTGTTTTCTCTGTGTTATCACTTTATTTCTTTTTCTGTTGTCGTGCTATTTCTTTCTCTAAATCGATGCATATGTACTGAGAAATGATGACCATACACCTATGTGATGATATTAAGAATTACTGATTGCATATGTAGAATGGATTGATTTCTAATGTTGTGTTAGTTAATTTTTTTTATTAATAAAAAAAAAAAACCCAAAGGCACATTAAAAGAATTATATACCATGACAAAATGAACTTTATCTCAGGTATGTAAGGGTGGTTCAATGCAAGAAAATCAATTAATGTAATAAACCATATTAACAAATCAAAGGGTAAAACTACATCATCCTCTTGATTGATGCAGAAAAGACATCTGACAAAATCCAGAAAATTTTCTTGATAAAAACACTTTGGAAGTTAAGAATAAAAGGAAGCCTCCTCAGCACACTAAAGGGCACACATGAAAAACTCATAGCTAACATAGTACTAAATGGTGAAATACTGCAAACTTTCCCTCTAAGATGAGAAAAAACCAAGGATTCCTAGTCACCACTGTTATTCAACATCATGTTAGAAGTTCTTGCTAGAGTTATTAGACAAGAAAAAAAATAAAAGCATCCAAATTATAAAGAAGTATTAGCTGATGACATGATCCTATGTATAGAAAGTCCCAAAAATTCTACCACAAAGCTACTAGAGCTAATAAACTAGCTTAGCAGAGTGGCAGGATATGAAATAAACATGTAAAAATCAGTAGTATTTCTATACACTAGTAATTAGTAATTTGAGGAGGAAATCAATAAAAAGTTCTACTTAGAAACTAAAAGAATCAAATATCTGGGAATAAATTTAACCAAGGATGTAGAGGGCCTGTATACAAAAGAAACTACAAAACTTTACTAAAAGAAATCAAAGAAGACCTAAATTAATGGAAAGATACTCCATGTTCATAGATTGGAAGACTAAATATTGTCAAAATGTCAAATCTCCCAAATTGGTTTACAGAATCAATGCAATCCTGATCAAAATTCCAATGTCCTACCTTGCAGAAATGGAAAAGCATTATCAAATTTCTTTGGAAGGATAAGGGGTCCCAAAAAGCCAAAATCATTTTGAGAAAGAATGAAGTTGAGGGAGTCACACTTCCTGACTTTAAAGCATATTACAAATCTGCAGTAGTTGATACAGCATGATATTGGCATAAAAATAGATATATTGATCAATGGAATCAAATTGAGAGTTCAGAAATAGACCATCACATCTATAATAAATTTATTTTTGACAAAGCTTTCAAATCCACTCAATTGGGATAGAACAGTGTCTTCAACAAATGGTACTGGTTGAACTGGATATCCACATCCAAAAGAATGAAAGTGGATCCCTATCTCACACCTTATACAAAAATTAACTCAAAATGGAACAGACTTAAGTATTGGAGATAGGGCCATAAAACTCCTAAAAAAGCATATAGGGAAACATCATCAAGATCTGTAGTAGAAGGTGGTTTCTTAGACTTTATACCTAAAGCACAAGCAACAAAAGAAAAAACAGATGAATGGGACCTCTTCAAAATTATATACTTTTGTGCTTCAAAGGACTTTGTCAAGAAAGTGAAAAGACAGCTTACTCAATGGGAGAAAATATTTGGAAAGCATATAACCAGTAAAGGTTTATATCCAGAATATATAAAGAAATCTTACAACTAAGTAATAAAAAGATTTAAAAAATCCAATTAATAAATTGGCAAAACACTTGAACACACATTTCTTCAAAGAGGAAATACAAATGGCTAAAAAGCACATGAAAAGATGTGACACATCACCAGCTATTATGAAATGCAAATCAAAATCACAATGATATATCATTTCATGCCTACTAGGACGGCCACTATCAAAAATATAGAAAACTGAGGGCCACGGTGGCTCAGCAGGCAAGAATGCTTGCCTGCCATGCCAGAGGACCCAGGTTCGATTCCTGGTGCCTGCCCATGTAAAATCTATATATATATAAAACTGAAAGTGTTGAAGAGGATGTGGAGAAATAGGAACACATTCACTGTTGGTAAAGGGAATGTAGAATATGTACCCTCTGTGAAAGACAGTTTGGCAGTACCTCAGGAAGCTATGTATAGAATTGCCATATGATTGGGCAATTCATCTACTGGATATATACTCAGAAGAACTGAAAGCAGGGATACAAACAGACATTATCACACTGATGTTGATAGTGGTTATTCACAATTCCCAAAAGATGGAAACAACCCAAATGTCCATCAACTGATGGATGGATAAACTAAATGTGGTATATACACACAATGGAATATTATTTCAGATGTAGGAAGGAACGAAGTCCTGATGCATGTAAGAACATGGGTGAACCTTGAGGACAATATACTGAGTGAAATAAGCCAGACACAAAAGGAAAAATATTGTATGGTTTCACTAATATGAACTAATTATAATATGTAAACTCCTGTAACTAAAATCTAGAGTATAGGTTGACAGGAGATATAATGAGCTATACAGGGAATGGGGAGCTGATGCTTAATTTGTACAGAATATTTAATAAAGTTGCTAGTAAATTTTTTGGAATGGATAGAGATGATGATAGCACACTACCATGACTGTAGTTAACTTTACTGAATTATCATATGTTTATGTTTGAAAGGGGAAGTTTAGGGTGGTGTATGTCACTAGAAGGAAAACTAGAGGATAAAATATGGGACTGTACAGCATAGTGAGCCCTGTTGTGGTCAATGACTATGGTTAACTGTACATATAAAAGAATGTTCTTACATAAATTAGAACAAATATACCTTACTATTACAAGGTATTAATAATAGGGTGGTATACAGGACAAATACAACTAATGTAAACTATGGGCTATAGTTAACAGTAATATTGTAATGTATTCATCAATTATAAAAAAGGTACTTTACCAATGCAAAGTGTCAATAATATTGGGGAAAAGGGATATGGAATTTTTTCTTTTTAGGGCAACACATGTTCTCAAATTGAATGTGGTGATGAGTGCACAATTCTGTGATTATACTGAGAGTCATTGGCTGTACATTTTAGATGGATTGTATGGTGTGTGAATAAAACTATTTTTAAAAATGTATGTTATCAAGAGAGTGAGGAATACTTACAGAATGGGATAAAATATTTGGAAATCATGTATCTGATAAGGGTCTCATATCCAGAATATATAAAACTCAACAACAAAAGATTAACATTCCAATTTAAAAATTAGTAAAAGACTTGAATAGACATTTTTCCAAAGAATATATACAAATTGCCAATAAGCATACGTAAAGATTCTCAACATCATTAGCTAATAGGTAAATGCAAATCCAAACCACATGAAATATCACTTCATACCCACTAGGATGGCTCCAATTTAAAAAGTGAAAAATAAATGTGGGAAATTGGAATTCTCATGTATTGTTTGTGGGAATGTAAAATGATACAGTCACTGTAGAAAACAGTTTGGTGGTAAAAAGTTAAACATAGAAGTATCATATGACCCAGAAATTCCACTTCTGGGTATGTAGTCAAAAGAATTGAAAACAGGGACTCACACAGGTACTTGGGTACCAATGTTCACGCAACATTATTCATAATAGCCAAAAGGTGGAAGCAACTCATGTGCCCATCACCTGATGAGTAGATAAATAAAAGGTGGTATATCCAAATAATGGAACATTATTCAACTATAAAAAGGAATGAAGTTCTGATACATAGATGAACCTTGAAAACATTATGCTAAGTGAAAATAGCCATATATGAAAGGACAGATATTATATGATCTCACTGATAGAACTAAATATGAAGATCAAATTCATGGAGCTAATATCTAGAATATAGGTTACCTGAAGATAAAATGAGGCTAGAGAATGGGGAGCTGATGCTTAATTTGTGCAGAATTTTTAATAAGGTTGATTCTAAATGTTTGTAAATGGATGGAGGTGATGGTAGCACATTATTGTGAGTGTAATTAACAGTGCTGAACTGTGTGTGTGATCGTGATTGAAAGGGGAAGTTTAGGGTCATGTATGTCATTAGAAAGAAAGCTAGAGGATGAAAGATGGGAGTGTATAATATAGTGAACCCTGCTGTGAGCGATAAAGAAGATTAATAATACAAATATAAGTATGTTCTTCCATAAACTAGAACAAATGCACATCACTATTCCAAAGTGTTAATAATAGGGTGGTGTATGGGGAAAATACACCTAATGCAAACTATGGACTATAGTTGACAGTAATATCTGTAATATTCTTTCATGAATTGTAACAATAGTACCACACCAATACTAAGTATCAGTAATGGGGGAGGGTGGATAGAGTATGGGGTTTGTTTTGGAGCAAGGAAAATGTCCTCAAATTGATTGTGGTGATAAAAGCACGACTCTGTGATTATACTTAAGAGCCAATGATTGTACACAATGGATCGATTGTATGGTGTGGGAATAAAACTGCTTTTTAAAAAGGAAAGATCAGGAGAGAAATAGGGAGAAAGAGCTTAAAAAGAGAGAGGTAGAAGTAAAGGGAATGAGAGAACAAAAGTAAGCATATGGAGACTTTTGACAGGAATCCTTCAGAATACCCCAGGTTCTACATGCCAAGCTAAAGAACTTGAACTTGAACAGCTGCATATTATATAAATTACTCTATGCAGCATCAATAGTAAACAGATGATTGTTCTTGGGTTTTGGCATCAAGTGAGACTGCACCCACACCCAACAAGTAAAGTATGCACAGTGGGTCTGGCCAGCTGACTAATTCAGGAGTGCTCACTAATTTGATTAAAACAGTATTTGCTAAGAAGCTCAGATGGGCCAACCTTAAGGCAGATGTGCCTCAATTGCTCCTCAGGCAGCATATTGGATGTCAGATTCTACTCTACTTTGGCTCTTCCCATGAGCTGCTGTGATTCCATGGGGGTGAACTAGGAGGAAAAGACCTAAGGATCCACCCACCTTCATATGAGAGCACTGGTGTCCTGGCTTCTGGTCCCCTCTACCTGGATGATTCCCCTCTCATATCTCTGGATCTGTTTCTTTCTCCTTCTCTCTGAGTGTTGGAGTTAGGAAGTAGGGAAAAGAAAGAGACTGGAAAGGAAGGCCAAAGTTAGGGTTTGGATGGGCTTTCTTGAGGGCAGAACCCTGACACTCAGCAGAGAACCTGGCATAAAATATGTACTCAATAAATACTTGTTGAATAAATTAACTTGGAGAAGGGAGCCTGAGCTTGGGGGCTGTTACAAAACAGTGGCTCAGGGAGCCTGCCGCAGTCCCTGCATTTCCACTATTAAAGGTCTATTCTTTGGGTTGAAACATTGTGTCTTCAGGGGGCCCTTTGAAATACAAATATTTTACCAGGGAAAACAAAGCAGCATTTAGTCATCCCACTAACCTGCCTTAGTATGAGGACAATGACCAAACACTGAGCAACTACAAAGCACCAGACCCTGTGTCAATTAGGCACAAAATAGATGTACAGTGGAACTAACAATTTCGTGTTAGAGAAGCCCACACAGTAGCATCGGCCTTACTGAAAAGGGGTAAGGTTTCTCCAGATTCATCTGAAAGATTTCAGTGCTAATTAATTCACATTTTTTTTCTTGACTGTGTAATAGGTATCAAGTACTGTTCTAGATGCTGGAGGTACAGCAGAGATCAAACTAGTAAAAAAACTGTTCTCACAGGGCTTCCACTATAGCAGGGAGAGGCCAACAATAAACATAAATAAATAAGTCACTTAATACGTCCAATGTCGATACAGTAGGGAAATGAGCTAGGGAATGCTGGGCCTGGGAAGTGGGCGGGGGGTGGGGGGAGGTACATTGAAATTTCAAATAGGTGGACGAGGAAAGCCCATGATGTTTGAGTAACAACCTTAAAGTGGTGAAGGAGCCAGCCATGCCTAAATCTGGGGAAACGGCCAATGCAAAGATGCCAAGGCAGATGTAGTTCTGACATCTTCAAGGAACAGCAAGGAGGCCGTGTAGCCAAAGCAGATGTAATGAGGCAGAGAGTGGTAGGAGATATGGTTGGAGAATTGACAGGGCCAAATTGGGTAGGGCCTTGTAGACCATCACAAGGACTTTGGATTCTATTTTTAAGTGAAATTGGAAGCTATTGGAGGGTTTTGAGCAGAGGAACATTCTTACTTCTGTGTTGAGAGTGGATTGAAGATGGCAAGGGTGGAAGCGGGGAGGCCCGTCAAGGCGTGTCTGCGGTGATCCAGGTGAGACATGATTTTAGCAAGAACTAGGATGGTAGCGGTGGAAGTGGTAAGGTTTCCGATACATTTTGAAGGTAGAACCAACAGAACTTGCTGGTGAGTTGGCTATAGGATAAGAGAGAAAGACAAGGGTCAAAAATGACTCCAAGGCTTTTGGCCTGAGCAACTGGAAGTTAAAATTTGCCATTTTCTGCTATCCTTACAGACAATCAGAATCAAGCTGCAAGGCAGGATGAAGTCAGATTAAGTTCCTAAAAAGTTCATTAAACTCACGTAGTGCAGGGCCCCCAGTGCAGGTCCCATCTAACTTGGAGAAAGCCCCATGTGCTTTGCCAGAAGGAAGGGAATGTGTTATCTGGAAGGCCCATGTAGAAACCCTGGAACCAACCTGGGAGAGTCATTGAAGGACAACTTTTGGGGACCTAGCTCTTCCCTTGTGCCCTGGGCTTCCTTGATACAGGAGGGTATGGTACACCAAGAGGTGCCTTACCACTTTTATCTGCCTGCAGCTTCCTTTAGTGTAACTCAATTCACTCTATCGCTCCCAAGGCTTTTGAAGGCTTGTCAGAAAACTATGAGTGCCAGGTTTTCTGGATAGATCCTGGGACTGGAAGGCTAGTGAATGTTAGAAATGTCCAGCTATTTGACTGGGCAGGGGAGCAGGATAGGGCCTTTTACCAAAAACCATTAGTCATTATTGGAATAGGCACCTGGTCCAGAAAGAAATCTGAATTTGAGGTGGCCTTGATATTTTCTTTGGAGTTCACGCCTGCTGGCTACTCGCCTAGGAAAGGGAAACCTCACCCCACAGTTGTAAGCAACCCTGTATCCAGGAGTTACACTTGTCTCTGATCCCAGAGACGACTGGTCAGGCCTGGTGGAACATCTATCAACTCTTTCTACCCCACCCTCGGTGTAAGAACCAGGATTTTTTGTTGTGTTTCCACAAGCGAACATGTTGCTCAGAATCTGCTCTCACCTGCCCCCTGAACAAGACACCCTGGGCACTCGTGAGCTGGCCAGCTCCTATAGGGAAGCTATTCTCAGGAAGAAGCAATAAGACACTTATAGCAAAAGGAACCTTTAGGAAAATTAATTTTCCATAGGAGGACTCACACAGAGAGAGATAGTTGTTCTTTTTGTTTGTTTGTTTGTTTTTTGTCTAACTGGAAATTTGCCATGCATTTCTCTCTTAAATTCACTCTTCAGCATTGGTTTTCCAATCAAGTTGGCCTTCTTGGGCCCTCTAGAATATCCATTGACCAGGTAAGCCCATGCCCAGCCCTGCCCAGTGCCCCTGAGTCTGCTGTCTTTTGAGGTCACAACTTTCATGATCATATCTTCTCACTGGCCCTACAGACCTTTTAGGACCTTTCTGGCCTGCAGTGACTGTGAGTGCCTTCCTTCCTACTGAAGGAGGGGTGGAAATAAGGAAAGTCAAGAAAGGGACTCACTGCGACTAGTTCACAGAGCAGTTGCTGGCAGTCATCCATTTTGCTTGGAAGGATCAGGACAATACAAGGCCGAGGGCCTTGTAAGGCCTACCCTTGGAAGGAGACTTTATCTTGGATGTTTAAAAACTTTCTGCCTCCATTGTCCATGCAACTCTGTGATGCTTTCGTGGAGGCTGTCCAGGCTGAGGACAGCAGTCTGGGGAAAAGCAGATTGGAGACCATACCTCTGACCACTCTCCATCTCAGAGCTAGGCCACCTGGGCTTGGAAGCTCCCACTTGCTGCTCCTCTCTTACTGATGCTTGTCGTCTGCTTACTTGCCTCCTTCTAGTACCTATTGAAAAATTCTCTCATTCACATGTCTTCTCCATTTATCTGTATCTAGATGCCCAAGAGAAACTGGTTGTGAGGGTACCTTCCTCTTCAGTGCTCTGGGACGAAGGCTGAAGGTTACAGAAGCTGGTTCCTTATAACATTTCTTTTCTTCTCCCTTCATCTTCTCACCCTTTCTTTCCTGGTTTTATGGACTTTGGTCCCATGGATCTTGGTCAGTTAACCCCAATTGTAGCTGGAAGAATTTGGGTTAGACAAGGTTTCTTAACCTTGGCACTATTGACATTTTGGGTGAGATAGTTTTTGTTGAGGGGGGCTGTCTTTTGTGTGGTAGGATGGTGAACAGGATCCCTACCTCTACCTGCTAGATGTCAGTAAAAATCCTAACCTTGGTTGCTACAACCAAAGATATTTCCAGACCTAGCCAAATGTTCCTCAAGGAGCAAAATCTTCAGTTGAGGACCACCAGGTTAGACTGAAGGCAAATACTTTGGTTCTCCCTCATGTTCTTGGTATGGGTGAAGGGCCAGGCCAGCATTAACGCTTCTCTAAAATCCTTTCCCAGGATAATACTTGTCTATGTATTATTAACGCAATTGTATGCATTGGAAATGCCAAGACATAAGCTCTCTGCCTGTTTGGCACTAAGGACTTAATTCCAGGGGCCAACACTGGGTGGCTAGATCTGGGCAAACCCATCCGCACAAGTTCTTGAAGACCCAACAAGTGAAGCGCAGTGAGAGTTGGCAGGGAGGGAAGGGGGCAGGGGCTGGGGGAGGATACCAGGACTTGTCTATGTATTATTAGCTCAATTGTATGCATTGGAAATGCCAAGACATATACTAATATATCTCTTTTCTTTTGGAGCCCCAGGTTGGATCTTTTAAAGGCCTTGCTGTTCTACCAGGTGCTTACCCCAAGGTTGAGCGTCACAGTTCCTGACTTTCTCCCCTAAAGGCTCTTTGCCAACACCCTGAGGTGCCTGGGCAAAGCCAAATGCCTCTGGGGATATTAAGCCCAGGCTTACTCCTGGACTCCATCTCCACTCTGGTGTCCACCTGGGCCCGGGGTGTGACAATATCAGTGGCCTGAGCAGTGGCATTTTTCGGGACTGTGTGGCTTTCAATGAGCTGTATTTAAACCCATTCACAGTGCCCTTGCTCATACTTCCCGCTGCCACCCTGCTTTACCACCCCTCAGACATACTAACCTTTCCAATCCTATGGCCCGTGTGGCAGGAGTAGCCAAGACTTTGAATTTGTTCCTCCAGGGGCTCGCAAAGGAACCTTGGCAAGGCAGACCTACAGGGAGAACCACAGCCCAAATCATTTATTTATGGATTGGTATACTGAAGCCAAGAGATGGGGGAAAGGATTTTGCCTGGGGTTACCCAGTGACCCAGAGGTTCAGCTGTGTCTAGAACTGAGACTTTGGACCCCCTGCCCCTGTCTTTTGCCTTTTCTCACAGGAGTCTTAGCAACAACTTTCTTTCTAGGCTTCCTGTCTCTAGACCCTCCTATTCTATACTACACTATACTAGCCCCCACATGCTGCCAAGTTTATCTTCTTTAAGCATAGCTTAAGTCAAAGCTCAAAAGCCTTCAATGGCTCCTTGTAGCCTAGCCCTAAGGAATTAAATCCAAAGTCTCCCTCTGAACATGTAGGGACAGCTCTCTGCTCTACCACCATCCTCTTTTACTCTCTGTCCCCATGGTGTGCTCTTGCCAACCCAGTTGCTTAGTTCCCCAGATGAAATCTCTGTTCTCCCAACCCTAGCTCAATCTCTTCTCTCCTCCATGATAGCCCTCCCCCTACACACCAGCCCTCTTTTGCAATTATACTCAATCTTCTGGCCCTCTCTCAAATAATACTTTGAAAGGATGTCTCCTTTGCAACATTAGAATGAAAACTTGTCTTCTTCTAAACCTCTCTGCTGCTTGGTACATCTCCTATGTTTCCTCTCACATTCTAACCCTCTCTGAATCCCAGTTTCCCTGGCCTATAAGATAGGTCTAAGCTCTTGGCCCATGGGACTATTGTGGAATTCAGATCAAAGGAGCCTACATAGCATGAAGGTGTTTGACAGTGATCTCTCCTTGTTTTACCTCATCCCACCAACCCCAGTGGCTGAATTTTCAGTTGGTGAGGTGCTTAACTCTGTGATACTGTAGTGCTCTGCACAGTTGGCCCCTGGCTTCCCATTCTATGTGTGGGTTGGGGAATGGGGGAATTTTCTTAGGTGCTGCACCTCTAACCTACAGTAGTACATTTGCCTCTAGGATGTAAACAATCAAATATACAGCCAGGGGCCAGATCTGGCCCA
The DNA here is from genome assembly GCF_023851605.1 of Tamandua tetradactyla. NCBI lineage: Eukaryota > Metazoa > Chordata > Mammalia > Pilosa > Myrmecophagidae > Tamandua > Tamandua tetradactyla. The sequence goes on along the minus strand of NC_135353.1, from coordinate 103,927,629 downwards.
GGAAGGAGCAGATGGAGGGGAAAATCTGGTGTTTTGGGATCAAACTCGTTTCTCCTCCTCCCACCTGCCTCCATGAGCTGGTCCCCAAAGGAGGAACTCAGGCTTGCTGTTATCTGGGCAATTTGGGTCTTTGCATGTTCTTCCTAAACTCCAGTTCAATCTCTAGGTCTCATGGGTACTTATCTTAGCTCCCTGCCTCCAAGGAAGATGCTGCCAGATAAGAGGTTGCTTTAGTAATCATTACTTTAGTGATGAGAAAAATTCTTCCTAACATCCAGCTCTAATCTCTACAGCTATTCCCTAAACCTACTTCCTCTGACTCTTTCCCCCATAGACGTGGAAAACCACTGCTCACTGCTCTCTGGTGATGTCATGGCTGCTCCTTCTCTTGACTATGCTTCTTTTTCAGCACCCCTAGCTTTGCTGAGTTTACCAGTTTATGAACTAGTTCTATCACACACAACCCTCCCTACGCCCCACTTAACCCCAGCCCTTTTTTGGTCTTTAGAGTCTGTCAGACCAAGCTTCTAACCCAGGTTCCATCATTTGCTGGCTCTGTAACCTTGGGTAGATTTCTTCACTTATCTGGGTTTCAGTTAGAAGGGGGAATGGCATGTTAAGTGTGCAACCCAGTGCTTGGCATACAGTAGATATTAAGTAAATGTTAGCTACAATTATTCAGATACTACTTGAGAGTCTTTGGGTAGTAAATCAAATATACTTTATTAGAGCCAGCACTGATCTTTTCCACCCAAACACTTCAGAGTCACAGAGATCCGATTTGTTTAAATGTAGCTTCACCACTATTACATTTGAGCAAGTTCCCTTCTTTCATCTCTTCCAGTCTCAGTTTCTGCACCTATAAAATATGGATTAAAATGGGACCCACCTGTTTTGTAGGCATCTAATCAGAAAACAGGTGGGCAAGTGTGTCAACCACGCTGGAGAAGGATGGATTCTGATTTCTGTACTCTCCTCCTTTCCCTGGGCCCTGCCTCCTTTCTCAGCATCCATCCTCTTGCCTCTCATCTCACTCCACCCCCACTCCCAACCCCTATTTTCCATCTCCTCTGCTTTCCCTTCTTATAAAGCTACCACAGGCCAGGATCTGGCTATTTCCTGAGCTTGCACAAGCAGTGTTTGTTTATACTGACAATTTTCTGTGACCAGGACAATGCAGCTCACTCCATGAACAAGCTAGAGCCACTGATCCAGCTGTGCCTCCCATTCCCATCTTCTGCCCACCCCCCGGGGTTTAAAGAATAGCCTCAGGCTAGGCCCAGCTCTTTCCCCTCCCCTCAGACTTGAGGAAGCTGCCTGCCCTGGGATCTCCCCTGAACCTCCTCAGGCCTTGCTTGATCCCTTCCCACTCAGTAGCCCTGTGGCATAAATTACCCGCCCTTGACAATAAGGGGATTGCCCAAGATCATAGGAGTCCATTGGAAACCTGACAGGAAGATACTTTTCCCCGGGACTAGGATGTATGACTGGGGTTGGGTGGGTGAATAAAAAGTGATATCTACACTCCAACAAGGGTGGCAGGAAGTGCAATGGGACACACCCTGGCTGGCTGCACCCCAAGTGTAGCAACTGCCTTTCCACTGTCAAGGCCTCAGCATCTCTCTCCTCCTGAGCAGCAAATTTTTACTGCCTCTGTGCTGGCTTTTGCCAGGGTAACTTGTAAGCCCAGCACCTAGTGCCCAAATTCTTTTAGGAGCCCACAAAAAATATTTTAATTTTAATTTCTTTTAACATCAGAAGAAAAACATGACTTTAATAATAGTAATAAATATAGATTAACAAATCCAACTTAAATTATATGTTCCTCTTTATACCAATGCAGTAAAAATATAATTAATATTGTTTATGGAGGAAGGGGTTCATGAAGATGAAAGTAGCTAGGGCTATGAAAGCCTATAATGAGGCCGTGGTCTCTGCTCTGCCAGGCCCTTCCTATCAGAGTTGAGGGACTATCTATCTTAGTGGTGCTATGTTACTTCAGGACCACCCTGGGACCTGGCACCAGAATTCTGGAGGCAGGGTAGTGAAAGCCAACTCTTATCTAGGACAGAGAAGGGCCCTAGTCCACTCCCTGTGTGGTCAACTGTGCATCCTAGCAGCCCTGCCCTTCTTCCTTTCCTCCTGGTATCACTTCTCTTCAACCAGCCTTCCTCAAATACCTCAGTCAAATGAATTTCCTCCTCTGTCCAACAGCTCTCACACCTACCATATTCTATACCCCTAGTCCTCACCCATGTGTTAGTTAGAGTCAGTTGTCAACTTGGCCAGGTGAGCATACCTAGTCTTGTTGCTGTGGACATAAGCCAACGGTAAGTGAACCTCATCTGTTGCCAATTACATCTGCAGTCAGCTAGGAGGCGTGTCTGCTGCAATGAGTGACGTTTGACTTAATTGGCTGGTGCTTAAATGAGAGAGCGCAACGTAGCACAGCCTAAGCAGCTCGGCATTCCTCATCTCAGCACTTGCAGCTCAGCCCAGGCCTTTGGAGATGCAGAAAGAAGTCACCCCGGGGAAAGTTGTTGGAACTCAGGGGCCTGGAGAGAAGACCAGCAGAGACCATCTTGTGCCTTCCACGTAAGAAAGAACCTCAGTGGAAAGTTAGCTGCCTTTCCTCTGAAGAATCAACAAAATAAATCCTCTTTTCTTAAAAGCCAATACGTCTCTGGTGTGTTGCATTCCGGCAGCTAGCAAACTAGAACACCCCACTATACACCTCCTCGATTCTTGAAGCCACCACAGGAAAGAAGCATCTTTTCTCCTTTTGTATTGGACTGCAGTAGAAAGAACACAACTTAGGAGTCTGGGATGAAGTCCCAGCTTGGCTTCTTACTTGATGTGCATGGGAAAATGGGGATGCTCACACCTCACAGGGTCCTTCTGAAGTTGAAAGGAACACCTATGTGGGAAAGAGGATGGCATGGTGACTGGTCCATAGTAGGCACTCTATATCCATGCATGCCCACCATGGGAAGCTGAAGGGTTTTGGACCATGCTCACCCATTCTTCCCCATGCTTCTTCTATCTCCCATGTCTCCACAGGCCCCACCTCATGTACTCTCATGCCTCCTTGCGCCTACACCCAAATCTTTAACTGCGTTCAGCATAGTCCCCAAATACCCTGAGCACTGCCTCTACTGTGCCAAGCACAGGAGTCACAGAAATGACTCTTACCTGGACACTGTCCTAATGCCACAGCCTAGGTGAAGAGACTGGTTTGTACATTTGAGGTTAGTTTTATGTGACAAGTGTTCACTCAAAAAGTGCTTCAGGTGCTCAGAGGCAGATTGGCTAGAAAAGATCCCACAGCTAAGAAATGGCAGAGCTGGAACTTGATCTTGGGTCCTTGGAACCCATGACATGTACTACCTCCACTCCTGGCAGAGGGAACAAGAGGATCATGTTCAGGTCATGGCTGGGAGGGCATATGAAGGGAAGGAGAAGCTTGCAGACAGGCTGAGGCTACATTATGGGATTCTGAATGTCACAGTTTGGTATTTGACTAGGGGTGTATGTGTGTGGAGGCATTGACAATTTTTTGGGCCAGAGAAAATTATGATGATACTTGGCTTGAAAAAGATTAACCAGCATTTGATATACATGGAAATGGGCAGGAGAAGCAAGAAAGGAGGTGAGAGACTGTCCCTAGTATCCAAGTGGGAAGGAATGAAATATGAACTGGGATGCCTCAGGCACTGGAAGTGGGGACGGTATCAGGGTCACTGTAGAGGTAGATTAGACAAGACTTGCCCTCAGAGAAGCCCTCCCTGACTCTCCGGATCTAAGTAACCACTTAGATAGTTACTGCTATGTCATCCTGCTTTAATGCTTTCATGGCCCTTATCACTAGCCAGTTAGCTTGTGTGTATGTTTGTTTATTGTCCACCACCCTCCACTCACCCATCTACTAGAATGTATGCTACAGGATGCTAATAATCTTGCACTGTCTTTTCAGCACCTCAACAGAGCCTGGTGTGTAACAGACATTCAACAACCACGTGATGAATGGAGGAATGGATGAATGGATGGATAAACACATTGGTTGTGAAGGGAGGAGGCAAGAAGGAGAGAGGGGTTTTGGCTGATTTGGGGGGGTCTGAGCTGGGCAGCCAGGAATATAACAGTGCCACCAACAGAGACAGAGAAGGAAGCAGGGGACCAGATTGTGAGAGGGAAGATGATGAGCTTGGCTTGGGCCATTGAATTTAATATGCAGGTGGAGCCTCCAAGTGGAAATGTCCATTCCTTAATCTAAGCTCACAGAAGAGATGAGGACTCTGGGTAGTGATATGGGGGCATGTGCACAGAGGTATAAATTGAAACAATGTATAGTGGTGAGGCCTGAAAGGAATAGGGTGAGGCATGGAGGAGAATGATGAAGAAGAATGATGAAGAAAAATTCTGAGGAATGCTTGAGGTTCTGATGTTGGGGTGGGACAGGGATGTAGAGCAGTGGGGGGAGCAAGGAAAGAAGGCTGGGATACTATGGTCAAAGGAGTGGGCAGAGGTCTAGGAGCCCACATGGAGGAAGGAGGGGTTCAAGGAAGAAGAAGGATGAAAGCAAACCAGTAGATTTGGCCCCAAAGTTGTCACTCACTACAATATTTTAAGTCTGGCAAGGAGGTAGATCTGTCCAGAATGTTTCGTGCTGAAGCTGGGGGGATCTGGAAGTGAAGGCAATGGGCCTTGGATGCCAAGCAGAAGATAATATGTATACCTACCTACCCAAGGTGGGAGTGCACATCCCAAATCATGTATTTGTTCTGACCCCCACCCTTCTGCCCCCAAACCTGCCCTCTTTATCCTGCCCCACCTGTGGAATCTGATCACATTTCCTGGAAGTTGGACTCAGAAGGCCAGGGGCTGGATTAAAGGAGAAAAGGATAAAGCCAAGGTAAACCAACCCATTTGCAGCTGCATTCATATGTCCCGCATGGGATGTGTTGTAAGGGCACAGAGTCTTCACCCATATTTTGGGCTTGTGTAAATCATGCTAGTTTTAACAAAATTTACTTTCTCTTGGCAGTTGTGCATAACATCCCAGCTGCTGTCTACTGAATGGTCCTTTTTATATCTTGCCCTCCAAGGGCCATCTACTTTGCCTTCTCAAGTGTCACCTTCTCTATAATAATCATGCTATTAAAATCACAGCCACTGCTCCCCTGCCCCAGCATTCCTTGTGTCCCCCCACAAAGAACTTATCACTTTCAAACACATAATATCATTTTCTAATTATGTTCCACCCCCCCCCCAGAATGCCAGCTCCAAGAAGGCAGGGATTTGTGTCTGTTTTGTTCATTGTTCTATCCCCAGTGCCTAGCAAATAATCAATGCTCAGTAAATGTTTATTGAATCAATGACTGGCCTAATGGGAAGGGCAAATACTCTGATCAAAAAGAACATAGGTTCCATCCCAGCAGTGCCCTTTCCCTCCTGGTGACCTTGGTTAAATGAGACTCTAACTGTTTGTTCATCCATATCTTCATTTGCATAATTGAGAGATGAACTAGACAGTGAATCTCAACTTGAACAGAAGTTCTTCCACCCTGGAATCATCACTGAAGAAACATGGACTGCTAGCCCCAACATCTGTGGAAGATCACTGCTATAGCAAGGAACACAGGAGTGTATTTCTTAGGAGGGCTGTGACAGCAAAAAACATCAAGAGCCATTGAATGAGAAGATGCAATATTTTCCTCCAGCCTTAATATTTGCCCTATGGTTGTGGGACACACTTAAGATTTGTCAGCCCTAGAGTGACAGACAAAGGAAGTATCCCAGGAGGACTAAGATTGACTTGGCGGCAGAAAATAAAGAGAGATTAGACTCAGGGACCAGTTAGCATACGACAAGGGCTTGGGCCAGAGTTCTTGAGGGGTGGGGGTGGCATCAAGCAAAGGAAGAGACAATTTGAGATTCTGCAAAAAAAAACAGGGTTTTGAGACTGTGTGGGGATAAAGGAAGGATATGTACTCTATAACACATGTGCACATATACTCTACTAATCTTTACTATCACCCATTCCTGTCTGGTACAGTTAGTAGTCCCATTTTTATAGATGAGGAAACTAAAGTTCATAGAAGTTAAGTAACTTGTCTAAAGATGTACAGCCAATAAGGAAGGAGAGGCAGCTTTCAAATCCAGGTCTGTCCAATGATGAGACCCTTCTTTTCCCGCTGCTTCACACCTGCCTCCCTAGACATTTGAGTGGGAGGTCAAGATAGACCAGGAAAATGCCACTGGGAGAAACATAGGCAAGGAAACTGGGTGGGGGAAAGGGAGATCTCAGTTCAAATAGAGAGTGAATTACTGGGAGGAGGAAGAAGAAAAGGAAGTTGGTGGAAGAACAAGACACAGTGTCCTTTGGGTAAGGTGGGGGAGGGGAAGGTGGTGAGGAAATTAGTGTTTGTTTCACACCAACCATAGGCTGAGCAAATGCTTTATCTCATCTGATCTCACAAACCCATTTAATGGGTCAAGAAACCTTGGCTCAGAAGGAGCCATGACTTGTCCAACATCACACGGTTAATAAACAGATCTAGGATTCTACCTGAGGTCCTGCTCATTACAAACTTAGAGTTCTTCTCTAGCCCACTGTGCTGAAAACTCAACCCAGACCATACTGAAGTCCAACCCTCCAATTCCGACTGTGCTACTTTTAGTTACATTCTGAGCTAGGGGATGAGTACATTCAACTTCATCTCCTCCCCTCCATTTAAAGAGAACATTAAATGGACAGAGTAAAGCCCCTTAGCTGAGTTGTTTCAGCTGGTGGAACTGTGAGAACTTTTGGCTCTGGCATGAGGGTACTCTCCTTGGCCCCCCAAACTAAGCCTGGACCACAAGTTCCATTTCTTCATGATCCTGTAGAGGAGGCATCATGCTGCAGCAGTCACAAATCAGCTAAAAGCCTCCTTTCTCCCACCACCAGCCCTAGGAGAAAGCCCTGCCTCTCCTGACCCTCCCATCCCAGAAATCCTCTCTACTCTACTCCTTTGGTGGGACCTGTCAGCCAAACTTCTGGAGGAAATGCCCCCAAAGCTCTTACATGGTTTGTGGTATCTCCAACTGCAGGTGAGTATAGCCTGCCCAAGGGACTGGAAGGGGGCGAGTGTTGGGGATGCTGCCTTCAGGAAAAGGCCTGTTATTGCCCCAGACCTGGGTGGGTTTCCTTGAAGAAAGAAATGGAAAAGAGCATAGATAGTCGGTCTCCTCTCCTGTTATGCAACCCCACACTAATTTCTCCAATTTGATCAGGTCATGGTCTTTGAAGTCCATTTCACATATAGGGACACAGGTGGAGTGGGCTCATGAAGGAGCCAAGACTGAAACTCTCCTTCACTCCCCAATCTCCTCACTCATCCTTGTGTTGTTTGCAATGACCTGCTCCCTTCCTTTTCACCCATTCTCTGCTCTCTGTTCCCAGGAATCTCCTGAGAAAGCTCCCTATTGAACCAGTTTGATAGGCTCCCCTCACCTAGGCTCACTGTAATTATGGACACCTCCCTCATCCCTCCTGGGACAGTGAAAGATGCTCACTAGAGGCTGAGATTCCTAGCACAGAGCTAGCTGTAGCACAAAACTCCTTTCTCCCACCATTTTGTCTTCTGGAGGCTCATTGCTCAGTTAGAATAATTTCCATGGTCCTGCAAACAAGGGGCCTAGGTGCAGGCTCAGAAAACTGAAGCCTCTGACCCAAACCCCTGTAGCCTCACACTCTGCCTTCCTCCACTCCATGCACTGGGGCATGGAAGGTATTGAAACCCCCAACATTCAGAACTGCACATTCCAGGGAAGTCCAATCTGTCCCACATGCGAGTGCCTCTGAGGGGCAGGGGCTGAGGGCCCTGAATGGGAAGGAAGGGAGATGAGGCAGTAGGGACAGACCTTGGAGGGCTCTGTAATGGAGGGAGACAGAGCCTGGAGTAGAGATAAGGGGACAGAAAAAGGGACAAGTTCTGGGAGACCCTGTGAAAGGAAAGGGGCAGTCAATCACCAGGGGAACACTGAGAAGACATCAGGGACAGGGGCTGGAGTTGAGAGTCTCCAGCAGCTTTCTGTCACTTTCAACCCACAGATCCACATAGGGCAGCAGCACACCCTTGTGGACTCTGCTAGGACATGGCTATCTTCAGGCTGCCACCCTCCTGTCTACCCTGCACTCCTCCCCTCTCCCTCCCCACAGTCCAGCTCTCACACAAGCTTTCTTTATCCCAACAGTTATATCAAGCACTTCCAATACTTGTGGGCAGCTGCAAAAACAATACAGACAATATCTCCTCACTTGAGAACCAGCTGCTTCACATCCACATCTGGTTATAGTCAGTGCCACCTGCCCAGGCAACTTTTTCATGGTGTGTGTGTGCTCCTTCTTTGTCCCAGAGCAATAACCCCTAATCAAGGCCACAAAGCCTATGCTGTGAGTTGGGCAAGAACCAGTGTGGGGGCAGCACTGGGAGGTCCGTGACCCATGCAGGGCCCAGGACTAACAGGGATGGGATGCCTGCCCACAACCCTGGCAAGGGAGGCACATCCTTTTACAAACAGTTCTGGAGTAGAGTGTGCAAACCAGTGGGCTGCTCGTGCTTGCGTGGTTGGCTGACTGGGATATTTTAAATTTTTTCTGAGTCACAAACATTTAAAAATGGGGAGATTTCACATGAAAATCTGGATTTCTAGATTCCCTAATAAAATCAGAAGTTGTAGCTGTCTCCATGTGGACCTACATTCCCACTTGTGCACAATGGGTAAGAACAAAATAGCTGCTGTCTCCGTTAGATGGGATACATGCTGTCCAATGACGAGATCCTTAGGCAGCATGCTTTGCTCAACTGTTAGATGTATGCTGGATTAAATATGGGATTTGCATGCCCTTCCTCCCACCCACTCTTTTCCTCTGGCTGAAAGGCAAAACTGAGGAATTGAGCCATATTGCTTGAAAGGCTGAAAGCAACTAAATAGCAGATGCACTGAAAAATCCAAATGTACCTTTTGCAGAACATTTTAAGTCATAGTAATTGGTAAGAGTCACCTTTAGAGATTAAAATAAGAATGCTTAAACACAAGGTTAAAACTTGACATTCCTGTAGTCTGTTAGGAAGGGAATAGGTAGATTTATCAAATGAAACCCAAGCCATCAAGGTCTGATGAGAGGAGGTCTTTGGAAAGAAAGTCTTCAGGAAGGGAAAACCTTAAAGTCAGAGACAGAAGGGGTGATGCATCTTGGGACCAGGAGCAGCAATGCCAGTACAGACCCTCTTCCTGTCTTCTCCTGCAGACCTTCGTCCCCAAGCCCACCTGGAAGTGAGCCCTGTCCTGTATAACAAAGGAACATATATGCTATTATTGCTATTACTATTTCTAACAAGACAAAAAGCAGTAAGGTGGGTACCTCTTATTAGACACCCACCACATGCTAGAAACTTGGTTGACAGTTTATATTTTTATTGTTAATTTAACATTATACCCATTTGAAAGATGAAACAGGCTCAGAGAGGGTTATGTAGACCATATAGTTAGAAAGGGGCAATGCCTTTGAGCCCTTGAGTCCTTTGAGACTGAAGGAAAGTTCAAATAGCTTCTAATCTTACTGTTTTACAGTTTTAAAATTTTTTATTGTGAAATATAGCACATATGCAGAAGAGTGATAAATTTCAAAGTGTAGTTTAACAAGTAGCTATCAAGCAAATTTCAAATTACGGGATGGGTTACAGTTTTACAATTTCAGGTACTTCCTTCTAGCTGTTCTAGTACACCAGAGACTAATAAGAAATATTAATATAGTGATTCAGTAGTCACAGTCATTTGTTAAATCTTATCTTCTCTGTTACAACTCCTCCTCATTTGATCCCACTCCCAATCTTCAGGGATATATTGAAAATGACTATTCTAACTTCTTCAGGTTGAAAAGGGGTTTCAATTCTATGAGGTAGGGGATTGCAACTGGTTGATGTTCTTGGAAAGACTGGTACCTATCTGGTACTTATAGGTACCTATATGGCAGAGGAAGAATCTGGAGGTTTTAAGTTTCTGAAAAATAAACTTAAGTAAAAATTTTACAGATAAGTCTTAGGTAGAGCCCTGGGTTTTCTTTAGGGTTTTCAGGAATACTTTTGGTTGGGGCTTGGCATACCATGGTAATTAGCAATATTTAGCTGAAGCTTCCGTAAGAGTAACCTCCAGAATAGTCTCTAGACTCTGAGATCTCACAGCTACTCTTACTTTATTTTTTACATTTCCTTTCCCCTTTTTGGTCAAGTAGGCATTGTCCATTACATGATGCCAGGACCAGGCTCATCCCTGGAAATCATGTCCCATGTTGCCAGGGAGACTTATATCCCTGGAAGTCATGTCCTACAAAGAGGGAAGGACAATGAGTTTATTTGCAGAGTTGGACTTAGAAAGAGAGAGGCCACATCTGAGCAATAAAAGAGGTTCTTTGGAAGTGACTCACAGGCATAATTGAAGGTAGTCTTAGCCTTCCCTTTAGAGAAATAATTTTCATAAGACCAAGGCTCAAGATCAAGGGTTTGGCCTATTAACTTTGGAGTCCCTAATGTTAGAAGGACTATTAAGGATTTTCCAGTGGAAGTTTAATAGTTCTGTATTTTTTCTCCATCCATCAAGGAACCCTGCCAATACATTTTTTTATTATTGAAATATCTTGCCACACCATAGAGCCCATCGAAAGTACAAAATCAATGGTTCACAGTATCATCACATACCTGTGTATTCATCATCATGATCATTTTCAGAGCATTAGCATCACTCCAGAAAAAAATATATAAATAAAATTACACATCTAATACCCCTTATCCCTCCTTCTCATTGATCACTAGCATTGCTACCCAAATTGTTTTTTTACCCCTTATCCACCCTCTATTATTTATTTATTTTTTCCTCATCTATCCTTACCCTGGATATAGGGAACATTAGCCACAGGGTTTTTACAATTACACAGTCACACTGTAAAAGGTATATAGTTATACAATCATCTTCAAGAATCAAAGATACTGGAATGCAGTTCAACAATTTCAGGAATTTCCCTCCAGGCACTCCAATACATCTAAACTAAAAAGAGATCTTTATATAATGCATAAGAATAACCTCAAGGATAACTTCTCAACTCTGTTTGAATTCTCTCAGCCACTGAAAGTTTATTTTGCCTCATTTCTTTATTCCCCATTTTAGTTAAGAAGTCTTTCTCAATCCCTTAAAGCTGGATCCCAGCTCATCCCTGGTAGTCACATCCCACATTGCCAGGGAGATTTACACCCCTGGGAGTCATGCCCCACGTAGGGGTGGGAGGACAGTGAGTTCACCTGCCAAGTTAGCTTAGTGAGGCCACATCTGAGCAACTCTAGGCATAATTATAAGTAGGTGTAGCTTCTCCTTTGTAGGAATAAGTTTCATAGGGGTGAGCCCCAAAATCACGGACTCAGCCTATCGAATTTTTTGTTCCCACTACTTGCGAGAATATTAAGAATTCCCCAAGTGGGGAAGTTTAATATTTCCTCCTTTCTCCCCAGTCCCCCAGGGGGACTTTACAAATACTTTTTTAATTATCTGCCCAAATTACTCTGGGTTGTATCTGGGCATCATACTAACCTGTACAAACCAACAAAAAAACTTACTCCTTATTCAAGATTCCATGTAATTATGATGTTTGGATAAACTGACCATGAAAGTTAAATAAGATAATGCACTACCAAAAATATAAATTTTGCACCAAATAAACATCTCTTCCTTTGGTCTCACACAGAAGTTGAAAATTTAAAATATAGACCAAATCATCCTTTATTCTGATTTACCTTAGTCCTTTCCACATCAGATTCATTCTTATCTCTAGTCAAAGTCTGATCACATTTTCAATTTTTTAAACAGTTGTTTTACAGGCTAATACTGACTTTCATAGCTTCAGAGCTCTAACTATGAGTCTCAGGTGTCACATAAATACCCAAAGTTTCAGGGAATGACCAGGTTATATACAAACAGCTCAGCATCTCAGAATTTAGAAATAACAGTTACAACTCCAAAATGGATGTGACAACTGTAAGAGTTTGCAATCTATGAACCTTTACTATAGGCCCAAAACTGATAACCTACACTCTTGACTTCAGTTTTTCAAGTTTGTATGTTATAGTTAGTCCATATCAGTGAGGTATGATAATATTTGTCTTTTTGTTTCTGACATTTCATTCAACATAGAGTCCTTAAGGGTCATTCACTTAGTTGTGTGCCTCACAACTTCATTCTTCTTGAAGCTGCTCAGTAGTCCATTGTACGTATACATCACAGTTCCCCCTTGCATTCCTCAGCCAAGGTACCCTTATTAAATTCCAACTATAAATCCAAGATCCACCCAAATGGTGGAGACGTGTAGTCACCTAATCCAGCTTAACAACCACTCTTGATTAAATCACACCTCCAGGGAGATGATCTGATTACAGTTTCAAACATACAGAGTATTGGCTAGGGATTATTTTGCCTTTATGAAATGGGATCTAGATTAAAATATGGCTTTTCTAGGGGACACACATTCTTCCAAACCAGCACATTCCACCCTCTGGACCTTAAAAAAGACATGTTTTCCCCATATACAAAACACATTCATTCCATAACAATATCAGAGAACCTTAAACCATTTCAGTAGCAATATACATGAAATACAAAGTCAGAAACATACAAACTCCTATCAAAGTTAGTTACAAGCATGGTCTGTTCTAAGGCAAAATTATCCTCTTTGAAAACTCATAACAAGTTATTTACTGCCAACATACAAAGGAGGAACAGTCATAGGATACATACACATGTTTGCACAGGGAGGAAGGAACACAGGGGTCAACGGACCCATACAGTTTCAAAAGCCCACAGGGAAAAGTCCATTAGATTCCAAAGTCTGAGAGTCATTTATCTTCAGGGATTCAGAAAGCGGCAGACCCGCCTTTTCCAAAGGCTTATGCAAAAGCCTTCCTCTCTCCCAACGCAGACTTGGAGGACATTGGGGAGACCACTTTTTTCTCAGCTCGACCCTCTCCAAGCATTGGAGCTGCACCCAGGCTCTCTGCCATCTTTAGGGCACATGCTCAACTCCACCATGTGGTGGCAGCCAGGCTCTCCCCAAACCCCAAGGAATGTGCTTCACCCTCTCCAAGGCCTGAGGCGGCATGACTCTTCCACTGCAAGGAGTTGGAAGGCCCATCCTCTGCCTTTGGGGCACACTCACCCTCTCCATGGGCTTGGGTGGTTCTGCTCGACTGGTCCAAGGCTTCTTGACTCCAGACCTCAGCCTCCATGGTTTTGCTTCTGAAGTTATTTTTCCTCCAGTGTGTCCCTTCTCTGAACCCCCCAGTCCAGACTGGCAGTGGTTCTCTTTATACAGATCCCACAACAGTCTCATTGGCTTTCTATGCAGTAGCCTTGGATCATGCCCATGAGACATAAGGAGTTTCCACAAATCCTTCCTGGATAATTCCATGTCCGAGCCTGGCTTTCTCTGAAATGGCTGACTGGTTCCATATCTGGCCAAATCCTGATATGGAGCACTGTTCTCTGGGATCTCCCTTCCAGGAAGCCCAGAATTCTCCAGGACATCAATTTCTTGGGTTTTTTGTACTCAAGCATTGTTTTCAGCTTATTTCTCTCCTGTCACATTTCACTATAAGCTGTGAGGAAAAACCAGGCTGCACTTTTGACATTTAATTTGGAGATCTTTTTTGCTAAATATGCAAGTTCATGGCTTTTAAAATCTGCCTTCCAAAGCTGCTACTCAATTTTGCCAGATTATCTGCCGTTTTAAAACAAGCCTCGTGTTCCTTTCAGCCTGAAATAATGCATGCCTCATTTCTGTCTAGAGCTTCATCACAGGTAGCTTTAGAGTCCACATTTCTACTGGTAGTCTCTTCAAAGCATTTTAGGCCTTCTCTATCAAGCTCCTCACAATTCCTCCAAAATCTTCCCCTTATCCATTTAAAAAGCTGTTCCAACATGTTTGGTATTTGTAAACTGCAGCAGCAGCACCCCACTCTCCAGTATCAAAATCTGTTCTACTTTGCTAGCTGCCAGAATGCAATATACCAGAAACAGAATAGCTTTCAAAGAGGGGGATTTAATAAGTTGCTAGTTTACAGTTCTAAGGCAGAGAATATGTCCCAATTAAAACAAGTTTATAGAAATGTCCAATCTAAGGCATCCAGGGAAAGATCCCTTGGTTTAAGAAGGCCGATGAAGTTCACGGTTTTTTTTTTTCTCAAGTGGAAGGGCACATGGCAAACACAGTCAGGATTCCTCTCTCATCTGGAAGAGCATATGGCAAACATGGCGTCATCTGTTAGCTTCTTCTCCTGGCTTCCTGTTTCATGAAGCTCCCCGGGAGGCATTTTCCTTCTTCATCTCCAAAGGTCGCTGGCTGGTGGACTCTGCTTCTCATGGCTATGTCATTTTGCTCTGCTCTCTTTGAATCTCCCTCATTCTCCTAAATGTTTCCTCTTTTATAGGACTCCAGAAACTTATCAAGACCCACCCAAATGGTGGAGACATGTAGTCACCTAATCCAGCTTAACAACCACTCTTGATTAAATCACATCTCCAGGGAGATGATCTGATTACAGTTTCAAACATACAGAGTATTGAATAGGGATTATTTGCCTTTATGAAATGGGATTTAGATTAAAATATGACTTTTGTAGGGGACATGCATCCTTCCAAACCAACACATATGGCATATCTTATTTTGTTTTCTCTTTTTACCTTTACTGATAGTCTTCATTTCTACACTCTTCTCCAGACCTCTCTCTCCTGTCTTTTCCTATCTGCCTGTACTGCTCCCTTTAGTATTTCTTGTAGACCCTCTCTGAGTCACAAACTCTTTCAGTGACTGAAAATATCTTAAACTCCCCATCATTTCTTGAAGGACAGTTTTGCTAGGTATAGAATTCTTGGTTGGCAGTTTTTCTCATTCAGCATCTTTAATGTATCATTCCACTTCCTTCTCACCTTTATGGTTTCTGCTGAGAAATCCACACATAGTCTTATCAAACTTCCCTTGTATGTAATGGATTTCTTTTCTCTTGCTGCTTTCAGAATTCTCTCTGTCTTTGACATTTGACAGTCTGATTAGCAAGTGTCTTGGAGTAGGTCTATTTGCATCTATTCTATTTGGGGTACACTGCACTTCTTGGATATATAATTTTATGACTTTCATAAGAGATGGAAAAATTTCAGTGATTATTTCCTCTATTAGTCTTTCTGCCTCTTTTCCCTTTTCTCCTCTCTCTGGGACACACATAGCATGTATATTCATGTGTTTCATGTTGCCATTCAATTTCCCGAGACCCTGCTCATATTTTTCCATTCTTTTCCCTTTCTGTTCTTTTGTGTGTAGGAGTTCAGATGTCCTGACCTCTAGTTCACTACTCCTTTCTTCTGCCTCTTCAAATCTGCTATTGTAGGTCTCCATTATCTTTTCATCTCTTCTATTGTGCCTTTCATTCCCATGAGCTCTGCCATTTGTTTTTACAAACGTTCTAATTCTTCTTTATGTTTGCCTAGTGTCCTTTATAGCCATCTCTTTTGCCGTATCTTCCCTCAACTCATGTATTTGATTTTTTACCTGATTTTGCATGTCATCCAAGCATTCTTAATTAGCTGTTTCAGATCCTGTACCTCATTTGACATGGTAGTTTGTTCATTTGTCCTGGCCATTGTTCTAGTTTGCTAGCTACCAGAAAGCAATATAGCAGAATGGCTTTTAAAGAGGAGAATTTAATAAGTTGCTAATTTACAGTTCCAAGGCTGAGAAAATGTCCCAATTAAAACAAGTCTATAGAAATGTCCAATCTAAGGCATCTAGGGAAAGATACCTTCATTCGAGAAGGCTGATGAAGTTCAGGGTTTCTCTCTCAAGTGGAAAGGCACATGGCGAACACAGCATCATCTGCTAGCTTTCTGTCCTGGCTTCCTGTTTCATGAAGCTCCCCAAGAAGCATTTTCCTTCTTCATCTCCAAAGGTCACTGGCTTGTAGACTCTCTACTTCTCGTGGCTATGCTATTCTCCCAGAAACCTCTCACTTTCTCTAAAATGTTTCCTCTTTTATAGGATTCCAGTAAACAAATCAAGACCTACCCAAATGGGTGGAGACACATGTCCACCTAATCCAGCTTAACAAGCACTCTTGATTGAGTCACAACTCCAGGGAGATGATCTAATTACAGATTCAAATATACAGTTCTGAATAGGAATTAGAAGACATGGCTTTTCTAGGGTACATATATCCTTTCAAACCAGCACAGCCATCTTCAATTTTCCTAGTATGACTCATTTTTTTATGGCATCTAGACATTTGATTTCTTTAGTTTATTCTGGAAGTTGTTTTCCCTCACTAACATAGTGTTTTCTTTTTGGCTGGTTTTGTTCTTTATCTGCTCTTTGGCATTCAGTTCAACTTATTTTAGACCTCCAGTTTATCTTCTGTTTAACTGATCAGAATTTTTTCTGCTCTTGTTTTTCTAGTTCTTGCCCTGCCAATATGGAATCTTCTTTTGAAAAGGATCTCCTCAGATATGATTGACCCCAGTCAGATTTTCTCAAACAAGACACACTCACATCTCTGGAGGAGGGTGTAACCAGTATCAAGTTTCCCTAAGTGTAATACCTAACAGGTTGTCAGACTTTCTTATGAAGCCTCTAGACTGCTTTTTTTTCTATGCTGCCCAGCATGTGGTGCTAGTCAACCTGTAGGTTCCCTCAAGCATAACATGATGCATTACCTTTAAATATCAGCAGTATCTACCAGCCAGTAGTGTGGTTGAGACAGATGCTGAGGTAGTAGGTGGGCTTAGGTTGCTTCTGTTACCTGAAAGATGGCTCCCCTTTGAGTTAGGCCCCACCCCCTTTTCTTGGAGGAGATACACCTTTAGAGAATAATCCCCATTCACCTGATTAGTTACTTTGACACTCAGATATGCCTTAATTCTGCTTTTGCCTGGGGCAGTGCTGAGGCCTGAGAATGTTTGCAGTTCTATCTAATGAATTAAGAAGTAAAAAAAAAAAAAAGCTTTTTCAGAGCCAGACCCCAGCTCTCTGGATTTGCAAATCAAGAGCTGGAGTTGGTACACAACTTGATGTTTCCCTATGCTGTATGTGCCCCCTCTTCTTGGATCCCTGCCCCTTTCCAGTATTTTATATTGTCGAACTAAAAAAACCTCTGTTTTTTTTTTGATCAGCCCTGCCTCCTCTCTGCCAGGGGAAATCTCCAGGTTTCTTTATTGCTTACTCCAGATTTATCTGTGTTTGGGGCCTGTTTTCAGCATTCTGAATTTGTTAATTAATTCTGCAATTGGAACTTGATTGAGCTAACTTCCTTGCTCCTAACAGGGTCTGTTTCTTTACCCCTTGTGGAACCAGTCTGCCATGTCTGTGGGGTGGAGCACCGACCTCTGTGACTTGGTATACTTAAAGTTCTGTGTGGGATCTTGGCCATTCCACCCATTCTAGACTGGTGTACCAAGTGTGTTCAGTCACTGATGTCCCCCAACAGTTGTTCCATACAGTTCTTGGCTATTTACTAGTGTTCCTGGAGGAAGAGTTAAATTCCACACCTCACTATGCCACCATCTTGACCCCCTGCCTCTGCCAATGCTTCTTTTTTGTTTTTGTTTTTTTTTTTTAACTTTTTTATTGTATAATATAACATATACACAAAGCAAAGAAAGAAAAAATAATAGTTTTCAAAGCACTCTTCCACAAATAGTTACAGGGAGATCCCAGAGTTTGTCATAGGCCACCATATCATCACCTCAGATTTTTCTTTCCAGCTACTCCAGAACATAAGAGGCTAGAAGGAATAAATATTTTTTTTATCATCACAGTTAACTTTTTTCTTTTCTGTGAAAAATAACATATACACACAAAAAATAAATTTCAAAGCACAGCACAACAATTAGTTGTAGGACAGATTTCAGAGCTGCTCTAAGATACTGGAGACTAAAAGAAATATCATTTTAATGATTCAGCAATCATATTCGTTTGTTAAACCTTACCTTCTCTGTATAACTCCACCATCACCTTTGATCTTTCCATCCCACTCTTTAGGGGTGCCTATCAATACTTTTTAATTATCTGTCTGACATATTATGGAATTTATCAGGGTATTACATTAAGCTATATAGAACAACACTATCTCATTCTCAATTCTAGGCTCTGGGTGTTTAGGTTGTTTAAATGAACTAGCCAGACAATTTAAGTTAGATTGTATGCTGCAGAAACTTTCAATTTTGAACAAGATAAACATCTCTTCCCTTGGTCTCATACAATAGGTGAAGTTCTAAAATATAGACAATATCATCCTTTACCCTGTATTCTGACTTACCTTAGACCCAACAAGATCAGCTTTATTCTTATCTCTAATTGAAGTCTGATCTTCTTTTTGGCTTCTTTATCATTTGTTGTATGGTGCAATGTTGACTTTCAGAGCTGCAGAACTCCAACTCTGAGTCTTGGGTGTTATACACGTTCCAAAAGTTTCAGGAAAATGCCAGGTTATACAAATAGAGCACATCTCCGAATTTAGAAATAAGACTTAAGGATTAAGAATAAATGTGACTGCTGTAAGAGCTTACAATTTAAGCTCCAATTTTCTTAAAAGTATTTTCTAAAAGAGACCATACAATATTTGTCTTTTTGATTCTGGCTTATTTTGCTCAACATAGTATTCTCAAGGTTCATTTCACCTCACTGCATGCCTCATGACTTGCCTAGTGGATCTACAGGAAGCTAGATGTGGGCTCACCATATGATTAGGCAATCCTGTTAGCAGGAATGTACTCAGAAGAACTGAAATCAGGGTCTCAAATAGATGTTTTCACACTGATGTTCATGATGACATTATTCATCCAGTTGTTGGAGGCAGCCAAAGGTTACATTGACAAGCAGAAGGGCAAGCTGTGGTGTACACATTCGATGGAATATTGTGCAGCAGAGCTATGGTCACTGTCATCATCTTGCATCCTTCGCAGCTACCTTACAAACACACTCCCTTTGTGGTCTGAAGCAATCTTCTGATTTGATTTTTAAGAAGTATTTTTATTGAGATGTCTTCATACACATACTGTCTATCCAAAGTATAGAAACGATGGCTCCCAATATCATCACATAGTTATGTACTCATCACCATGATAATTTTTAGAACATTTGCATCACTCCAGCAAAGAAATAAAAAGAAAAAAGAAAAAACTCATTCATCTTATATCCCTTACCCTCCCTCTCATTGACCACCAGCATTTCAATCTACCTATTTTTTTATCCCTTATCCCTAAACATATTATTTATTTATGTTTTGTCCTCATTTTTGTATTCATCTGTCCATACTCTGGATAAAAGGAACATCAGATACAAGGTTTTCATGATCATACAGTTACATTGTAAATGCTATATAGTTTTACAATCGTCTTCAAGAATCAAGACTACTGGAACACAGTTCCAAAGTTTCTGGTGTTTATGGTGGCAGTGTTTGTGATTCACAATTGAACTGATTTTAATGAAATGAGCCTCACTTCTTCCTCCTCCTCCTCATTTTATAGATTAGTGGTTTTCAAAACGTGGTACTTGAACCAGCAACATAGGCCTTATCTGGGAATCTGTTAGAAATGCGAATTCTCAGGCTCCAGACCAGACCATGTGAATCAGAAAGTCTGGGTACGCAGCCCAGGGATCCATGTTTTAACAGGCCATCTGGGTGATGCTAATGTTCATGAAAACTTGAAACCCACTGAAATATTTGAGGTACAAACTTTGATCCCATGCAGCCTGGATGACCACTAGCTGTATGACCACTTTAGATGACCACTTTAGATGATGAAATAAGTTCACAGATACAGTAAGTGATAGTGCTGGGATTTGAATCCAGGCAGTCTGGCTCCAAAACCCACGGTCTTCATTACCACCCCATCCTTTCCTGATTTGATGGCTCCCCAGCTAGACTTCCTGAACTCTCAAGTCATAGTGGTCAGAGCTATCTTCTTGATTCCTTAAAAGCCTGAAGGATTTCTTGCTTTGCCAGCACGTGTACTAAAATTGGAATGATGCAGACAAGATTAGTATGGCCCCTGTGCAAGAAAGGCATACATATTTGGGAAGCATTCCATATTTTGTTTAAAGATAGACAGAAGCTAGAGAATGAGAAGTGGTCACCCAATGTGTACAGATTTATTAAAGAGGCTGATCTTAAATGATTGGGAATGGATAGAGGTAAAGCAGTTCATTATTGGGATTATAGGGAATTGTGCCTATTGAAGATGAATATGATTGAAAGAGGCTGTCTAAAGTCATGTATTTCACTTCCTAACACCACAAATATAAATAAGTTGTTTCATAAACTACTTCAAATTATGACACCTTTAAAGAGTTAATAATAGAGTGGTTTATGGCACAAGTACCTGTTCCATGCTATGGACTATATTAACAGCAATACTGTACTAATATCACATCAATACTAAGGGTAAATAATTGGGGTACATAAGGAATATTGGTTGTTTTGGGCTTTCTTTTATGTGTGGCTGTGTATATCTGTTATTTTTCTCTTTGGAGCAATGAAAATTGTCTAAAATTGATATCCTCACAACAAAGTGAGGATACTGTGAGACATTGATTCTATACTTTGTATCAAATATATGGTATATGAATATATCTCAGCAAAAACTGTAGCATCAAAAATAAATAAACAGAAGATACAAGTGCTAGAGAAAATGTGTAGAGAGAGGTATACCTATTCAATGTTGGTAGGGTAGCAGAATTGTGCAGTACCTCCAGAGGTTAATGTAGCAGAACCACAGGGGGCTAAATATAGGGTCACCATAGGATTAGGCAATCCCATTACTAGGAATACACTCAAAAGAACTGAAAGCAGAACACGAATCGACATTTGCACCCTGATGTGTATACAGGCATTATTCGTGATAGCCAATGGATAGAGGTAGCTAAAGAGTCCATCGACTGAGGAGCATACATACGATGGGATATTGTGCAGCTACAGAAAGGAATGAAGTCATGAGCCATGCATTGAGTTAAATGAACTTTGAGGACATTATGTTGAGCAAAATAAAACAGAAACAAAAAGACAAAATATTGTATGACCTCATTTAGGAAATGCTTATGAGAAAACCAGGGCCTAGATAGTAAACTCTTATGATAGTCACATTTATTCCTAAGTTTTAAGTATTATTTCTAAATTCTGTGATGCAGTGTTCTATGTATAACTTTGTAGCTCCCTGGATCTATAGGTACCTGTGTGACACTAAGAGTTAGAGTTCTACATTCTTAAAGTCAGCATTACTCCATACAGCAACTGTTAAAGAAGATGAAAAGAGATCACACTTCAATTAGAGATAAGAATGAAGCTGATCTCTTTGGGCCTAAGGTAAGTAAGAATACAGGGTACAGGATGATACTGCCTGCATTTTACAGCTTCAACTTCTGTGTGAGACGAAAGAAAGAGATGTTTATTCTGTCCAAAATTAAAGTTTTCTATAGCACACTATCTAACTTAACCAATCTGGCCAGTTATTTAAACAACTTAAATTCATGGAGCCTAGAATAGAGAATAGGATCTGATGATTTTGTATAGTTTAATATAATACCATAATAAAGTCCAGAGCATTTGGGGCAGATCATAAAAAAGTATTTGCAAAATAACTTATCCACCTGGGAAATTCCTGATAGTCTCTCAAGCACTGGGGACTCCCAAATTGATAACCAAGCTCTCGATCTTGAAGCTGGCCCTTATGAAAATTATTTCTGTAATGGGAAGCTAAGGCTACTTATAAACATGCCTAAGAGTCACTCTCAGAAAACCTCTTTTGTTGCCCAGATGTGGCCTCTCTCTTAGCCAAAGTCTGGAAATAAATGCATTACCCTCCCCTACTATGCGGGGCATGGTTTTTATGGCTGTAAGTCTCTCTGGAAATGTGGGACATGACTCCCAGGGATGAGCCTGGCCCTGGCACCATGGGATAGAGAATACTTGCTTGACCAAAAGGGGGAAAAGAAATGTAACAAAATAATGTTTCCGTGGCTAGGAGATTTCAAATGGAGTCAAGAGGTCATTCTGGAGGTTACTTTTATGAAAGCTTCAGCTAGGTAGTACAAATTGCCATGGTATGCCAAACTCCAACCAACAGTATTCCTAAACTTAAAGAAAATCCAGGGCTCTAAGACTCCATAAAAGTTTTACTTATTAAGTTTGTTTTTCAGAAACTTAAAACTTCCAGATTGTTCCTATACCAGATAAGCCCTGAAATTTATAGGTACCAATCTCTCCCAGAACATCAATCAGGTGTATTCCTCTACCCCATGAGGTCAAGACCCCTTTTCAACATGAAGATGTCAAAATGGTCATATTCCAAATATTGGTGAAGATTGAGAGAATGATCAAGTGAGAGGGAGGAGTTGTAGCAGAAAAGTTAAGGTTTAACAAAGGATTATAATTACTCAATCCTTACATAGATATTTTTTCTAGTGTATTAGAACAACCAAAAGGAAATATCTGAAATTGTGGAACTTTAACCAATACTATCTTTTGAATTTGCTCCATAACTACTTGTTAAACTGAACTATGAAACATAACTTTTCTATATATATATTTCACAATAAAAATTATTTTTAAAAGGTCTAAAGGAAACCAGGTTTTTGTCCGCAATTTTATAATCACCTCAGATAGCTAATTCTAGTTATTTCATTTAATGTATTCCTAAGGGCCCTGTATTGATTTGCTAAAGCTGCCAGAAGTCAGTATACCAGAAATGGAATGTAGGAAAGACCAAGTGGAAACCACTTGTATTGCCCCTACCTAGCAAAATAGTGAATCAGAAGCAATAGTGGATTCCTGGAGGGATTGCAGAGATTAGTGTCACTTGTAAAAACTTGAAGGATGAAGGGGTGGTGATTCCCACCACATCTCCATTCAACTTTCCTATTTAGCCTGTGCAGAAAACAGATGGGTCTTGGAAAATTATGGTGTATCATTGTAAAGTTAACCAAGTGGTGATTCCAATTGCAGCTGCCATCCTAGATGTGGTATCGTTGCTTAAGCAAATCAACATATTGTCTGGTGCCTGGTACCTGGTATGCAGCTACTGATCAGGCAAATGCTTTTTTCAATAGCTGTTAGTAAGGGCCACCAGAAGGGTATACCAGGCCAGCAGTATACCTTCACTATCTTACCTCAGGCATATAAAAACTCTCCAGCTTGATGCCATAATCTTGTCCTCAGGGTTCTTGATTGTTTCTCTGTCCCACAAAACATCACACTGTTCCACTATATCGATGATATCATGTTTATTGGACCTAGTGAGCAAGAAGTACCAACTACTCTAGACTTATTGGTAAGGAATTTGCAGGAAAAAGGGTGGGAGACAAATCCAACAAAAACACGGGGAGCTTCCACCTCAGTGAAACTTTTAGATGCCCCATGGTGTGGGGTATGGCAAGATACCACATCCTTCTAAGGTGAAGGATAAGCTGTTGCACCTGGCCCCTCCTATGACCAAAAAAGAAGCACAATGCCTAATTGGTCTCTTTGGATTTTGGAGACAATACATTCTCTATTTTGGTTTGCTACTCTAGCACATTTACCAAGTGACCAGTAAAGCTGCTAGTTTTGAGTGGGGACCTGAACAAGAGGAGGCTCTACAACAGGTCCAGGCTGCTGTGCAAGCTGCTCTGCTACTTGGACCATATGATCCAGGAGATCTTCAATGGTGCAGGAAGTGTCAGTGTTAAATAGAGATGCTGTCTGGACCCTTTGGCATGCCCTTGTAGGAGAATCACAACTCAGTCCCTTAGAATTTTGGAGTAAGGCCTCGCCATCCTCTGCAGATAACTACTGTCCTTTTGATAAACAGTTTCTGGCCTGCTACTGGGCCTTAGTTGAGAATGAATGCTTAACTATGGGCCATCAAGTTGCCTATCATGAGTTGGGTGTTGTTTTCTCCACCAAGCCATAAAATTGGGAAAGCATGACAGCACTTCATCATAAAATGGAAATGGTATATATGAGATACAGCCTGAGGAGGTCCCGAAGGCATAATTAAGTTACACGAGGAAGTGGCCCAAATACCCATGGCCCACACTACTGCGACATTGCCTTCTCTTTCCCAGCCCAGAGCTATGGTCTCTTGGGGAGTTCCTTACAGTCAGTTGACTGAGGAGGAGAAAACTAGGACCTGGTTTACATATGGTTCTGCATGATGTGCAGGTACCACCCAAAAGTGGACAGCTGTAACACTGCAGCCCATTTCTGGGATATCCCTGAAGGACAGTGGTGACAGGAAATCCTCCAAGTGGGTATAACTTCAAGCAATGCACATGGTTGTTCATTTTGTTTGGAAGGAGAACTGGCCAGAGATACATCTGTATATTGACTCACAGGCTGTTGCTAATGGTTTGGCTGGATGGTCAGGGACTTGAAAGGAGCGTAATTGGAAAATTGGTGACAAAGAGGTCTGCGGAAGAGGTATGTGGTAGACTTTTCTGAGTGGGTAAGAATGTGAAAATATTTGTGTCCCATGTGAATGCTCACTAGAGGGTGAATTCAGCAGAGGAAGGTTTTAATAATCAAGTGGATAGGATGACCCATTCTTTGGATACCAGTCAGTCTCTTTCTGCAGCCACTCTTGTCATTGCTCAATAGGTTAATGAACAAAGTGGGCATAGTGATAGGGATGAAGGTTATGCATGGGATCAGCAACATACACTTCTAGTCCCCAATGCCTACCTGGCTACAGCCATTGTTCAGTGCCCAAACTGACAGCAGCAGAGACCCTCACTCAGCCGCTGATATGGCACTATTCCCTATGGTGATCAGCCTGTTACATGGTGACAGGTTGATTACATTTGACACTTCCATCATAGAAGGGGCAGCAATTTGTTCTAACAGCAAATAGACACATACTCTGGATATGGGTTTGTCTTCCCTGAATACAATGCTTCTGCCAAAACTACCATCTGTGGACTTACAGAATGCTTTATCCACTGTCATGGCATTCTACACAGCATTGCTTCTCATCAAGGAACCCTCTTCACAGCAAATGAAGTGCAGGAATGGGCACACACTTATGGAATTCTCCTGACTTCCGGACCAACATTTTCTGTGCATACCTGGGAAGCTGGGAAGTGAGCCTTAGCTGACAGCTTACACTTGTGCATTCATGCACACATGTATGTGCATGGGTCCAAGATGCTTCCCCATAAGGATTGGGTCAGGATCGACTTAGAATATTCTGGGTAGAGGCAGTGGAAATTCAGTTGTCATCTTCTCCGTGTTTGGGTCCAAATGCTGACTTCCTCATGGGCATACACTGCTTCTTCACAAGCTGTAGTATGCTGGTGAGTCCAAAAAGCACACTTGTGGCTGGATGGCCAGTACCCAGTGTCAGGCCATGGGCAGCCCAGCCACGCTCTCCTCCCAGGTCTCCAGCCTGTAGTTCACCTACATGATGCTGAAGAGGTGCCTGAGCATTGGCTCCTCATTCAGTCTCTACTGTGTGGGCCACCAGCAGTCCTTGGCATCATCACAAACTGGTGGCCTTCTCGTGCCATGGCCCCTTTGACAATTACTAAGGCACCAATGGCATCAACTTTCTTTTCCAGTTTGATGTGTATGAGAGTTCTGCTGCCCAGGGCTACTCCACTGCCTTACTGGCCTTTGATAAACGGGAAGTTCCCTCCTTAGCACCAGATGGGAAGCTAGTATTCAGACCATGCTACTGATTGGCTCACAAGGCATATGGCTCTCTGCTCAGGGAGCGTGACATTGATTGCTTGCCCCAAGCCACTTTCTGCCTTTTCTCCCACTGCCTGCAACTTCATGTCATATGCATCTCTGAATTCCAACTGCTACCTTGTCCTGCTAAGAATCCTGAATGCTGGCTCCTCCCTATCACTAAGTAAGGGGCACCAGCTCCTGAAGTTTCCTGGATCTCCACAGCTTGAACCTTGTACCCTGTGTACCTCTGTGCCAGGCTGCCTTGGCCTTTCTCCTGCCGCTGTCTCCACCCTGCTGGGCTTTGAGCTAGGAGCTCAGAAGCTCTCAGTGACCTACAAGTGTAAGCCTCTTGGCTATCATCACCATCCTCTTTGCCTACACCAGCATGTTCTACACTAATTGCATAGTGTCCTCTCTTGCGAAGTCTCCATTGCAAAGCATTCTGCTTCATGTCTTCACTGATGCCCTTTGCCAGCTGACCATCTTTCTCCTGATGAAAGAATCCATCATCTCCTCTCCTATTGCAGCTGGAGAGGTGGGGGCCTGGGCCCTCCCCATGGAGCCTGCCTGGAAGGGAAAGGGAGGGCAAAGGAGACTACCACTTATTGATGTTCACTGATGTACTAGGCTCTGTGAAGCCATATTAACAACTGTTGGCTCTTTGTTATAACACCCTGCCATGCATGAAAGATTTCTATCCAGATTTTTTGGGAGGAAAAAGAAATTTGGAAAGGTTAAACACTTCACTTAAGATCACACAGCCAGGAAATGATGTAGCAAGATTTGAACTTGGGTCTGCCTACCATTTTACCCTCTTCCAGGAAAATGGAGACTGAAAAACAGATCCAAGCTTGCAGATACATTGTTTAGTTTCCATGTGGGACTCACCAACAATTTTGTCCCTTGAGGGACTTGGTCAGTGGAAGCAGAAGGGAGAGACTATAGGCAACAGAGTTCTGAATTTGAAGGTGAGAGTTTTCTGGTACCAGGGAAAGAAGAGGTCAACTCAGGCCTGGGTAGAGGGACAAGACTGAGGGCTAGAAATGATCATGGGAGGGCGTTGCAATGTGCTATGGGAATGAGAGGCCTGGTGGGGAGCGTCTCGTCATCATGATAACAACAAGAACAAGGCAGTCCATTCATTGGCTGCAGCATGGGAGCAAGCAGAGAGACAGGATTTGGAGCCTCTACTTTATTCATTGGGACCCCAAGGCCTGGAGAGACTCCTCTGCTTGGAACTACCTCTCCCAGTATCCTGGATCTAGGTGAGCCATGTCAGGCAGCTTTTTCAGAGGCACACAGAATCCAGAGCTGGAAGTTTGGGGAAATTATCTGGCCCTTCCAAGAGCCTCCCTCACAAATCTTTATTGTCTTCTAGGGACTAGCACTTCCTTGGTGGTCATTTACAGACTGTCTATAGCAGCTTGCTGCTTACCACATACTCCATACCATTGCCCCAGCCTCCTTCATTGAGAAATAGAGGCAAGGGGCAGTGCCTGTGGTAGAAGACCCCCTCACTGCCTTCCTCAAAAATTACTGTCTGGCATATATCCCATCAATTAACACTACGAATACAAATATTTCCTTCATGAACTATTTCAAAGGTATGAAACTTGTACAAAGAGTCAATAATAGTAGGGTACAGGGGAAAAACTACTTTTGCATGCTATGGTCTATATTTAACAGGAAGACAGCAACAGTTCCACAGCAATACAAGGAATAAATAATTTGGGAGGGAAGACAAGAGTTAAAGGGAGGTTTGTATTTTTTAATTGGTGAGGGTATGTTTATCTGTTATTCTTCTCTTTGGAGCAATGCCAATTGTTTAAAATTGAGCGTGCTGATGATTGTACAACTAAGTGAGGATAATGTGAGATATGGATTGTTTGCTTTGAACATTACCCATGATGCCCAATGGATGGAGGTGGCTGAAGGATACACTGACTGAGAAGCAGAATGGTGAACTCTGGAGTAAAAATATGATGGAAATTGTACAGCTACAGAAAGGAACAAAGTCACGAGGCATGCAATGAGGTAAATGAACTTTGGGGACATTACATGGTGCAAAATAAGCCAGAAACACAAGAACAAATATTGTATGGTCTCTCTTAGAAAACACCTACAAGAAAATTGGGCCTGATTGTAAGCTCTTATAGCTGTCACTTTTAGTTCAGAGCTGTAAATGTTATTTCTAGATCTTGAGCTGTGCTATATATTCATACCTGGTATTTTCCTGGAATTTTATGTATCTAAGTGACACCTAACACTGAGAGTTGGAGTTTGCAGCTCTGAAAGTCAACATTGCTACAAACAACTGTTATAGAAACTGAAAAAGAGAATGAAACTGATCTGGTCAGGACTAAGGTAAAACAGAGCACAGGGTAAAGGATGATATTGTCTGTATTTTAGAAATTCACCTTCTGTGGGAGACCAAAGGAAGAAAGGCTTATTTTTTCCAAAACCTAAATTTTCTGTAGCACATAATCTAACTCTGGATAGATTATTTAAACAACCCAAACACATGGATCCCAGAATGGGCTGAGGGCATGTAATTCTGTATAGCTTAATATAATATCTGGATACATCCCAGAGTATGTTGGGCAGATAATTAAAAAGTGTTGGCAAAGTCCCTTGAGGGATTAGAGAAAAAATATGGAACTATTAAACTTTACCACTAGGAAACCCACTGATGCTATCTCAAACATTAAGGACTCCCAAGTCAATAAGCCAAGCCCTTGAACTTGAGGCTTGCTCTTATGAAACTTATTTCTGTAATGGAGAAGCTAAACCTACCTATAGTTATAGCTAAGAATTACTTTCAGAAAACCTCTTTTGTGCTCAGATGTGGCCTTTGTCTCTCTAAGCCCAACTCTGCAAGGAAAATCATTATCCTCCCCACTAGGTGGGACATGAAATCTAGGCATGAGCCTGGCTCAGGCACTGTGAAATCAATAATGCCTTCCTTACCAAAAAGGGGGAAAAGAAATGTAACAAAATAAAGTAGTGGTAGCTAAGAGAGATCAAATAGAGTCGCAAGGCTATTCTGGAGGCAATTCTTACACAAGCTTCAGCTAGATATTGCTATTTATCATGGTTTGTCAACTTCCCAACAAAACCATTTCTGCCAACCTTAAAGAACACCTAAGGGTCTATTGAGATTCTACAAAAGTTCCATGTACTAAGGTCACTTTCCAGAAACTACAACCTCCAGATGGCTCCTAGGTGAGATCAGTCTTGAAACCTAGAAGGCCAGCCTCTCCAGAACACCAACCAGTTCCATCCCCCATCCCATATTATCAACTGCCCTTTCCAACATGAAAAAGTTAGAATGGACATAGCCCAAATACCACTAAAAGGTTAGGAGAAAGATCCAATGAGAAGGTGGAGTTATAACAGAGAAGATAGGATTTAAAAAATGAGTATGACTGCTGAATCATTCTATCGATATTTCTTTTAGTCTCCAGTTGTCTCGGAGCAGCTAGAAGGAAAAACCTAAAATTGTGGAACTGTAACCCATACCAGCTTCTGAAATCTGTTCTACAACTAATTGTTGTAGTATACTTTGAAATTTATTGCTTTTTTGTATATATGTCATATTTCACAATAAAAAAATGTTAAACAACAATAGCAAACTACTGGCTGGAGTGTCACACTGGTGTCCCTCACTCCCAGTGCCACTTGAGCAATCTCCCACCCCACCCCCACAACATGGAGAGCCTCCATTGGACTCTTCCAGCCACAAATGGCTGTTTATCTCCTTCCTTTTGAGAGCCAGTGAGGAAAAAGTCGAAGGTGTGGGGGATGACTGAACCCAGAAGGGGAAAGGGAAGAAGGTGATGGAGAAGTGGTACCTGACAGGCATTCCAATCTGTTTAGGCTTGACTGAGGGGCAGACACGGGAGGGGCAGCAGCTCTAAAAGTCTATTGAGCCACGCTTGTGACGAGTTATCCTGGACCTCATTTGACCTACAAGGCAGCTGAGGTTCAGAGAGAGAGGGGAATGCCTTGCTTGCTCTGATATTTAACAACACATAAGGGATTCAAACGCGGATCTGCTTATAAAGCTTGTACTCACCCTCTACTGTCCCTGTGAGCTTGGGAATTTTATGGCCATAGCCAGAGTGGCCATAACAAAGGAAAGCCCCTTCTAGGAGCTGCTTCAGGGCATTCAGACCTCTTTCAGATTGACTTATGGGTGGAACAGGGCACCCAAGCTTCCCAGTCTTAGGTCTCCATGGGATGGTGTGGGCAGCTTCTGCCTAAAGCCCTGGCTTCTCTCTCTACCCTGTTCCCCAGTCCCTAACCCTTTATCTCAGCAAAAAGACTGCCCAGCCATAGTGCAACTCTAGTAGTGCTTTATTGTTCTGCTGAGGGATCATGCTGTATCCTGCTTTCCATTTCTCTCATCTGATCTAAGTGCCCTGCCCCAACCCTGAGGCTTTCCACACCTCTGTCCCACTCAGAGGTTATAATATAATCATGATAGATTTTATATATATATATATACCAACTGTACAGTATTTATAGGTACAAATAGATAGACTTAAAATTACAATTAGAAGGGTGACTGGGACCCCATCCCACTCGTTTATTCAGCCAAAAGAAAATAAAGCACCCATTGGCCTTTGAATTTCCATATAAACCAGTATGGATGGTGGGTGGGAAAGATCAGATTTGGATCAAACCCTGGTTGGTTAAGATGATATTAGGCTCTTCTGTCCAGCTGGCTGATTGCCTGACCTGGAGGCAAGACCTCTCTGTTGGAAGCAGGAACTGTCAGAATGCTACATCAGGCAGGAAGAGGAGGAAAAATGTCATGGATATAGATACTCACTTCCTCACCAGTATCTGATTTTGCAAGGCCTGTGTCATGTGAATGAGCCCACTTCCTCTCCAGGTATGGCTTCTGGGTTGGGAAAGTCGGCCCATGGGCAAAGGAGGGGTCAGTCTTTGGAAGTCTGTCCATTCAGCCTCCGGGGTCCTTGGACAGGCATGACAGCTAACCAGGGAGCAGAATGCAAGGCACATACCTCCTGCTATAGAGAGGAAGCAGCTCTTATGCTCTTGGGCCTACTCAAGCATCTGAGCTTGCACTGCATGGACAAAGGCTAGATGGAACCCCAGGGAGTGGCAGATAAAGCCTCAGGCCCTACCCAGGGGAGACTGGAACATTGGTCTCTTGAGACCTGAGATGGAAAGATCCTCCCTCCCACTCTCACACCCCAAGCTATCCCAAATTATCATATTGCCCAATCTCTCTTTAAATCAGCCTCATAAAAATTAGCATCACATTTACACAGAAAAAACAGCATGTGGAGGTTGGGGCTTTCCCTGTGCTCTGCCCCAGTGCCCATCCACTCCAGGCCAATTTCTCTGGAAAAGCCAGTTCAGGGTCAACGTTGGGTCCAAAGGCAAGACCAGGGATTATGGTCCAATCTCAGAGGGATTCCAGCACCAAAACAGGATGGCTTGGCCTCTCAGTCTGGCAGAGTCTCTTGCTCTATTCCCTTCCAGGTGCGGAAACCATGAAGGCTCTGGATGATTGGTGGCTTCATGGGTGGGCAGAGGGCAGCAGTCTTCTTTCCATTAAAATGATGCCCCTCTCTTGGAAGGATAGAACCCAGAGAGTTGGTGGTGATGGTGGAGTGGAGATGGGATACTCAAGTTCTCTTCCTCTCACCTTGGGTGTACAGAGGAACTTTGGGAAGAAAGAAGTGAGAGACAACTGGAGCTACAAGCTTGGCCTGCTTCGTCCCTGGCAACAGCATTCCAGGGGCTTGCCCTGCTCTTAGATCTCCCCTCGGTCCCTTGGTACCACAGGGCCTAGGTGGGACCACCCTGGGACTAGCACAGCTCACAACTTTGTCTCAGGACCAGCAGCCTGCAGGGTGGGGAAGGAATCCCGGATCTTTGCCACTTCCATGGCACACAGATGCCCAAAGACTTTGTTGTACCAGTCAGGAGAACGGCCCCTGGGGAGGTAGAAGAGCCAGGCATAAGCAGTGAGCCTGTCCTTGGAGCCCTTAGCAGGAGGAAGGACAAACTTTCCCCCCAACTCCCAGGGATCACAGGGTAGGGATGGGGTGGGGTAGACTGAAAAGCAGGGCCAAGGCAGAGGTGGGAACTAAGTGGGTGGGGTTGGCAGTCTCAGGCATGGTACCTGAGGTCGGCACGGCAGATATGAGTAAGCCGAGAGCGGCCCAGGCCGCAAGGCTCCATGAGGTACTGGGATGTGAGCATCAGGGCCCGCACCCCCGACTCTGGCACAGGTTGCTGAGGATCCAGAGACTGGGAGACCAGCAGGCAACCCCCGCGAGGCAGGTCCGAGCGCCACATCCTGCAGGGGCAGGGGCACACATAGTCAGATCCCCAGTGCTGGTTCCTACCCCATCTCCCCAGGACCCCCAGTGATCAATGAGAGCCCCATAGGTTGTCTCCTCAGCCCCTTACCGCAGCACCACAAAGTCGCGGCAAGGATGTGGTGCCATGCTGTCAGTGACGTAGTGATACAGCTCCACACCCGGCATCAAGGCTTCCAGCACCTGCGCCCGCAGCAGGTCCTCGTCCCAAAGGGCCCGCTCTCGCAGAACACGATGTAGCACCACAGCTGGAGGGGCTGCCACCTCCGTGGACGCTTTCCACATCCGCAGGGGGTGTCCGTCCATTGCCTAGGGGCCATGGAGGGGGGCAGGGAAGCAGCTGTGCGGACTAGAAATTTTAACCCCACCCCATCCGTTCAGGGCCTCAGCGTACAGGACCTGGGGCTGCCCTCACTCCAGCCCATGACAAAGGGAAGTTGCAAGACTATTCTGCTAACCCTATCCAGACCCAGAAAGGGTCACTCTGCAGTTGGATGTCTGCTTCTCAGCCTGCTTAATAGAACAAATTGACGATGGGACACGTGCTCTCAGAAACCTATGCAGCTCTGCCATGAAATGAGCACAGTGCTTGGCATTTCTGGAAGCAGGCAGGAAGATATAAGATGGCAATCATCCTCAGGGCACTCACCATCTAGTATGGGAAGTAAAACACTCGCACAACGAAATTCATCATTTATTGAGCTGTTTTGCCTGTTTCAGGAACTGTGAAAGTTCTTATCCCACTCCCATAAACGGGGTTTTATGAAGACCACTTAAACCATGGAAAAGTTCAGGCTCACAATTTCACAAATAATCAGAACTGGAGGAAGAATATGACCAGTACCTAAGGAGAGATAGAGAAAACCACCTCCAGCTTAGGGCATAACCGAAGGTTCAGAATGGAGAAGAGAGATTGAAGTTTGGGCTTACAGACCATGTAAGTATGTTATAGACCTTGTAAGTATTACACAGGGGACAGGTCATTCCAGGCAGAGGGAATTCCATGAATAGAAGCACAAAAGTGAAAATGCAAGTTCAGCTAGACTAGTGTAAGGAGAGGTGGGAGTTGAGGTCAGAAAAGTAGTGGCATATCTAGAGTGGTTCTAGCAGGTGGTCCCTGAGAGAGTCCCTTTTGGTCTCTTTGTTCTTGACTCCTTAAGACTAACATTCCCCAGATATCAGGCCCAGGAGCAAGACTGGAAAGATGGCTCTTGCCTGATTCCTTCCTTTGAGTCCCTTGCTACCCTTTTTCCTATATCATGCCCTCTCCTAGTCCCATGCCAACTGTGAGTGACATGGTACTCACCTTTCTGCAAGCTAGCTCTGTGTGCTGGGGCCCTGGCACACTCATCCAGCCTTTGAAGCTTTCGGCAGCATCATGGAGCAGCTCCTGGATGCTTTCCTCCATGTAGAGACCTAGGCTTATTCCAGCAACTCGGGCCTGCCGCAACTCAGCCAGGGCTGGGCCAGGGGGGCTGAGTTCAGCTGCATTGTAGGAGCCACACAGTTGCAGCACCATGTCCTGGGGCACCTGGGAGGGGACAGACATGTCGGACTGGAAGACTTGGGGAGCTTGACAGGGTCAGGCCCCCCCATCCCCCAACTCTAGAAATCACAGGGTTTGTTCCATTCAGGTGAAGGGCAGCGAAGAAGCCTGGCTACTGCAATGAAGTAGAAAAGAAAGTTTATGGGGAAGTTGGAAATAGGGGATTAAGGGGGATGTGTCAAGCTGCGTTTTATCCCTGACTTAAGGTGCAAAGGTCAGGCCTGATGGTTCCCTCAGATCTGGTAAGTGGACACTACAGCCCAGAATTACTCACTTGGAAAAGTTTCTTGCAGTCACTGATCATGTGTGACAGGCCCTGGGTGGCAGCCATGTTCTCACTCAGGTCCCTAGGGCCTGGCCGGCCAACTAGGCTGCGTTTGCTCTTGATCCTGGGTGGGGGGAGGGGATGGGAGGGAGAGGGAGGCACAAAGGCACAAGACAAGAGGGCTGACAGGCTAGCTTCCAGCTCTTGGGGAGCTGGCTTGCTCCAAGGTATCCAACCAGTCCCTGGGGCCCCTGGGGAGTTAGGCTGTCCCCCTGTGGGGAGGCCTGGAACCTGCATGAACAGTCATCAAGGGCCAAAATCCTCAGGGGCCCAGCTCCTCTCAGTTGGCCCTAACATGCCCTGCCTTGTTTCACCTGGGGGAGGCGTTGTCCTTCTTGGAAACATTGAGGTGGAAGATGGAGGGTGCCAGGCACACTGCCAGGTTGCTGGCCGTCATCTGGTTTTCTTCAGCTAAGGCAATGTCACTCAGGAAGTAGAGCAGAGTCTGCAGTACCTCTCGGTTCTCATCAGGGAGCAACAAGGTGGCAGCTTGTGCTGCTGCCAGCCATTGATCCTTGGGGAGGACTGCAAGGAAGGATTGGCAGAAGGATCGTCTTTATTATCCCAGAAGCTTCCACAGAGGCAAAAGGCACATTGGCCCCTATGGACAGATGGTGAGTGGGAAGGGAGAAGATCTGCTCTGGGAGGTCAGAGCCCTGGATAGCAGATATCACCCCCATGTTAACTTCCAGTATAGTCCTAGATAAGTCCCTTCCCTCTCGCAGGGCCTCAATCTATCCTTCCCTACAATGAGTTTGGGGGAGTATAATGTGGTATTTCTCCAAGGGTCTTTCCAACTGCAGATAGTAAGTGTTCCTATGAGGTCATGGGCCCAGCTACACTTGTCTGCATCTGCCCTGCACCAGCATTAGGATTCAGGGAGGTTGAGAATGGGCAGGTTATTGGCATTAGATGCAGGCAACTCACGTTGGTAGATCTGCAGGAAAGTGGTAGTGAGCTTGCTGGTGAAGATTGGCTCTGGCAGGTCCCGGAAATACTGCTTCAGCAGGTCTGCCACATCGTAGGCCGACTGGCCCTCATAGCAGACATTATCAGGGGAGGTCTCATTCATTTGGCGCAGGTTCTGGATCCTGGACTTCACTCCAGACTTGCGGAAGATGCCCACCTGGTAAATGCAAGGGAAGGGAGGGAGAGACTGGTGGTGGGGAGGAAACTGCAAGTCAGCCCTTGACTAGATATCAGTAGTGTGGGCCAGCCTAGAGACTTCTAGGCCTGGTAGACTTCTCAGCAGGCAGGATGGGAGAGAAATGGCAATAGGCAAACAGAAGGTATGTTATAGCCTCAGGGTCAAAGAAAAAGAGAAAAAAGGCATTGGTGGAAACAGTGCAGGAAAACATGGACTGAAGGAAAGCCAAGCTCCTAGAACATAGGAACTAAAGAGCCCATCCAGAAAGAAGCTGACACAGACCTAGGCAGAAGTTTCCAACCTTAAGGAGTGGAAGGCAGTTTGGGCTCCAGCTTTTCTGGGGCTTCCCTGGATAAGAAAGTTCTCTGATGCATCCGCCCTAGCCAAGGAGAAGGCCAAAACACTTCCCCTCTTCAACTCCTAAGCCTTGCTGCCCCCCCGTTAGTTTTATCTTTGCACAGGCTCCCATGGGAAGGCTCACCTGGTCCAGGCACTGGCTACGCAGGTAGCGCATGGCTTGCTGAATGCTTTGTGGCAATGGTTGGCCCGTGCGCTGTACGTGGATAAGAGGTGGCACCCCAAACACATGCTGGCCCCGGTAATCTGGCGTCTTGTTCCTTTTCATGAACTTGGGCACTGACCTGTTTGGAGGAGACAAGAGGTCACATGGGGGAGGGGGAGTTGGTACAGGCACAGTTTGGAGACTCTGGCTGCAGCCTTGAGGGGGGATTGGGTGGGGGTAGACAGGGTAAGAGAGACAACATATCCCCAAATCAACACTCACAAAGCACCTACTTCAGAGAGGGGTTAAAAAGGATTCTGGTTAAGGAGACAATTGTGTCAAGAGATGATGATGATACCTGTGGCCAATAGTAGGTTGAGTACTTGGACAAATAAACATGAGGGAGGAGAACTGTACCTAGAGGATCAGGGAAAGCTTCAGAGAAGGCAATTCAGCAGGCTCTTGAGGAACAGGTAGGCATTGTCTCAAAGGAGAAATGGGAAAAGGCATTCCAGGAAAAGAGAACAGTATGAATATAGGCCAAGGGGCAGGTAAAAGAGCAGGGCACATTCAGAGAAGGGCGACTAGTTCCATGGGCCCATAAAGCAGCATTGTTTGAGAACAGGCTGAGAAGCCAAAAAGGTAGACTAGGGCCAGAGCATGAAAGGGTGATGATGGAAGGAATCCGGACTTTATTTTTTCGCAATGGTGATCCAGAGAAGGGTGGAATTTTAGAAACATTTTGCTGGCAGCAGCATGGAGGCCAGAAAGGTAAAAGTACTTCTGGAGGACATAAGGGCCCCCCACCCCACACCTATCCTCACATGTGGCACACATGCACATACGCATTCCATGTGCACCCCCCACAGACATACACAAGCCTCCCAGGGCCATGGTAACTTCTCAGGCCATCACACCTCCAGCCTCTTGGCATATCACACCACTCTGCCAGCCTGTGGGCTTGACCTGCTTCCCCCACCTTCTGGGGCTGATCCTCCCAGGGCCCTGGGGTGAGAGCAGGCAAAGACCTAGAGCCTGGGTCAACAGATCCCTGCTCACTGTAGCTTGGCAGCCACTCACCAGACCCAGCCCTGCTTGTGGGGCACAGTGTATTTCTCCATGAAGGCAGTGAGCCGCAGCAATGAGCCCTTGTGCAGGAGGTTGATCTGGCCTGCAAACTGGCGGTTGATCTCCAGTGACTCTGAGTTGAGGCTGGGTCGGTGAGAGTTCTGGAAGCTGTGCCAACGGAGCTTCCTGGGGAGGGGGAGGGAGGCCAGAGGGGTAGGTTTGGGCCCAAGATTGTGTTCTTCTGGTCCCTTTTTTTTTGAAAGCAAAAGAAAAAAAATGCAAGAAGGCAGGAACCACTCTCAATTTTTTTCAGTAGCCAAAAAACTGGCAGGGAGGGTGGTACAGAGTTCAGGCCCATCTAGTTCCCATAAGCAGTACTAGCCCCTACCCATTCCAGGACAACTGTGGGTGAGCTAGTCTAAGAAATCCAGAATGGCAAATCTGGGGGTCAGACTGGCAAATCTGGGGATATAACACCCTCGATTTACAGATGGGGAAACCGAGACCCGGAGAAAGGACATAGTTTACTCAAGGTCACAGCAGAGATAGGTCCCAAACCTAACACTAGGGATTCCCAAGTCCTGTGATCTTTCTACTTCTCTCCTGGAGGCCATAATCCCAGGATACCCCTGGATCCCACCCCTGGCCTCACTATCAAGAAATACACCTCCCTGGAGCAGAGCGAGAGGAAGGGTGGGGGTGGGGGCTGTAGAGGGGAGAAAGACACACACACACACACACACACACACACACACACACACACACGAGGCCCCTAACCCACCCCTACCCTGGACTCCCACCTGCAGGGTCTGGTAAGTGATGCCCCAACGCCCGAGTCACGCCGTTCACGGGGTGCTGATGCCTGGAGCCCAGATGGGAACCCTGTTGCCTCAGCCTCATTCGTGGAGTTTCCACTACTGTCAAGTTCGCTGGAGCTGGCCACAGTGTCAGATATTGAGTGTCCTTCTTCCACCGATAGGCTGGAGGCTGAAGTGGGTTCCCTGCCTGAATTTGCCTCCTGCTCATCATACTGGGCTGGGGTCTGGGCCCCACCTTCTGCCTGTGCCAGAGCCTGACCCTGAGCTGGGACTACTGTCTGGACTTTGGCCTGGACCTGAGCTAGAACCTCAGCCTGGCCTATGACTTTGACTGCAGTAGCCTCCTCCTCTTCTTCTTCATCTTCTTCCTCTTCCTTATCTCCAGGCTCCAGGTCTGGGTACATGGCCTGAGACCAGAGCTGGACTCGCTGTTGCAGCCCCCACACCTGCTGGAGGATGTCATCCAGGTGGGTGTAGCTGCCTTCACCTTCCTCCTCATCTTCCGCCTCAGCCCTGGCAAGCACAGACTCAGCTGGGTACAGCTCAGACATGTTGTCATAGGTGCTTATGTGGCTGCCCGTTGAGCCACAGGAGCCCCGGCGCCTTCTATAGCACCAGCGCCCACCTGCCTGCCAATCTGCCAGACAGTGCCCATCTTCAGGACACAGACTCTCAATGGACAGGGAGCGAGGGAATGTGCCTGGTTTGTGGTCCCTGGGCACATGTACCAGGCAGTCACTCGGGTGTACCTGCTGAGGATGCTGGAATGTGGCCAAAGGCCAGGCTTCCCAGGCCCTTAGCGTTTGGGCACCACTACCATTGGCTGAGGCGGCTGCCCGGTTCTTGGCTCTGTAGAATCCAGCAGATAGGAAGCCTCGGAAAGATGAGGTTTTGGCCTTCTCTGAGGCCGTTGTGCTAGGTTTGGGCTCTGTGTGCTGACTGCCACTCTTTTCTTTCCACCTCAGAGATTCGAGGTGCCTGAGGAAACTGTGGGAACGGTGCTTTTTGGCTTTGCCCGAGGGTCCTTCCTGGCCCTGGGTTGGGCTGAGGAGCGACCGGTCACTTGAGCTAGAAGAATGGCCCAGCAAGGGCAAGTCCACTGGCTTGGACTCCAAGCTCACAGTTACGGCTGGCAGTGAGGTGGTGCTAAGCTCAGTGAGGACGCTCTCACAGCTGGAGGTCACTGGCAGGCCAGGCTTCGGTGGGGCCAGCAGGTCAGAGGAGCCCATGCGAGACCAGTGCTTGCTCTCCCGCTGGAAGGCCCACTGGCTGCTGATAGTACACTGCTGCTCTTCTTCTGAGTCTTCATTCTGAGGAGAGTGCCACATGGTCGGGTCAGAGAAGTCCAGCCCACAAGACCTTCCT
The DNA here is from genome assembly GCF_023851605.1 of Tamandua tetradactyla. Lineage (NCBI taxonomy): Eukaryota > Metazoa > Chordata > Mammalia > Pilosa > Myrmecophagidae > Tamandua > Tamandua tetradactyla. The sequence continues at coordinate 103,888,724 of NC_135353.1, read as the reverse complement.
TGTGCTCCACTCTCTGTCTCCAAACTCTGAGGGACTTCAAGGTGATAAGCCCCAATTTCTAGTTAAAAAAAAAATAGCCTGGAAAGGAATGTCTGGCTCTGGGAGCACCAGAGGAAGTCAGGAGTCATAGATGGAGTCCAGAGGATACCAATGATCATCAATTTAATCTACCCTCCATATTTTACACACAGGGAAACAGAGACCCACAATGAGAAGCAATTTGCCTAAAGTCATAGAACGATATGCAGAACCAGACCTAGAACTCAGGTCTCTTGACCTCTTGTCCTTGGCAACCTCACAGATCTCTAGGATGCAGCCTTAGATTGGAATTACAGAATGCCTGGGTTGCAAGGAGATTTTAGATTTTGTGATTTATCTCCTTCTTTGCAAGGTGGGGAAAATGAGGTCTAGAGAGGGTGAAGAGGCTTGTCCAGGGTTCCTCAGCAGTCAATGGCAGACTTGGGACCAAGCCCCAGGGGTCTCATGCTTCCCAGTTCAGGGCTTTGGCAACTTGGCTACTACACCTGGCTGTAGGCCTCTGGTAGAGGAAGCCCCAGAAGAAACCAACAAATCCTGTCCCCGGGAAAGGATAGGGCTCTCATTCCAGAACTATATACAGACCAAAAATCCTTTTAATTTTTGCAGTCCCAAACTGGCAGAGTCAAAAAGGCCACTGGAGGAAATTAATTCCTCCTCCCCCAAATTCATACAGAGATGAAGATGAGGCTCAGAGGGTTAAGAGCTTCTGGGGTTAAGGGTGGGGGTCTTGATTTCTAAGACAACATAGGCCACGATCTTTCTGCTGCATTATTCTCTGCCCCCATTCAAGGAATCCCAGCCTTCACTGAGCAAGTAGTGGAGGCAGATGGATTTCTCTGAGGAACAGCCATCACTAGGTCATGTTCTTGGTAAAAACAGGTGATGGGGGTGGGAGAGTTCCTTGGCCAGGATACTTGCACTCACACATCAACCTCTAGACCAGACTCTTCAAAGCCCAGCAGCCATATGGAGCCCCTACACCTCTACCCCCAGGTTAGAGAAAGGCACTGACCCAGACACTCCAGGCTTCCTGGGTACCAGAAGTCATCTTGCAAGTGGCTCATGTATCTCCTGGGTTCCCTATGGTGCCACAAGACCAAAGACCTCACACTACCTTGACTCACCTGCTTGCACTGAAAATGTACCTCCAGTTTCATCGAGGCACAATTGTTCAAGGTCATCAGCCTCCTGAAATGAAATGAAGCAGTATTCACTTTGTAGGGCATAGCCTGCACAGATACCCTGAAGAAGCAAAACTCTACCCAGCACTTTACATGCCCAAACCATCAAAACTTATCCTGAGCCTTGGTGTTCATGAAGGTTTAAAAGCCAGGCAAGATGCTGGGAAGATTATGGGCACTGTCCTCCAGGAACTGATAGATGTGGAAACAAACTGCTACAGAAACAGGACAGGTCCGAGGAAAGCAGAGAGAAGGCACAACAGACACCCAGAGGGTGTGACAAGGAGCCCCTATGAAGGGAGTGGGATGCCATCAGAGAAGGCTTCCTGTAGGACAGAAAGGGGATTGTGAGGGCTAGAGAAACTGGGACCACTCTTCCAGGCTTGGCCATAGGCTTGTGACAAGGTATGGAGGGAGGTGGCCAGTAGACAGACCTGTGGATGTTTGAGGTGGTGGGTTTGAGGTTGACAGGGTAGGTCAAAGCCAGATTGCAAAGGGCCTTGGGTATCATGGTAAAAGTTTTGAACATTTCCTCGTAGGGAGTGGGGAGTCAGTGACAAATTTCAAGCTGAAGAACTTAAAAAAGCTGACAAGTGGCTGTGTAAAGAGAAAGGATGGTAGACAAGATGCTGACTGAGGGAAGTAAGGCCAGATAGGAGGCTACTGTAATAGATCCAAGGAGAAGTCATTTAGCCTCAAACAGGGGCCTAAGGTGTTGTGAGAAGAGAGAGGCTAAATCAGAGGAATGTTTGGGGAATATAACTTAAGGGAGAAAAGGATCAAGGACAGTTCATGGATTTCTAATTAGAGTGACTGCGTGGGTAAGGGTATCACGAACACAAAAAAACAGAATGAGCAAACTGAATGGAGAAGATGAGAGCATGGTTCTGTCTGTGTTGGGCTTCTCCTCTGTTAGAAGGCACAGGGATTTGCTTTTGTTCATGAGGAAGCCCTAAGCTGGGCCCCCGGCTTCCTGATCCTGGCCCTCAATCTCCCTACCTGCTCAGGGCCCCCAGCGAGTCCTCGTCCAGAAAACCGTGGTCCTTCTTCACAGAGCCAATATCCAGAGGGAATGAACCTTCTGCACAGCAGAGAGAAGCAAGGATGAGTCCGTGGTGGTCGGTCAGAAATTCAGCCCCAAGAGCTCTGTGAGAATTCTTGGGAAGGGAGAGGTCAGGGAAGGAGGGATGTGGGAAGGCAAGAGCCAAAGCAGCAGGAAAACACCTCAGAGCAAAACAGGGGGATCCGGAAAGCTCACAGTTAGAAGTCTGAGGAAAGGTCGGGGAGAGGCCAGGAGGGTTGAGCTGGACGAGAGGACCCCATGAGTTAAAAAGACAAGTTCCTGGGAGACAACATGCACGAGGCCCTGGATGGCTGCCAAAAATCAATCTGGGCTTCCCCAGCCCTTTTCAAATCCTGGACTGCTCAGATAGGGAACCTCCTACCTGGTTCAAGGTAGAGGTGGGTAAGAGGGAGGGAGGACAGAAGGGATGGTGTGCAGCCAAACCGTACCTCACTTTCCCCTATTGTCCAGAGCAGTGGGAGCCTGCTCCCTGGGATTTAGTGAGGGGAGAGAAGTGAGGAAGAAACAGTGAGGAGGGAGAAAGAAAATCCAAGAAGTCCCACACCTCTCTGCCTTACTGGTAAAACAGGCCCATTTATTCATTGATATGTTCAACTAATATTTAATGAGCACTGTGCAAGACATTGTGCAAGGGGATACAGCCCTGAAGACACAAAACTGACAAAGTGATCCCTGCCTTCATGGAATTCAGACTGTTATGGGGAGATGGAAAATAAACAGTACCCTAAATACAAGACAACACAGTTACAGAAATGTTATAAAGGAAATGAGCCAGGGTGAAGGGATAAAGAGGTGCTGATGGGGGGTATGGGCTCCCGGTAGAGATGGGAGCCAGGGAAGGCATTTCTAAGGAAGTGACTTTTGAGCTAAGTCCTGAAGGATGAGAAGGAGCCTGGAAAGAGAGTTACAGGCAGAGGCAACATCAAGGCTCCAAGGAGAGAGAGAGCTTGGTGTGGACAAGTAGAAAAGAGTCTGGAATGTCATGAGCAAAGGAGAGAGTGGTAAATAGAAGTTGAAAAATGCAGTCTCGTACAAGAGCACAGCATTGAGATTTATTCCATTCTGAGAGTACTGAGAAGCCATTGCAGTGTTTGGAGCAGAGAAGTGGCATAGTCGGACCTGTGGTTAACAGGATCCTCTAGCTGCCGTGCAGAAAACAGATAACGGGAGAGGAGAACTGGAAGCAGGGAGGCCAGGAAGGAGGCTAGTGCACCAATCCTGGAGAGCGGCAAGGGCAGCTCAGATGAGGGTGCAGCAGTGGAGATGGGGAGAAATGGAGCGATTCCAGGTACAATTTTGGAGGGAGAGAGGCCAGGGGAATGATTAGATATATGGGGACAAGGGGGAAAAAAAGGGGAGTATTAAGAATGATTCCTGGATGTGGGGTTTGAACAAGCAGGTGAGTGATGGTGCCATCTACTGGAATAGGGAATGCAAAGTGGGATGAGTTTGCAGGGCAGACATCAATGGCTGTTTGGTTTTAGACATGTTAACTCCAAGATGCCTATCAGACACTCAAGTAGAGAGATCACATTGACAGCTGAATATATAAATTCAGAGCTTGGGAATAAGGTCTGGATGGAGAGACATTTGGAAACCAGCAGACTACATATGGTACGTGTATGAGGTTCATGTGGGAAAGAAATGTTGGCAGAGAAGAGGGGCCAGGATGGAGTTCTGAGACTTTCCCATTCCCCTAACATTTAGAAAGCAGTTAGAGGAAGCAGAGTCAGCTAAGGAGACCGAGAAGCAGCAGCCAGAGGGGCAGCTAGTGGCCAGGAGAGGCATGTGTTCTGAAAGCCAAAGGAATGAGTGGCCAATTGCACCGAAGCCTGCTGAGATTGAGCTAGATGAGGACTGGGAAGCACTAAATTTGACTACACGGGAGATTAGAGTTGGAGGGTGAAGCCAGGGTACAGTGGAATTTTGGAAGAAGAGGGGAAACAGTAAGTAGGACCAACTCGAAAGGAAAACAGAAAAGAGATCATCGCCACAGGGAAAGCAGGGCCAAGACTGAGGCAAGGTTGCCAGGTGTACAACTCAGGGGCACCCTTCACACTGTATCCGCGCAAATGGCGTCCTCAGAAGTTGTCCAAAGCAGTGGCCCTGGTCAGGAGATGATACTTTAGAATATGGGAGACATTGGAGCTTGCAGAAGCTGATGAGAGCCATCCAGTAGAGAGCTGATGACATGGGAGAGAGAGATTGCAACTGCAGGCACAAAATCCCAGAGAATTTTTGAGCAGGATCAGGATACACAGCTTCTTGCACAGAGAAAGAAATGATCTGATGTACCCCATTCTAAAAGTGAGAAACAGGGATAAAGTTTTGGGTTGGAGGTGAGGAAAGCAACTCAGTGGCTTACCTTCAAAAAGCTGAGCATACTGAGGGAATCCTGCAGCTCGGAGCCACTCACAAGCTTTTTTGGCCTCCACTTCTGAAACAGAACAGGGGGAGAAAAACAAGCAGGGAAATGGTAAGAGAGGCACAGGCGGGCTGGTATATTTGCTCCAGGACATATTCAGCTAGGATTTACCCTCTGTTCCCCCAAGCCCTGCTCCCCTGTATGTCCTGGCCACAGCCTTCTTGAGCTTCTTTCCCCCTGCCCATCCCAAATCCTCTTCCCATCCCACCCTCACCTCTGCTCCCTGCCCAAGAACAGAATCCACCACCCAGGTCATGGAATATTGCTGGGATGAGAAACCACAGCTGTGTTCTCTATCCCTACTTCTGCTCAGCTTGCCATTCATTTCCAAGGCCCTGGGTAGACTATCCCAGTCCAGCAAGGAGATATGAAATGTTAACAAACTTCTTTTTAAGGTACACTGTTCATTTATTCTGAATCTTATATTGATAATTAATACCGGAAGATTTCAGCATAGCAAATAAAGCATATCCTAACCAGCACAGGTTTTAGTGACAAATGGGCCCACTCCATGGACAAAGATGACTTCATTAGGTAATTACACTTTTTTTTCCCCTAAGTGTCTACATTTCTTTACCATGATACCTTCAGATTAGAGATTTTACAGGCTTTTAGCAGTATAAGGTGTTAAAGGGAGAGTTATTGCATAGCACTTCCATGGTATGGAATAGTATTTGGTACAGAAGATGGAGGCTAGTTAGCTGCAGCAGAATGAACATTTTCTTTAAGAGCAGTAGTAAAGAACAGTCAGAGCAAGGAGATAACCTCTCTGTTAGCACATGTTGTGTGTGTTCTCTTTCCCATGTGCCCCCCCCTCGACTCTCATTCATAGTCTCAGTCTTATCTCTTCTAAGTCGCCTGTAAGATAGAAGACTGATAATGACAATTTCTTAGCTATGATTTGATTTGGTAATAGCCATTGTTAAGTAGAGCTAAAGATGAAATAATGTCATACTTGGTTATCCATTTTAATATAGTTAGCTGTTCTGTAGTCTGAGGCAACTTCTTCTTCTTATCATCACACCTAACACTCGCCAGCATTTTTTTAATGTTTCTTTTTTTTTATTAATTAACGGAAAAAAAGAAATTAACCCAACATTTAGAAATCATACCATTCTACATATGCAATCAGTAATTCTTAACATCATCACATAGATGCATGATCATCGTTTCTTAGTACATTTGCATCGGTTTAGAAGAACTAGCAACACAACAGACAAAGATATAGAATGTTAATATAGAGAAAAAAATAAAAGTAGTAATAATAGTAAAAAAAAAAAAAACCTATAGCTCAGATGCAGCTTCATTCAGTGTTTTAACATGATTACTTTACAATTAGGTATTATTGTGCTGTCCATTTTTGAGTTTTTGTATCTAGTCCTGTTGCACAGTCTGTATCCCTTCAGCTCCAACTACCCATTATCTTACCCTGTTTCTAACTCCTGCTGGACTCTGTTACCAATGACATATTCCAAGTTTATTCTCGAATGTCGGTTCACATCAGTGGGACCATACAGTATTTGTCCTTTAGTTTTTGGCTAGACTCACTCAGCATAATGTTCTCTAGGTCCATCCATGTTATTACATGCTTCATAAGTTTATCCTGTCTTAAAGCTGCATAATATTCCATCGTATGTATATACCACAGTTTGTTTAGCCACTCGTCTGTTGATGGACATTTTGGCTGTTTCCATCTCTTTGCAATTGTAAATAACGCTGCTATAAACATTGGTGTGCAAATGTCCATTTGTGTCTTTGCCCTTAAGTCCTTTGAGTAGATACCCAGCAATGGTATTGCTGGGTCGTATGGCAATTCTATATTCAGCTTTTTGAGGAACCGCCAAACTGCCTTCCACAGTGGTTGCACCATTTGACATTCCCACCAACAGTGGATAAGTGTGCCTCTTTCTCCTCATCCTCTCCAGCACTTGTCATTTTCTGTTTTGTTGATAATGGCCATTCTGGTGGGTGTGAGATGATATCTCATTGTGGTTTTGATTTGCATTTCTCTAATGGCCAGGGACATTGAGCATCTCTTCATGTGCCTTTTGGCCATTTGTATTTCCTCTTCTGGTAGGTGTCTGTTCAAGTCTTTTTCCCATTTTGTAATTGGGTTGGCTGTCTTTTTGTTGTTGAGTTGAACAATCTCTTTATAAATTCTGGATACTAGACCTTTATCTGATATGTCATTTCCAAATATTGTCTCCCATTGTGTAGGCTGTCTTTCTACTTTCTTGATGAAGTTCTTTGATGCACAAAAGTGTTTCATTTTGAGGCGCTCCCATTTATTTATTTCCTTCTTCAGTGCTCTTGCTTTAGGTTTAAGGTCCATAAAACTGTCTCCAATTGTAAGTTTCATAAGATATCTCCCTACATTTTCCTCTAACTGTTTTATGGTCTTAGACCTAATGTTTAGATTTTTGATCCATTTTGAGTTAACTTTTGTATAGGGTGTGAGATATGGGTCTTCTTTCATTCTTTTGCATATGGATATCCAGTTCTCTAGGCACCATTTATTGAAGAGACTGTTCTGTCCCAGGTGAGTTGGTTTGACTGCCTTATCAAAGATCAAATGTCCATAGATGAGAGGGTCTATATCTGAGCACTCTATTCGATTCCATTGGTCAATACATCTATCTTTATGCCAATACCATGCTGTTTTGACCACTGTGGCTTCATAATATGCCTTAAAGTCAGGCAGCGCGAGACCTCCAGCTTCGTTTTTTTCCCTCAAGATGTTTTAAGCAATTCGGGGCACCCTGCCCTTCCAGATAAATTTGTTTATTGGTTTTTCTATTTCTGAAAATTAAGTTGTTGGGATTTTGATTGGTATTGCATTGAATCTGTAAATCAATTTAGGTAGGATTGACATCTTAACTATATTTAGTCTTCCAATCCGTGAACACGGTATGCCCTTCCATCTATTTAGGTCTTCTGTGATTTCTTTTAACAGTTTTTTGTAGTTTTCTTTATATAGGTTTTTTGTCTCTTTAGTTAAATTTATTCCTAGGTATTTTATTCTTTTAGTTGCAATTGTAAATGGGATTCGTTTCTTGATTTCCCCCTCAGCTTGTTCATTACTAGTGTATAGAAATGCTACAGATTTTTGAATGTTGATCTTGTAACCTGCTACTTTGCTGTACTCATTTATTAGCTCTAGTAGTTTTGTTGTGGATTTTTCCGGGTTTTCGACGTATAGTATCATCTCGTCTGCAAACAGTGATAGTTTTACTTCTTGTATTTCTTTTTCTTGTCTAATTGCTCTACTCACCAGCATTTTGATAACCAAATCTTTTTTCTCTGTGTTCATTTTTTTTGAACAGTTTCATTCACACAAGCCAACCTAAGTGTATAGATATGCCTTCACCACCATAATCTATATGAAGACATTTCCTTTTTGTCCACAAAGAATCCGTACCCCTTCTCCATGCCCCACCGCCTGTTGACATTCAGTTTTGGCATAATGCTGTTGTTACATTCAGTCAAAGCATATTACAATGTTACTGTTGACTTTAGACCCTAGCTTGCATTGATTGTACTTTTTCCTGTGTACCATCTATTTTTAACACCTTACATTGTTGACATTCATTTGTTCTCCTTCATGCAAAAAATATTTTTTTATTTGTACATTTAATCACCATCATTATCCCCTCCAGGCATTCCTAAATCATACCATCTCAGTCTTTGTCCTTTATCTTTCCTTCTGGTGTCATATGTGCCCCTAGCCCTTCTTCCTCTATCTTATTCACATCTAGCTTCATTCAATGTACTTATATTATTGTGCTACAATCAGGTAGTATTGTGCTATCCATCTCTGAAATTTTACAATCAGTCCTGTTGTACAGTCTGTATTCCTTCAGCACAATTGCCCAATCTCTACCTTATTTCTATCTCCTGTTAACCTGTGTTCTTAACTTTAATTCTCCAAGGTCACTTATTAATGTTAGTTCATATTAATGAGACCATATAGCATTTGTCCTTTTTTTCTGGCTAATTTCACTTAGCGTGATGTCCTCAAGATTCATCCACGTTGTTATGTGCTTCATGACTTTATTCTGTCTTATAGCTGTGTAATATTCCATTGTATGATTATACCATAGCTTGGATAACCAAATCTTATTTTACACACACAGCAATGTTTGAAGAAAGTTCTACAATCCCGTTTTACAGATATGTAAAATAAGACTGAGAAAGGAAGTGACTTTCTCCAGTCTTGCAGTTGGAGTAACAGCAGTGCTGGGGTTGAGGTTCAAGCTCAGTCTGATGTTAATTCCAGGGGCCTTCCCTTCTAACACAGCAGCATCCCCATTGTTCTCCTTCCCTACCACTAGTCAAGTTCCAGCCCTCTCTCTCCTGGGAGCCTGGACTGCCCCCGCTCCCCCTGAGGTTCTGCCTATTTATGGCACAATCTAATGCTGAAGACATGCTGGCACAGTGCTGACCTGTAAGAGAGTCTTGGAGGGCAGAGGCCAGGTGGGCTTCCACCTCTACCATGAGAACGTCTGCCTGGCACAGAGCTGGGCACCCCAGCCAGCCTCAGTGAAGATGTGCCACTTGACTAAAACCAAAGAGAAGACTGCTTAGTCAGGGTAGGCTGCATACCCATGGCAAAGCTCTGGAACTACTAAGGCAGCTATTTGCTCCTCACCCAGGTAGTGCCAGAGAGCAGAAGGATTGAGACCATGGGAGCTGCTCTGCTCATTCGGTCCTACTCCAAACATTTCCTCCATTTCCTTAGTGCCTGTGGATGGAGTTTTGTCTGGGCCTGCTGACCAGAAGACTCCAAGGAGACTGGTGGGGTTTTCCCATGACAGGAAGAGCTCTATCTTCCCAGTCCTCTCCCACAAGGAAATCCAGGATGAGATCCTGGCAGCTGGGGCTGATAAGATAAAGGACAAAATTGTGTTTTAGATATGCTGGGTGGGGTAGCCAAGGGAGGGAAGAGTAAGCAAAGGTAGAAGAGAGTCAGAAAAAATAATAAGTTTCTGTATGGTCACACACTGATGAGAACTTGAGGGGGAGAAGAGAAGGCTCTGCAGTCCCTAAAGTCTTGCAGGGTAAACAGGGATACAGTGCATCTTGGTGATTGTGTACATAGGGTGGGTTTGCATATAGCTACAGCTAAGTTTTGCTGATGTCCATGATCTTGATGGGTCTGCATGAGATCTGGGATCACGTGCCTTGTGGTACATTGAATTATGTATCCTGGGGTGGAGGGTACAAACAAATGTTCTTAATCTCAATCCATTTCTGTGGGTGTGAACCCATTGTAAATAGGGCCTTTTGAAGATGTTGCTTTTAGTTAAAAATGTGGCCCAACTGAATGAGACTGGGCCTTAATCCTACTACTACAGTTCTATGAAAAGAAAACTTCATGGAGGAGCAAGGAGTTGGAAGTCAATGGAACCTGGAAGAGAAAGGAGAGGACATCACCATGGGCTGGAAAAGCCAAGGACCCAAGGATTACCAGCAGTCATCCCCAGAACACCACACTGTCTTCAGGGAGAAAGTATCACCTTGCTGATGCCTTGATTTTGGATTTCTCCTTGCCTCAAAATGGTGAGCCAACAAATTTCGGTTGTTTGAGCCAACCCATTGTATGGTATTTGTTTTATAGCAGCCAGGAAACTAAGACATGCCTGAATGTATCCACAGTATCTTTTTTAACAAAAATCTATTTATTGATAACTTCTAATTCCTTTATTCTCAGATACATGCCTTGCTCCACTCTAAAATTCTTAACAATAATACACTTTCGGAGCAAGAAACTTCTCCAGAGAGCTTTAGAACATAAACTGGGTATCTGAAGGATACATTTTTATTGAACTGGTACATTGCAACAAAATAGAGAGGTGGAACCAGAAGCTATAACTTAACAGAGAAATAGGCATACCAGCCAAACACAATGTGTGATCTTATTTGAATATTGGTGCAAACAAATAATTTTTAAAACATTATGAGAAAATGTATCCACAGCATCTTGGTCTGTACATGCATGCACCTGCATCAGTGTGTATGTGTGTGTGTGTCAGTACGTTTCCTTGCATTTATACTCAGCTGTCTGTATTTTTCTCTATGTAGACTCCACTGGCAGGTGTAATGTGTGAATGGTAGTGTGCATTAGTGCATGTACACTAATGTGCAAAGGTGTATCTGCAGCTATGCTGGTGTACGCGTGCTTCTACCTGTGCCTGCCCACTTGAACAGATGTCATTTCCTCATTTGACAAGCATTTTCTAAGCATCTACTAGATGCCAGACATTCTTTACGAGGCTCTCAGGCTGGTGAGGGCTGCAGATGAGCAGAGACAACACACTGTGGAAAGGAGCAAATGATAGAGGTCAGCAAGGGGGCTGCAGAACACAGCTTGGGGCAGAAGTTAGCATGAACATTTGTACTTTAACTGTGATTTGCAAAGCCAGTTCCAGATCCCTCTAGACATGAACATATTAATGTGTGTGTGTATGTGTGTGTGTTTTATGTTAATGCAACTTTCCAACGAATGATAGGGATCTAGAGATTACCAGAATCTTTGAGCTGTCCCGAGAAATGTTAGTTACAATAGAATCCAATTAGCAATACCTCTGTTCCTATCCTACCACAGCACAGCTGACAGGGGACAATGGAAGCCTGGGAAAGGAGCCAGGTTACTGAGCCAATGGTGGTCTGGGTGATGTGGTAAGACCAGACCTAAGGGATTTCAGGCCGGCCTAGGGAGCATTTGAAGGACATGGTTTTGTTGCCTGGACAGCAAATCCCTACTGCCAAAACCACTTCCCAGTCCCCCGCCCACATCACCCCTTCCTGGAGAAGGCCCACCTACCTCCCCAGTGCTCCTTCTGGCAGCAGCCAGCTCTGCTTTCCTGTCCTTAGGACAAAAGCGAAGTGCTAAAGGCTGGACCAAGTGCAATGTCCAGGGAAAGGCTTGTATGCCATGCATGGACCCTTGTAATCTCACTGCAGCCTTCAGTCACTTATGGCTAGAAGTATCGCAAACAGAAGTAAGGAGATAGGTATCTCCCACCCCACTACTCCCGGTCTCCTTCCTAAGCTTATTACATTTCTTTCCTAAGTTTTGTATCATTTGCCCAAGCCACAAAGCCCATGGGAAAATAAAAGCTTGTGCTAGGCAGTGGCCCTGGCCAGGGTTGGTGAGAAGGGGGCCCTTTCCCAGGGCAGGCCCAAGTTCTTTCAAACCTAGAGACTTTTGTATCTAGAGACTTCTAGCCCCTTGCTACCTAGAGTGTGAGCCACAGACTAGCAGCAGCAGTGTTACCTGGGAGCTAGTGAGATATTCAGAATCCTAGCTACCACCCCAGACCTCCTGAATCAGAATCTACATTTAACAAGACCCTCAGATGATTTGCATGCATATTAAAATTGAGAAGCATGGCGGGCCGCGGTGGCTCAGCGGGCAAAGTGCTTGCCTGCTATGCCGGAGGACCTCGGTTCGATTCCCGGCCCCAGCCCATGTAACAAAAACGGAGAAACAGAATACAATAAAACAAGAAAATGTTTAAAAATGTTTCCCTTTCTTCCTTCCTTCCTTCCTTCTATCCTTCCTTCCTTCTCTCTGTCTTTCCTTTAAAAAAAAAAAAAAAAAATTGAGAAGCACTAGTCTAAATCACCATCTAGCTCAGCAATTCTCGCCAGTAGACGCAATTAGAAATATCCAGGAAGCTTTTTAAAAAATACCAAGGCCAATACCAAGGCCAGGATTTCAGCCTCAAAGCCTGATTGAATTAGTCTGTGGTGAGATGCTTCATATCAATATTTTTAATATTGCAAGGTTACACAGAGTTAAATGTCATAGCTGAGACAAGGACCCTGTTCTTTTCATCCCATGTCCAGTGCTCTTTTCCATTGCAGTATGCCATCTGCCCACAGATGCCAGACAAGCAAGGGTCTTGGCATTCAGTGACGTTTTAGGGGCGGTAATAGTTCTTAAAATAAGAACTGAGTCAAAGGAAAGCTCAGCTTCAATGAGCTTAGACTCAAAGGAACCAACTCCTAGCCCCCAAACATTTTTCTGCCCTTGTAATCTAGTGGAACCACAAACCTGGGTTCAAATTCTGGTGCTGCCAGTCACTAGCTTTTTTATTTTGGGCAAGTTGTATCATGCCTCTAACCATGAGTTTCCTCCTCTGTAAAATGAGAGTAGCAGTACCTACTTGTTAGAGCTACAGTAGGCATTAAATAAAATCCTTAAGAGAAAAAAAAAATCCCTGGCACATAGCACCAAGCACTCAACAAATGAATTTGCTTTCCACTCTCACTCTGAATGGTCCCTAGGAAAAAGAAAAATGGAGAGGCCAGGCTAGTGTTCCCTTCCGGGTCTAGATGATGGTTGTTTCCATGCTACTGCCAGAATTGGAGCCAAATGACTCGGGGAAGTGGGGGCTAGGAGGAGTTAGTTTCGAAGAGGCTATACTATCTCCAAACGACAAAGGAGCACATGAAGATGGGGGTCATAGACTAAATTCTCCAGCAGCCCTCCCCTAGCAGCAATCTAGAGAATATAATGGGTTGTTACCAAACAGGTTATCAGGGACATTGGCTCCCAATAATACACCATCTCATAGAGGGCTGGGAGGCCCTGAGGATCCCTCCCAAATGGAGCAGTCAAGGACATCTGTTTTAGAGATTAAGGGCTGAGCTGAGGGGCTTTGCCTTGTCCCTCCTATCCATCACAGCCTGCCTAGGCTGATGCCAGGAGTGGCACCCATCCCCACTCCCAGTGGAGTCAATTCACCTGGGGCTGGGGCCCAGGAAGCTGGACCAAGGATTGGCTCATGTGCCTGGCAGTGAGAGTGGTGCGGGGCAAGCTGAGGCAAGCGATGGAGTAATGTATGTGGCCCCTGGCCCTGCCTCTTTGTCCAGATGTGCAGATTCCAGGGTATGGCCACCAGCGAACTCAACCACTACTTTCTGGAGGTGGTGCTTTGGCCAAGGCTAAGATGATGGGCCAGGTCAGGGATGTCTCTCCACTGGCACAAGCTGCATTCTACTGGATTTAAGCCTAGACTATCTCCGTGGGGAAGGGCCCAGATAATCCAAGCCATAAAACTTTTGGGAAAGTGCACAATAGAAAACTCCAGCATCAAATCAGACCTCGGTCCCAGACCCACAGGTCTCCTGGAGGGAGTCTCAGGGACCTGAGCAGCAGTCAGTGGTGTCAGAAATCAGTGACACTATCTGTACCCACATTTCAAAGGCCACAGAACCAGGGGGCCACCCAGCACAGAGCACTCTCTTATGCAGAGAAGGATGGAATGAGGAGAAAAACAAAGCTTCTGCTCTTGAGAAATACTCTATGAATGAGGGTAGAATTTACGTGCTCAGGGAAAAAGGCAACAACCCTTCCCACTGAGGAAATGCACCAATGCTTATAGGTGATAAGGTGGTTGGAGCTAAACTTACTTATTCCCATCAGGCCAGTTCCCCTACTTGCTGCCTAAGTTGTCTTAGACAATGTGCTTATTCTGAGCTTTGGTTCCCACATCTAGACACTGGGGATTAACAACTTTCCTGCCTACCTCCCTGGCGACCATGTGGATTCAGTCAGGCTCCTTTTCTGGCTTGGAAAGAGGGGTTTTTGGGGTAAGACCAGTTAAACTTTGTACTCCCATATTTTCCAATGCTCAGTTTCAGATCGTGTCCTGGTTGTAGAGGTGAGAAAAGAAAACTCTGTGGAAGAGAAAAACCAAATAGGCACCTAGCTGCAGAAAGTATGGTCGTCTCCAAAGTTAAGGTCCCCAATCTCATTCCCAGGCTGGGTCCCCACATTTCACACTACTACTGGGAAACTCAAGTCCCTGTGTCCTGTGGTCACTCAGTGGGCTGTGAGAGAGACCCCAGGTGCAGCCTGCTCCCTCCCAACCAAAATGACCAGGGAGGACCTGGGAGGACCTGGGGAATAGGCAGGACACAGGACTCAGGATAAGTCATAAATGGTCATCACAGGGACTCAGAGGAATGGGTCCTTTGGTAACTGCTGGAACTCTTGGGAGTCTCATTTATCTCTTGCCTCTCCCTAAACCAATGGTTCTCAGCTCTGGCTGCACATTTGAATCTCCTGGAGTGTTTTTTAAAATGCCAGTGCTTAGGCTCCTCCCATTACCAATTAAATTAGAATCTCAGGGGACAGAGTTAGTTTTTTTGTTTGTTTGTTTTTGAGAGCTCCCTAGGTGATTCTAAAGTGCAGCCAAGATAGGGTACTATTGATCCAAAAAACCTCAGGTTGTGTGTCCCAGCTTCTAGCGGCCTCTTCTGGAATTATTCTAGCCAGAAGCCAGGCGCAGTACTATTCTAATTCACTCTAGTTCTCTCTAGGACCAAATACAGGAGCAGGAGTGAGCGATGGGCATTAACATGAGCACATATGGGGGTAGGGAACAGCAGGTTGGTCGGTGTTTTTGAAGGTAATTTATTCAATTAGATGACGTATTCCATAAGGCAACCTTCAACAAATCCTTTGATCTCCTTCTTACCTCATTCAGCTGCCCATTTGGAAAGGTATCTCTATGGCTCTTGCCTTCAGACTGCTATCTTCGAAGTTGTATCCTTTTTTGTAGGAGGGACCGGCATGGTCCCACCTACCTTCAGTGAGTAAAGAAGGAAAAGCCAGTGTCCTGACAGGTGGAGAAAGCCCTGAGATGTCACTGTCTATGTGACAGCCAACTTCCCAAAGCAGGCTTTGTGAGGCCAAGCTGGCATCCCAAGGTAAGGCTGAGAAGCAGGCAGGGGCTGGGGTTCACATACCACTCTAGGCCCTGCTACTGCAGCTGAGGCAATGCTAGGCCCAAGCAAATCAATTCTTTGGTCATTTCTCTTGGTTGATGTAAGACCCATTTCCTTTGTTGACCTACCACCCCCCTACCCCAACAAGCCCCCTTCTTTAGAAAGAGATATTGGTCTATTGGCAGAGGGCTTACAAAATCAGAAGCTACCTTCCTCAGCACTTGGGCCCAACTGATTAGGACCAGCTCCTTTTGCCCTTCTGTGAGGATATTCTATGAAATCTAGGCCAAAAGAAGCTTGTCCACCCAGTCATTAGGCCCAACACAGAGCTGCAACCCTAGGAGGCGTTGCTTTATTCTGATTTGCACAAAGGTACCCTCAAGTCAGCAGTGACCCTGGCAGAGATTCTGCAAATAACTGACTACAACCCCTCTCTCTCTGGGGGACAGAGGGAAAGGGCCTTCCCAAAGACCTGTATCAATAGCTGTTAGGAGGGGCACAAGGGTAGTTCAGTGGTAGCATTCTCACCTGTTAGTGGGAGACCTGGGTTAAATTCCCGATCCATGCAGTTCCCAAAAAACAAGCAAACAAGCAAACAAAAAAATTCAACAAATTGTGCTGCAATAATGAAATACTCACATGGAAAAAGAATGAAATGTGACCCTACTATACAGCATACAAAAAAAAAAAAAAAAAAAGGCTTTCAGGGCCTTTTATCCAGAGTATAGACAGAAGAGTTTTTTTAAAAAATAAGAATAATAAATAAATAAATAATAGGGGGAGATAAAGGGTAAAAATTGGGTAGATGGAAATACTAGTGGTCAGTGAGAGGGAGGGGTAAGGGGTGTGGGATGTATGAGTTCTTTGTTTTCTTTTTATTTCTTTTTCTGGAGGGATGCAAAAGTTCTAAAAGTGATCATGGTGATGAATACACAACTATGTGATAATACTGAGCCGTTGATTGTATAACATGTAGAGACTATATGTGTGTGAAGATTTATCAATAAAAAAAAAAAACACCTGTCAGGGATACCAAGACTTCCCCTCCTGACCTTGGAGCAGACATTCAGGGGGAATTTCAATACCCTGTCCACCAGGAGGGCCAGCACACTGTTGCCTCTGCCTGCTCCTGCTGCTCTTAGCTGGAATAGCAACTCTAACTAGATTCTTTCAGGGGAGGGAGGCACAGGGAGGGAGGGAAACAAGACCAAAATAGCTCTCATCTCACATTCCAAACCTTGCAGGAGGGGCACGACAGCAAGAGCTTCTGTATTTCAACAGGCCTGGCTTGACAGCGTTACACTCCGGCTGGCTTCTGTCTTGTTGGGTTGCCGGAAAGAACCCGGCGCCCCCTGCTGCACCTGTTCTGATGTCAGCCTCAGTCTCAGCCCATTAGAGCCACACTTTTGGGCCACCATCAGGGCCCCCTGGGGGCATCTGGCAACGCCTGGAGACATTTTTAGTTGTTGCAAATGGGAGGGGAGTTGCTCCCGGTATCTAATGGGTAGAGGCCAAGGATTCCACTAAACATACTACAATGAACAGGACAGCCCCCCACAATGAAGAATTATGTGGCCTAAAATGTCAACAGGGCCGAGGTTGAGAATTCTGCTTTACTGCAAAGCTCAGAACATATTATACATTGTCTTGCATTGTTTCAGGAAAAGTAGCTGGTGTTGGAAACTCTAGAGGATAAGAGGCCCCAAGGTCTGGGTCTCAGCCCTGCCAATAACTCCCTGTGTACCCAGGGTGACTCACATTCTCTCTTGGGCTACACTGCCCTCATCTGTAAAGCAGAGATAAGAATAACAACTCTCTCTTTTGCCTCAGTTTCATCATCTGCAAAGTGGAAAGAATAATAGGGACTACACCTCATCAGGCTACTGTGAGGAGAAATGAGTGAATACATGTAAAGTACTTAGAACAGTGCCTGGCAAAGAGTAAGGAGCTCTGTGAGTGTCTGCTATTGCTATCTTAGTTTCCTCATGTGCATAATAAAACAGTGTGGTCATATGAGCCTGTGGTTATGAAAGGCCTTTGTGAACTGTAAAGTGCTTGCTATGCAAGTTGTTAAAGGCCTTCCTGAGCCCATCCTGCACACAGACACACACTGGCATGCCATTCCTTGGCCTATAAGTCCCTCTAGGCTACAGTTCAGTTACTAGAAGCAGAAAGAGAGCACCCAAGTTTGACCACCCCCACCTAGCAAACGTTAATGGGGATAATGGGGGCAAAGATGCAACCTGTTTGTATCCTCAGAGACTGTCCTTACTGAACACCTTTATAGCCACTCTGAAACAAACCAGACCGCCATGCCAGAGTGACCCAAGATTAGTTCTCCCAAGCTCTAGAGGTGGGAGAAGAGCAGAAGGTGACCCACATCAGTGGCATCAAGAGAGATAGACTGCATACCTTTCAATTTCATCTGTTGAAGCCCAGCTCCCCAACTGTTTAAGGGTTCTATCTTCTAAGCTATCATCATGCTGGTTCAGGGAAGAGAGGAGATCACAAGACCCTGCCCTGAGAACAGCTTCTTGGCTTAGCAGGAGGGGCCGGGGCCACCCCTACCCACCCACCTGTCCTTTCTTCCAAAGCCTTCAAATCAAGTGGAGTGAGTCAGCCTGGCATAAAGGAAGCCAGGGAGCCAGGTAGGAATAAGGGCTTGTGATAACGATGGCATTGTGCCTACAAAGCCCCTGCAGCTTAAAAGCTTGGTAGGACAACCAAGGTCTGTCACACAACTTCCAGGTGTGCCTGTGCACACACAACCTGGGAGTACACACAGAACTGCAGGCAGGACATGGAGCCCAGAGTTGCAATAAGTGTGACCTGTCTCCCTCCGCAATGGCAATCAAGCCAAGTCACCATGAATTGTCTACTTGGCAAATACCAGAGCAAGGAAGCCTCAGGACACCTATCTGCCTCCCCCAGGGAGGTTGGCACAACCCTTCAGGGGCAAGCCTGGGATACCTACCCCATGTAGGGTCCGTCCCATTTGAGGTTAGCTCTGGGAGTCTTAAGTAGCTGGAACAGCTGATCCTGACTTGGGGAGTTCCTAGGGCCTGAGAGAAAAAGCACTGGCTTCTGTGTCAGTCAGAACTGGGCTCCTTGCTGGTTGAATGAACTCAGATCAGTCCTTCACCTGTCAAGCCTGTTTCCTCAGGAATGAAATACCTGACATGATTGTTGCAAGGATTCCCTCACATAATGTAGGCAAACCGCGTCATGCTACTAGTACATTCTAGTGAAAGAAAGATGGCCTTCAGATCCAAGGCTATGAGACCATGACGGTTAGTCTCTGCCTTACCTGAGGGCCTCAGGTACCTCCAGGCCGCCCCCATCACCACCACCTTGGGGCTGTCCTAAGGGGTGAGGTGAAGAATGGATATGACATTCAATGATGGTCTCTTGTCTTTGGACACTGTGGACATTTGCAGGGTCAGGTCGGGGGGAGGTGGCAGCTGTGGTTTGGAGTTTTTGTAAATAAAGAAGTTGCACTGAAACCCCCATGTTCCTGCTCTGAGAAGCTGTGGCCTGAGCTCCAGTATGCAGACGTAAATAAACAAGAGTATGAAGGCCCCATGGCTAAACCAAACCTCTGGCCTGCTGGGGTGCTTGAGGATCTGGGTCCAGAGTTGACCTGACCTGTGGTTTCCTAGGCTGGACCCTTGGAAAGTGATGCCACAGTGAGTGCTCCATACAGTGGGGCCAAGGCAGACAGCTGACATTCCTGCCTGGCCCAGGCCTTCCCTGTGACAGAGAAGGTCAAAGCTGCCACATGCTCTGCTGCATTCACTCCACTAGTTTTCTTGCCCTTAAGGGGTCCTGCCCCCAAACCAGTTCTAGGTGGTCTGACAAGGTCATGGTGACAAGGAAAAACAGGTGTTTTAATAATCCACGTGATACCCCACAACCTCCATTCCCAGCCTGGAGGCAAGAGGTGCCAGCCAAACCGGTCTGGGGCAGATGTTAGACCAGTGATAAGTTGCTCCCCACTGTGTATAGGTGGGAAAAATATTGGATGGAAGGTCAGGAGAACTGCATTCTGGCTTTAGCTCAACCAGGAACTTGTTGGGTGACCTTGGGCAAACCACTACCTCTGTCTGAGCATCAGTCTCACCATCTTATAATGGCCATTCTCCAAAATCCAGACCAGGAGCAGAGGTGTCTGTGACTGGAAGTGACTGATTCTGTAGAGGGGGCTATTCCCTTCCTTCATATTACCTCCTGGGAAACACAAATGGAGTACCTAGGTGGTGACCAACACTGACCCCTTCTCCTATAAACTGCCTCCCCTGATGTTACTACCTCCAAAGGCACAAGATACCTAGGCTTAAACCTCAAGGTATTTGTCTGTCTTCTCTCTTCACATGTATTTAGTCACCAAGCTTGGTCAATTTTTCCATCAAATCATCATGGATTCTCACACCCACTCGTGCTCCAAGTTCTCTCTCATGCTTGGATTACTTTAAACCTCCCATTTTCCAGCCTCCAGTCTCTCCATTCAGCAGCCCATCCTGCCTGCTTCATCTTCCAAGAGACTGGCTCTAACTTGGCCACTTTCCTCCTCTGAAGCCTAACTGATTTGCCATTGCACACAGCCTAAGCCCAATATCAGACTCATCTTTACCAGTCATTTGAGGCTTTCTACATTCTAGACCCTGTCTGACTTGAAACTGCAAACTCTTATTTATTCATCAAGTTGCAAGTTGAACATCCCATCCTGTGGAGACTTCCCTGACCTCACACCAATGCCTTTCCACCCAATGGTTCAGTTAAATTAAATGCCTCTTCCACCCTATATTCCCATTATTTTCTCTGTAGCACATGAGTCTATCTTCCCCATTCAATTGGGAGTTCCTTGAAGACAAGGACTGGGTTCTACTGGTCTTGGTTTCTCCAGAATGTGGCAAGGGCTACTGAATGTTCTGGTAACAAGACAGGAATGCTGGCTTCCTGACTAAACAGCATACTTTGGAGATGCAGGCTTTTGACACCAATCCCTCCTCTGGCATCACCACTGAGTAGAACATAGAACTGGGTGCACACCTTCAACTCAGTGATGACTCATGGACTGTCAGATACATAACCTTGCCCTGGGGCAGAAGCCCAGGGCTGGATCAAGGCCCAAGGCTTGGGAGGTGTGAGAACTGTAAATGGACTTTGCCCGAGGGAGGAGGTGTTCTGGCTTCAAGGAGCCAGCGTTTAGCTGCACCATCCCAAGCACATCTGAGAGGACCCAAGCTTACCTGAAAGAACATAAATGTGCCACCTCCTGTTTTCCTCTCTTTGCTGGCACAGTCCTAGTGCTTGCCTGTCTTGATCCTGTGCCACTAACTCTGAGTCCCACCCTCCCCCTTGCCTACTTCCCTTTCCTTTTGCCTAGGCCAAATATAAACCCCTGAGCAGGAAATGCCTTAAAGGAGTTGGCCCCACCCTGAAATCCAGAGAAAACTGTCTCTGACTGAAAGGAAATGGGCCTCAAAGAAGCCCCTCCACAGGCCAGACCTGTTCTCCCTAGAGAAACAAGCAGACACAGCCCCTCCCCTGTATCCAGCAGGTAGCCAAAGGGGGCTCAGGGGCCTGGAGCTCTGGGGACAAGGGTGACAACCAGCATGTTGAGGTCATAGTAGAGAAGGGAAGAGAACCCAAAATGGTGCCCCAACAGCCATCAAAACCCTAAGGATATAGAGGTTGTAGAGCATAGTAGAAAGAGTAATAGGCTAGTAACCTGAAGTCATGGGTTTTAGTCCTGGTTCTGCTACTTATTAGCTATGCTTGTGCTCATTATTGAGAACAATGTTTATGACAATGAATATACTCATTAATAATAATTACTAGTAGGTAGTAATATTTATTGAGCAGTTACTATGTTATTTCGTGCCAGGCCCTGGGCCAAGGATGTTAACATAGATCATGTTATAATAGCCCAAGTGTACAGAGTACATTATAATGTCCTGGGCATTAATTTAAGTCCTTTTTATATGAATTATATTATTGACTTCACAACAGCCCTGTGAGTAAGTGATACCTGCATTATAATATAAAGGAAGTGGGGCCCAGAGATAATAGAGTAATTTTCTCAAAGTCTCATTGCTAAGAAGTGGTGGACCAAGATGCAAAGCCAGGCAATCTGGCCCAAGATTCAGAGTTATAACAAGTTATAACACTTCCTCATTATATAGGAGAAATTGCCTAAGCTAGGGCTGGGCACACAGCAGACACCAAAAAACCTATCAGAGTTTTTAAAGTATGAATCACTAAATCCCCATAGTAGTGGAAGTACTTGCTCTTCTTATATCTCATTTGGTCCCCACAATGACCCTGTCCAAATCAGACAACACCTGTTGCACAAATGGGGCAAATGAGGCCATAAGCAATCAAGTGACTTCTATTGCCAGAAGCCTGCATGAACTTCCAGAGCCCTCCTGCTGATTTGTTTCTATTTCAGTCTCCCTGGCCTCTTCCCTCTGAATCCAACACTCCATCCACCCACCTGAGCCTGCACTTTTATTCAGCTACTAGTACCAGGGCAACTACTCAGTGCCAAGCCCTACAGTAAGCACTAATGTCTGAAAACTGAACAAAAGTTGAACGCTCCTGGAGATTTTTTCCAAAGCTACCACCTCCTGGAGAATTTTTCCAGAGTTACTGAGAGACCCATTCTTCTTGGTGAGGCTGAGGTCAAGACAGACGTCCTTTAAAGCACCTCTTGGAGATTTTTTTGGAGGCAAGATTACAAGAATGATCTCCAAGGCAATGGAACTGGCAGCTGGTATGGCCGCAGGGAAGGAAGCTTGTAGCCCCCAAGGCCCTGGAATACAAATATGGGGGTGGGGTGGGGGTGGTGGGCTGGACCTTCTGGACCAACCACCCTCCACCAAATCTCTAGCAAAGGCCCCACCAGCTGGAGAGATCACAAGAATTAATCCAGTCAGCATCCTTCCTGCCTCTCACCACTCATGCCTTCTAAATAATGCAACTTCATTGTCAAGCAGCTCATTAAAATGTTTCTTCTTCCCTGATGCCACCCAGCACTTTGCTCTCCACTCACAGGCTACCACTCACTCCTGGGAAGAGAGTCCCCAGGTCCTTGCCCCACCACCCCCAAGGTGGACAGATGGCTAGGAGGGAAACCAAGAAGGAGTAGGTATTGATGTTCTAAAGCAGAGCTGCTCTGGGGTTGGGGGAAAGTATGCAAGAGGCAGTTGAGAGGGGTGGTCCACCTAATTAGCACCATATAGCTAATGAGCAATGACAGGCAGAAGGGAGACTCGGACCTCAGCTCTTGCCTTATGGACAGGCATCTGGGAGAGGGAGAGGAATAGTATAGCGGCTAAGAATGTAGGCAGTGGGGTCTGAATGCTGGAGTTTTAACCCTGGCTCCAACACTTCATAAATGTATGACCTTAGGCAAGTTCTTCCTTTAATGTGTCCTCCCCTCAGTTCCTTCATTGGTGAAATGGGGATGCTGATAGCCATGTCTGTCTCACAGAACTGTCAAAGGGATGAAGAAAGGTAAAACAGGCTAAGCACTTAGAAGAGTTCACTGTTATTATCTGTGTTCTCATCATTACTGTGGCCTGTTGCCATAAATATCACAGAAAGACGCTGAGGGGAGGAACCCTGTGGGTGGGGATGGCCAGGGAGAGATTTCTGGATGAGGCCCTCAGAGTAGAAGTCCAAATCTAATGCTCAGAAGGTGGCAAGTTTGAGCACTGCAATCCTCAGGAGAGTAAAAAAACAGAAAAAGAAAAGTGACAAGATTACAAAAAGTACTACTAAACAACAACAATACAAATGGCTAGAATTCTATTCATGTTGTTGGATTTAATAGTCACAACCCCATGAAGTAGGAACCCATGAGGTAGGAACGTATCTCCAATTCATAGCTGACAAAATGGATGTTGGGGAGGCTAAGTAATTTGTCCAGTTCCCCAGTGCTAAGGATTCTGCAGCCCATGCTCTAGAGCATGACACTCTCCTGTCCTAGGCACTGTGTGTACAGCTCAGGATGTGTTTTACTTCTGCTCCATTCTGGCACCTTTCCCATATTCTCCTCTTTGTTTTTCTCATTTAGAAGGCCCTGCTGGGGTGGGGGTGGCTCGGTCTAGATGTTTGGGGCCAAGCTCTTCTTACAGTCGTTCTGCCCCTATCCTGCCCCTACTCCAGCCAGCTTTGGCTTCAGCCTGGAGCAGAAAGGCTGGCTGCAGATACCTATCTCACACCTCAGAGAGGCCAGTCATTGGCCAGCCCAGATAAAGGGCAGGAAATCCTAGGCCTCCTCCCCTGGGGCCACAATGGGAGCAGAGTTATGGCCTGGGGTAGAGGTTCCTCTGTGGTGTGTTGTGCGGAAGCTGCGGGAGTCAGCCCCAGCTGCCTCGGCTACTAGGTGTGGTTTGAGGCAATCACATGGGGAGGGCTAAGAGTCAGGAGACTTGGGTTCCAAATCCTCCAGCACTGGGATACTGTTCATTTCCCCACCCCCTGGCCTTTAGCAAGAGACCACTAAAGCTCACACCAGGGAATCCCAGGAGGGATCATATCATACACCTTACTGGGGCTACTGTGAGAACAGAATGGGGCCATGGAAGTGAAAGTGCTTTGTAAACTGTAAGCACTTCCAGAAATGGGAGGTCATTGCCATCATCATCATATGCTGGGGGAAGGAATGGCTGAGTTGGTTTTCCCTGTCTGATTCACCCTCCGGGCCTCACTAGAGGCAGGGCTCACACTCATTTCCGGCTCCTGTACTCCCTGAAATTTCTCCTAATATCTCCTTCCACTCCATTTCCCACTGGGTCATGAGATTAAAACAAGGATACAGTGGAAGCCCCACATATTACATTGTATTCAACTCCTCAAGGTGATCACCTACTAGCGGCAGGCTTGTCCTCTACTAAGGGGGCACCAAGAATAAGGCCCTACCTTTCAAGGGCTCCCTGATCCCAGGAGCTGGCTGGACCTGAACGATGAACCAATCAGGGGGAACTGCATGAGGTCTGAACTCAGCACACAAGGGCTCCAAGCCTGCCTGTTGGAGTCACCAGAAAAAGACAATGAAGAAATTGTCTGGAAAAGTTAAGGCTGGAAATAAACAGAGGAGACAGAGGGCTCCCAAAGTTGCCGTTTCCCACTTCTGCACATTAAGGGGGCCACAAACAGGATAATGTACAGAGGACAGTGATGGGGCTGCTAATGGAGCTGAAGCACCTGGAGGAGCTGATGCTGTTTGGCCTTGGGTTCTATCCTCAGACCTCTGAAGGTTAAAGAGGGCAGACATAGTCTAAAGTGGTCCTAAGTAGCAGAGTTGGGACCCAGAGTTTTCCCAGGAAGAAGCCTCTGGGACACAGTTCAGCTCGACACAATAAAAAACTTTCTGACATTCCAAGGATGAAAGCAAGTTCTGTGAAAAACTTTGAGTTCCCGGGTACTGCAAATAGGTGAGCAGGAGTTGGACAAGCACTTACTGGGAAGAATTTAAGCTTCAGAAGGAAGAGCCGTTAAAGGCCCTTCTACCCTGCCCTCTATCTTCATACCAACCTCTCGGGGTATTGGTGGGAAAAAGCATAAAGGCAGCTGGAGCTGGTTAGGCCCTTGGCTGATTCTCACAGAGTCCCAGGCCTGCCCCTCCCAGCATCCAGGAGCACCTTGGTCTGGGACTGCCCAGGGGGAACAGGTCACTCATTAACTTGGGGCTGAATGGGTCAGAGGGTGGCCACCTGGGACAGATGTAAGCATGGGGGTGGGGGGGGAGGGAGACACTGCACAAAAGCCCATGCTCAAGGAGAACCCAAGCTGTAGTGGTTTGATGCCCTATATAACCCAAAGCGACCCAGCCAGCTGAGGATATTTAGTGACTGGGCCTGTAGAAATGGAGGCAGGTTTGCCTTTGCCCTGGAGATTAGAAAAAGGCCTTGACAGGGAATACATGATTCCCCTGATGGAAGGGAGCCTAAGAGACCACTGAGTCAATGCCCCTCTGCCACCCATGTTACAGGCCATTGAGGACCACAGAAATCAAAGGTCTTCCCTAAAGTCACTTAGCTGTGCAGAGAGGTAAAGCCAGAAGCCAAATTTCCTGGCTCTGTAGCTAGCCCACAAGGGTTCACTAAATACTGGATCCTTCTCTTCCTAGTGAAACAGCAGAAAACTGCTTGTGGTCTGGAGCTTTCTAAAATTGGGTTTGGGTCCTGGCCCGACCCTCTCCGCCCCCCACTGCTTGTCTAGATATAGACTCTCTGAGTAAGGCATCCTCCACCACAAAGGCCCTCACCCTCTCAGCAGCAGCTCATCCCCTGGCCTGGTGTGGAGGGACCCTGAGATGTACTGAAAACACACACACACAGCCACATCCCATTCCCACTCCCAGCAACAGCAGATCCTTTGGGTGGGCATTTCTTGCCCTTTTAGACTTTCAAATTGAAATCGGGGGGCCAACTACTCCTAGCAACACCCCCATCCTGTCTTTCTCCTTTAATGCTTAATACTACCCTGGCTCCATTACCCATTCAAATCCCTATCAAATCAATCCCTCTGCCCTTCTCAACATCACCCAAGCTGAATGTGTCCTTTGAGCAACGTGAAATAACTCCTTCTGTTTGTCCAAGTAAAGGACAGAGGAGCAGAATTTTAATTGGCCCCAGAACTTTCCATGACTAAATGTTTTTCAATGTCCCTTCAGGGGAAGGGGTTTGGGATGGGGTCCCTTTAAAGCCTGGGATGAACAGGGAGTCAATTAATGGCCAGCCCCTAGAGGTGACTTTTCATGGCAGTTATTATGTTGCTCAATCATTAACTAAGCAGTGGCAGGACCCCAGACTTGTTGGAAAAGGGCCACTCTTTTCCCAAGGACAGCCCAAGAACATGAGTTGTAGCCAAAGAAAGCACTCCTGGGGTCTTTCTCCCTCTCTCCTACAACCTGAGGGTGGGGGGGTGAAAGAGCTCTGAAGTGAAGGAATCTCTCCCTTAGCCTCACCAGGGGGTGGAGCAGGCCTGGCCCGGATGTGAAGGAAGTCAGCACACCCTTACTGGGGCATGAGGGAAAAGCGAGACAGTGAGGGTTTTTATCATGAATGAGAGAGGAAGCTCCAAGCTGGGCCGTGGTGATTAGATGACAAACTGGGAAAGACGGTCATCCTGGATGCATCCTGTTTTGCTCAGAACTGGCTTCAGGGGCTGTGGAAAGGGAGGGGACTGGGTTGAGTGCAGCCTCCCAGGAATTCTCCCAGGCCTGACTACCTCAAGCTCTTGGGTGGCCCTGGAGCTGGAAAGGTAAGTGAGTGGGTTAGAAGTCCTATTTGCCACTAGAGAAACGAAGGCACCGAGTTTCCACATGAATTCTCCACATGTCAGCCTCAGGATCCAGAGCCCCAGAGGCCAGGTGACATCTGTGGTGGAGGAGCCAGTGCTAGCAGTTTGGCTTCTATAAAATGAGGAGCTGAGGCTCCATAATTCCTCTAGGTCAGAGCTTTTGTGGGTCTCTCTTCCAAGGTTTAGCTCAAATGTCACTGTCTCGATCAGTCACCTTCCCCTCAGTCAAAAGCAGTTACTCCCTGGTTCGGGCTCCCAGGGCCAAACATCCTCCTTGAAAAATTGCAAATATGAACACTGACCAGATATTCTGATGATTTTAAGTGACCGTATGAGTTGTGATAATGGTAGTGTGGTTATTTTTTATAAGTCCCTACCCTTTAGAGATATATATTGAAATATTTACAGACAAATCAATATAATGTCTGGGATTTGTTTCAAAATAACAAGAAAGGGGGTGAAACAGGTAGGAGTGAGGGTAGGGCAGAAGTGGCCACAGGCCAATGAAATTGGGTGATGGGTACCTAGGGACTTTTTGCACTAATTATCTCTACTTTTATATAGGTCCGAAAATCCTCATAACAGTAATTTTAAAAAATCAAATAAACAAACCAAAAGAGTCTTAAAAATATCATGTATTATACCACTAACCCTGGAACTAAATGGTAAATTCCTCGAAGGTGGAGGTTATGATCTGTATGTCCCACAGAAGACTGAGCACTGAGCCTGAACTTAATGACTGATAATTCATACAGCACTCCTAGTTTACAAAGATCCAGCAAAGAGGGGGAAGCAAGATGAAACCAAGGGTCTGAGATGGTGAGCAGACTGGAAGAGTCTGGATTTAAACCTCTGGGTGTCCAACTGCCAAGCCCTTGTTCTTTGCTCCATACCACCCGGGACTCCTAAGGAACTTAACATTCAGTTCTAAAGTTCCAGTGTGTAAGCAGGAGGTAAACAGGAACTGCAGCTGTCTGTGTGCAAGTTTCAAAGTGGGGCTGGCAGGAGGAGATTCAACCCACAAACACAGTACTTCAGCCTTGTGACAGCAGGCCCAGACTGTGGCCTCCAGTCCACTGGTTCATATCTATAACGACTCTTCCTGACACAAACCAAGATCCCAAGTCACAGATAAGCAGAGCCTTAGTACACACTTAGCACCAAATGTGTGCCAGCCCAATGCTCAACTACTCTGTTATGGGCTGTGGGGTGGGAAGGAGAATACAAAACTCAGACTTAGAGGAGCTCACACTTCCCATCCTGAAGCCCTTATTCCTATTTTAGCTGATGAGCAACCTCCCCAAGGTCTGGGGCCATGACACTCAGTCTTACCCAACTGGGAGCCTAAGGAAAAAGTTTTCTCTGTGGGATCAAACCAGGATTATCTCCTTCCTGCCTGAGACCCCTTGCCCCACCTCCCCCCAAGAAGACACACCTACTATTTTGTTAAACTTGCTATCTATTGAACTTGAACTCTCCATGTCTGGAACAACAAACTCTAGGAGTCTACCAGCAGAAAAGCATGGACAGCTGAGACAGCATCCCAGTTAAGGACTCCATCCCTTCTTCCCTTTGGGACCTTCTTGCTTTTGTGTCACTGCTGCTAACTCCACTCCCGGCTCCAAGGATCCTCTGCTCCCTCTGCAATATGTAGCTCCAGGAATGGAATTTTAAAACTTCAATATGACAAAGAGGCACAAAATTCAGACCTCTTAGTGTTACCCTCTCTGCTCCTTGGCTCAAACTCAGGAGATGCTGTGCTTTAACAAGGAAGGCCCTTAAATCCTCCCTGTACAACTCACTACCTGCCCCCACATTCACACACATTCAGGATACACAGCCCTCTTCTTCACCTTCAGCTTTTCTCCTTGTCCTAAACACCTCCAAATACCAACTCCCAGCAGGCCTTCCTCTCCAGATGGGGGCGAGGAGTCGCAGATGCACAGAAAGATTTAGCATACTTCTTCAAGCGATGCTAAAGTTGCAGAAAGAAGGCACGAGAAGCAGTACAGTCTGGTGTTTTCTAGCCCTAACTAGAGGTCCAGGGAGCAGAAATTCCAACTCCAAAATTCAGAATGCAGTCTGACAAAAGGTCAAATCCCTGAAATGCGAACCAGCCCAGAATGTCTAACTTTGTGGTAGCTGTAGATTTAGAATGAAAGAGTCACACCCCCCGCCCAAACACCACCATTCCCATCACACACATACCTCCCACTCCCCCTGCTCCCCCACCCAGAAACCACCTGTGGCCTTCTTCTCTGCTCCCTTGAGCTGCCCGCCCTACCATCCCCAGATGTCCCTCCTTTGTTCCAGGAAGGTGAAAGTGAGGGCAAAAATGCAGAAGGCAATAATGCAAAAGGTGGTTGGGGAAAGCAACCCCTAGAGTGGGGCCACAACCGCTAGAGTGGGGCCAGGAGCAGGTCCCACAGTAGGATTCAGGGTTTGAAAATAGCTCCTCCTGGAGTGATTTATCATCCTCTCTTCCCCAGTGGGCAGACCTGGGTGCTTGGATGGGACAGAGACAAGCCAGAGAGCCCTGAGACTTAAGGTGAGTGCAGGTTCCAAGCAGGCCCAAACCCTGGGTCTGGAGGTAAGGGGCTGGGGACCACCAGCTCTGGAAGAAAATGCCACCAGCTCCACCCCTCCCTACCTTCAGGCTGGCTTCTGTCCCGCTCTCTGCCACTACTACCACTAGTTTTCCAGCTGACTTAGCTGTATAATCACCACAGTGCTCTCCACGTGCATAGCTCCTATCACTCCCCCAAGTGTCTCCCCTGCCAATTAGGAGCCTGGACCCATGCACCCAGTCACCAAATGTCGAGGTGAAAGAGACTGGGTCATTTAAACACTGACATTCAGCCCACCCCCTGGGGTACCATTGAAAATGCTGTGGCCTGCAGAAGTGTCATGACTCACCCAAGGTCACATGAGTTAGTGGCTAAACTTCAGTTTCCTGAGTTGTAACTCAGTGCTCAATTTTTAAAAGTGTTGGAAGAAATTGAACTCCAGAGTACGTAATTTGGAAATCATAAAAACTCCCACTAAAAGGCTTTTCCTTAGAGGGTTTCTAATCCAAGCTTTTTTTTGAGCTTCCTGGGGAAACTGAGCCCCAGAAAGATGCATCTTATCCAAAGAATTTCCAGTTACCTTCATAACATACGTTTCTCAGAAAGGAAGGCAGTGACCGACAGGAACGCCCATACGGTCCAATCGGGGGCTTCCTGGAAATGCCCTCGAAAGCAGAGGAAGGAGTAAAGCATAGTAGACGCCGCGTGACCTGACCACAGAACCCGAAGTCCTGCCATCCCCGCCTGGCAGCACTCCCCTCCGAAGCCCCAGAGCGGCGGGCTCCGGCCAGGCCCGGGGGTATCGTGTGGACAGCCGCCTTCATCGCTCCACTCGGGGGGCGTCGCTGGGAGACGCGCGGCCGGCGCGCTCAAGGATCTCCCTATTTCCGCGACTCCGACCCCAAATCCCTGGGGTGAAGGTGGCTCGGTTCATTTCCTCCCGGTCTCCTTCCACAAGGAGAGGAGCCGGGCTGGGGGCGCGCCAGAGAGGATCGGCAGGTCAAGGGAGCCGAGGTGTCCCCATCTGCCCGGGAAGGTCTCCCCCTGCCAGTCACCCCGACTCCTACCTGGAGGCCACGTCCACCCTTCTGAGTTCAGGACCTCGTCCCAGCAGCCAGGGGGAGGGAGACGAGCGTAGTTAGGAATGCTCCGTCCGGAGCAAGCGCGGAGCCTGGGGTCTGGCCGGGGTAACGATGCCAGCCAGAGAAGCAGCTGCTGCTGCTGCTTAGCCGTTGTCAGCCCGAGTCCACCCGGTACAGGTGGGGCGGGAGCAGCCGCCGGAGGACTGCGGAGACGCCCCGCCCATCTACAGGGCCCTTGACCAATGAGAGCGTAGTCCAGCCCACTGGCCTCCCCCAAAAGTCGCTCAAATTGGGGTGGGCGAGGTTCTACATTCTGGCTCCTCCTATCCCCTCGCAGTCGCCTCTCCCTCCGGTCACACAGCCGGGAGGGAGGAGGTGCAAGTCAAGAACCAGCGACTGAAAGCGAAGGAGCGAGTTGGCCAAGCGTACAAACTAATATTTGAGTTCTGAATGTGGCTGGCACCGTGTGAAGGCTTGGAATATATGTGGCATGTTCAGGGGAGGGCCCAGCGACTTCTCAGGATAATCTGTGGGAAATCCAGAAGAGACAACCGGGGAGAGATTTCTGCCTAGTAGGCAACCAAAAGAGAGCAGGGAAATTGGGCAGTCCCCACATTCTGCGACTTTCCCAATATTCCTATCTTTCTGCCCTAAGTCCAACCTCTACCTCCTCCAGAGAAACGCACAGAAAATCTGGGACACTGACATTAGCCAGGACAGGAGACATCACCCAGGAAGTTCTGACAGCAAGTACCACCAGAAAACCAGTTAAAATTCAGTACGAAACAGAGGGCTGGGACTTGATTTCTCTCCTACTTTCCTTGCAAGGATCCAACACAAGTTCCTAACTCTGATTTCATTAGTGAATTATGGGCTACTACCAGCCAGGGCTGGAAGGATCCTAGACTCGATGAAGTCCAACCACCATTCCCCAGATTGATAAATAAAGAAAGAAACTAAGGAGAGGCGACTCACTCAAGGCTGCCTAGCAAATCCACGGCAAGGGGACAATCCCTGCACACTGGTTATTTTGTCCACGCCTAACAAATGAAAGTAGTGAAGTTGAGGTTCCTAGAAGGCAGAGACTATATCCATTTAACTTGCCTGCTAGGGTACCTAGTATAGAGAACAGCAAAAACGAATGCTTCCGAGGATAGCAATTTTCTCAACATTACCAGAGACAATGACCCAGCCAAATCTACCCTAGGTGCCCTTCTCTCCTGTCTGGCCTTTGGCCCAATGGGCCAAATTAGAATTCTTCCACCTCCTTTCCATGCTGGTCCTGATGAGAATAAAAGGAGCAGTGATAAACCTAAGCTACTTTCACGTTTTACCGCCCCACTCCTTTCCTGTCAGTGGTAGGGCTGCAGCTGGCATCCTCTGGCAATTTGTTCAAGGTGGCCCTGAAGGTCTTGATGTGGATGAGGCTGGCATACCAGGACTCACTCCTAGATACAAATCCAACCCAGAGTCAGAAACTCTTAAAATGGGGTGAGAAGGGAGATGACCTCCTTCCTGAGGCTTATATAGTTAAGCATCCCTAAGGTTCTGAGTTGGAGCCCAACTTATTCTACTTATAGATAATACTAGGACAAGAAACTGGAGGTCCTACGGTGATTCTGTCATTTATCCATGGGCAAGTACCATGTAGAGGTGATTCCATTTGCTCAGCGGCAACAAGCACAGTGCCTATGACAAAGTAAGTACTCAGCATGTTGAAAGATATTCAATAGACACCTATGAAGAAATCAGAATCAGAGCAATAATAAGCAAACTCAATTTACCTTTTAGTGGATACATTTAACTAATAAGATCGGTTCTGTTTTTTTTTTTTAAGGCAATCAAACCAGAAATATACACTTAACTAAGGGAAAACTACCAAAAAAAAAAAAAAAAAAAGACAAATGCAATCAATAGCTAGAATGATAACTTCATAGTGCCAGGCATAGAATAGGCTCTCAACAGACATTTGTTTTACAACTGAGGAAATGCAACAAACATGGAACATTACAATCCGAATATCTGCCATGCACGTTGTGAGATTTTGAAATGGCCCAAGTGATTTGGTTTCAGAGCTATATCTCTGAATCTTCTCCCTTATCCCAGGAGTTCCCAACAGGCAGAGAAGTCAGACTCTTCAGAAGGGCAAAGATAGCTTATCACCTTTAATCCCCTGCCAGTATCTGCCCCCACCCCTACCCAGACCCTGACCTAAGCCAGAGGCTTGCACAGAATGGATATCATTAATGGTGCCTGGAATGGATGAGGAAATGGTACCTGCTCACAAGCTCCTTTCTGGGTGGCAGCTTGAGTGGCTCTTGAGAAAGCTAAAATCTTAGTGTCCTCAGCTTCTCTTTGACCCATAAGCACCCAAGTTTCCCCGTGTGTCCTATTGTGCTGCTGCTGTTACCTTAGATGCCAGCTCAGTCACTGGGTAGGGAAATGTAGAATGCCTGGATGTGTGTGTGTCGGGGGAGCTCTGTTTATTACTGAGGCATGGGGCATCCCCTGTTCTGCCACCATCAAGGCCACCGTGACATAAAAGAAGCAATATGACGGGCTCTGGAGCCAGTAGGCCTGGGCACAAATCTCAACCGTGCCACATACCAGCTGTGACCTCAGGCAAATTCCTTTCCAATTCTCTGTGCCTCGGTTTCCTCATCTGTAAAATGTGGATGATAATCACAGTAATGACTTCACACGATTGTTGTACAGATCCACTGGGCAAAACAAACACAGAAAATGACGGTTGGCACATAATGAGTGCTCAATAAATGTTAGCATGGTGATAGAAACCCACAGAAATGGTGAAAAGAGCTCTGGATCAGAAACTAGGAGAGCTGGGGGCTAGTCCCAGTTCTATCACTTTCTGGTTATGTGACCCAAGGCGCAAGTCATTATACCATTCCAAACAAAGTTACTTCATCTATTAAATGCAGATGGTGCAAAATACCTACTGGACAATATTGAAATAATGGAGGTGAGAGTAAAGGGTGGTGGCAGGTAGTGGTGCAGAAGCTAAGCTACCTTTCAGGATGAATCAGCTTTTTTCTTCTAGGCTCTATGGCAGAGAGAAATTCCATATGTGGTTACCTTTATCATTATTCTAAGACCCTAGGGTCCCAATAAGGGCCTATCTGACATCCTATAACAGTCCCTGCACTCCTCTCTGCCTGGAAATGGGGTTTTTTGGAGCTGTTGCAGGTAGACTCATAGCCCCACTCTGAAGTGGCTGAAGTTAACATTAAGAGGAAACCCAACAGACCCTTCCACCCCTCTTCTCAATGAAGGTTAAATGAACAACAGCAAATCATTCCTGGGAACTCAGGTGGAAGGAAAAAGGGGACTGGGGGCGGTGAGGTGAAAATGAATTACACTCGAACCAGTCCTGACCATCACATGACCACAGGTGCCCTCACACCCTGCACTTTCTCACTCACACTCACTTTCCTGCATGCCTCATCTAGAGCCCACCAGTCAAGCCTGGGAAACTAAAGGCCTGCTCTCACCTGAATAGGGGCCTCCACTCAGACTCATGAATGGGGGCTATTGATCAGGTTCCCACAAGGTGGGATAGTCATGGTTCATAAAAAGATTCCCGAGTAGCCATGGCCAATGGCAGAAGGGTTTGCACTAAGAGGAGGAGCAGAAGGCGAGGCAGATGTGGGGGTATACGAGGGAGGGGGCTTGCAAAGGTGAGGGACACACAGGGCCCTCAGTGTTTGTGTATTGCCAGGGTGGGGTGAGGACAGAGAACTATGTTCTGCAGGCAGCACAAAGAAACCCTCACAGCCCATAGCCAAGAGGACCACCCTGGCTGTGCCTGCCTTGCACCCCAAAGCACCCGGAAAGGAGGAACACTGTGCTAGGCTCAGAGCCATGGGCTGGCAGGGAGGGGAGCTGGAGTACACGCCAAGCCAGGACCCACTTAACCTCTCTGGGAAATCCTTCCCTAATCCATGAAAGAGGGGGCACTCAATCCATGCTGCCTCCCTCCTGGAGCCGAAGCAATGCAACAGTTCATGACCACCTTCCAGGCATGGGATGGGGCAGCTGGAGGCAGGGAACCCAAGCCCACTCAGTCCCTGCCCAGGCCATCTTCTGCTCCCCCAGCCCCAAACAAATACCAAGCAAGGTGTCAGCCTGATGGAGAGCTGGCCCCTGGAATCCACACACAGGCCCGCTGCCCATGATTGTGTGATGGCGGTTGTCTCTATGAGACCCCATGCCACACACACATTGGCCTGACTTTACTAGCCTATGTCAAAACGGCCAGAGTTTTCTGCTGCAGGCTGATGGAACACCTCACCTCCATGTCACTCCCACAGGAGGTCTGCCCTGCCCCTGCTCAAGTGAATAGGTGGTTCATCCTCCAAGCAGCACTTACTGATCTTGGCGTAAAGCTGGGCCCGGACCCTCAGAGCAGGGTGTCCACCCCACCCCACCCCCATCCCTGCCCTTCCAAGGAAGGGCACACTAAGGTAAGGAGGGATGAGGAAAGGCAAACCCACTTCTACCATAAGCCCCTTGCCTTGCCGGCATCACCTCTACCATACACATACACAAGTGATGAGGTCAGAGGAACCCCCCCACAGGTACACCTCCACATCCATCACTCGCCCCCCACACACACACTCCACCCAATTTAGCTTCAGCCCTCTGGCTGGTCTCAGTTTCTTCTTCTGGAAAGTCAGGGGACAGGGCTCTGGTGTCTAGGATTGCCCCTTTCCAGAGCATTCTCTGCTTCTATGAGCTCCTCTGTGGGTTCCTATGGGAGGATGGCTCCCAGAAGCCCAACACCCATTGGCTTCTATGAAGGAAGGGGTGGGAGGGGTATAAGGGTTCTCTGAAGATGAGGGTAATAGCTAGGGGCCAGGCCAGAAAGAGCACAGGAGAAGGAAGGGGGAAGGCTGAGTGGAAAGGCAAGCAAAGGGAGGGAGTGGAGGCTAAGCCAGAACAGGAGGCTGGAGACTTGGTCTCTGCCCCCAGCTCTCCCTGGGGCTGTGGGCACCCACAGTCCCTAAATAGAGCTCAGGCTCCTGTCCCCTGATGGTGCTCTTCCCTGCATCCTTCCGGGGCTTCAGCTCCCAAGACAAAGCCTGGGAAGGTGAGGAGGAGAGAAGGGGCTCTTCCTCCCCCCACGGACTTCACTACCAGGACCGTGGCCTGACTGTACACTGCACCCATGTTGGGAGGAGGGGTGGCTTTTACTGGCCTGGCTCAACTCTGGGGTTATGGGTCTCTAGACCTCGGCAATCTCAATTCAAGCAAGTATCGGCCCTCTCTGGCAAATCTTCCATGCTGTGTCCTGTCCTTAAAGGACAGCCCTCAGATGCTCCAGGATGACATCAGAGGGCGTGGGTAAAGGGCCACTCTACAAAGCAGTCTGGGCTCCTCTTAGGCTTAAAACTCCTGTGCCCCCTCAGTGGGCTCTTCCCAAAACACCAACCCCCAAAAGCTCCCTGCATGCACACACACACATTCTCTCTCTCAATCTCATGAAGTAAAGCTCTGATCAGACTCTAAGCCAAGGCCAGGACTTTCCAACACAGATGGATCAACCCATCACGGGCTCACAGACCTCACCTGTGCCAACCACTGGCAGGGGGGTGGCATGGGGTGTGGGACAGACAGGCCCAACAGGACAGCCAAGAGCCTCTACCTTCCTGGAGCTCTCATGTCAGTAGGGGAGGCAACAGCTATCCCTGATAGAGAACCAAGCAGGTGGGCAACCAGGTCAGGTCTGGAGGGCAGGGAGGGAGGGGATAGCCAGGTTCCCAGGGTGGACAAGCCCTGTGTCTTTGGAGTAAGACTCTCAAGAAAGTGGTTCTTCATGCTTACCCTCACCTCCACCCAGGATCCTGCCTCAGGAGTCAGAACACTGCAACTCTGGAGTATCTATCCTGCTTCTGTTGCTTAGGAGCTGTGTGACCCAGCCAAGGGTCTTACCCTCTCTGGGCCTCATTTCTCCACCTGTACACTCTGAAGATAGGATCAGAGGATCTTCAAGGACCCTTTTAGTGTGCTCAAGTTCCATGACAAACCTATAGTGAGAA
The DNA here is from genome assembly GCF_023851605.1 of Tamandua tetradactyla. Classification (NCBI taxonomy): domain Eukaryota; kingdom Metazoa; phylum Chordata; class Mammalia; order Pilosa; family Myrmecophagidae; genus Tamandua; species Tamandua tetradactyla. Next base: position 103,852,237 of record NC_135353.1, on the reverse strand, counting down.
ACCCAACCAGGTTTGCAATTTCCTATATCTATTTGAGCAAATGAAGGGAGAATTCCTAGAGAAAAGTAACAGACAGGGCCTGAAATTTTTTTCAAGGCTCAAATAAACATATACTTTTCAAATTTTAAAAAGACAAAGTGTCAGACAATCTGGAAGATTCCCTGGAGTGGAAACAGGCCTTGGGGATGAAACTTTTGGGCTATGGTATCTGCCTGAAAGGGGGCTGCCAGGATAGCTGAGCTGGGTGGTGCTACTAGAGGAGAAAGTGAGCAGGTAATGAGGCTTCAGAGGGGTAGGCGATGCAGGGTAGGTGATATGAATCCAAGGATTTGGAGACAAATAGAGGGATAGCAGGACAGACAGACAATGGACTGAAGAAGTAAATATATATATATATTCCAAGTGCCAGACATACAGTGGAAAAGGAAGAAACAGGAGTGGAAGTGCAGACGCCAGAGGCAGAGACAACGAAAGCCTGGGGGGTAAGGGATATACCATTTTTTATGCACCTTCTATGTGTTAGTAACCGAAGCGTTCTTTATGATCGGGAATAAAGGCAGAGGAAGAGAGAAGGCAGCGGTAACGTCAGGATAAGAGGATGGGACATCTGCCGGACAGAGCCAGAGCTAGCTAAGAATCGGAAGGAAGCAGGCGTGCGGGGTGGAAGGCCTGAAAAGGAAGGAGTGCCGACCAGGGGCAGCAGGATGGTGTTTTAGAAAACGAACAGAGTGCTAATGGATGAAAACGGGACTAAAACCAAAATTAAGGAAGCGAGAGGGACTGACAGCTTTGCCAAATCGGGGCGGGAAGGGAATCAGCCAAGTGCAGCCGAGCACTCATCTCTCTGCCGGCGTCTGCCCGGCTGTGTTCACCTGGTTTCCAGCGCGGCGGGTCCCCCCGGACACCCTTCACACCCCACAGCGTCCACATCGGGGACTTCGGGAGCGGCAAGGCGGGTCCCTGGCCCAGCACCTCCGCCATGCGTCCGTAAACCCAGATGTCGGAGCCGCCCGCCGCACCCAGGCGGCTCCTGAGCCCTCGAGCAAGCGAGCCAGAGAAGCCAGAGCGCTGGAGCCTCAGGTGGTTGCACCGGGACTGAACTGGAGTGCGAAGGAAGCCGAGAGGAAGGAACTGACGGAGCGACGGACGCTGGGGAGGTGGGGGACGTGATTGCCCCGCCCCCCTCAGCTAGGGACTAGAAAGTTCCACGCCACCACCTTTAAGCAGGACCTCCCCTTCTCTAACCAACACTGGTCTCCAGTCATCCAGCACTGCCGCCACCCTGCCTTCCTATTGCCACTCTGCCTCCCTTCCCAGGCTGGAGTCACGCTCTCTAGCCTTTTCCACCTTGACCCTCTACTTGAGCGGTATGGCAGCATTGATCCCCTCCTTCTTGTTTTCATCCCCCAGTGCAAGACTGTAGGTGTCTTCTTGGCTCCCCACTCCTGTCTGGTCAAAATCTCACCAGCCACATGACATGGTGGAAGACCTAAGCCAATGGAGAGGGGAACAATGCCGTGCGATCTTACTGGACTGACACACCTAATCCTCATCCCCCCCCCCATCACCACCTCACCTCAATCTCTGAGTTTCCTACCAGAGGAACAGAACCAGCTCTGTTCAACAAGGACACTTTGAAAGCTTGTAGTTCTGAGAATATCTTATGAGCAGGCCTTAGAGACTCCCTTATGTTACAGATAGGAAACTGAGGACCAAGAATTGAAATGGCTTGGCCAGTTAGGTAACACCTCTGACCCTCTCTTTCTCCATCGTCAAAAACAGAGATAATTATGTTTGTGTTTCAGGACTGTTGTGAAGATCTAGAGGGCTGAATGTGGCACTTGGCATATTGTAGGGTCTCCATAAAGTAAGATGGGCTTTTATTTTCAAAGAGATCAGCACCGGAGATCTATCGCACATAAAAAGCCTAGACCCAGGACTTTAAGTTACATAAACCATTTTCTCTTACCTGTACCCCTACCCACTGCAAGCAAACTTTCATTACCTGATTTAGGGATAGGGGAAGGGGTGAACTTATGTAGTTTTTTTTAAGACAGAGGGAAGATGGAAAGTTGCCAGCTTTCAAACCTGGTCATTTTCTGGCCACTTCTTGTGATGGCCAGTAACAGGGACAAGATTCTGGAGACTGGCTCTGCACTGATTGCCACAGAACCTGGGCAGTTTTGCCTCTCTGAGGCTCAATCTCCTCATCTTTAAAATGAGGACAATAAATCCCATGACACAGTGGGAATAATGAATGTACTTTGTCAATTACAGTGACTACACAGGTGAAGGTCACAGTTTCACAGCTCTACCCTCTCCATACTCTGTACCACGAATCTAGGGTTAAGCAACCCCATTCGTGAAGGATAGGCTAGGAGGGGTCACTGGAAAGGGTATGGATGTTATTCCTTCTTTTCAGTGCCTCTGGAAAGGATCCTTCTAGTTTATTCCAGAAAAGAAATTGGAATTTTGGACTTGATGTGTGCTTGTTTGCATGAGATTTGCATCCACTTTTCTTAGACTCAATGTCAGAGCTGAAAAGGAATTGGAGATCATCATGTTGATCTCCATGTCATTCATCCCTTTTCCCCAGGGCACATAGTAGGTGTTCATGAGATATTGATTGAATGAATGCATTTTTCATATGGGGTAGGGGACTTGCCCAAGGTCACCAAGTGAGTTCATTCCGGAACCAAGTCACATCTCCTGACTCTAGTTTACTTCTCTTTCCATTACATTATGGAATTCATTCCCCCTTCCCCAAAAGATCATAAACCAGTGGGGAGCCCATAGCTCTTCGACTAGCATTCTCTGGCCTATCAGAAGTTCTTATTCTGGACTAGCTCAGCCTGGAAAAACAGCCATTGAGATGACCCATCTCTGTGCCCAGCTTGGGCCTGCCAATTCCTTTACTTCTGAATTTCCAGCAGAACTTGTACTGCCCCTGATACAAGGGTAAGTTCCCCTCTGAGGGAAAGAAGGTCTAAATCAGCTTCCTCATTTCTCTTTTGCTCTCTGGTAGGACAAGAGTGTGGATACAGCCCCTTGATAGCACAGAAGGAAAGGTGGCTGCTGCCATTACCTACGTTGCTAAACATCTCCCTCCATGGCCAGTCCCTCCCCTGTTTCCTGAGTTCTACTGTTTCAGCCCCAACTAGAACAGTGGTATGAAAGGGCTCCAAAGATTAACTTGAATCACAGAAACTTGAAGCTAGAAAGAACATTAAGGGTCATTTATTCCAACCTTCTCCCCACTGCAGGAATGTCCCCTTTTAGCAAAATGGGCAGCAGGTCTTAACCTCTCAGAACCTCAATTTTCTACTATGTGAAAGGGATAGAATGACAGCAGTCTGAGTTCTTGTGGACGGAAATGTGAGAATGGATTTAATAAAAGCTAATTTTATTGAGCACTAACTATATGCACGGTATTGTTCAAGTGCTTTTCAGGTATTAACTCATTTAATTCTTACCACTGTCCTCTGAAGTAAGTACTATCATCATCATCATCATCACCTCCATTTTACAGATGGAGAAACTAAGGGACGTCAAAGGTAATGTAACTTGCTAAGTTCAGACGATTAATAAGTGGCAATGGCAGAATTTGAGCCCTGATCCCATTTCCATGCATAAAATGGTGATGGTCATCCTTACCCCAGAGAATGATTCATTGTGAGTGTTCATTGAACTCGCATGTACCTTTGCAACTGGAAATTTTGTACCTAATGTCCCTAAGGACTGAGGGGGAAGAATGTGAAGAAACACTGGGGAGCTGAGGATGCAACCTGAAATTTTAAGTCCAAGCACGGAATGTCTTTAAAATCCGTGCTTTTATCTTAAATGTCCATTTGAATTACCCAGTTAACTCCAGGATATATCCCTCTCTGTTTTCACATGAAAATGGATATTCTTCATCTCTAATTCTTTGAAGAACATTTACACTCCTTTTGGGGCTTCAGTGAACATGGGGTGTTCACATGGAGTGGCCTCCAGGCCACTGCCTTGAACTCCAAGAATCCTAAACACTAAGCATATAATAGGCCTATCATCAGTGAGAATAGCTAATATTTATGAAGTATTTATGTGAGTGGACCTTCTAAGCACTTTTAACCTATGATTTAATTATCACAACTGTATGAAGAGGTTGAATTATTTTCATTGCCCCCATTTTCAAATAGGAAAACTGCAGCCCAGAGAGGTTCTGTGACTTGACCAAGGTCACACAGTTTGTAAGTAACCACTGGGCTTTAAACCCAGACAATCTGACTGTTGGCCTTGGTTAGTAACCTCTAAACATACTGCCTCTCAGACTACACCAAAGCCTCTCTTACCAACTTACCTCCACCACTTCCCACCAGGATGATTGATTTGATTCTTGGCGGAACAGGAGTTATTCCAATTAGATCAGCTGCTCCTCCAGGACAGAGATGTGGTGTCTCTTCCCCACCCCAACCTCCCCTAGATTAATGCTAAGCTGAGGACTAGGCTGTGCACAGGTCTGCACTTCTCTGCATATTTGGCCACTGACTTCTTCCTGACTGGTGACAGACCTGTGGGGCTGGTGGACAGAGTGCTAGCATTTCACACAAGAGTCCTCTGCCACCCTCTGTGGCAAAGATTCAGCTCTGGAAATGGTTGCCTATGACTAACAAGGACCAGTCTACACTTCTTTAAGGCTGGCTTTCAAAGCCTTGCATAAATTTACCCAGCCAAATCAACTGGCATTACCAAAACACACCATGCTTGGTTAACTCTCCAAATGTGTGTTACATGTGCTTTTCTCTCTAACAAGGATGTTTATCCTTATTTCCTTTATTATTTCAGACATATGTGGTTCCCTCAATGGGCCTGGCGCTGTTCTAAGCACTTTACACATTTTTTCTCATAGGCTCCTCACAAAACCCTGAATTTACTATTATTATCCCATTTTATAGATGAGAAAGTTGAGGCACAAGGAGGATAAAAGATTTTCCCTATCTTCTGCACCTGACAAACTCCTAAATATCCTTTTAGCAACTCCTATAATCATCCCCTTTTGGGGTACTTCCACAGCTCAGTTACACCAGTTATCATTGTCTTGAGTTTAGCTATCTAAATGTCTTCCTGCCCAATTAGAGTTTGAAATCTCTGAGAGCAGGGACTGTATTTTATTAGTTATTTTGTATTTATTGCTCAAGAAGGGGGTTGTCGCAGATTGGCACTTGGGGAGTGAATAAATAGTGAGGAACTAATAAGTGAGTAAAAGAGAGGGTGGATGTGTTAAACCCCAGAAACAGCCTTGGCCAAACCAAATGGTGGCTGAAAGATTTGGAGTTTTCTTTGCCCAATATCTTTGGGGTGGAGGAAAGTAAAGATTAAACTCAGAGACCAAGCCTGAACTGTAACCACATGTAGTGAGATGGGGAGAAAATGCCCCACACTTACCCCCGGTGTGGCTGAACCAAACCTGGAATCCTGATCACAAAAGACATTGGGGCTGACAGGGCATCTATTATTAAGCCAGGATACCTCTGGGGTCTGTTCTGGAGAATTGATCTCACTGGCTTCTCTGTTTCCCCCTGCAAAGGCCTCAAAACTGCTTATGCAATTCAGAGGTTCATATGGAAAAAAGCTACAGGCTTCGATGTGACCCCAGGGAGTTGAAGTTTGTTACATTTGTTCTCTAGCATTCTGCTTCAGTGAACTCACTCTGTCCCTCCCTTGCTGGCCAAACACACTTTACGGATAAGCTGAGGGGAATTTGAACACGACTTCAGTCTCAAGGCCTGGCTCTGCCTTTCTGTGACCTTTGGCAAGTTGCTGAACCTCAATTTCTTCACCTTGAAAATGGAAATAAATTTTTTCTGCCCTGCAAACTTTTAGATAATGGATCTGGGAGAACTTTGGAAGCAGAAAATGGCCAGACACAGATACAACAGCAGTGGGAGCGCTGCTCCTTACAGTGTTCGGCAGCACTCCAAATAAAAGCATGAAGGTGAAGGATGAGTTTCAGTCCTTCTGTTTCTACCTTGCTGTGTATGAGTACGGACCAATCATTAGCCTTTTCTGGGCCTGCGTGAAACGAGAAAGCTATTTCCCCCACCCTTACAGCCAAGTCTTAGCAGGAACATATATATGAATAGATTTTATCAGCTTTCGAGAAGGAGCCCCTCAGAACTCCAACTCTCACAGCAGTCCTTGTGTTTAAAAACCAACTTTGAAACTCACTAGAGGTGACATGTCACTGCCCTTCTCTGGGCCTCAGTTTCTCACTTATTAAGTTGAGACAAAAAACATCTATGTCCCTAAACTGTTATGTGAATCAAATATGAAAGTGTTTATAAGAGGCATCTGTCAGTGGAAAACTCACCTCTTATCCTGTCACCCGGCCTCATTGCTTTCATACTATCTTTGGATCACAGAGAATCATGAATGGGCTATTCTCATAGCCACAGAGCGTAGACAAGCCCCCCAACCATCAGTAGCTGCTCAGTTCTCATGCTTACTAATTCTTTCTGTCTCTATCTGGTAGACTCAGTTCCAGGGCCCACCCACAGCCACTTCTACTTCTTACCCTTAGTACACATATATTAACTTGCAGAGAGACCCCCTTCTTCCCATCACCTGATAGGATACAGCACCAAAACACAGTAACACACCCCCTGCAGTCTGGCTCAGGGTGCTGTGGCTCTGTCCATTAGAACAGTTGGCCTTGCTGTGAACTAAAGAAGTTTTTGTGTCAGAGGAGTGGTTTGCACAATGGGTGTCAGTAATCTGCCTCCTGCATTGCTACCCTCTTGGCATCAGCAATTAGACCTGGTAAAGCATGTTAGGGAGCAAACCTTGTCACAGTCATCACTTGGTGTTTTCCCCTGGGATTCTAGGACAGTGCATGAGAGAGTACCACAGCAATCAGGGTTTCTACAGAAGCCCAGCCTGGAACTGGTGAAACCTCAGAGAGCATCTAGTCCACCTCTCATGGTACAGATGGGGATCCTGAGGCTTTATCAGGGAGAGGCAAACAACTCAGGCCTATGTACCTGAGCTTTGCTCCCCAGTATTTGTCCTTGTCTTGCTCTGCTCTGTGCATGCAGCCTTTAAGGGTTCTCATGGAGCCTGAGGGGCTCAAGAGATCAGATCAGAAGGGATTCCAGAGAGGTCCCAAAGTTCTCTGCTCGGAACTTCTGTACTTTCTCCACAGTGTGGTGTCCCCAGATAACCCATACCAAAGTCCTGGAAACAAAAGTTGGCAATGCACAAGTTCTTAGATAAACTGTATCTGCTGCAGTGCACCACAAATAGATATGGGCTCACGCACACATAAGTTATGAAAAGGGTGGGGCCCTAGGCCTTCCCCACTGTACTTCTTAATAGATTGGAAGCCAGATTGCTGTACCAGGACCCTGGAGAGGAAGGAGCCTTTTAAAAGTGCCAGTTTGGGCCAAAAGCTCAATGAAGAAGTCTGGATAAATTGATTTAGCCCCAGATCAGCTGCATCCCAAAGACAGGAAACCTAAAGGAAAGAGGACTACAATCCCTTGTCAAAACAGAGCCCCAAACCCTGTGCAGTGAGAGATCCCAAGCAGATAGGGCCTTGTATTGTCTTAAAGTCTGGGGTGACCGCAGCAGGATATGAATGTGCAACGGTGACACTTGGGGCCCAGGGACAGGGCCTTGGGATCAGCCACATCCCTTCCCTCCCACTCAAACTCTTTTCCAACTACTTCTCTGCTTGAACCTGCAATGTTCTGTGTTCTATTTTAACCAAGGAGACTTTTCTTTTGGCCAAGTTCTTGCCTTCCAGGCTTGGTGGTCCTACCTGTACCCCACTCTGCCTTTGATTGCTGTGTAACCTTGAACAAGTTACTCACCTTCTCAGGGTTACAACATCTTCAGCTGAGCTAGGTCAGTGGACTTTCCTGTTGCACCTCACACTGGCTGGGAAGGAGCCTCAAGGCCTACCATGAGGTTGTTGGGGAAGGAGAGAACAGGGGAAGGCTGAGCTGGGGTGGAAGTGGGGCTCCAGACCCTCCCCACCATCATTGCGCATTACTTTAGCCAGAGTCATGCTGCTTTTTATCTGTTTTATATATTGGGATTTCACATAGGATTCGGTTTGAGGAAAAAAATTATTTTGTAGCTAGGGAAAATTTAAACGCCAAGGGACCACTGGTTCAGCTAAGTCCTGAAACGTAGCCCAGACTCTCCGTAATATTGGATAGTTCCATCTCCCTACCCCATATTAATGGCAGACCCTTTCAATATGAAAAACTTAGAATGGTAATAGCCCAAACACCCTTAAAGAGAAGGATAGAAAGATCAAAGGTGATGGTGAAATTATACATAGAAGATAAGACTTAGCAAGTGAATATGAATGCTGAATCATTAAATTGATATCTCTTTTAATCTCCAGTATTTTAGAACAGCTAGAAGTAAAAACCTAAAATTGTGAATTTGTAACCCATACTAAACTGTGAAATATATTCTACAACTAATTGTGGTGCTGTGCTTTGAAATTTATAGCTTTTTAAATATATGCTATTTTTCACAAAAAAAGGAGAAAAGTCAATTGTGATGATAAAAAAAAATATTTAAGCCTTCTAGCTTTCTATATTCTGGAGCAGCTAGAAAGAAAAAAATCTGAAAGGATCATATGGTAACCCATGACAAACTCTGGCATCTGTCCTGTAACCACTTGTTGAAGAGTGCTTTGGAAACTATTGCTTTTTTATTTCGTTGCTTTGTATATATGGTATACTATACAATAAAAAAAAAAAGTTAAAAAAAAGTAAGGGAAAAAAATCAAGGCAGTGATGAATTTTAACGTAACATTATTAAAAGTTCATTATTATGTTTCACATATCAAATTGCAACTAACTTTTAAGAAACTATCATTTGAATTTTGGTTTACTTTCAAAGAATATCCACAATTATCTGAAAGGCCATTAAAATACCCCTTACTTTTACAACAATATATTTGCATGAACCTGGATTTTCTTCATATACTTCACCAAAACCAAACATCACAATAATTTAATGCAGAAGCACATCTGAGTATCTTGCTGTCTTCTATTAAACTGGATATTAAAGAGATTTGAAAAAATGTAAAAGAATGCTGCTCTTCTCACTGATTTTTCTTTTGGAAATGTAGTTATCTCATAAAAATGTGTTATGATGTTAATTTGTAATGGATTCATTATTGTAATTTTATTATTGTAATTTATTATTGCAAATGAATTAATAAATACATATTTTTAGAAAAGCCGAGGGACCAGATATATTCTTCTTGCATCCAGGCCTTGGTTACCTTCTGAACGATCACTACATGGTATAACATAAGTAGAACACTTAGAATAGTGCCAAGGACATAATAGCAATGATAACAATAACAGCTCCTATTTATTGAACAGTAACTACATGCTAGATACTGTTCAAAATGTTACACATTTGTTTCCCAGACCATGTAACCCCCCCCAAAAATGCTATACAAGGTCAACATGTTTGATTCTACCAAACCTTCTCAGGAAGGCACAACTATTATACCCATTTTACAGATAAGGACACTAAAGCACAGAGAAGTTAAGTAACTTGTCCTAGATCACCCAGCTAGTGAGGAGTATGAATGGGATTTGAACACCAGCAATCTGACTTGAGGGCTCTCATTCTTAATCAGTACATCCATTGTTTCCCAATAAATGTTTAATTATTGTTATTATTCTCGTTGTTTTTGTTTTCACTGACAGATTGCGTTACCTCTTATCTGTAAAATGGGTTGAGTTCACTCACAATGTGACTGTATGACTAAAATTAGATCATAGCTATAGAATGGCAGACCCAGGGACTGGCACACGGCAGTCACTTTCCTGTTCTTGCAGTCAGGCCAGGCTGTATGTGCTGATGTGCCAAATCAGCTGAGGTAGAAGCTAGTGTCTGGGGCCACTTCTCCAAACAGTGGGCAATGGAAAAGTGCTGAGTTTCTTAAGAAAATAAGGACTGGCCTACATGCTCAGAGCCTGAAAAAAATCAGGCATCAGATCTGGTGGGGACTTATAACATGGCTGGATGTCCTACATGGGACAAGACTGGTCTAATTTACTGTATTCTGCTACATTACTGACCCGTCACTTGAAATGTCCTTTGTTGCCCTGTTCTAGCCTTCCTTCTTCCCTTTTTTTCTCCTTTTCTGGACCTCTCTATTTAAATCTTCTATCTTCCCTCGCCTTGCTCAGCAAGACTCACAATAAGTTGCTAAACCACAACCTTCATATTTCTTACGTTTCCACTTTCCAGGGGAATTTTGCAGCTAGTCCAGACTGCTTCTCCTGACTGATCCTCCCTTCTCTGGCCACTTTTATCTCCTCTCAGTCCCCACCCACCTTCCCCAGGCTAGTTCCTTGAATTTTAACCCCAGTGACCCATAGGTAAATTGCAGAGGCTTGCCCCTCCCTGCTGCCTTTACCTGGTGCCAGAATCACTAACTCCCTTCACTAACTCTTTCCCTTTCTGGGTCTCAGTCTCACCATCTGCAAAAGGGCAAAAGGGAGTGATGAAGGTTAGACTAAATAAAAGTCTAGTTTTCAAGCTTTAATTTCCAACAGTTTTACATCTGGTCGGTTTACAAAATCAAATCTCCTTGACCACTTCTTTCTATCCCTTTTGTGTGTGTGTATTGGTGGAGACTTTGAAAGTATTGGTTAGGGGAAGAATTTGAAAAATGGAAGCTGAAAGAGATAGAGGTGTGTGGCAACAAGAATTGAAGAATTTCCAGAGTAACAAAATCATGCTGGGGCAATGAGGCTAGGCTAGTGCCCACATGGTGGAAGGGCAGTGTTTTTTGAGCCAAGTAACTTTTTAGAAAAATAGTACTCTCAGGTGGGTTTGGTTTCAAACAAATGTCAGAGAACTGTGTGCCCAGAACCAAGGCAGGACCATCGACATCACTAGGTGTAGCACAACTCCTGGGATTCAGTCCCATATCTTCTAAAATTCACCATCTGCCTATTCTGCACAAGTCATTGGAACGAGGGGCAATGGGGACACAGTCCAAGATGGGCTGCGGTCCCTGTTTTCAAGGTGCTTTAAGACCTTGCAGAGATAAGTATGGTGATAAATAGGGTACCCCTTATAGTTTCCAAATGTGTTTTTATTTCTTGTGTCTCATTCGGTCCTCACAACAACCCTGTGAGATAACAAGAGAGGAACCGTTACCCCCATTTTACAAATCAGGAGACTGAGAGTCAGAGAGGAGACAGAACTCACTCTAGTTCATCTGACTAGTAAGTGGAAGGCTGAGATTCAAACCCAAGTGTTTAGACTTCAGAGCCAGTGCTCTGTCCAATTTCATCTGCTTGCATTCTCAATAATTTGAGGATAGAAGATTTCTGGAAAACAAAAACAAAAGCAAACAAAAACAAAACAAAACAACCAAACAACCAAGCCTCTTAACAGTGTTTGATTTTCAAAAGTGGAAATGAGGAGTTATGGGATTTAGCTCTCCATTTTGTATCCAGATACATAGTTTGAAATTTTTATTTGCAGCGTGTATTTTCTTTCTAATTCATATCTGAAAAGAAATAGCTCAAACACAAAGTGGAACATGATCCATGCTATAAGAGATACAAAGTATGCTGGGGATTTGAAGGAGGGAGGGGTCAATATTTAAGCTAAGCTTCCAAGAATGGCAAAAGTCCAAACAGGGTGAGATGGGGGGAGTTCCAGGATCCTAAAGACTGAATAAGCCAACCTTTCCAACTCAGCAGCTGCTGCTGCTTCTGAGAAAATAGGCCTGCCTAGAAGGAATTCCTCCTGAACAATTAGGTGCATAGAGTTGCCAGGATTTCCTGTTTTCCTTCCTTTCCTCATTTTATTTTTGAAGTACATGGGCAGGAGTCCAGGGTTTGGGAAACACCTGCTTCATCCACCCACTTCTCACCTGGACTGTGATCCTGGCTTGTTCTGGAGATGTCCATTTGGGTCTGTTCAGGTAGACATGGGCAGAACAAGCTGAGGGACCAGCAGGGGCTCAGAGTTCCCAAGTTCAGGCAGCAGACTTAAATTCAGGGGAGACCGACCTGGCACCCTACACTGCATTCCACTGCTTTTCAGCAGGGTCCAGGACTCAGTACCAAACTATCAGATGATCAGACTGATGTTTACACACTCGGAAAATCAAGATCAAGACCCTTTCTAATCACATAATCATATTGTATAGGAACTCAAAAAACCTTAGGGACTACCCTATCCAATTCCTTCATTTTAATGATGGGGAATTCAGGGCCCAGAGAGGAGAATGGACTTTCCCAAGGTGACAGAGTCAGTTAGCAGCCAAGTCAACATATCATGCCTGGTTGTATGTTAGCTCCAGTGATGAAGGATCCTTGTCGTAAGCCATGTCTCAAAGGGGCTCGCTGGCAGACAAGGGTCACCCATTTGGTCTTTGGAGACCAGAGGTGTATGAGGCACATCCCTCTGTCACTCCAACTGCAGTTACCCTTTGGCCTGTGCCCTCCTTTCCCAGCGTGGGGGTGAGGGCTCCAGGGCCATGATTTAACATCTGCCCTCTCCATCCCACGGGTCCAGGAGGCTCATTCTCAAGGTCTCAGTTCCTGCCTTCTTAGTCAGGTTTCTGTACTAGAGTAACTTTCCTTTCTCTCTTCCTGCTGCCTGTGCTAGTCATGGTGAGGATTTTATGCTAATTTCATCACTATAATTTGTGTATTGTTTGGAAGTTTATAAAGAGCTCTCACTACTATTATCACATTTAGTTCACCCAATAATCTAAACAGTTGACTATTCAAACCTTCATTTTAAACAGAGAAAACTGAGGCACAGAGAGGTGATCATACAGATAATAAGTGACAGTGTCAGAATTCAGACCCACAACCTGAACTCTTTCCACCACCATAAGACTATATTTTTTACTTGTTTCTTGGCAAGGATGAGTGGATGGATGGATGGATGGATGGATGGATGATGAATGGATAGATGAATGGAGCAAAGAGTTCCTGGGACTTGCTCTGTAGCTGGCTCTGTATTAGGTATGAGGGTACAGAGAGAAAGGAGAGAGAGAAAGCTTCTACTCTCAAGGATTCCATTGTTTCAATAAGTTTTTCTCGATGTTTTCCAGCATTCATCAACTGCATGAATTCATTCTCCATATGACGCCAGCCAGCCAAAGTGAAAAATCTCTTTTAAGCCTCCATTTTTATCATTCAAATTCATTGAATTTGTATGCCATTCCATAATATGTCTATGTTTGTTTCAATATAAAAATGATGGTTTGCTCCAGATCTTTTAAGGAAAGCCAGCCATTCCAGGAAGATGCTTTGGAAATATCTTCCAGGAAGTTTTGCATATCTCTGGCATGCCTTCACTTAACCCCAGGGGGATGCATATCCTCTTTTGAGAAGCTAGAAAAAGTGGTATATCTTTGTGTGGTGAAGGCATCATTGTACTGTGAAACTAAGATTTTGTAAAAAGGCTCTATGTGCGTGCATGCATACACATTTGCACACATGTACAATCATGCCTGAGGAAGCTCCAGAGGTGAATAAAGCTCATTTCCTTGCAGGACTATATGTTTTGTGGGCACCCAAAGATGACCTATTCTTCTACTCTGCAAACTGGCTGTGAACTAACCATGTTCATCAGCTCAGGAACCAGAACTGAAAGAGACCCCAGTGGTTCTGGAAAGTTTTTCCTAAAAAAATTCTTTTGCATTGGCCTTTCTAACAGCTGTGATAGAGCAACAAGGTGATACCCAACTCCCAGCGATAGGAGCTGGGAATGGAGAAAAAGCCAGCAAACATCAGGGATGATGAAGCAGTTACATTGGGAGATATTTGGGTACTAGCAAAGTCCTTCCCTTCTTTTACTAGGTTTCTTCAGACAAGAAGCATGTACTTTATAGAACCTGACTTGTGTTCTTTAGTTTGCATGCTCTACATTTAATTTATATCTGTTTGTTCTTGGTTTAAAGGAAAGTTCTGAAGGCCCAGTTACTCTGATGATGCTCAAGGAATCAAGAAAAGGGGCTTGGATCCTCTTGTAGATCACAGGGTTGAAGGGAGCAGGGCATCTCTGGGGGCCAGAGGTGGTGACAACAACAGTGAGATCAAGCATGATAGCTCTGAGTGTTGGATATGGAGACAGGAAGGACAAGGGAGGAGAAGAGTTGGAAAATTTGAAACAATTGCCTATCCCCTCCTAGAGAGTCTTCTTTTGGCCTTTTTCTCTATCCAAACCTTGAAGGGCTTTGTGTTTTGTTTTTACTGAGAGAGGCCGTTCCCTTCCCCTGTGGAATGTACTCCCTGAAATATCGTGCTCCAGGGGAAAATGCACACAGAGTTGGAAGCCTCTGTTCTCAAGAGCCCTACTTCCTATGTTTTCATTTTAATTCTCAAAACACAATCCAAACCAAATCTTCCAGTTTCTGCATTTTGGATGTGGAAGGTCACACCGCAGGGACCTACTAGCAAACAGGTCATAAGGGGCTTCTGAAAGCTGCCCGTGGTGCCCTGTCATGGCAGGAGGGCTGTTTGAGTGGAATTTAGTCTAATGGAGGGGGGAGGAGGAGGACTAGGAGGACAAGGAGGATGACAATCATGCTGTAGTAAGAGAACAGCTCTGCTTCTGATACTAATTTGCTCTCCTATGTCTTTGTCCTTTCTCCAAGCAAACCAAACTGGGAACCAAGCACTTTCAAAAGCTGAGTTGCTGATCTTCAGTGGTTGGTTACTATTAACCAAGAGTAAGTTTAGGGAACAGACATCGAGACTGTGAGAAATCAGTTTAGGAGCTGAGGCTGCTCACTCTGGGGAAGGAAAGATTCTTTGGAGAACGTCATACGGGTGGGGATTTGGGTTCTAGACTCAGCTTTACCACCTACTTGCTGTGTGCTGTTGTGATGATCACTTCCTTGCTCTGAGCTTCAGGTTCCCCAACTGCAATGAGTGCATTGGACTATACAAGCTATAAATTCCCTTCCATCTCAGATTTTGAGAGATTATAAATACCGGCCTCTTTATCATAGGGAAGAAAGAACATATTCCTTCTATGAGACTCCAAAGGGTGAAGTAGGACCAATGGGTGGAAGTTGTTCTGAGAGAGATACTGGCTCAATACAAAGAATCTTCTACTGGATACAGAATGAAAAGGGATACTTCAACATGCCTGGAGAATTTTCTCAGAGCCCAAGTGGGTGCATAGCATAGTAAAGGGGAGCCAGTGAACATTGAGCACTAGACTAGAACAGTGGTCTTCAACACAGTGAGGATTCTGTGTGAGTCTTTCATACCTATATCAGAGCTGAAATGATAAGAAAAGGTCTTATGAGACCTATAAATTATCAGTCTGATTACTAGAAGTTCTTTTGTATGCCATAAAAAATAAAAGACAGTCCTTGACAGATTCATTCTTGTGTGAGGCCCTGCAGCAAGTTCCAGAAACACAGGGGTCAATTCGACATGGGCTTTGTATGCCAAGATCTCATGGTCTATGTGAGACACAGGGGAGATAAAAGGCAATGCAGAACAGAATGGTATGATATGTTATGATAGAGATATGGACTTGATGGGAAGGGAGTTCAGAGGAGGGCTTGATGGACCAAGAAGGGGGCATGGCAAAGACACACTAAGTAAAGAATCCAATGTGAAAGTTCATTGTGTGTCTAGAAATATTGAGTAGCCCCATCGGCATCAGAAATGTGGGGATGTGGTGGGAGATGAAGCAAGAATGATAGGTTAAGTTGTGAAGGACCTTGAATGCCAATGCAAGGAAGTTGGACTTTGACCAAAAATAAAGAACAGTCAAAGGTTTTGGGGCATGATCATATTTTTCTTTTAAAGAGAGAACTCCATAAGTGGTATAGAAGGTGTACTGAATTGCTGCATGTGGCAGGGAGACCAGTTATAGGAAGATGTAGCAACCATCCAGCCCAGAGATGCTAAGGGCCAGAATGGAGGGCTATGGTAATAGGAGTGAAAAATAGTTGGCAAATGCAGGAAACATGACAAAGAGGGTCCATGTGGGTGATTTGGTGACTGCATGGTAGGAAATGAAAGAGATGGAAGAATCCAGGTGACTCCCATGATTCTTGCTTAAATGACAGGGTGAATGAATGACAGTGCATTAACCAAGAAAGGGAGTATTAGAGAAGAAGTTTTCCTGAGGAATGATGAAGAATTGCAATTTTTAGTGTTGAGTTTGAAGACTCCGTGGGTCCTTCTGATGGAAGTATCCAATAGCACTTCCCAGGTCCTTTCCAGACCTGTTATTCTACCTGAAGTTCCTGATAACTCTCCAGTCCCTGGGTAGTTGTGGCATGCCATCCAGTCCTTGCTTTGGTTTTCTGGAATGACCCAGGCTATGAAAAAGACCAACTTGGCTGTGCCTCAGAACATTTGTCTTTCTTGAATCTTCAAGCCTCAGCCTGGCTTTCTGTTTTGCACTCCTGAAAACAGGAATCTGGAGCCTGGGCTTGCCACCCCTTTGTGGCCCCAAAGGAAGCCATTATATTCCTCCACAGGCCCGGAAATCCTTCTCCCATCTCAAAGAACATCTTGAAATTGCCCTTTCCTCTGACCCTACCCTTACTTCCCCCTCATTTCAGTCTGACTTTTGGTGGAGTGGGGGACACAGAATCAGAGTGCAGGAAATCTTGGGGCCTTTTAGTCCAACCTTCTCATTTTCCAAAGAAGGAAACTGAGGCCCAAAGAGGAGAGGCAACTACCTCAAGTTCACAGGAGTTAACTGCAGAGCTGGAACTAGACCACAGGTCTCTCAATTCATAGTCCAGTGTTTTTTTCTTGATTGAATGCACCGTAGATCATGGTTGAAAGATTTCTTGTCTCAAATGACAATCAATTCTAGATACCCCATAACTCAAAAGATCTTTATATTATTCCAAGTTGCTGGGCAAAATATCTGTCAAGTATTAGATAAGCCATGCCCTGCAAATGTTCTTTGTAAAATAGCAAATGTTAAATGACCAGATCTGCCAAGATTTAGTTACAAGAATGACTTGGTCATTTTCAAGAGAGAAGAACTGAATTAAATTATCATTAGTCTGATGATTTTCATATGCTCAGTGTTTCAGTCTGTTGCACTCCTGAGCCTTGCAGATGATGCCCAAGAGTAACTTAAATAAATGTATTGGAATAAATGCATTTGTTTCTATTTTCTACCTTTTAAACTGGTCTTTCTCCTCACCTCAGGGCTAGAGGGAAGAGTCTAAGGCAGCTGATGGACAAAGTCTGGTGCCGAGGCCAAACCTGCAGTCAGCCTGGAGCCTATTGGGCTGGAAGCAGGGGCTTTGTTACAGACAAACTATTACCCCCCATATCGCCATAACCACTTCAGCAGGAGCATGGAGAGTGTACTGAATGCTTCCAGGCCACAAAAGGAGCTTTGTGTACGGACAGTAAGGGGCCTCAGGGAAGATTTGGTGCAAGGGTGGTGGGAGGGAAGGGTCAGCATCCTCCTCACCTCTCTGGGTAGCTGAGAAGGGATGCTAATGGATTAAGCAGAAGAGTGGAATCTGCAAGTCAAGGAGTCATTGAATTTCAGAGCAGCAAAATACCTTAGAGATCATTTAGACCAAACTCTTCATTTTCTAGTTGGAGACATTAAGACCCAGAGAGGGGGAGGGGCAGGCCCAAGGTCATGTGCAGAGCCAAAACTGGAATCTAGAGTTTCTGGCTCCCTTGGTCAAGTGATCTCATTTCAGCACCCATGAGGCAGCTCTGAATTGTAGATTTTGTTGAAGGGAGTTGGCTCCTTTTAGACTCCATAACATACTTTCATCTCAGAAGCAATTCATGCTCCAGCAACATGGTGTGAGGAATTGGAAGTAGAATGAAATGTTGCAGGGAGTCCAGAGATCATGTAGTGAGTCTTGGAGTGAACCCCAAAGACCTGAACCTCCTCCTGTCCTGCTCGTTTGAATTACTGCTAACTCGGTGTTTTCCAGTGTTTTGTATATATACTCAGGGTGATTTGGGTAGTATGTTGACATTTTGAATTGTTATATATATAATGTAATGACTATATCAAAACAAATTTCATATATATATATATATTATGGCTTAGGGACAAGTTATTATTTAAATTTAGTTTACACATCAAATACATAATAGCACAAGATGAAGTGACGGCAAAAACCTCACAAATAAGTGAGGTTTGGGAAACATGTTCTTGGAACATAACAGCAGGACCCTCAAAGTTCATTCAGGCAAGAGAATATGTTCAAGTCAGAAGGACATTCCTAATGTTCTCCTATGCGCACAGTGTCAAGAGATCCTAGGAAACCCCTTCCAATGTTTCCTCTGACAGTGGGATCATTATGCTCACAGCAGAGGCATGTCAGTAAAACCTTTGATCTTAATAACAAAAAGTTTATATTCAAATCATATGCAACTGTCAGCTTTGAGTCAGCATTTCAGCTTTTTCTTCTCTGGAAAGTCCCTGGCTGGTCCTCTCCTCCACCACTTCTGTCTGCACTGGTGGAAATTGTTTGAACAGCATATTGGAACATAATAGGCTCAATATACAGATGGGAACACTGTGATCCAGAGAGGTGAAGGTTCTTACTTAGGATCACTCAACCAGGAATTGCATAGTCAAGACTGGATCCCGTCTTTTGACTCCCAAACGAAGGCTAATTCCAGAGTCCGAAGTTTCCTGCCCCTCGTTCTCTTTCTGCCCACTCCCCTCAGTCCCATGCCCCAACAAATAAGACCACAAAACCCTTCTGCCATTCTCTCTAGAGTGGCTCATTCTCTTCAGACCTTCTAAACTCATTAAAGTCCCCCAAAACTGGTAACATTGGTGGCATCTAAGAGGTTTGCTGGTTGGTTGAGGAACAGGAGTGTAAAGTAATTTTCATTTTTGTACCTCATATTTTTAAACACGTGTTGGCATTATTACCCCCAGCATTAATTAATAAAACTATTCAAGATTTCTCTGTCCCTGAGCTAAATTTCATAAATGATCACTTTTGTTTAACACATTGCCATTTTCAAAGGTTCAATCTCTTATGATCCATACCAGAGCCCTGTACAATAAGCTCCATTTTGTAGATCAGAACACTGGTCCAGAGAGAGGAAATTACTTGCCTGAACTCACACAACAGATTTGTAATGAAATTGGGGCTAATATCGACATCCCTTGATTCCTAATGCCTTGCTGCTTTCATTGCAGCATCCACATAAACTCATAATTTGTGCTGGATTGTCCTTGGATCAGCCTGAGACAAGGTGTTCATATTTGCCTTTCAGTAGAGTTTTTCAAACTTTAACCTAAAGAAATAGCACAAAGACCAGTCTCAACTTAGCTTTGTAGGTGGCAACTTCTTCTGCCTGGCTCCATCCCCCCAAAGATAATCCTCTCCTCTAGCTGCCACAGATCACTCAGCCACTTTGGGCCCACCCTCCCAGTGTCCAGCACTGGCAACTCAGCCTGGCACAGATATTCTAATGAGGCAACTTGGCAGTTTCAAATGCATTAGTCTTGTTGGGAGGGGAAGGGGGCTCACTATTTTAGGGAATAAGAGGTTTCTTTCTAGCCTTTGCAGATGATAGCTCTAAAATGGAGAAGTTTGTCCTTCCCCAATATGAGCAGCCCACAGACCCTGTGCCTCAGAACTTTCTGCTGCAAAGCAGGAACTGTGCTCAGACAGAAACCCTGAAATAATGAGTGGAGGAGGTGGAGAGGGGACAAGGAGAAGCAGATGTATGTTGTATGCTGTATGCTGTATGCTGATCAAAGCAGTGTTCCTCCTTCGAAATAGGCCCCTCTCATCTGGCGCCATGGCAATGCAAATAAACACCTCATCCTGTAAACTCTTCTTTTCTAGCAGCTACCATCTAAGAACTCAGGATCCCAAGGTGCAAAACTCTTTGTGAGGTCATGGGATCTACTCTCTGCCTCCATAATTCTATGCCAAAACCAACTCCAATTACTTTGGGGGGTCTTCAGGAGCAAGGACTCGGCTTATCTCTTCCAACTGATCCCCAAGATGCCTAACACAGACTATTAGCATGTCACTTGTTAATTGTGCCTTTTTGTTTCAGCGATGCCCAGCCCTACTGGAAGCCATGCTCACTCAAGTCATGAATTGATCTTAGTGAAAACTTAGACCCAATGGAAATTGCTGGGGACTGGCCTAAATGTCCTAGCAAGGTCCAGCCTATATCAGGAGTTCAGATTCTGCTAACAAACTCTTTCTTGGACAGTGTTCTTCTTTCTCTTCCTCTTCAAAGCAAGCATTCCTCTATAGACAACTGTGTTCTTAATAGAAGGAAGTTGCTCCCAGAACACCACCCACTTGTCCACACCCAAGTGGGACATTAAAGGCAGAAAGCAGATAGGCAGTCAGGCTCAAACAACTTCTGAGAAAGCAAGAAGAGGGATTTTTTTTTTGCAATGAGTTTACACGTATCCCCTCAGTCCTAACTACCCCACAAAGCCTACAACTTCTTGGAAGCCTTCCAGATTAAGCAAATGTTAAGAATATCACATATGCCAAGCCCCAAATGCCAAGTCTCATACCTTCATGCTCTACTTACCTGTTCCCCTGTTCCAGCATCATTCTCACCCCCAATACGCTTACCAGTGCAAAGAAGGCATTTGAGAATAAGGGAAGCATATGGGTGGCTGACATTTACTGATAACTCTGTAGAGAAAACTTTTCCTGGTCTCTTGACAAGAGAAAAACCTCATCTGAGCAATAAAGAAGCTCTGTACCCTTATTCGCATCCAAACAGCAGAGCCTCAGGAGCCCAGAAAATGTCTGGGGGAAGGAGATGGGAGGATATCTTCAGCTTTTGCATCTCAGCCATTGACTCTACTGTCCAGAGACCTGATCAGCACATCCACAAGGACCACTGTGAAACCAAGTCCCATTGCATGCCATTTTAAAGCCCCACCTCATGCACTTACCAGCATTCTTCCTCCCCTGCAGCAATGGGAAGCACTGCAAATGAAACAGAAAAATCAAGGCATTGCAGAGACCTACACAATGTCAGAACTGTAAGGAATCTTTGAAGTCACCATGTCCAGTCTATTTACATTATAGAATGAAACACTGAGGTCCACAGAAAAGGAAAATGAAGTGCAAGTACTGAGCAAATGCGGCTGAGATCTCAGACTCTTAATTGCTCACTCCACACTGTTTTCTCTTACCCCACTAGCTGATTACTCTGGCTCAATTCACTCTCACTGCATGGAGAGAGTTCCCAAGTCAGGAGCTTGGAGAGAGCCCACACAGTTCATAGACTGTTTAAGCCTTAAAATAAAGATCATGAGAGAACAAGTCAGAATTTGCTTGGCACATCCTTGGTATAGCACTAACAAGCTAGAAACAAGTTGAGTTGGCAGAAAGAGCAGTATTTGGAATGGGGAAGCACAAGTTCAGGGTCACTTTTCTCTATTTACTGGTTATGTGACATTGGGCAGTGCTCATAACCTCTTGAGCCTCAGTTTCCGTTCCATAAGACTAGGATAGTAATAACCCTGACTCACATGTTAATTGTGAAAAATTAACGTACATAGAAGTACTTTCAAAATTATAAAGCACTCTTTAAAGGACTTAATTCAACAATTATTCAAAAGCATCAATGCTTTGCAGAGTGTGATACTAGACGTTAAGATGCAGCAATGATCCAGACAGATAAGGTCCTCATCTTCACGGAGCTGAAATCAGAATGGGGACAGACAGATAATAAATTGATAACAAATAAAAAGAAAATTCCAGGCTTTGCTAGGAACCAAGAAGAAGAAACTTTAAAAAAAAGAAAGAAACAGGTTGAGGTAGAGAGTAATAGGTTAGCAGAAACAGGAGGTATTGCCTTAGAAAAGGTGGCCAGAGGAGGTCTCTTGGAGGAGGTGATATCTGAGCAGAGACCAAAAGACAAGGAGTTAGAATGCGAATATTTGTGGGCAGAATATTCTAGACAGAGGTTGAAAAGATAGACAAGGGCTTTGAAAGCCAGGATGAGGACATTGAAGGCCAGGGAGAAGATTTTGGCTTTGATGTGAATTACACTAAGCAGCCATTGGAAGCCTTTGAGCAGGAGAATGACAAGATATGATTTCCACCTTAAAAAGTTTACTCTGACTGCTTCTGTGTAGGGAATGGATTGTAAAGCTAGAGCAGAAGCAGACAGATGGGTTAGGAGACTTTTGCAGTAGTTCAGGCAAACAATATCATTGGCTTGAGCTTAAACAGTAGTGATAGAGATGGTAATTAAATATTCAAGAAGGAAAGGAGGGAGGGAGGGGTGGGAGGAAGGAAGGAAAGGAAGAAGGCAGGGTTTCCTTTAGAGGCAGAAGGGTCTTCTTGCCTATTCTCCTACCTCTAAAACAGCCATAATATACTCTGCCAAAGGTCACCAGGGAAGGAATTGCCACAGTACTTGTCATCTCTCCTGTCCTCTTCATGACTGCCATCAGGTAGAGACATTCAATCACAAAGATGTCTAATCCTACAAGGTTTGTCTCAGTCCTAGATCAACTGTAAAATAGCTAAAGTTCATATCCACCCTTGTCTACCACAGGAAAATATGGTGAATCTTCAACCCACAATTGTCCACAGGAGAAATGAATTGATCATTCATTGAGAAGGTCCTCAAATGATGTTAATGTGAAGGAAATGGAAAGGTCTAGAATGACGTTGAAGTGGCCAGAGGAGAAGGGCAAATCAGGAGAGACAGATATCAAATTCCCTTACAAAACTACAAAATGGAACATTGATTAAGTAAGTCAATATAACTCTCAGCGGTGGACAAAAGAGAAGAATAAAAAAAGACAAAGTGAGGTTGTGAGAGAGAAGGAGGAAGTAGGCCCCTGTGAGGACTAAAATGTGACAGTTTTGGGAAATTAGATGAACTGATGGGTGGGACAGACAGTTACTGTTGCAGTCCTGTCCTAGTCATATTAAATTCCCCCTTCTCCCATCCCCTAATTTATTGTAGGCATAACAGAATTAAAGATAGTTTGGGGAATACATGATTTACAGGTTACGAATAAGTGACCCTGGTTGACTCTCTTAACCACCCTGCATGGTAGATTTCATTATCCTCATCTGTTTCATGAAGATAATGAAGCCTAAAGAAGTGAGTGACTTACCCAAGGTCACAAAGTTAGTAACGTCAGAACCAAATCTGAACCATAGGTTTTAGATCTGTGGGACTCCTGATTTTATCACATCATATTCTTTTTTTTCCTCTGGCATTCAGGACAACCTGCATTGGGCCAGAACCATGAATTTCACTCTCTGCTTTTGACTGATACTGATGCTATTTGGGAAGCTGAAAGGCATCCAGAGGAAGATGAGGTATGAACTTTTGCATCAGAGAGTTCTGCTGCAGAGTGGAGACTCTTGATTTTCTGATTATGAAACAAATTCCTCTCTCATAATTCCTCTCTATGAACCCAAGCGCCAGGAGACAGCCACTCTGGCATCTTCCCACTCAGGAGGTCATTCATTCACATATTAATTCACTCATTTATTCATTCATTCATACTGGTAGGTATCTCCTCAGGGCTAGGTCTTGTCACAGGTATTCAGGTATTCAGAGAAACCAGACATGTTCCCTTAAGGAATTCACAGGCAAGTGGGGAACTCAACACATACAGAGTAACAAGTATTATAGGAGAATATTATAATGCCTTGTGGGAAGCCAGCAGAGGGAGTGGTTAATTGACGGGAGTGGGAGTGAATTGTCATGAGGACCTCCATGAAGCTGGTGGTATTTGGAGCAGGTCTTAAAGGTCTTGTTCCCCAGGCAGACAAGGGGACTAAAAACACAGGAAGCAGAAGGAAATGCAAGGAGGCTTGAGGAACTGTTAATAGTTTGGCTGGAGAGCAGAGTGCCAGACAAAGAGTGAGAAATGAACCTGGGAGAGGAAAGTAAGGGCCAGATCATGAAAGGGATTTTAGGTCATGTTAAGAAGCCCAATGGGGAGCCATGGAAAGAGTCTAAATAAGAGCATAGCATTATCATATTTATGTTTCCAAATGTTACACTAGCTGTTAGGTGAAGAATGGATCAGGAATGGGGATTTTAGCAAGACTAGAGATAAGGAGACCAGGGCAATGGTAAGATTCTGAATTGGGGCAGTGGTCTTCCAGATAGAAAGGAGAAGACCAATATATGATCTAGTTACATAGTCGCATCAAAAGAAATGATAAGCAAGAGGATAAGAGATGAGACAAGAATGACTCCAAGTTTCTGGCTTAGGCAATTGGGTGGATGAGATCAGGTACTGTGCTAGTTTAAAACAGTTGTATACCCCAGAAAAGCCATGTTCTTTCATTGTGATTCAATATTGTTGGGTGGGAACTTTTTTTTATTGGTTCCATGGAGATGTGACCCACCTAGTAGTGGGTGGTAACTTGATTAGATGGTTTCCATAGAGATGCATCTCCACCCATTCAAGGTGGGTCTTAATCTGCCTACTGGAGTTCTTTAAGAGGGAACCATTTTGGAAAAAATCTTCAGAGCTGACCCCAACAGGGACCTTTGGAGATAAAGAAAGAAAACTCCCCCAGAGAAGACGTTTGAAATGAGATGCCATGAAAGAAAGCTATCATGTGACTTCCCAGTTGACAGAAAAACATTGAAAGTCATCGGCCCTTTCTTTAGTCAAGGTATCTTTCTCTGGATGCCTTAGTTTGGACATTTTTATAGCCTTAGAACTGTAAACTTGCAATTTGATACTATAAAAGCTGTTCCATTTCTGGTATATTGCATTAGGGCAGCTTTAACAAACCAAAACAAGTACAGAGGAAAAAGAGTGGTTTAGAAATAGGAGGAAAGAGAATCTTCATTTTGTGATGACTCTCGTTAGGGGCCTTTTGGATTTGAGGGGTCTATGGAGCTGCCACTCAGAGCTATCCAACAGGCTCTGTGCTAGACCTGCAGATGCAAAGGTGCAGAAAACCAGACATGGTCCGTGTGCTTGAGGAACTCACAGTTAGTGAGAGATGGAGCAGTGGGTCAGAAAAAGGCAGCCCATGAATTTCTGAGAGGAAAAGGGAATCATGTTGAAAGAGTGAAAGAGAAAGAGCCAGAGTCAAAGGGGAGATAAAAACAGAAAGATGTGAGAAGTAGGGAGGGTCTGAGAAGGAGCAGTTTGGAGACAAACTGTAAATGCTTCTGATAGGCTTTGTCCAGATCCTAGAAGTTCTCAGCCACATTCTCAGAGGGGATGTCCTCAGTATCCTCTCTGCTCATTTGCCAAGATGTAGGGCCAGTCTTTGCCCTGTTATCTGAGGGGAGGCCTTGAGAAATTTCACCCTTTCCTTGCCTGGCTTCTCTGTTCCACCCCCATTGCCGCCCTGGCCAGTCCTGTGCTCCAGGCTCCAGGCCTGGGGCCATAGTCATAAGAGGACGTTCTTCACATTCCAACCTCCTCCAGCCCTCTCATCCAGGCTACACAGAGCCCTATTCACAGTCTGGCCCTCCCTCTCTCCAGAGAGGGTTCTCACTGCCTCCAAGCCCAGCCCGTGTTTTGGCAACACAGAATATGGCCACTTTGGGGAGTGAGCTCACCTGATCCCTCTACAGCTGACTCCTCCATCTCTTGGGGTCTCTCAGTTGGGAGGTGGGTGCACTGGGTTTGGCCATTTGTAGGTGCACAGTGTGTATATGTGCTATGTGCCCTCAGCCAACTTTCTCTAAGCTAGACTTAGAATACGGGCTGTGTTGGGTCAAGATGTTGCTGGACAAAGGGGAGGGTAAGACACAGAGGAGCTCATAGTCTGCATGGAGACAGTCAGGTATATGGAGGATGGTTGTGAGCTGGGGTTGGGTTGAGCCTGCTACCAGGTCTTGAATTGGACTATTGGTGTCCTAGTGCCACTTTCAAACCCCATCCCAGTGGTCTGGGAACACGCATTTATGTTCAGGGTGTGATGCTTCCTGGAGGTTGGGTACTTTGGCTCTGATGGACATCAATCTCCTCCCTGGAAAGGGCAGAGTAGACCTGACTGACACAGGTATTTTGGGCCTGACATGTGCCTTTGAAAATCTTCTTTTCTGGGTCCCAGTCTTGTTGCCTGTAATAAATGGGTCCCTGACAATGCCTGTCCTTCCATTAGTAGGAAGAAGGAGGGGAACAATCCTAGTTCAGGAAAGGACAATGAAAGAGGTGATTTCCGGAAGGCCTCTGTAGAGTTCAGAGTCTGGGACTGCCATATGAGGAATCCCCAGAAGGCCTATGTCCCCTCTGTCTCCTCTCTAAACAAGGTTTCCCCTGACTCCTGCCCCCTACCCACCCCCACTTCATAGAAATTCTTGCTGCCTTGGGTTCCTTGGCCTTAATTTTTTCCTGCCAGTCCTGAAGGGACATCCTTTCCCTCCTTCCCCACCTCTACTCCACATCTGGTCAACAAGGCTGCCAGCAGAGCCCTGGCCCACCCCACCCACTCCAGGCCTAGCTTCTTGCTTTTGGTCCCTTTTCCCCCCAGCCTTGGGGCCCTACCATCTGTTCTTCCCACCTCCACAGCAGGCTGAGAGTGGAGCCAGGGGAAGAGTGAGTGAGCAGCTGAAACCCCCAGGGGTTCTTTGGATAATCTCAGGAATGTCATATCCCAAAGACTTGACTTTCCCACCAGCAAGCAGGGACCTTCCTTCCTGCCTAGGGCTTGGGAGTGCTGCAGGAAGAGGGGCCCTGGAGTAAATGTAAGAGGGGATAAACACAGCGATTCCAGGATGGGATCCTCTTTTCAATGTTGACCTGGTTCAACCGGAAGAGTAGAGGTGGGGTGAAGAGTGGGGAAATTCCTTTAAACAATTTCCTGAACATCAGGATAGTGTTTCTTATTATCCTTTTATGTCCACAAGATGTCTCCAGTTCTAGGCTCTCTCCAGCCAGGGGCTGAAAGGAATGGTATTTAAATTTCTCCCCATTTTATACATGAAGAAACTAAGAGCCCAAGCGAACAGTCAGAGTTCACCCACAGCAACCAGTCAACTATCTTCAAATTTTACCCGTTTTTGTTGATTACCTCCTTTATGGCAAACCCTTTCACATGTCATTAGTACTATCAATTATGAAGTTAAGGAATAGTCTCCCCATTTCATAGATGAGGAAACTGAGGCAGAGAGAGAGGAAGAGACAGAACCTGGGCTAGTAGGTTGGTATCTCATTTCCAGCTACCACATTATATCATTATACCATGTCTTTCTCTCAAGCTCCCAGAGGGTCACCCAGCCCAGGGTAGAGGAAAGGCTGGAGAATGTCACCCCACACCCATCTCCAGGGCTTTAACCTCATTCTCCAGGCACAGGACTTTCTTTCATCTGCCCCTTTGTAGTCCCAGCCTTGAAACTATTGGTTGAACCGACCGTAAAGTCCCCGGGCAACAACAACAGCAGCTCACGGATTGGCCAGAGGGATGGGTTCGAGGAGCTCTACTTCCCCACCTCACTGTGAAACCTCTGACCCCAAATCCTATTACAGGCAGCCAGAGCTGCTGCTCCTTGTTATTGTTAACTGGTGAAGGAAAAATTCAGGCCAAACCCTGGCCCCCAGAGCTTCCCAGGCATCCAGCTGTTCTCAAGCCCTAGGGGCTGCTGGGAGGACATGCCTCCAATGCAGGCTCCTTTGCCTGAGACTAACAGCCCTTTCTGTCTTCCCCAGGGACCTTGGGTGGAAATCACTGACATTTTGGGAGCATTTACTCTGTTTTTCATTTGGCTGGAAGTTCAGAGAAGGACATATGAAATATAACGAGAGTGTCAGAGCTGGAAGGACTCTTAGATATAAACTCACCCAACATCTCATTTTACAAGTTGGGAAACTGAGGCACAGATTACATAAATACCATGAATAGAACATGCACTTTGAAACTAAATTACCCGGGTTTCAAATCCCAGCTTTTTCACATAGTAGCTGTGTGACCTTGGGTATGTTTTTGAAACATCTCTGTAAAATGAGGATGATTATAATAATAGTACTTGCTTCATAGGGTTGTTGTGAAGATGAAATGAGCTAATATATGTGAAGTGTGAAGGGCTTCGAATAGTGCCCACCACACATTATGTATCTAAAATATTAGCTATTTTCTTATTGTTTCAGGGGGTAAAAAAACTGGCATTACCCATCTGAAGACTTTCCCACTTACTTCTGCCTCCACTAGCGCTATTGTCTGTGCCCACTTTTAAGACTGTTCCAGGCTTTGCAGCTGAAGGAATTACCCTGGACTCCAGTGTGGCCATCCCTTTGCCTTCAATACTAGGTGGGATTGCCAAGCACATGTACTAGATAGACTATAATTGTTAATTAATTGCACAATTTCATATCCCCCAGTTTTCTGAACTGAATCAACTGTCTCCACTAGCAAAGCACTTGGGTGTTGTGAGTGTGAAAAACTCTCATTTTATATCCAGTAGACTGTAAGCTCCATGAGGGCAGGGGCCTACAGCTATTTTGCTAACCATTATCTATCTCTCTAAGGTCTAACACAGTGTCTGGCACATAGTAGGCCCTCAATAAATACTTGGTTGAATAAGTGAAGGAATGAATTCTTCAAGGCTAGTCTCAGGCTCTCCACTTCATTCAAGATGACAACAAATAAACATCTCAACAGGCTTTGCCATCATTATTTCATTTGATTCTCACACTGCCTTGTGAAGTAGGAATTATAATTATCCCCAAAGTAAAAAATGGTTAATGCTTACTAATGATGTGCCAGGCCCTTTTCTAAGAGCTTTGTATGCATTCACTCATTTCTGAGTCTCATAACAAATCTAAAAAGTGGGTACTATTATTTACTCTTTTTTACAGAGCTAGAAACTAAGTCTCAGAGGGATGAAGGAACATTCTCAAGATTACACAGCTAGTAAGTTGTGTCTCATGTAATTTAAGAACTTGACTCCATGTCTTCTTATTCCAGATATCCTGGGCCTTTTACTGCATCATGAGCACTAAAATCGAACTCCCACACACAATTTTCAAAGACTTTCCATCTGGCCTCTCTTCTCATCACCACACACACCTGATCCCTACATCCAAACCAGATACTTTGTCTTTATATCTCCTCTGCCTTCCCTGCCTCCAACCTCCCTCTTTCTTGAAGAAGCCTCCCTACTCTTTTTTTCCATCATCATCCCTTCTGATTCTGATTCAATCAAGCATGTACTATGTGCTGGGTCTTTATATACATAATTTAACTGGCCACTCCATTAAATTCCATCCACTGAAGAGAGGTAACTTGCCAAAGACCACTCAGCCTTGATGTGTCAGAGGTGGACATGCCATCTCCCTTGCCAGTGACCTCCAGGAACTGATATGCCTACCTGAAACAAAAAGAGTAACAGGAGTAGAATCATGTTTTGGACACTTGTTATGTGCACAACACCCTGCTAGGTGCTGGAAGAGGGGTAATAGGACACATCAAAGAAATAGTCCTCTGTGTGTGTGTGTGTATGAGAGAGAGAGAGATAGATACATGTACAGGTTTGGTTGTGCTGAGAGCCCATGAATACCTTCCTGATGCCTGCTGGCCTCCAGGGAAGACACATCAGAAATACGGAACTATTTGTACTTGGTTCATCTCATACCCAGTCCCCTTGTCCCTTGGCTGCTGCTATCCTCAGAGCAGCTCTGAGCAGTCCTGGGTCCTGGGCTAGCTCCTTGCCACCTGTCTAGTATCTTGATTTCAGAGGTATCATCATCCATCTCCCAAATGGGTTAATTCTGTTCCTAGACCCAGGCAGGATCAAAGTAGCAGGTTGAGGGGAAGTTGTGACAAAGGAAGAAAACAAACCGGAGACTCAAGCAATAACCATTGTTGTTTGCTTTGGTGCCCTCAGTATACAGGTTTGGAAATCTGCTTCCAACAAGTCATGTGACCATCTACTCCATGCCAGTTACTTTAAAAACATGACTCACTGAATCCTCACAGCATCTCTGTGAGGTAGGCACTGATTAGCATTATTTTGCAGATAAGCCAAGACTCCAAGAGGTAACAGGACATGCTGCAGGGCACACAGCTAAGATGTGTACGCTAGTAGTTGGGGGATGGAATTCAAACCAAGTTGCCACATCCTCATTCTCATTTAGCCAATGAAGACTTCCATACAGTGTGTAATGGTGGGGAGGGTCACTTTCCCCATCAGGGCCACACAGAGATTGAACAAGACGATCTGAGAGAGACTTTCGACTCAGGCCTGCTCTAATCCTCCTCTATTTGATCCATCTTTTCACAGCTATTGCCCTCCCCTAAGTAAGCTCTTCTACAGCCATGCTATTGCTCAAGAGGGTGCCTGACTCAGAAAGGAAAAGTGGCTCAGAGCAGCCCAAACCCCTTATGGAGGTTACAAGCTCTGAGAACATGTCTTTCCAACTGGGACCTCAAAGCAGCAGCTTCAGAAAAGGGGACATGAAGTCCAAACATGTATGTGAGTCTGGCAAGCTGTTCTTTAGCCCTGAAATTTAGCCATACATTGGTTCATGTCTGCTGAGGACAGACACTTAAAGGCTAGTGAAACACACAACCACAGTTGTGTGTGTGTAGATACATGCACATGTGCCTGGATCTACATAATTCTGTAGGTCTACATAGTTCTGCTTATGTGCCTGAGTCTTTGTGTCTCTGTATATGTCTGCATGCTTGTGTGTGGAAGGGCATGTATTCGTGTGTACGTGCTTACCTCTGAATCTGCATGAATGTAGATGTGTGTGCACCTACATGCTTGTATATGTGTACTATCTGTGTGTGCATATGCAATTGCATGTGTTTGATCCTTTGAATATGTGTGTTAAACTCTGACTGTGTGCATGCATGCTTGAATGGTATATCTGCATATATGTCTATAGTATCTGGGAGTGTGAACAAAGGTCTATGTTTAGAGTTTGTAGACAGACATATAGTGAATGAGTGCATGTGTGCTAATGCCTGGCCTGGGAACAAAGAACCTCAGCCTTCTCTTGGGGCTTTCCTTGTGTAACAATTTCTAAGGGCTGACATGGTGTAGGGGTGCTTGCTGGGAGTCTGATAGCAAGAGTGAAAAGGGATTTAAATTCATGAGTTAACCAGGGTAGTGAAAAGTGGTGCCCCTTTGGGGTTAAACTTCAAAGGCATTTTCAATTCCCCTCTCCACCATCCTTAGTATTTGATACATCTCTTCATCATCAACTCCCTATCCACTCTCCTGCCATTGCAACCACCTCTTTCCTGGCATTTGCATAGCCACTTGGGCCCTTTCATGACATCCCAACATTTTGTCACTGGAGTTTTTTTCCTAAAATCGTCCACTTAATTATATGCCTACTTTACTGGAATCCTTTTGTTGAGTCTCCATCCCCTAAAACAGTAGTCCCCAGATGTTGGGATTTCGTGGATGAGGAAAACCATTTTTTAATTAACAAATAAGGGAACAATCAGCGAGCTGCAGCTTTTTTATATTTTACCAAAGACAGACATAAAAAACTTCTCAATATTACCTCATAAAAAAAGGTCATTTGAATCCCCAACCCCATAAGAAGGACACACTAATCTCCAAATAAAGAACATCTTTTGAATTGAATTAAGTTAGTTTCATGAGTGAAAATCACATCTGGGACCACTGCTAGGTGATGACCATGAATCCACAGATTGATTCCAAACTTTGTGGGAGGCAGCCCCTGTTTCCCCCTCTCTAAGCACTCTCACACACTGTATTTCAGCCATATCCACCCATGAGCCCTTCCCCCAACCCATCATCATTTGACTGCCTTCAAACTCTTGCTCATGAAGTTCCCTCTGCCAGGCATGCTTGGAATGCCTTTCCCCCCTTTTTGGACTGACAGAACTCTTCTCTTCCTTCAAGCCTCAAGCTCAGCCCAAATGTGACCTCCTGTAAAACCTTTTCTAGTCCTTCCTGGTGGAATTGATCTTTCTTTCCAAAGCTTCTCAGCATTACTTTCATCCTATCTTATAGTCAGGCTAATTGATTAAAGATGTCCCAACCAGATTGCACTGAGGGAAACCACATAGTATAAAGAAGGGCATGGGTTTAGGAGTTCAGATCCCAACTCTGCCCATAATATCTGGGTGACCTTGTAAATATTTCTTAACATAATGTCCTTCCCCCATCTATAAAAGCAGGAAAGCAATGTGTTTGGTGAAGATTGCAGAAGTTAATAAATTGAAAGGGCCTATGTTGGGTGCATAGAGGTTACTAAATAATATTAGTTCCTTGGTTCTTAGATTCTTAGAAACAAAAACCATGCCTTACACATCCTCATGGCTCCTGCTGTGCTCATGTAAACTCCATGTCCAGCACATATTAGGCACTCAATGAAAATTTCTTGACCAACTGACTATATAGCACATCTGGGATATATTAAGTGATTGATAAATATTTGTTACTTTTCTTACCTCCTCTTTGATGACAGAAACCATGTTCTTTTTTGTTTCTGTGTAGACCCCATGGTGCTTAGCATGGAGTAGGTGCTTGGTATATGTTGATGGAAATGAAAAATAATACTAGTAATAACAATAGTTATCATTGGTTATATGGATGCTACATGCCAGGCATCACACTAGAAATTTTACACATACCATCTCTTACATTTACATATGTATATAATGTAAAACAATAATACCAACCTCATCACTCTGTAAGGCTGGTGTTAGTATTGTCCTCATTTTACATTTACAGCTGAAGAAACTGAGGCTCAAAGAGTTTAAGTGCCTTGCCTTTGTGGCTAGGTTGTGGAAGCAATGGAAGCAAGTTTTATGAAAAACAGCTAGCTAGCCCCCATGCTTTTGTAGGAAAGCAGCAGGTCACAGAGCTGAGAAGTCGCAAAGGTGGAACTTGAACCCAAGCTTTTCTAGAACCAAGAGTGTCAGGTATGCTCAGAAGCCCAATTGTCTTCCTGGCTGGCAGGCAACGGTTCCCAGTCCCCCGCCCCCTCCCCAACAGAGCAGTGGGGTGAGATGAGCCACTTACCTTCACCTTCCTGAAGCAAGCCCAGAAAACATCCAGCAGAGGCATTGTGGAGTGTGGGGAACCAGTCAGGCCCTGCAGGGTCCTGCTGGGCTCGGATCTCTGCTCCTCTGGGGACTAGGTTAGAGGGAAAAAGGGAGCACGGCAAAAGCCAGCCTTGGCCCTGCGTTCCATCAGCCAGCACAGTGAGGGGAGAGGCTCAGAGTAGCAGCTGGCAAGAGCTCGGCTCGCCTCCACGCTTCTCTAGGGCCAAGGAACGGAAAGAGGGAGGGAAGAAGGCAAGGAGGGAGGGAGGGAGACTGGCTGAGGAGGAGGGACCAGGAGGCGGGTCACTGATTCAAACTCCACACCGTTAACCAGTTGGCTGGACTGGTCAGCTATGCCAATTGAAATTCCCTGAACATTACAATTCCCAAGCTCACGGTGTCCAGCCCTCCTGCCAGCTCACCCTCTAGTCTCACCACTTGCATTCTAGCATGTGTGCCTGCTTGCCTCTTAGCCAACTGACACCAGCTTTCCCCAGGGACCTTCAGGTACAACCAGACCACCTAGAGGCTGTGGAAAGGGTACTAAGGAAATAAGCCAAGGGAAGAGATCTTCCAGCCAGGGTAGAAGCCAGGAAGTGTGAAGGTGGTCAGTAGAAAGGAAAAAAGCTTGCGGCCTTGGGTCAGGGGATTATTCTCTGGCCTTTATTTAAAATCAGGAATCTTGCTTTACTTCAGAGAGGCCCCTTTCAGGATCTCAGTTTCCCTAGCAGTACAATGAGAGGCAGCATTAGAGGTCTTTAAGTCTAAAGTCTGATTCTTGTTTAGGGTTAAGGACTGGACAAGTTTGAAGAAAACTCCATTCTGGCCAATAATTACAACTGCTCTCAGAACTCTTATGCTGCCCCCAGGAGTCTATAGGAAGTCAGATCATGCCCCAAAGAAAATCTGAGCCCTCAAAGGCCATCTCAGCTATGCCCATGCCTCTAGGCAAAACAGCTCTTTTCCAGCTCAGACTGGATGTTTGTCCTTTTATGAACATTTTCTGAAGAAATGATGGCTTCCCTCCTTCAACCATTCTCAAACTTAGAACTCTCCAGGTCCAGAAGTTTAGCCTTAAATCTAAACTTGAACCTTCCGGATGCACTGAAATCTGTTCTTTCAATAGAGTCAGTTAGCACCAGGCAAATCTAGAAGTTTTCTGGGCAGGAAGCCATTAAAGAGTAGTGACCCCTCCCCTTCCCCTCCCCTTCTCAGACCTCAGTAGACTGGGTGTCATGGCTGGCAGCCAGAAGTTTCCCAAGGACCTATGGCAAAATGCCAGGCTTGGGTCTCTGGGGGCACATGTCATTATTACAAGGCCCGGAATAACTGACTCTCCCTGACCTCACTTCCCTTTCAGAGACCCGAGCTGGTCAGATAAAGAGCCAAGTACTGGGACCTTTAGGGGTGCTTTAAGCGTTCTGCCTGTTTTTGAGGACTTCCTTTATCAGTGGAGAGGGTTTATCCAGAGGTCTGTAAGAGTCCCTTCATCTCTGCTTACAATTTTTTCTGTGCCCCTCAGTTTCCTCATGTGTTCCATGAGGAGGTCACAATAAGTGATCTCTCACTGTCTTTCTATCCCTGACCTCTGGGTTGTCTCGAGTGGAATTCTGCTGGTCCCTATCAGGAAAATGGTCAGCAAGAGCCAACGCAAGTAGCTCCTACCCACCTCCAACTGCACATAGACATATAAGGGGGAGCCCTCCAGATGGGGGGAATGGGAAACGAAGACACAGAGAGAAAGAGTGGTCGCTTTTTTGGGCATATGCCCTATTTCTTGGTGATCAGAGGCCTGAGGATGGAGTATCTGGTAGTAGAGAGGCAGCACCACTACACTTGAGGAATATACCCTCACAGAATGACAAAAAGGTCTCTTGTTCCCTAGAGCTCATCTCCTTCTTAGATGCAAGTCTCTGGGAGAAGTTGCATCAGCAACAGCTTTGGGCATTCATTCAGGAGGAAATAGTGCAAAGCACACTGACCTGAGAAATCAGAATACCTAGGTTTCAGTTCTGGGCCTCTCACACCAGTTTAACCTTGAGGATATTATAATATAGTGGTTAAGCTTATGAACTCTGGATGTAGACTGTAGAAATCCCACTTTTTAATATTCTAACTGAGTGTCCTTGGACCTGTTACTTCCTTAGTTTCCCTAACTGTAAAATAGGGGATAATAATAGTATCTACCTTGTTGTGAGGTTTAAATGAATGGGTTAGAGCATTTAGTGCAATGCATGGCATAAAATAAGTCCTCAATAAATGTTGTTATTGAAGAAGCAACAGCTTTGAAACCAGACAGATTTGGATTTGAATCCTGATTCTGTTACCTTCCAGTAACACGTCCCTAGAAAAGCCACTTCACATCTCTGAGCCTGTTTCCTCATCTGTAAACTGTGGATTCACTCACTTACTCTGCTTGGCACACGGTAAGTAATCAATAAATATTAGTTCTCTTGCTTGTTCCCTCACCCTCTTCTGGATGCTCCTGACTCAGGTCTAGTAAAGCAGAAGGAGCACTGACTTAGTATCATTGAGACCTGGGTTCAAGCCCAAGCCCAGCTACTTCTTATCTAAGACATTTAGTTTCCCTGGCTGCAAAAAGAGGCTGAAGATAAAGAGCCCTACATACCTCACCGGGTTGTAAAGAAGAGAGAAGGAACTGAAGGCTCTGATGTGCAGTGGTGGTGATGGGGGGGTCTCTGAGGCTGAGAGGGTCTCTCTTACCTCACAGTCAAGTCCTGCCATGATTAGCATAGCAGGAACAAGCCTGCTTTTTGGGGGGAAGTAGAGTTTGGAGGGCATAGCAGTTAAGGAAGAAGGAACCAGAAGGGACTGGGAATCTGTGGGCAGGCAAGTGGGGGTGGCGTGGGGGTGTGGTAATCACATTAGCCCTTACCTGACCAGCTGCCTTATCTCACCTTCAAAGAACTGTCACTATCCCCAATAAGGTGTCTTTTCTAAGGCCTGAAGTCACCAGGTTATGCCAAGGAATCGAAGTGAAGCAGAAAAAGGGCCTGGTATGACTGAGGCCCATAAGGAAGGATGGCTTCCTTCCAAAGTCATTGCATCCATCCCTCTGCCATATAGCCAACCAATCACAATTAGAAGTGTTGAAAAGGTGAGGCTACACAGAATGAGACAGGAAGTCGGGGACCTACTAGAACAGGGGATTTGAAACTTTTTTTTATCTTAGAACCCCTTTACACTATTAGAAATTATTGAGTAACCCAAAGACTTTTTATTTGTATAGATTATATTGTTAGATATTTGATGTATTCAAAATTATGACATTAAAATATTTCTGATTCATTAAAACATGTTTAAAAATAAGCACATTAGTGTAACATTTTTATAACAGTATTTTCATATATTTTATGAAGAATGCCAATTTTCCAAAACAACCCAAATTTACAAAGAAGAATGACATCGTACAACTTTTTTTTGCCATTCTCTTTAATGTCTGGCTTAATAGAAGGCAGTTAGATTCTCACAGCTGCTTCATATTCAGTCTGTTGTAATGCATTGATTTGATTGAAATAAATGAAAAAATCTTGCCTCCTGTAGATAAGCAATTTGGAAAGAGAGACTTCTCAGAGACCCTTAGAAATTCTCAGATGACACTTTGAGAACCATTGCATTTGAAGGTCTTAATAAGGTCTCATTAGAAAATCCTGGAATGTGTTTGCAGAGCATCTAGTTAAAACCCCATCATTGTACACAAGGGAAACTAAGGTCCAAAGAAGGAAAAGGATTGTGCAATTTCACACAGCAATGGTAGAGCCCAGTCTCGGGCCCAGGTTTCCTGCTTTCTTAGAAAGTGCTTCTCCTACCACTTGAATAAAATGCAGTTTTATAGTTCTAAGGGTGGCAGCCATGGTACAGTTCACTAGTCTGGGTGGACAAGAGGCTTGGGTTCTAGCCCCTGGTCTGTCATTGATGCAACAGTCAGAGCTTTACAGAGCACCAAAGATCCTAGTATGGGCTGCCCCATAAAGTACTGAGCTTCTTGCCACCAGACGTATACAAGGGAAATGTTGGCCCAACTAGCTTTACACTTTTCTATCAGCCTCAAGAACATAGAAGAGATGACTATAAATGATACTTGCACTAAAGTTCAGACAGTGATTCCACAGGCAGGACCCAATCCGTC
Organism: Tamandua tetradactyla; assembly: GCF_023851605.1. Taxonomy (NCBI): domain Eukaryota; kingdom Metazoa; phylum Chordata; class Mammalia; order Pilosa; family Myrmecophagidae; genus Tamandua; species Tamandua tetradactyla. The sequence continues at coordinate 103,815,143 of NC_135353.1, read as the reverse complement.
ACTTTTCCAGATTGGACCAAGAACATAGGAGGCAGAAAAAGGGTGTAGGAAGAATTGTTCCACACCTATTTTATTAAAAATAATTCGTCAGTTCTGATAAACCAAGATGACAGCATAAGACACTCTAGGGTATCTTTCCACCACAAAATCTTTGAAGAACTAGCAAAAACTGTCAGGGCCATCTTCCTCAAAACTCAGGAAAACATGTAAAGGGTTGCAGTTACTGGGTGAGTAACGAATCAAGAAAATGCAGCTTTCAGATGTGGTAGGAGACGCCCAAGGCACCCTTGCTAGCCCCTCCTCCACTGCTTCCCAGTTGTGGAGCCAGCCAATACTCCCATTATAGGTCCCTGGCTCATACCGTGATGCATACTGTGGAGCCTAGGACAAAATACAGACTCGGAAAAGATGAAGAGGACCTTGCCCTTCACATTTACCTTGGACTGATCATCTTGATAGGAGGCCTAAACTCTGAAGGAGAGCACCCGCAAATGCTGAGCCAGTTTGCAAAGGTTGTGAAAAGTTATTTTGTCATTGGCTTGTTATTGTTAACCCCTGGCATTCAAGGAAATCTGTGTTTAATCACTGGCTGTATACAAACGTAAGGAACACATAGCTCAGTGACTAAATTTCAGAGTTAACACTTTAAAATATTAAAATGTACAGTGTGTAGCAAAAGGTTACAAAACAAACAAACAGGAAATGATAGCCCATCCAAAGGAATAAAATAAAATTCCAGAAACCATCAATGAAGAGGACCAGACTTCAGTCATAATGGACAAAGACTTTTTAAAGAAATCCTCATATACACAAAAAAATAAGAGAAAACAGAGAAAGAAATAAAGGATATGAGAAAAACAATGAATGAACCGCATGAGAATCTCAATAAAGGGACAGAAATTTTTTAAAGGAACCAAACAGAAATAATGGAATTGGAGACCACAATAAGTGTAATAAAAACTTCTCTAGAGGGTTTCAACAGCTGATCAGAATGACAGAAGAAAGAAGCAGTGCATTCAAAGACAATACAATTGAAATAATTCAGACTGAAGAACAGAAAGAGAAAATAACGGAAAAGGGGGGAGCAGGACTCAAGACATCTATGGGACACCATCAAGAGAAACAATACATGCATCATGGGAGTCCCAGAAGGAGAAGAAAGACAGAAAGGGGCAGAAGCAATAGCCAATGAAAATGGCAGAAAACTTACTAAATTTAAAGAAGCACATGAGTATGCACATTTAAGAAGTCCAACAGACAATCAAACAGAATAAACTTGAAGAAAATCATGCCCAGACAGGGAGGGGTAAAACTGTTTGTGCTGGTTTGAAAGGATTTGTGTACCCTAGAAAAGCCATGTTTTAATCCTAACCCCATTTCGTAAAGGCAGCCATTTCTTCTATCCCTATTCAGTACTGTATGTTTGGGACTATAATTAGATCATCTTCCTGGAGATGTGACTCAATCAAGAGTGGTTGTTAAACTGGATTAGGTGGAGTGTCTCCACCCATTTGGGTGGGTCTTGATTAGTTTATTGGAATCCTATAAAAGAGGAAACATTTTGGAGAAAGTGGGAAATTCTGAGAGAGTAGAACGATGTAGCCACAAGAAGCAGAGAGTCCACCAGCCAGTGACCTTTGGAGATGAAGAAGAAAAATGCCTCCCGGGGAGCTTCGTGAAACAGGAAGCCAGGAGAGAAAGCTAGCAGATGATGTTGCATTCACCACGTGCCTTTCCAGATGAGAGAGAAACCCTGACTGTGTTTGCCATGTGCCTTCTCACTTGAGAGAGAGACCCTGAACTTCATCGGCCTTCTTGAACCAAGGTATCTTTCTCTAGATGCCTTAAATTGGACATTTCTATAGACTTGTTTTAATTGGGAAATATTCTTGGCCTTAGAACTGTAAGCTAGCAACTTACTAAATTCCCCTGTTTTAAAAGCCATTCCATTTCTGGTATATTGCATTCTGGTAGCTAGCAAACTAGAACACGATTGAATGCCAGAGATAAAGAGAGAACTATGAGAGTTGCAAAAGCAAATCAACCTGTTTAGTATAAGGGAGCCTCAATAAGATTATCTGCAATTTCTCATAGAAAATCATGGAGGCAAGAAGGCATTGGAATGAAGTATTTAAAAGGCTAAGAGAAAACAATTTCCAATGAAGAATTTTATGTGTGGTGAGATCGTCTTTCAAAAATGAGGGAGAGGTCTATAAGCAATATTACTACATTGAAGGCGAACATAATTGAAAGGGGTTGTATAGACCTATGTGTCCACTGATTAACACTACAAATATAAATAAGTTTTTGCATGAAACAAAAAAATATGAGGGAGATGAAGACATTCCCACATAAACAAAAGCTGAGAAACTTCATAACCACTGGCCCTGCCTTATAAACAGTGCTAAAAGGAGTTCTCCAGGCTAAAAGGAAAGGACACTAAACAGTAGATTGAAGTGGCATAAAGAAATAAAGATCTCCAGTGAAGGTTACCATATAGCTAATTATAAATGCCAGTACTATTGCACTGTATTTTATTTTCATTTGTACCACCATTTTTTACTTCTTACAGATTCTAAAATGAAAATGCATAAAATGTAGTGATAGGACATTGTGAGAAGATGGGCTGGTAAAATAGGTAAATACCAATGAATCATACTCTTCACACAATAGCAACTATTGTGTGATAATAGAGGATGACCTATCACGGACAGAGATAACAGAGGACACTTACACATGGTATGCTTTCTCAGAGCTGTAGAGGACACTGGAAAGGTTGCCTTTACTGGATAGGTGCCAAGACAAGAAAGCAGAATTTTGGGGCTGGAGCCATAGAGGAGGCTCCTGCTATAATTTCTGGCCCCTCACTCAATTCAGCCCAGGGCAATTTGGAGATTGCCAGCTCTCCTTGTGGGTCCTTGGACTAGTTTCAGATGGAAAAGACTGACTTGGGGAAATCTCCAGCATGCCTCCCACTCCCAGAATTTTCCCTAAACTCAAAAGCAGATTGAAACAGCAAAAGTGCAATGAGAAACAATTGAGTAGGGTGGCCTGGAACAAAGGCTTACTTGTGGAAATTCTGCAGGGGAACAACAAGAGAGGGAGAAGGTCCTGGGGAGTAGATGGGACATTTAAATTCCTGTAAATTGGGGAACTCATAAGGCCACTAGCAATTAGAAGCACAGGACAAGACACAAACCCATAGAAGACAGGGAGGACCTTTCACTTTACATTGGTCATAAGCTCATCTTCCTAATAGGTGGGCTGAACTCTGAAAGAGCGTACCAGCCAATGCAAACCCAACATGAAAAGACTGTCAAACCCAACATGAAAAGACTGTCAAAGTCTGCTTGATTTTGTTAGCTCCTGACAGTCAAGAAAATATCTGTCACATCATTAGCTGGATACAAATTCTTAAATAACCAGTGGGTTAAAGAGGAAATCACAAGGGAAATTAGGAGTTGCATTTAGACAAATGAAAATGAAAATACAACATACCAAAACTTAAGTGATGCAGCAAAGGCAATACTGAGATGGAAACTTATAGCTCTAATTGCATTCATTAAGAAAGAAGGAAGATGTCAGGTCAAAGATCTAACCTTAAAACACATGGAACTAGAAAAAAAGAACAAACTAAAATCAAAACAAGCTGAAAGAGAGAAATAGCAAAGATTAGAGTGGAAATGGATGAAATAGAGAATTAAAAAACAATATAGATAATCAACAAAATGAAAAGTTGGTTCTTTGAAAAGATCAATAAAATTGATGAACTGTAACTAGACTTCCAAAGGAAAGAAGAGTGAGGAACCAAATAATGAAAATTAGAAATGAAAAGGGGGACATTACTATTGACCCCACTGAAATAGAAAGGACTCTAAAAGGATACTATAAACAACTGAATCCCAACAAATTAGATAATTCAAGAAATGGATTGATTCCTAGAAACATCTGAACTACCTACAAAGAGTCAAGAAGATATAGGCACTCTCAACAAATCAATGACTAGTACAAAAATTGAATAAGTAATCAAAAACCTCCAAACAAGCCCAGGACCAGATGGCTTCATGGGGAAATATTATCAAATTTTCCAAGAAGAATTAGTGAACAGCAATCTTGAACAAACTCTTCTAAAAAATTAAAGAGGAGGGAATAATTCCTAATTCATTCTATGAAGCCAATATTACACTAATACCAAGACCAGATTAAGGAAACCATAAGAAAAGAAAACTAAAGCAATTATCCCTTGTGAATATAGATGCAAAAATCCTCAGTAAAATACCAGTAAACTGAGTTCTGCAGCTCACTAAAAGAATTATACAGGACATTTGCACACCAATGTTTATAGCAGCGTTACTTATTATTGCCAAGAGGCAGAAACAGCCCAAATGTCCATCAATGGTGGTTCAACAAGCTGTAGTACATACGTATATAATATTACACAGCTGTAAGACAGAATAAAGTCATGAAGCATGTAACAACATGGTTGAAACTTGAGTACATTATGCTGAGTGAAATTAGCCAGAAAGAAAAGGATAAATACTGTATGGTCTCACTAATACGAGCTAACATTAATGTGTGAACTTTGAGAATTGAAGTTAAGAACACAGGTTTTCAGGAGATAGAAATAGGGTAGAGATTGGACAATTGTTGCTGAAGAAATACAGACTGTGCAACAGGACTGATTGTAAAAATTCAGAAATGGATAACACAATACCACCTGATTGTAGCACAAAAATATAAGTACACTGAAGGAAGCTGAATGTGAGTATGATTGAGGGAGAAGGGCTGAGGGCACATTTGAAACCAGAAGGAAAGGTAGAGGGTAAAGACTGAGACATTATAGTTTAGGAATGCCTAGAGTGGAAATAATGGTGATTAAATGTACAAATAAAAAAAAACGTTTTTGCATGAGGGAGAACAAATGAATGTCAACATTGCAGGGTGTTGAAAATAGATGGTATAAAGGAAAATGTACAAACAATGCAAGCTGGGGTCCATAGTTAACAGAAACATTGTAATATGCTTCCACTGAATGTAAAAAAGGCATTATGCCAAAATTAAATATCAATATAGGTGAGGGGCATGGTAGAGGGTATGGATTCTTTGTGGAAGAAAAGGAAATGTCTTCATATAGATTATGGTGGTGAAGGCATGTCTATATACTTAGATTGGATTGTATGATGTGTGAATAAAATGGTTTTAAAGTGGGCAGAGAAAAACAAGTGTTAGAGAAAATGTGGAGAAAGAGAGGTACTTATTCACTGTTAGTAGGGAAACTGAGAAGTGCAGTCCTTGGAGGGCAGTGTGGCACTTCCACAGGAGGCTAAGGATAGGTCTGCCATATGATCCCCATCCCTTGCTCAGTATACACCTGGAGGAACTGAGTGTGGGGACATGAATGGACATTTGCACACTGGTGTTTATGGCGGCAGTGTTTGAGATCCACAATGAATTGAGGTGGCCTAAGGGTACAACGACTAAGGAATGGAAGGTGGAACTATGATGTATACATACAATAGACTACTGAGCATCCGCAAGAAGTAAAGAAGTGGTGAGGCATGCAACTATGTGTATGCACTGTATGTTGAATGAAATGTCAAGAACAAAAAGATAAATATTACCATGCCTCAATCATATGGACAAACTATAATATAACGTTTGTGTCTCCTCTGGTGTTTTAATTTGGTCATTAGTCTGGACTATATCTGCCTGCATTGTGATATGCTTACTGATCTTTTGTTGTTTTTGTCACATGTAAATATCTTGATTGATTTACTTTGGAAGTTGATTTCCTTCAGTAGTCTAAAGCCTTGTGTTTGTGGGATGGATGTGTAGTAGGATGCAGGCACGGGGTGGGGCACAACAGTGAGGTGAGGCATTGCAGCTCAGAAACAAGTGCAGGTTGGGGATGCTACACTAGTGCCTGTGAACATGGGTGCTCAGCATCCAGGAAGGATGTAGCTGTGTGTATGCATGAGTCTGGGGCTTGGCTCTGTTGTGCACTGGTCTAGGACATGGGGTTCTTTGTGTGCAATCCTGCTCAAACTCTTCAAAAAAAAATAATTGAAGCATTCAAGAAGGAATTAGTAATAATCCTGCTCAAACTCTGCAAAAAAATAACTGAAGAGGAGGGAAATCTACCTAACTCATTCTGTGAAGCAAACATCTCCATAATATGAAAAACAGACAAAGCTACTGCAAGAAAAGAAAATTACAGACCAATCTCCTTAATGTTCCAACTATAATATAAAAACTTGGTGAACAGAAGTCAAGAGCATGGGAAAAAGAGAAAGAGGGAAAAGAATATATAGATCTGATAAATAAAATCCTAAAAATGAGATGGTGGATTCAACAAATGCCTTTTCAGTAATAACTTTGAATGTTAAGGACTAAACTTGACAATTGAAAGATAGATTGGCAGAATGGATTAAGAAATATAATCCAGCTATATGCTGCTTTCAAGAGACTCATCTTAAGACACAATCTACAAATAGATTGATAGTAAAAGGGTAGAAAAAGATTTGTCACGCAAATTGCAACCAAAAGAAAGCAGGTGTAGCTATACTAATATCAGACAAAATAGACTTTAAATGTAAAGACATCATAAGAGACAAAGAAGGACACTATATATTAATTAAAGGTGAAAGGGACAATTCACCAAGAAGAAATGACAATCACAAATGTTTATGCTCCCAATCAAGGAGCTCCAAAGCACATGAGAGAAACATTGGCAAAACTGAAGAAAGCAATAGATGATTCAACAATAACAGTAAGATACTTCAATACACCACTCTCCTCTATAGATAAAATAACCAGACAGAAGATCAACAAGGAAAGAGAGAAGTTAAACAACTTGATAAATGAATTAGACCTAATAGACATATATAGGTCATTGCACCCCAAAACACCAGGATATACATTCTTCTCTAGTGCTCATGGAACAGTCTCCAGGATAGATCATATACTGAGGCACAAAAAGGTCTTTACAAATTTAAAAACATTGAAATTATTCAAAGCACTTTCTCTGATCACAATGGAATGAAGCTGGTCCTCAATAACCACCAAAGAGTAAGAACAGTCACAAATATATGGAGAATAAATAACACACTCTTAAACAACCAGTGGGTCAAAGAAGAAATTGCTAGAGAAATCAGCACCTATCTGGAGATGAATGAGAATAAGAATACAACATATCAGAACTTATGGGATGAGGCAAAGTCTCTGCTGAGGGGAAAATTTATTGCCTGGAAACACACAAACAAGCTACATCAACTCAGGAAGAAATAGAAGATCTCAACAAGCCAATCACAAGTAAAGAGATTCAGTCAGTCATCAAGAATCTTCCTACAAAGAAAAGTCCAGAGCCAGATGGCTTCACAGGAGAATTTTATCAAACATTCCAAAAAGAACTAACAAACACCAATCCTGCTCAAACTTTTCCAAAAAATTGAGCTCATTTTATGAAGCTAATATTTTAATACCAAAACCAGGTAAAGATGCTATAAGAAAGGAAACTACAGGCCAATCTCCCTAATGAGCATAAATGCAAAATTCTTAACAAAATATTAGCAAATCAAATCCAACAACACATTAAAAGAATTATACACCACGACCAAGTGGGGTTTATATGAGAAATGCAAGGGTGGTTCAACACAAAAAAAATCAATTAATGTAATACAGCACATTAACAAATCAAAATGGAAAAATCACATGATCATCTTGATCAACGCAGAAAAAGCCCATGACAAAATTCAACATCCTTTCCTCACAAAAACATTTCAAAAGATAGGAATGAAAGGTAACTGCCTCAATATGTGTTCTAGTTTGCTAGCTGTCAGAATGCAATATACCAGGGACGGAATGGCTTTTTTTTTTTTTTTTTTTAAAGACAGAGAAGGAAGGAAGGATGGAAGGAAGGAAGGGAGGAAGAAAGGGAAACATCTTTAAACATTTTCTTGTTTTATTATATTTTGTTTGTTTGTTTGTTTTTTACATGGGCTGGGGCCGGGAATCGAACCGGGGTCCTCCGGCATGGCAGGCAAGCACTCTTGCCCGCTGAGCCACCGCGGCCCGCCCCGGAATGGCTTTTTAAAGGGGGATTTAATAAGTTGCTAGTTTACAGTTCTAAGGCTGAGAAAATGTTCCAATTAAAACAAGTCTATAGAAATGTCCAATCTAAGGTATCCAGGGAAAGATACCTTGGTTCAAGAAGGCCGAGGAAGTTCAATGTTTCTCACTTAGCTGGAAGGACACTTGGTGAACATGGTGGCATCTGCTGGCTTTCGTGGCTCTACAAAAGGGACTCTCTCCAAAATGTTTCTCCTTTTAAAGGATTCCAGTAAGCGACTCCACCTTCAATGGGTGGAGACACTCCTCCATGGAAATCATCTAATCAAAAGTTACCACCCACAGTTGCTGGGTCATATCTCCATGGGAACAATCAAAATGCTCCTACCCAGGAATATTGACTGAGGATTAAAGGACATGGCTTTTCTGTCCACCACAGATTCAAACCAGCACAATATGATAAAGAGAATATATGAAAAACCAATAGCTAGTATCATACTCAATGGAGAGAGACTGAAAGCATTCCCCCTATGATCAGGAATGAGACAAGGATGCCCACTGTTACCACTATTATTCAACATTGTGCTAAAAGTTCTAGCTAGAGCTATCAGACAGAACAAAGAAATAAAAGACATTCAAATTGGAAAGGAAGAAGTAAAACTTTCATTATTTGCAGATGACATGATACTATATTTGGAAAATCCTGAAAAATCTACAGCAAAGTTACTTGAGCTAATACACAAATTCAGCAAGGTGGCAGGATATAAAATTAATGTGCAAAAATCAGTAACGTTTCTATACACAAGCAGTGACTGAACTGAAGAACAGTTCAGGAAAAAAAATCCATTCAAAATAGCAACTAAAAAAAACAAGCACTTAAGAATGACCTTAACTAGTGACATAAAGGACTTGTACACAGAAAACTACATAACATTGCTAAAAGAAATCAAAGAAGATCTAAACAGGTGGAAAAACATTCCCTGCTCATGGATAGGAGGCTAACCATAGTTATCTGGAAGGAAAAGAGACTCTGAAAAGAGAGCTAAAAGCATCCTAAGAAAGAAGAACGAAGTGGGAGGGTTAACACTCTCTGACTTTAAAACCAATCATAAAGCCACAGTGGGGAAAACAGCATGGTACTGGCACAAAGATAGAAGTATTGACCAGTGGAATCAAGAATGCAGAAAGAGACTTCCTGGAAGATGGCGGCTTAGTAAGATGCGTGGATCTTAGTTTCTTCCCCAGGACAGCTACTAGGGGAGTAGAAACGATACAGAAAGCGCCCAAAGCCACAACAGAGATAAAAAAAGACAGCGTACCCCATCCTGGAACGGCTGGCTGGCTGAGAGAAGCAGCTCGGGTGAGTTTGCCGAGGCGCGCGGGCCTCACCGGGCGGGGCGGCAAGCAGCCGGAGTTACTCCCTTCCCCCTTCCAGGGCCAGCTGGGAGAATTGGAGAGGCGGTCCCCTGAAACCAAGGTGGCTGGCGCCCACACCACGCACAGCCCCCCGGACCAACTGAGAGAATTGGATCGGAAACCCCCAGGCCGCGGAGAATGGTGACGGGTGGGGGAGGCCCCTTCCAAACCCGTGACTCCCGGGGAACGTGTACTCTCCCAGGCGGGCCGCTGTCGCTGGCGCCCTCCCGCCACGCTTGTCGCCCAGGGCCGACTAGGAAATTCGGATGGGCTCTTTCCCGGGCTGCGGCGACCAGCAACCCTCCCTGCGTTCGGACCCCGGGCCGGCTCAAGCCGCTTCGGCTAGCGAACCCCCCAGACGGCGAGAGTTTTCCAAAGTTTAAGGTCCCACAGCACCTTTTACTGGTGGGACCCGCTGACAAATGTGTGCCACGAGCGCCACCTACTGGGCAGGATAAGAAAAACAGAACCCAGAGATTTCACAGAAAAATCTTCCAAACTTTTGGATCCAATACCCAGGGAAATCTGTCTAAATGCGCAGACGCCAACAGAAGATAACGGATCACGCTCAAATAATTGAAAATATGGCCCAGTCAAAGGAACAAACCA